>NC_049250.1:40560706-41211706 GCF_011100685.1 Canis lupus familiaris | reverse complement strand
CACTTACCAGCTGTGGGAAAATACAGCAGGCAATTTTCATAAGCTCCCAGAGCCCATTAGACATGAATACTCATCCTCGGGCATCCCCCCTCCTCCCCCCTCCTTCCCCCCCACCCGTCCTTCCCCTCAGGGTTGCTGCAAGGATTAAATGACGTGCCACACGGAGTCTAACCCAGTGCCAGGCACACAGTAGGCACACACCAAAGGCAGGTGCTCATTTGCCGCTACCATGAGCTCCGACCGCAAGCCAGCCTTGCCAGGCGCAGCAGGTGCCCCCGCCCGAGCTGTGAGGCTCGCTTCCCGTTGGCACTGGAGGCCGGGGCTCCCCGCTCCTCCAACAGGCCCCACCTTACCTGAGCGAACTCTTGCCAACCAGCTGCTCCTGGGCCGCTGAGGCCGGGGCGGCCGTCCTCCAGGGAGTGCTCCCGAGGGCTGCGGGCATCTCTGGGGCTGGCGTCCACTCTGCTCCCAGCTCGCTGCCCGTCCTGAGCAGGCCCGGGTGGCCTCCCCGCCAGAGGGCCAGCCAGGCTCCTTCACAGCCCCGAGCCCCGCTCCTGCAGGGAGACGCGGGCCCGCTGCCCCCGGTGCCACCTCCTGCACCCCGGGCGCCAGCCAGCATTGCCCCGGGAGGAGCTCCAGTTGGTCTGAGCAGAGGAGGGTGGAGCGGCCTGTGGAGCTGGACTCGGCTCGTCCCCTGGAGCGTGGATCTCCGCTGACCAGCTCACCGCCGAGCTAATAAATATCAAGCCCTTCAACGGGAAAATAAATTATCATCCCGCTGCTAGGCAAAACAGTCATGATAAATTGTCGTTTTAGCCAACAGTGTTTAAAGTAAAATCAGTAAAGTGTGAGTAATGACGGCTGAGTCAAAAGTCTTGTATTAAACACAATGGTCTGAGGAGGGCGGGGGCGGTGTTCAGAGAAAAGTGAATGCAAGTTTAACTAAAACAACTCTTGCTCAGAGTGGGGAAAAAAGGACTTGGGATTTATTATCCTATTAGTTTTTTCTGTAGGAGCAGCGCTCAGGGTGTCCCGGGCATAAAGTCAAAATCTCCATTTACCAGAGATGTTTAGAAAACATGTTCTTAAAAGTGGGAACTACCAAGTTTTTGACTGGACACCAGAAATATGGTTGAATTCTTTCAGTTTAGTGAGGAATCCTGAGAGAGTCCTATGGTATGGCCCCGGTGCTCCGCGGGCCTGTCTGGGGAGGACTTCTGGGCGAGGCAAATCTACTGGGTTTCTGCTTGAGAGATAAAAGGCAGGGTGTCTGGTTAGGTGACCCTGTTTCCAGTATTTATACATTATATTACATAATGTACAGTCAAACCTTACTAATTCCAATGAAGATTAGAGAAAAACGGAAATGATGGGAAGTTGAGTGTGATGCATTAAATGAACCAGCTTTAAAGTTCTAGAACCGTAACAGTACGGACAGATGACACTTGTCATCGAGAACTTAAGGCCTTCTATGGATCCTTTTACACGGATTAAATATTAAATAACTTTCCTAGGGTCACATAGGTGGCAAACTGGTACAGGCAGGATTCAAACACAGGTCTGCCTATTTCTAAATCCTCATTCTTAACCACTATATAGGTGGCTTCTCTGTTCAATCTATAAATTCTATTTCATTATATTCGGGCACACAGGATTACCCAAAATAATTAAGCAGGTTGCCAAATGGGCATTGGATGGGCTCAAGTTTAATGATGACAGAAATTTCATTACCAATATTAATCAATAACCATCACATTAACTGTTGGCCAGCAAATGTGCAAATAGCTAAGGTGCCAGATGCTTAGAAAAAGGATTTATTTTCAGGGATGCCATACCTTTATATTCTTATTTACATTATAGATATTATTAGCTTTAGTTAGTTAAGGATTTTAGGTAGCTTAGTACATCTATAGATTATGAAAGAACACTCATCCTTCTTCTCATCTAAAGTCATCCCCACCCCCTTTGCTACTGACTGTGACCCCTTCAACTTTCTGAAAGGGGACTTGGCTCAATAGATCCAATAGATCATCTCCGATCTCTTCTCCATCTTTGCCTTTTCTCTCTGTGCTCTCTCTTTTCAATCAGTCCAACATCCCTTCATTTGGGGAACTGTTTTTCTCCCATTCCATAGAAATTAGGTAGGACTGCCAATCTAAAGACTGTGTTTTCTCTGTCACAGGATACAGACTGGCTAATCAGAATATCCTGTTATCAATTGACAGTGATGATCCCTAGGTGACCATAGGTAGCAAGCATAATCAGAATCCTTTTTATTTGTAAATGCTAGGGGAGGGGGGGTAGGGAAGGGAGGGAAGGGAAGGGAAGGGAAGGGAAGGGAAGGGAAGAGAAGGGAAGGGAAGGGAAGCTAAACGAAGCAAAGTGAAGCGAAGTGAAGCAAAGGAAACAGAAGAGAAGAGAGAGAAGAGAAGAGAAGAGAAGAGAAGAGAAGAGAAGAGAAGAGAAGAGAAGAGAAGATAAAGGAAGGGAAGAGGAGAGGAGAGGAGAGGAGAGGAGAGGAGAGGAGAGGAGAGGAGATGAGAGAAAGAGAAGAGAAGAGAAAGAAGAGAGGAAAGAGATCTTTCTTTTAGATATGTGAGTCCTAAATCCTTGTAAGACTGATTACAGCCATCTATAAATGTATATGAATAAATCCTAATCATGAAGCCAATGTAGAGGAAATCAAGGATGAGAGATGGAGAAAACACTTTGAACAGTGCCCCCCTCCCCATGCCTATGTTCACTGAGCTCTTCATTTCCGATGACTGTGGGTGACAATTTAATGAGCTGCTACGCCAGAGTACTATCCCTCAATTCTAATGGGATTTTCACAGGCTTCATCCCAATGAGGTCAGATTTTCAAACCTACATTCCTTCCATTTCCTTGATGGTCTGTGCAAATCACTCTTTGGTACCAATTTCTTACACAAGTTCAGGTTCTTGGTTGCAAGAATGTTAGCAGGGATGAATTTATTGTTCAGATTTTTAGTTGCTAAATTTAGCAGAAACACATTTATTGAATGACCTTTGGGTAGTTCATAGAATCGATTGAAAGCTGGAACACCAAATTAAACACTGGTAGGCACCAAGGGAACTTGGCAACAGAGAACATCCTAATTATCCTTGCATTATTATATCGCTCTGGTCAGAATCAAAGTCCTGGGGGGGAGGGTCCTATTGTCAGAGTCTAAGTCACTTGCCTACCCTCATTCTTTTTAAGGGGTTTTGTGTTTATGTTCATAAGGGATATTGGTATATAGTCTTCTTGTGATATCTTTATTTTTTGCTATTAGGGTTATACTGGTTTCATAAAATAAATTGAGAAATGTTCTCTGCTCTTCTATTTGCTGACATAGTTCACGTATAATTGTTATCACTTCTTTCAGATGTTGAGGAGAATTTGCCAATGAAGCTACCTGGGCATGGACTTTTCTTTCTGGGAAGGCTCTTAATTAACAAACCCAATGATTTAAACAAATTATACTTTCTATTTCTTTTCATATCAGTTTTGGTAATCAGTGTTTTCTCAAAAATTTGCCCATTTCATCTAATTTGTCAAGTTAATATTACTTCATTATCCTTTGAATACTTGTATGATCCTTAGAGGTGTCACCCTTTCCTGATCAATCTGTCTAAAGGTTTATCAACTATCAATGTTTTCAAAGAACGTTGGTTAGGCTTCTCATTGATATTGTTTTTCTGTTTTTTGTTTCATTAATTTCTGTTCTATATTTTGTTTACTTTAGATTTAATTCATTTTTTTCTATTTTTACAAGGTAGAAGCTTAAATAGTTAATTTGATACCTTTCTGATATAAGCACTTAATGTTATGAATTTTTCTCCAAGGACTGCTTTCACTCATCCCACCAATTTTGATATACTTTCATTCTTACCTATTTAAGAATATTTCTTTCTTGTAGTTTCTTTTTTAATTCATCCATTATTTAGAAGTATGTGACTAATATCTAAGTATTGAGGATTTTCCAGATAGCATTTGTTATCAATTTCTAGTTTTATTCCTTGGTGATCAAAGAATATATTTTATATGATTAAGGTATTTTAACTTTATCAAGTTTTTTTGTTTGTTTCGTTTTTAGTTTAGAATATGATCTAGTTTAGTGGATATCCTTGTGCACCAAAAGCATGTGTCTGAACCTGTTATTGGATGGAGAGATTATATAAATAATAATTAGATTGAGTTGGTTGATAACTTTTTTTTTGCATCTTATATACTTTACTGGTTTTTTTTCTGCTCATTTTGTCATTATTGGGAGAGGACAGTTGAAATTTCCAGCTATAATTAGGGATCTGTCTATTTCTACTTCAAGTTCTATTAGTTTTTCTTTCATATATTTGGAAGTTCTGCTATGAGGTATAGACATTTATGATTATTATGTAGTTTTGATTATTTGATCTCTTTATCATTATAAAATATGCATCTTTATCCATTGTAATATTTCTTGTCCTGAAGGCTACTTTGTCTGATATTAATATAGCCACTCTAGCTTAGTGTTTTCCTGGTATCTCTTCTATCTTTTTGTCTTTTAGGATTTTTTTTTGGGAAAAAAAACTAGTTCTGTTTGCAGATGACATAATCTTAAATTAGTCTACAAAAATTCTTTTAGAAGCAATAAGTAAATACAGAAAGCAAGACACAAGATGCAAAATTCAATTGTGTTTATTTATATAAGCAATGAATAATCTAAAAATGATATTAAGAATAAGTTCCATACATTGCAGCACCAAAAAGAATAAGATATATAGGAATAACTTGAACTAAATAAATACATGGCTTGTATGTTAAAATCTACAAAACATTGCTAAGAAAATTTAAGGAAGACTTAAATAAAGGGAGAGATATTCTATGTTCATGTATTAGAAGGCTTAATAGTGCCTGTATGGCTGTTCTTCCCAACTTGATCTAGATAGTCAATAAAATCCTTATTGAAATCCTAGCACACTCCTTTGAAGAATCTAACAAACTGATTCAAAAACTTACATAGGAATGTGAAGGACCCTTGAATAGCCAAACGGTCTTGGAAAGAACAATAGACTTGGAGGACTTATGCTACCCAACTCCTAAACCCACTATAAATCTACAGTAATGAAAATTGTGAAAAAAAAAAAATTGTGGCACTGGCCCAAGGGCAGATATATAGGTCAGTAGAACAGAGCAGACCCCAGAAATAACTTTTATAGTCAATTAAATTTTTATGAAGGTTCAAAGGCATTTAAATGGGGGATGGTATTTTCCACAAATCTGGATATCCACATGTAATTTTTATAGACCCATGTCATACCTCACACTCAATACACAGAAATTAAGCCCAAATGGGTCACATGCCTTTTTACTGTTAACCTAGTTATTAGGTCTTCAGATTTAAAGTGATCATGTTTTTTTAGTCCAGTCTGACAACCTATGCCCTTTAAATGGGCTGATTTAGACCATTTACATTTAATATAGTTACTGATTTAGGTTAGGCTTAGATTTACCATCCTGCTCTTTCTTTTCTGTTCATTCCTCTTGTTCTTTGGCTTTAATTTCTGTAAGAATTTGTAGAATTTCAGTAGAATTTCTTCTGTAAGTGTTTGGTATAATTCACTAGGGAATCCATCTAGGTTTAGTGCTTTCTGTTTTGAAAGATTATTAATTAATTGTTGATCCCATTTCTTTAAAAGATTTAGTCCTGTTCATATAATCTATATGTCCTTGTGTGAGTTTTGGTAGATCATAACCTTCAAGGAATTCCATTTCATGCAGGTTATCAAATTTCTGGGCATTTGTGATATTCTTTTATTATTCCTTTAATTTCCATAAGATCAACAATGATGATCCCTTTTTCATTTATGATATTAGTGACTTGTATTTTCATTCAATTTTTCCTTAATCTTGCTGAAGGCTAATTGATTTTATTAAACTTTTCAAAGAACCAGATTTTGGCTTCATTGATCTTCTTTATTGATTTCTTGTTTTTAATTTCATTGATTTTTGTTTTAATTTTTATTTATTTTCCTTTATTAAAGATTTATTTTTTATTTTATTTTAAAGATTTTATTGTTTATTTTAGAGAGAAAGAGAGCGTGTGTACATGTGTGAGTGGGAGGAGGAGCAGGAGAGAGAAGAATCAGCAGACTCCTGGCTGAGTGCAGACCCCAATGTGGGGCTTGATCTCACGATTCTGAGACCATGCCTGAGCTAAGACCAAGGGTCGGATGCTTAACTGACTGAGCCACCCAGGTTCCCCCATTATTTCTTTTCTTTTGCTTCGGATTTAAATTGATTTTCATTTTCTAGTTTCCTAAGGTGGAAACCTAGATTACTGATTTTATATCTTTCTTCTTTTCTAGTGTATGCAGTTGTTGCTATAAATTTCCTTCTAAGTATCACTTTAATTACATCCTACAAGTTTTGATAAGTTGCATTTTCATTTTTATTTAGTTCAAAATAGCTTTTAATTTTTCTTCAAACTTCTTCTTACACCCATGTGTTATTTGGAAGTGTGTTGTTTATTCTCCAAGTATTTAGGGATTTTCTAGATATCTTTCTGTTATATATTTCTAGTTTAATTCCATTGTGGTCTGAGAGCATTACTTTGTATGATTTCTATTCTTTTTAGCTTGTTAAGGTGTGTTTTATGACCCTGGGTGTGGTGGATGTTCCATGAGAATGTGTACTCCTGCTGTTGTTGGATGAACTATTCTACAGATAGGAATTAGATCCATTTGATTGATGGCAGCGTTCAGTTCAATGATGTCCTTCCTGATTTTCTGCTTGCTGGGTTTGTCAAGTCCTGATAGACAGGAGGTGAAGACTCCAAGAAGATACATAATACTTGGATCTCTTTAATTCTCAAACTCTCCTTCGTGTTCTGCAATTTAATGTTTGGTCTATAAAATTTATCTTGTTCAGAACTTGATAGAATATTTTAATGTGAGGATTTTCTTTCTGTTTGGGGAATTTTAACCATTATTTCTTTATTGCCTTATCTTTCTAGTGACATAGATTCTTAATCTGTTTTTCATATTTCAACCTTCCCTGCCAAGACAGAAACAAAAACAAAAATGAAACAAAACAAAAAAGCACAAAACCCAAGTCTCTGTTTTCTTTTTTCATTACAGGCAAATCATTAAGGTCCAAATTCTCTCACTCGTTCCTCATCTGTGCCAGCAAATACATTGTATTTTTATTTTCATAATTTTTCCTAACATCTCCAATTGGCATTTTGTGTTTCAAAATAATCTTTTTCTGCTTCATAAGTGTAAACCCAACTTTACAACTGTGATGTTCCTAATTATGCTGAAGTTACACATTTTACTCTACAATCAATTATTCCTCTCCATGCCTCAATTTCCTCATGTTTACTAGGAAGGAATCCCAAAGAGCACCATTTTCATATATTTCGGTAAAGATTAAATGAGATAATGCACAAAAAACCCCCCTCAGAACATGTAGAGTTTCTCTACCTGATAGAACATTTCCTCTCCCCACAAAGATCTTCTGAGAGACAAGTCCGAGTAGTCTCAGGGGCTGCGCTCCAAGGTTTTCAGTGAGAGTTGGGGACTGATGAGGTTTGGGTACCTGAGTTGTACCTTTTCAGGCCTTGTATACTCTTTGATCTTATTGCTCAATCCTTCTGATCCAAACAAGGCTGTTGACAGGGATGTTCTTTCAGCTGCTAACTGTCCCTGGGTGTTGCAGGGAATTAGGGAAGACATGTAGAGGTCACCTAGCCTTCTGTTAGCATGTCAATACCCCAACCAGGTCTCTAGGCCATGGCCCCAGGCCTCCTCTTGACTTTGGCCTTCCCCCAAGCGTGAACCATATTGCTTCTCCCACCTTTGACATCGTCTTCTGCTGAAGGTTCCTGTGCACACTGTGAGTGACCTCTTCTCTGGGTAATAAATCCCCCATCTCTCAGGGGGGCTTTACTGATAACCTTCCCTTTTACCTTTGGGAACGGTTACATATTCAGAATATCAGCCGTTTCCGGTGGTGTGTAACAGGCCACCTCCACAATGAGGTGCTTAAAACGTAAACCCTCATTTGGTTCATGGCTCAGCAACTCGGGCAGGTCTAACTGGGTGGTTGGAAGGCCTGGTGGCTGACTGAGCTTGCCCAGGCGTTGGCTGGCAGCAGTTGACATTTTATCGTATGAAACTTTATCTTGTCTATAACCTTTGATTTTCTTAATTCTGGAAGTGATGGTGGTGGGAAGCTTTTTAAACATTTCTCCATGTATTCAGTTCCTCATTTCCTATTTAACTCTTTAATTCCATCTGCACTTTATTCTGGTGTTTGCTGTAAGGTACCGCTCTAATACATTTCCCTGTAAAGTGTCTATATGTCTGAATTTTAAATCATTTATTAAAAATACATATATGTTTAAAAGATTTTATTTATTTATTTATTCATGATAGAGGCACAGAGGGAGGCAGAGACATAAGCAGACCCACGCAGACCCCATCCCTGGGACCCCGGGATCACGTCCTGAGGGGCAAGCAGATGCTCAACCACTGAGCCACCAGGTGTCCCCAAAATTTTTTATGATTATTTTAGAGAGCCTACTTTATCACATATTGAGTTTTTATAGATAACTGAGTCTTTCTGGACTCTTGTTTTATTGAATGCTTTTTATTTGCTTAAGTACCCCTCTATTTTAATAAGATAGGTTTTAATGACTAATAGAGGTAAAAATTCTTATTGCTTTTTTTCAAAATTTTTGTCATTCTCAAACATTTATTTTTTTTTGTAAACTATCAACATTTTTTTTCAAATTCCCTACTAATACTGCGTACAATTACAAAATAATATGGGCAGAAAAGTCAATTTTTGCAACTTTTAAAAATACTGCATACTTGGTGATAAATTTCTTTGTATATTTAAAATTAAAATATATTCACATTATTTATACTTTTAAAATAACTCCAAATTTCTCCCAAGTAATTCCTGTTTTTCTGTTAGGAAATTATAAAATCCCTATTGTAAAAGGGAACTATCTTTTTCTAAAATTGATGTACTATTTAAAAAAGTTATTAACAGTATGAAACAGTAATACTGACCTTAAAATTTATCTTGAACTTTACTCCTTTACCTAAGTTGTTTTATGACTTTTAGTGGGTTTTCTTGTGATATTTTGACCCCATAACTGCATGAGCCAATTCTTAAAATAAATCTCCTTTTATATATATCCATGTATATCTTATTGGTTCTGTTTCTCTGGAGAATCCTAATGCATATACATAAGTATGTCATCTTCAACTATTCACTTGTCTCTTTTTAATACACAGTCATTTCATTTGTTATAACATTTTGCATTAGTAAAAATGACTATAGTGATAAAATTAAAATGGTAGTGGTAGGCTTCTTTGCTTTGTTCTTGAATTTGAGTACATTATTGAGGATGAAATTGGCCAATTTTAGCATCCACTGAACCAGTGAATTTTATCTGAAAGATTTTTGATGTGGCCATTTAATTGCGTTTTTAAATAATGTATCATATTTCCATTTCTGAGATAATAAGCATTTGGTTGTGATGTTCTTTTCTTCTAAATGTTTGCTGAATTATATTTGACAGTAAAAAAACTAATTAAAATGTATATTTTTATATATTTCTTAAAAGGAGAATCTCTAAGTACAATGTGGTTTTTGTTAATTCTCTTCTTTTTAACTCTTTTTTTCCCTGTCTGTAGTATTTTTTGGTTGTAGGTTATTAAATGCAAAGAAGTATTTTTAATATCACATCTTTATAATTAATTTATTTCTGCTATCATATCCTAATGATCTCTTTTGTATTTCAAGAGTTTATTAATATGTTGGCTCATATTATATTTTAAGCTTTTCAGTATCTTTGTGCTTTTTGTACATCTCTAAATTCATCATGAATTTGCATAACCAAATAGCATGTCCTTTGGTGAATGAGTTAAATTATTTTATGTTCTTTTTTTCTTTCTTTTTTTTTTGTTCTGTCCTCTGTTTTCCTAGTTTGAGTTTTATAAAATAGGACTTCCATGTTTTTTCCTTTATATCATAAATTCTGATGAATGGACTGTAATATTTTCTTTTTCATATTAATATAATTTAAAAGTTAAAATCCTATACTTAACATTACTTATGATTAATTTAAAACTGGCTATAAACATTCTTAATTGCAGTAGTCATTAATTTATTACTGTAAAATCAGTCACAATTACTTTGGCAAATGTTTAATATTCTAATCATTAATTTAGATCTGTACATTTAAACACAATTACTTTGGTCACTCCTCTGTGGAGGATAAGACATTTTTGTGCTTCATGACTCCCCCTTTCTTCTATTTGTCATTTGCTTAACCTGAGGTTCTTTTGCCTTCATTAGTTTTGATTTATTTTGTTCTGTTTTTGTTTAAACAATTAGCTAGATGTTTCAGCAATATCACTCTCATTTCTTTTATCCTCAAGAAGAGGATTTACTCTAGTCCTATCAGTATTGGCTCACCAGTCTTTTGTATTAACATTTGCTTATTTTTAAAATGAAAAGAAAGGAAAGGTTGGCTCTACTGGATATCATACATTATTTTCTGCATCTAATTTTTCATTCAAGGATTCCTTCTTAAACCTCTACCCCAGGATTTAGTGTGCTTGTTAATAGCCCACGTGATCTCTGCGGAGAGGGCATTCAGTAGGTTTTCTAGAAGATCCACCTCCAGGGAACCCAGCCCCTCCTTCAATCAATGGGCTCTGAGTCTGTCAACTGACTGAAATCTGAAAACTGAGTTTTTCACTATGGTGCCTGTCATTAGCCTTCAAGTCATCAACCGTTGACTTTTTCAGATTATACAAATTGAGCTATTATACAAATAGTTCTCCATTTATCTTGTCCCCAGGAGCACCAGGATCTATTCTCTTTACTAGATCCCTATGGGTTAAGTCATTATGATAATTAAATTCATCTTGCCTTTGACGTGTGAGTCCTCTAGTCCTCTTTGCCTGATCTCTGCTATTCTAGAATCCCATCATTCTCACTGATACTCCGCATCATTAATCCCCTACCATTATGTTGGCTTGCAGAGAACAGCCAGCCCCTAGTTTCTCATTTTTGCCAATGCTCCTCTTACCAATGAATTCCTTAATGCTTTTCTTAGTGAATTCAATACTCTCTAGAACTTCCCAGGAACATAGGTAGAGTGTTCTCAGGTAACTCAGTTAACATAAGCATAGTTGATGCTCTTTTTTTTTTTTACAGCTTTATTGAGATTTAATTCACCAACAAAATATACAATTAAATGGCTTTTAGTATATTAACACAGTATTCTAATATCCATTTATCACCACAGTTTTAGAACATTTTCTTGCCTCCACTAACACCTTGTATCCTTTAGCCATCACCTTCAATCTTCTCAAAGCCTCTTTCCCTAGGCAACTGCTAATTTGCTGTTCCTATAGATTTGCATATTCTGGAAATTTTGTACAAAAGGAACCAATAATATGTTATTCTTTGTAACTGAGTTCTTTCACTTGGCGTAATATTTCCAAGGTTCATTCATGTAGCATGTATCACTACTTCATTTCTTTGTTATTGTTGAATAATATTACATTATATGGCTATATCACATCTTATTTATTCATTGATGGATGTTTCCACATTTTAGCTATTGTTAATAATGCTACTATGAACATTTATATACAAAATTTTGTGTTTACTTATGTTTACGTTTTGCTTGGGTATATACCTAGAAATGGAATTGCTGGGTCATAAGGAAACTATGCTGAACTGTTAGAGAAACTGTCAGACTGTTGGCTTTCCAAAGTGGCAGCACCATTTTCCATTCCCACTAACGGTGTATAAGATCTCCAGTGTCTCCGTATCCTCAGCAACACTTGTTATTATCTGTCTTTTTATTATAGTCATTCTAGTGAGTGTAAAGTAATATCTCATTTTGGGTGGATAATGATGTTGCACATCTTTTTAGGGTGCCTGTTGATCATTTGTGTATCTTCTTGAAGAACTGTACATTCAAATCCAATTTTTAAATTAGGTTAATTATTTTTCTGTTATCAAATTATGATAGGTCTTTGAATATTCAAGTCCCTTTTCAGATAATTTGTAAAAATTTTTCCCATTGTTTGATCTTCTCACTTTCTTGATGCTGTCCTTTGAAACACAATTAAAAACATTTTAAATAATGTCCAGTTAATCTATTTTTCTTTTGATGCCTGTGCTTTTGGTGTCACATCTAAGAAATCACTGGCTAATCCAAGGTCACAAAGATTTACACTTGTTTTCTTCTAAGAATTTTATAGCTTCAGCTCTTAACATGTGGTCTTTGAGCCTTTTGAGTTAATTTTTATATATGATATGAGGTAAGGGTTCAACTTCATTTTTTTACACGTGGATATCTAGTAGTCCCAGCATCATTTGTTGAAGATTATCTTTTTCCTCATTTCAACAAGGCACCCCACTGAAAATAAATGGACTATAAACATCTGAATTCTTTCTGGGTACCAATGTTAAAGGAAGAAGTTATTCAGACACTTGTTAAAACAAGTAGGAAGACTTTGTTTAGGACTATTGCAAGAGGGGCATTGCAGTAGGGAAGAGAGATCAGGCCCGGCTCCAAATACAGCAAAGACAGCTGAGAATTTGTAGCCAACAAGCAGAATAAAGGGATCAATGGATGGAAAACGACTATGAGGAGACATCGAGAGTAGGGGGATTTTTGCTAAAATGACTTAACAGGATTCTTGCTGAAGGCAGGCTATGATAATCAACTATCAAGAGTGGAGGATGAGGAATGTGATCAGATACCACGAGTGATCAGATAGCCAGTGTTGGGGGATTCTGAGAAAATTAATTAGCAGGATTTTTTTTTTTTTGCTAAAATTGGACTTTACAAGGACAGACCCAGAAACCCAAAGTTGAGGACTAGTTGATAAAATGGCTAAGAGGAGACTGACTAAAGTTTGGTCAGGAGAGAGTCTTTGTCACCACACCAAAGAAATCTTACCATGTTACCATTATCATAACTAAGTTTCAAGTAAGTACGCTCCCCCTCACCTAGTATTAGGGCCACCTCTAGGTATCCTTGTCAGACATTGAACCCTCAGTTAAAAATGAATGCCCTCTGTCAGTGAATTCTCAACTATTAGGTTTTATAGTTACTCCCCAATCCTAACACTCTTCAAATCTACCCCAAACATAGTCTCCCTTTTCTTGCCAAATATATTAGGCAGGTTCTGCATTTCTTTTGATATATAAGACATCTCATCCTTCAGGGATTATACTATTCCTCTTAGATTATTCTGAGCTCTAACTTTTATTAACAGCTGGAAGGCGATGAAGAGTGGTGGGGGCAAGTATCACCCGGGGATGTATCTGCTTCAGCTGAGCTCACTGTATGATATTCAGGGAAGGGGAACTTTCTCCTCTGACAAGGAGAGTGCCACTTTTGCTGGCCTGGAGGGCAGGGGATTTGAGGGGTTGAAGATTCTGTCTTTTTTAAAATTTTATTTTATTTTATTCAAGTTATTTCACATATAGTGTATTATTAGTTTCTGGGGTAGAATTTGTGATTCATCAGTTGCATTTAATATCCAATGCTCATGACATCAGGTATCCCCCTTAATGCCCATCACCCTGAAGATTCTCAGTCTTATCCATTCAAATATGCCTATTCCATATTTTAGAGGACCACATTTCCTTTCAGGACCCTAACTTTGACATAAAAGACATGTTAAGGCTACATATCCAGTCTCCATTGCAGCTCTGCCATTCTTACTGTCAGATCCTGGGCAGAATTTTCAGCACAGTCAACTTTGCAACCTAAAGAGAAGAGAATCTCTTTAAAGCTGCCATAAAGGCCTTCTGGCTTTCAGCAGATGCTCTAAACTTATTAATTAATGTTTCCAAAGCTTCTGATATAATCACAAGTAGTCAGCCCTGCACAAATCCATTATTCTCATAGCTCACATATTTTTCAAGTGCCACCGTACTGAATAACACAGTGTCTTACCTGCTATATGCCTCTTATCCCAACTAAACCCAGGGGTGAAATCCCTAGTACTTTTGATGCCATTGCAAGCCAAGGGTTGCCTCACCCCAGGTACCACCAGCAGGGATGGTTCTTGTGCTTTCAGATCATTGGGTAATCCACCTCCAGAATCTAGTCCTGAGAGTCTGCTTTCTAGGGTCACTCTCAGTGCCCACTATTTTATACTAAGTGCATCTGGATGCAGAACCCAAGATAAAAGCCAATGTACTACTACTTTATTAGGGAGTAAAATCCCTGGAGGAAATGGGAATAGTTAGGAAAGGAGCAAGGACAAATATGAGGGCACATCACCATCTGGATACCACTTGATTTCAAGTGCAACTGACTGTTCAGTCTCATGAGATCATCTTCTGAGGGTTGTATGAACCTCAGAATAGCCCATTTGGGAATAGGAGTATGGTCAAATTCTTAGCCCATGTGCACTAACTTCCCCACACTCTGGTTTGGGCATGCCTGGGACATGTATAAATACCAAATGGGTCCTATGGCATCCATGCCTCACAACAGGGCACCTGAGGCTTGAGGTGAGAAGCAGGTAACATGGAAATGAGTAAAGGGACTTTGGTTGGTGCTTTTGTGAAATTCACTGCTATGGTGGCAACTGAGTGGTGTCCACGTAGAGATTATCACTGTGAGGAGACTGGGCTGAAACAAATGGTCAAGGGTCCAGGTATAGGTGAAGCTGAGAGGAAATGAGGTCATGAATATGATATGGAGATACAACACCCACATAGTCAATATGCAATCAATTTGTCCGTGTCAAAGAATATAATTTAAGTTGCCATTATGAAGCAAACCATAGTAAGATCTATGATTGGTATGCAGATGAAAAATATATGGGGTAAAAAAAAAAAGAAAAATATATGGGGTGAAAAACTTATTGAACTGAAAAAGGCCAACATTTCAACAGCATTTGTTCTTGAACATGAATGAACCGATAGATGTGGCTTTAAAATGCAGCTTTATATTATTACAATAAAATATGTTCAACTTCCTTCACTCGTTTCCATTATTCCTCCGGCCCCATGAAGCTTTTGTGTTTTAGACTACGGTGAAAAGGAATAATAATGGCATATACCATTTGCTAAAAGCTTACATATTCTAGGTGTTTTATGTAACTTAGGTATTTAATCCTCGAGCAGCCTTAAAAACTACATATTGCTTCTGTTTTAAAGACCAGGAAATGGAGGCATAGACAAATGGCTTTAACCTGCCCTAATTACACAGCTAGTGATGGTAGAACAGGAATGAAATCCAGAAACATCTGGCCATGAAGCACATTTGCTGAGCAGCTACTGTATGCTGAGGGATAGAGCGCACACTGTATTAGTTGGGGTTCTCCGAAGAAACAGAACCAACTTATATAATATAATATAATATAATATAATATAATATAATATAATAATCATATGATATATAATAGGATATATAATCTATATATAGGATATATAATCTATATATTATATAATATTATATACACACATACACATAGATTTTTTTTATAAGGAATTGGTTCATGGGATATGGAAGCTGGTAAGTCCCAAGATTTGCAGGGTGTCAGTTGGCTAGAGACCTAGCCGAGCCAACGGTGTAGCTCTAGTCCTAAGATTGGCAGGGCTTGAGGTGTAGAAGAGCCAATGTTTCAGGTAGAGTCTGAAGGGAGGATAAAAGGCCAATGCACCAATCAAAGGCCATCAGGAAGGAAAATTCTTTCTTATCCAGGGGAGTCAGCTTTTTGTTTTATTCAAGCCTTCAACTGATGGGATGAGGCCCACTGGAAGAACAATCTGCTTTACTCAGTCTAGAGATTCAAATGTTAATCTCAGTCAGAAATACCCTCACAGACACACCAGAATAATGTTTGACCAGATATCTGGGCATCTTGTGGCCCAGTCAAGTAAACACATAAGATTAACCATCAGACCCACCCCACCTTACTCAGGCCCCATGTCTGCCTGTGATTCCCATTGTATAGTTGAGACATGGGAGAGGGGAGGTGGAGGAGATTACTAAATGGTTTTCCCATAGCGACTCTGCTGGTTGCCAGAAAAGCTGAGCTTCACACTCAGCACTCCTGGGAGCCAATGCTGGAGTCATTTCCCCTGCATCATTCTTTCAACAGGGAAATTTCTGTTCTGTGATGAGGGGTTGTCAAGGAGAAGATGGGGATGTGTGTTCAGCCTTGTTTTGGGAAGATGAATTAGCAGGGAGTACAGGATGGATTTGGGTTTTGTCAAGGGTAGTAGACAGCTGGGAGACTGATGTTCATTCTAAAGCTTCATTTAACATCTCTAGGTCATTCATTAACCATTGGGGGGGATTTCGTTGTTGAGAATTTGAAGCATAATTCTAGGGTGAAATATTGTAGAAAGCCTCTTCTCAATTTACTAGCAAAGTGGATTTTAACTAATTTTTCTTTTATAGCAAATATATCCTGTATTTCTATAGTGAGTTTGCTTAATTTAGCTTAGTTTTATTTGGTTTCGAATTGCTTTCAGTTTTCTCTTCCAAAGACTTAACCTTAAACAAACGTACGTGTGTGTGTACACATATATACATTTACTTTTAACAGATTGCAAAACTAATTAAAATCCATACTCATATCTATATTGATACTTACTGTTGAAAGGCAGAAGATCACAGTGGTTTAGAGCTGGACTCTGGGGACAGACTGGCTGGATTCAAATCCTAGCTCTGCCACCTACCAGCTGTGTGACTTTGGGCAAATTACATAACCTCTCGTGGCTCGGATTTTTTTTTAATCTGTAATTGGATTGTATTAATAACACTTAGAACAGTGCCTGGCACATATTAAAGTATCTAAGGGTTAAGAATTTTTAAAATGCAGTTGGCTTCTAGAATCTAAAACGGAAAGGGGACAGATTCCTTCCTATAGCCTCCAAAAGGAGCGCAGCCTTGACCACGCCTTGATGTTAGCCCAGTGGAAGCCGTTCCGAGTGGCCCTCGGAACTGTCAGGAGTGGGTCATCTGCGTGCAGCTGCTTTTCTTGGACACGGCAGGTGTCTCTCAGGTTCCTGCTCTCATTCTTCATCACTTGTGCTCCTCCCTGTAGGCACGCTGCCTGACCTCCATGGAAGCCACCACTCTGAGTCAAAATGAAAATTTACACTAAAATTAAGAACTACTGAAGTTCCCAAGCTTGACCGGACCAACAGAATGCAAAGATGGGGAGCCCATGCACAGGCATTAGGGCAACACAGGCACGAGAGTCTTCACTACCTCCCTCAGAAATTTACCATGAATTTTCTTGATCCCAATTCTGAACGTATAATTTCCATTATGCAATAAATTTGTGCTTTGCCTGCTTGAAAAAATAATTTTTATCATCACCATATAACAGGCACTAGTTTAGGTACCAGTGATAAAGACGCAATGAAAATAAATGAGGCTTTTGTGAAACTCATTTTATTGGAGAAGACAGCGCCCATTCTTATTGTTTATCAAAGAAACAATTCTGGCCTAAAATATTATTTTTGTGATCGATTAAACACAGCACAAAACATCTCTAACTTCAGTAGTAATGAAGAAATGTAAAATAGTTTGACATTTTTGCTTATCACTTTTGCAAAGAGGGAAAAATAGCACTGGTGAGGTTATGGGAAAAGGGCCTCTAGCACAGAGCACCACTCTAGAGGGCGTCCTCAACAGCCTCCATTTCCTTCCTACTTCACGCTCTATCCATCTGGAAGTCCTGTCCTCTTTACTTTGAGATGTTTCCAGAAACCATCCTCTCCCCCAGGGCAAGGCATTGCCCCCTCATTTTTTGTGTAGAGGATTGTGACTCCCACCTAACTCAACCCCTGCTTCCTATCATCCTTTCCCCACCCGCCAGCCAGTCATGTTCTTGGTGGGTAACACGATCATGTCACTCTATCCCATCGCAGATTGAGCGCTCATGATCTGGCCCCTGCCTGGGGCCCCCACGTTCCTCCTCTTGTCTACTCCACGTCAGCCACCTCAGCCTTAAAAGCTCACAAACCCATCAGGCTCGGTCCATCTTCCAGATCTTCCTATGTGTTCTTTCCACTTGGCACATTTTGCCCAGGGGTGGTCGCTGTCCGAAAGCCGTGTCTTCGGAGGGGCATCCTGATGATCCTCTCCAACATACAAGGCCCTATCACTGTACCCTTGCCTTTATTTTTTCTTCAAAGCACTCAGCACTCTCTGAACTGACATCTCGAATTTAATTTTTCACTTGTGAATTATATCCAGAGTTGCCTATTTTAGAAACTTTAGTATTGAAGTTCCCTGTCAACTAGCTAGAGTTTTGGTGGAGGTTATGGATTAAAGGTTTTTGTCCCCCCAGAATTCATATGTTGGGAGCTGAACCCCAAGTCATACTGTTGGGAGGGGAGGCCTCCACGAGATGATTAGGTTCTGAGGGTGAGCGTCCGTGAACCAGGAAGTGGACCTGCCCATATCGAATCTGCTGACACCTTGACCTTGGACTTTCCAGCTTCCAGAACTGTGAGAAATAAATGATTGCGGTTTAAGCCACCCCATCTATGGTGTATTTGTTTTAGTAGCCTGAACAGACTAAGACAGTGGGTTGTGGGCAAATTATTGGGTGGCCCCACATAATCCACTCTATTTCACAGCGTGAAACTCTTTCTGAACAAGGAAAGAGCTGGGCAGGAAGTAGGCATTTGACTACGACAATTAGAAAATGCACAGAGTAGATCATGCTGTGCAGGGACAGAAGAGGGAAAGAACGAAGGGTTCGCTAGAAGGAGGAAGAGCAAGGAAATAAGAGAACAGAGATGAATATTTACCTGAGTATTAGATTCATCGTGAATTCACCCAAGTAGACTGAGGTTGAACCGACTTAAAACTACCTTTCCTTGTTTCCTTCCCCAAATCCACTCTCGTGTCAATCTGCATTTTGGCCAGGATCCCAGGGGATTCCTGTGAAGAGTACATTTTTCTCCAGTTTGTAAATGTGCTCTGTTGATGCCACAGAGTGATACTACCTTAGAAGTAGCTATAAACTCCGGACAAATTTGTAGAATTTGTAAAACTCGCAGCCAGTATGAATGGTTGCTGATGCCATTTTGTGTAAGAGCATCTCTTCAAAAAAAAAAAAAAAAAAAAAAAAAAAAGAGCATATCTTCAAGGTGGCCTAAAGTAGTTTCATTTAACAGAAATCTGTAAGCATCTATATTTTAAAAATAACTCTATGCAATGTTATAGAATAATTTCTTGTGCATTTTCTGTGCATGGACAACAGCCTGAATCCTTTTCTCAAGGAAGAGATTATGTCACTTTGTAACAGTACTCACGCTTGAAATCAAAATCCTTAGGTGTCTTTCATTATTCTGTGCATGTAATAGTGCAGAAAAAAATCCTAAGTTCCCAATTTGAATGCATTTTATGGAGCTGCAATACTTTAGGGAGGGGGGGCTCCCATGTTTTGGGAGAAATTAATGTCACCAAGAATCCCACTGCTGTGAGGTGTAGAAATAAACAACATTCAAGAAAAAAGCAGTATACACATCTCCTTGATGTTCTGCTTCTGATAGAAACAAGGAAAGAACCAAGAACTTTCTCTTAAAATTGGTTTTGCATGAAAATGCCCAGCATGGAGAGGACGGTTGCAAATGGATGAACAGCAAGTCACGAGAGAGCCTTGAAGGGCATATTGCTTACAGCGGATAGGTAGCCACCATGTGAAAACGAATGATCAATTTTGGGAGAGGGAAGTCTGCATGAATTTCATTTTCTTTCCTTAGAGACGTTCTGGGAGGAAGCAAGCATAGATCTTCCAAGAAGGTCTGGCTCCTGGGATGACGTAGGTGAAACCCTCTTCCTGTAGTGCCCTTGGTATAGTTGGCTTCTCTCTTTCCCAGGACCCTCGGTCAGGAAGCTTGAAGATTTTCTCTGGGTGGAATGTCCCCTAGGGGCAGCCTCTACCTGAGGGAGGACCTTGCTTTGGCTCCGTTGACTCAGGAAGGTCAGACATTGGCATTCCCTGCTATGCAAGTGTTCCTTTCCGGGTTCAGCTTACATGGCACGTTGAGTCCTAGAACACATGCAAATACACACAAAAATCCCTTGTTTTTACTGCTGGAGAAGCCCTTCAGAGAACTTGGGCCTGTCTCTCGAGTCCCACCAGCAGATGTCTCTCCTGTGTCTAAAGGACAGAGTCCTCTCATATGCTTGTGTCTGGAGCCAACTTGGGTCTTGATCTAATTTGACCCTCTCACCAGTTCTTGGTCAGGGAGTCAGGACTTTGCCCTGTGCATGCTGTTCTGCTTTTAAAGACGTTTTCCTAAATAGGCTGTGGAAAAATAAGACGTGTTTGGAAGTTATTTTTAAATATGTCCAACTGGAAAAGACAAGTTTCCTTCATTTACAAGTGACAACATAACGCAATAATTTCAGAAAGTTTTGCTACAAAACATTCTCTACAAAAGAACTATGTGTACAAAACTTACTTTTGAGCTGAATTTCTGTTTTGTGACTCTGGGTAAGGTCTAAAATGTAAATCTAATAAAGTGGTTCCTCTGCTTAAAACTTATCTGGCTCCTTTGTTGCCCATAGTTAATAATCAGAAGTTAATTAACAATGATATTGTATTTTTTTTTAAAGATTTTATTTATTTATTCATGATAGTCACAGAGAGAGAGAGAGAGAGGCAGAGACACAGGCAGAGGGAGAAGCAGGCTCCATGCACCGGAGCCCGATGTGGGATTCGATCCCGGGTCTCCAGGATCGCGCCCTGGGCCAAAGGCAGGCGCCAAACCGCTGCGCCACCCAGGGATCCCCAACAATGATATTGTAATAAAATATGATAACATTTAGTGGAGTATATGATATAACAATACTATTAGCTTAATTTTCCGGATTTTGTGACGCCTGTGTTGTCATCTTTTAAAGACTGTAATTTGTTAGAGAATTTATTTTCTTATTCTAAATAAACCTTTCTATAAAATGTTTTATTATTTTAAAAATAAATATAAAATATTTCTTAAATAAAAACAACAATTTTGTATTATTTTTATTGAAGTGGAATCTCCAAATTATCAAGGCCCCGCAATACCTGGATCCTCCCTTGGTCATATTTTAGTCAGAATTTCCTTAGAGTGGTCTGGTCATCTGTATTCCTTGCTAGGCAAATGTTCTTAAGAGGGTGGCGTTCACATGGTGCACTGAGACCCAGAATATACACGCAAAATCTTTCATTTTGTTACTTTGGCACATGCTGTGATTATCTTGTGTCTGTAAGCATCTGGAAAAACTACAAGTAGGGGAGAGAGAAAGTCCAAAGTAAGGGGGTTCCTTATTTATCTCATCTCTCATTGGGATAGGAAATTGCTTTGTGTTTCTTGGAAAGATGCTTTAACCTGAGTTTGTTTTCTTTGGGGATTCTTGGGAATCACTTTTTGAACATGACCTTCTAATCCTGTGGCCAAACAATGGGCGACCTTGGGCTTCCCTGTGAAACATACACCTGTATGTGTCTCAGACGTGTAGGTGTGTCACGGCCAAGGGGCCTTCCCCTTTCCAATGGTCCTGCCCCACCGCCAAGCCTCCAGATCTTCTCTTAGGATGCTGCTCACCCCTCTCTAGTCCAAGCCAGTTGTCTCCTCCTACCCAGCTCCAGAACCAGTACCATGTGATGCTGTGGAAAAGACAGATACCTCTAGGTTCAGAGACAGACAAACCATGGTCTACTGTGGTGAGTTCATCCTTTTTAAAAGATTATAAACCCTCCCATTGTACAGCTGAGCCCCCAATAAATAACAGAGGAAGGCATCAGCTAAAGTTATATTATTACTATTAACTAGTATCCTTTTTTTTCTATTTAGCTTCCCAGTTTGTGTCAAATGCTTCCCACTAGAGTAAAGCTTTAATAATCCAGAATGCCTTAGAACGGTTTTGATTTTTTAAAAAAGTCAATTTAGCATAAAGGCACAACTATAAGCCCCCACCACCCACTCCCAACCCTCTCACCCCTACTCAAAATTTAGGAAAAGTGGGCAGCCCCGGGGGCTCAGCGGTTTAGCGCCGCCTTCAGCTCAGGACATGATCCTAGAGACTTGGGATCGAGTCCTGCATCGGGCTCCCAGCATGGAGCCTGCTTCTCCCTCTGCCTGTGTCTCTGCCTCTCTCTTTCTCTATGTGTGTCTCTCATGAATAAATAAATAAAATCTTTTTTTTAAAAATAGGAAAAGTTATGTTGGGTGAGATCAGTCTTCTGAAAAGCATTAACTTTCTCTAACCAGTAATTTGAATGTAAGTGGCCAAAATGTGTAACCTGAGGGAAGTCAGGAGTGCATGTGACTGCACTGGTCTTGTCTAAAATCAAGACCTGGTCAGTTGTGTCTTCCCAGCCAGGACAGTGGATCCACTGCGCAAAGACTAGAAGATGAGAAGCTGAAGAGGTAGGATTTTTCAGAGCGTCTCTCTCACTGTCTGGAGAAAGCTGCACTCTGGCTGGTCTTTGGGCCCATTTCCATCTGCTCAACAAGGCTATGCTGTGCTATGTGGTTGCGTGGAGGAGTAAATTCGGCTGACCTCTTGATCATCCATGCTTATCAAGCCAGACTTCTGATTATAATCTTGTTTTCCCCGTATATCTTCCTCCTAAAAAAGTGCTAACTACAGAAAGCTGGCAATTAAAGTCCTTGGCAGTTATACATTTTTTTTTAAAGATTGTATTTATTTATTTGAGAGAGACAGAGAAAGAGATAGCAAGAGAGAGAGCCCGAGCAGGGGGGAGAAGGAGAAGAAGGCTCCTCCCTGAGTGGAGAGCCTGACCTGAGGCTGGATCCCAGGACCTCAAGATCATGACCTGAGCTGAAGGCAAACACTTAACTGACTGAGCCACGCAGATGCCCTGACAGTCATATTTTTATGGATAATTAATACACTGGCATTCTCCCAAGCCTTGAGCACCAAGTGTGAGACCAAGTGGAATTTCAGGATTGTGGAAGAGATTCTGGACGGCCTATATAGTCTTACTAGACACTGTCTCCAAGGCAGCATGAGCTGAGTGCCTCCTGTACTTTCTAGGGAACTCTTTATTTCCTTCTTCCTAAAGATGTAAGAGAGTTAAACCTTAGTGTGCTTTAAATCTGTTGAAATTCTGGTTAGTTGGGATTTGGCGCGTAGGTATAACTATATTCGTGTTCTAAATGTTCCTCATTCATCCATTCATTCAATTATATATGTAACAAATCATTACTGATTACCACTCTGTTCTAGCCATTTTATTAGCTACTGGGAATATAATGATGAATACAGCACAATCCCTGCCCTCTAGGGGCTCTCAGTCCAGTTGGAAAAAGCACATATTTTAAACACATAATCACATAATATGTTAAGTACTGTGGCAGAGTTATAGAAAAAATGTGGAATAGGAATTCTTAATTGTTCACATAGCAAAGTCAGAGAAGGCTTCCCATAGGAGGTAATATTTGAGCAGAGTCTTGAGGTCGGCCAGGAGTTTGCAAGGCAGATGGTATAATTGGAAGTCCTCCAACAGAATAAAGAATATCTTCAAATAAGTCGTTTAATCAGGATGGAATTTAAGTATATGTGCATGTGAGTCAAGGAATGGAGAAAAGAAAGATGGATGATGTTGGAAAAATAGGCAGGTGTCAGGCAAATGGTTTTGTGTATTAGGCTAAGGAATTTATATTTTTATCCAGTACACTTGAAGAGGAGTCCTTGAAATACTGTCAGGGAATGTCATGGATCACATCACATTTGTTTGATTAGAGAGGATGGATTGGATGGAAATGGGCATGGCACCAGGAAGACTGGTTGGGGGATTGTTCCGGGGTCTGGTTGAGGGCTGGGTGAGAACTGAGGTAGTAAACATAAGAATTAAAAGTTGAGGGACAAAAAATAAATAAATAAATAAAAGTTGAGGGACGCCTGGGTGGCTCAGTGGTTGAGCGTCTGCCTTGGGCTCACGTCGTGATCCTGGGGTTCCCTGCAGGGAGTCTGCTTCTCTCTCTGCCTGTATCTCTGCCTCTCTCTCTGTGTCTCTCATAAGTAAATAAATAAAATCTTTTAAAAAAATGAATTAAAGGTTGAAACAGACTTCAAGAAAAGTTAAGGCATGAGAACTATCAGAGTGAGGAAGTTTCCTACATTTTTGACTTGAGCAGATGGGGTGCCCTCAACCTCAGTGGGAAGGTCCCTTATGGGGAGATGCAAGATGTGTTTTGTATATGTTGACTTGGGTCTATCCAGGTATAGATGGTGGCTGGAAATAAGAGTTTGAAGGTCAAGAGAGATATCCAGGCTGGAAATAAATGTTTGAAGATTAAAGAATGGGTAGTAAGGGAAGCCACAGGAATAGGCGAGGTTGCCCAAGAAGCCATAATCAAGGGAGAAGAGAATTGGGCTGGAGGCAGCACTCTTGAGAACTGTAACGTTTAAGGGATGAGCTGAAGAATGAGGGAAGTGAGAAGAAGGGGCCAAATGATTTGCTTTGGAATGTTCTCATGTTAAATTGTCTTGTTGATAATTACCAGGACTCTTCTTCCTTGACTTTTTCTTTCTCCTCTCCTCCCCTCCCCTTCATCTTCTCCTCCACCACCACGGTTTTGTCCCGCTCCTCCTCTTCCCCTCTCCTCTCCCTCATCTTCCTTCTCCTTGTCCCCTCTCTCCCTCTTTCCTGGGATGCTCCCACCTCTCCTCATTTTTCTTCTTCTTCTTCCTTCTTCTTAACACTTGACTCTCCCAAAATAAAATCTAGGGACAGGCATGGAAGAAGCGTTTCTTCTACCTAGCACGTTCTTCTCCTTACCCAATCTCAGAACCGTAATAGAGACAAAGCCCCCTGTACTGTTATGTAATTGCTATATAACAGCTAACAGTAAGAAAAACTAACATTTTGAGCATTTATTAGGTCCCAAGAATTATCTCACTTGAATCGTGCACAGTCCTGTGGGAGAGGTACTCTAATTATCCTCATTTTAAAGAGGATGAACAGAGGCTCAGAGAGCTCACACGGCTTGCCAAAAATCACACAACCAGATGTGGTGGTCAGGATTCAAACCTATGTCCATGTGCCTTAGTCCTACATCATATTTCCCTTCTCCATTTCCCATTACTTGCTCCTCTTGCCAATCCTAGTGCTGTGATGTCCCATCCCTTTCTACCCAGTATCTCCTTGAATCCTTCAAGTCTTAACTCCCATTAGCTTGAGAAAAAAAAAAAAAGTCCCTTTCTGAGTCTCTTTCCAGAAGCTTCAGTAAGACTTGTTGGCCTCTGGGTCTGTTCCAATTTTTTTCTGTCTCTTGAATGATTTTGGATTTCTCTTGTGGTGGTTGATTATGCCACCGGGGCAGGTGACCTCACTCCTGAATAAAAATAATACTAGCAAACGCTTGTCCTTATGATGTGTCAGGCATGTACTAGCTCATTTTCACCTTACAGCGTCCTGCAGGTCATCTTCAGGGCTTGCTGTACTCACCACAATGTCTTTGCATCTCGACTTGGCCCTGGCTGGCCTTCCAGGACTCTCACATGGGGTCGACTCCCTACTCTGATGGGTCCATGGCTAAATCCCAGCTGGTCCCCCTCCTGCTGGCAGCTAAAACCTTCTCTCTGGCTAGGCCTGCCTGCTTAACCCCCAAGAATGTGATCTCTATTCCCTAGGACTTTTGCCCCCGACTTCTACTGCTTTTGAAAATAAACACCCCCCAATCGCCCTTAACAACTTGCTGACAATGCTACAGAATGTCTTGCTGCCATAGACAGTAATAAACAGAGACAGCGTCTTCTGGCACAGACTGTGAGGGAGGCCGGCCTGTCCCGGTAAACCTATCATCTCGATTTTCTGGAGGCAAACATTTTTGGGCTGGTTGACTTTTATTTTACTTGCTTGATTTCTCTGGCTGTAATAAACTGACCTCCCAGTGTTCTCATGACCTGGATGGAGTTGGGCAATAAGTCCTATCTCTCGACCCCCCCAGGTGCCTGTTTCTAAAACTGGAGGATCCCATTTTAGGGAGACACCGAAGTGAGCTGAGGGTTGGGACACCACAGGATTCATTAACATGCTGCACCTCCTTGTAGCAGCAGTTTTACTCCACAGCAGAAACAAAGGCTGTTTACAGAGTTGAACACAAAATTTATGTTAATTTTTAAGAAAAAAAATGAGACTTTAGGTTTCTTCCTACATGCTACACACTGGATTCCCAGGGATCCTTGTCACTCCTCTGAGGGCAGAGGAACTTTGGTGGAAAACTTTGTGGGGCTCTGGCCTTGGATGTGGGTGAGCTGAGCTGGCAAAAGAGGCTAGTACTTGTCAGGTCTCAGTAAGTCCCCCTCCCTCTGCCGTCCCTTCTTCCCTCTCTGTTTTCCTTGCCTCCATCCCACCTCATCTTTGTTTTTCTTTCTCTTTCCATCTCACTTTGTCTCTCCTTCCTTCCCTTCCTTCTTTCCTTCTTCTCAGGCTCTAGCTCTTTTTCTCTTGTCCTGATGAAATGCTCTCTTTAGGGGGAAGAGGTTGTCACTTCCCTTTTCCAAGCTGAGATGAGTTGGGGAATTATAGAACTGCCATAGACCCAGAGTGCAACAGGCTGCGGTCTACCCCTTCCGCTTTTTAGGTGAGCAATGGGAGGTGACTCAACAAGGTCACGTGGATGGTTGAAGGCAGAGCCAGACTAGACCCCAGGGCTCCGGACTTCTGTTCCAATGTTTGCAGTGTGTAGGGAGAATTGTCAAAGAGACTTTCGACTGAGGCACCAGCTCTCATTTCATGGACAAGTTGTGGGATTTGCAGATTGTCTGTTGTTGGTACTGCTGTAAGAACAAGATTGTGGTGATGATAGGAGGTGTCTGCTCCAGATTAGTAATACAACAGCTCTTCTGGAAATGCCGGGCTGGAGGCTGGCTCTTGCCAAACTGTAGCAACCAGTGCCCAGGAATCCAGACCCAGCCAAAACCAGGGCCAGTTGCTCCAGGGGAAGGAACAATGTGTTCTTTCCCTGCCCATCTGGGGAGCTGGGCATGTCCCCAGGCAGTTCACTGTTAGTTACCACAGCTGCTCCCCTACAAGGACACTGTGGGTGCCTTCCCATTTTTGCATCCTCGCACTCCTTGGCAACTGGCTCAATTATTTTTCTCAATGATTACATGGAAGACTGATAATCAAAGGCAGTTTTTTATTCGATAGGCAAATGCAGATCTCTTCCTTCAGGTAACCTATTGGACGTGAGCCACAGGCCCAGAAGGATCCCAAAACATATAGGTAGGTGGGCAAGATAATTTTGTATCCTATCTTTTCTTTCACAAACATATCTGAGAACTACTCCAAGATAAGTTTGGGAGAGGAGCTTGGAACATGCAAACCACAGACGTGATCCTGTTCTCCAGGATCTGACCCTCACAATTAATTATATTCATTTCTTATTGGGGCTGTAACAAATTACCACAAACTTAGTTGCTTAAACAGCACATTTTATCGCCTTGTAGTTCTGGAGGTCAGAAGTCCAAAATGGCTCTCGTTGGAGTATAATCAAGGAGCTGGCAGGGCTGTGTTCCTTCTGGAGTCTCTAGGGGAGAATCTGTTTTCTTGCCTTTTCCAGCTTCTAAAGACTGCCCACATTCCTTGGCTCGTGGCCCCTTCCCTTGTCTTCAAAGGCAGCAGTGGCCAGTCACATCTTTCTCCCATCGCCATTTTTCTGGATCTCACTCTTCTGCCTTCCTCTTCCGGTTGTAAGGACACTTGTGATTACATTGGATCCACATGGGTGATCCAGAATTAGTTCATCTTAAAGTCAGTTGATTAGCAAACTTAATCTCCCCTTGCTATGTAGCGTAACCTAATTATAGGTTCTTGGGATTAGAATGGGGACATCTTTGAGAGGCCACTGTTAGATGTAGACATGTTCATCGACATGCATTAAACATTAGGACTGGTGCCCTGATGGACAGAAGGGGAGGCAACTATGGGAGCATGACAGAAGAGCCTCATCCAGGATGGGGGAACTGGTATGATGGTGGAGCAGCAGGGAGGGAGTCTTCCTGGAAAAGTTGACATTTGAGTTCAGATTTTTAACTTGTGTGAGAGTCTGGCCATGAGAGGGGGAAAAGCATTCTAAGAAGGGAAAAGGGTACAGGAGAAGCAAGAGTATGGCAGCATGACAGGGAATGAACTGTGCTGGAGTGTAGGGTCTGGGGAAGAGAGCGGGGACAATATAAAAGGCTGGAAAAGTTGTGCCCTGGAAGGTCCTGGCCGGAAACAGATGGTACTCTCAAAGGAGCAAAGGAAGGGCCCTTTTACAATGTTTGAATGAGGGCTCCTTTGGCAATTTCTGGGCTGGGTTAAGGGAAAATCTACAAGGAGTGATAAAGTACCCCAGGACTGGCAGCAATCAGAAGTGTTACCACCCCTAGGCCTGGGGACAATGGGGGGACAGAGGGAAGGAGTCACTGAGTGATGGTGAGAGTTATGACTTTAGGAAGAAACCATCTCCTGAAAAAAAAAAAAAAAAAAAAGAATAAAAACAACCATGTCCTAACTGTAGCCCAGCAGGGAGTGAGTCAGAGGCACACAAACTTTCGTGTCTTTATCTTCCCATCTTTCAATCTGTTGCTCTGGCCTTTCACTGGCAAACACAACCAGAAGCCAGGAGACAAGAAGCCTGGAGGCCATGGCCCTGGTGGACACAGACTCTGAGGCCCTGTGATTCAAGGAGAGTGGATCTGGAGGGGAGACCGCAGGGAGCCGACAGGAAGGACTTTGTATGTTGTGAATAAAGAATCTGAATTTTATACTGAAGACCACAAGGAGCTCCCAGAAGTATTATAAGGAGGCTTTTTGAACCTTTCTGTCAGTTTGTTTACCATCCCATTTCCTATACTACCTTTATCCCCTAACTTTATCTAGCCTCCATCTTGACTTTATCCCATCTCTCAGAGCCTTGACAAGTTGATTTTATACACTCTTTGTCAGCAAATGTGTTAATGCCAATAATAGCCTTCACGTGTTACCTATTTCGGATAATGTTTAGATTTATTGGGAGCCTTCAGTGCCTGGATCAGGTATATTGCCATAATTACGCTGTGTTACAAACTGATTCCAAACTCCTAGGCTTCAAAGAAAAGGTATTTATTTTCTTCAGAAGTCTATAGTTTAGTGATTAAGGCTGGGAACTTTTTCTGGTCTCAACTGGGCTTGCTGTCATATGGGGGCCATGTAGCCTAGTGGGTGAGGACTCACACGTCTAGGGATTGTTCAGCATTCAAATAGTTTTTGATGCAGCTCATCTCCCCATGTTTCTCCCACCTCTCTAGTAGGCTGGCTCAAGCTTTCTCAAGTATAATGAGCTAGGTGAAGGGGAGACTCAGAAATGTGTAGGCTCTCGACAAAGTTCCTGCTTCTGTCACAATTACCATCATTTTATTGGTCAAAGTGAGTCACGTGTCCAAATAGACCCTTCCTCTTGATGGGAGAAACTATAGTCACTTGGCAAATGACATGGGTAGAGGAGCCGCTAAAGAACCAGCACCATTAATGCAATCAATCTGCTAATCATTGTTGAGTGTCCGGGTGCCTTTTTTTTTTTATCAAATTATTTATTGTCAGAATATTCCACTAAAATGTAAGCCCTGACAGGTCACAGCTATACCTCCAGTGACTCTTATGTGCTCAGTAAATTTTCATTAAAGCCATGAGTGAATGCCCAGTGCTCACATGGAAGTCATTTGGAGAATGTTCTTTATAGACCTATTCTAGTTCACCAAGTCCCCCCATAAGCAGATAATTGTCCTTAAAAACAAGTGAGCATAAATATCATTTCTTCCTGCACATTCAGGCCTGCTACACTGCAGTTTTACTTTCTTTCAGGTTTTGATTAAGCTGGGCAATCCTGGTCAAAGGCATGAGGAACAAGGAGAAGATGGCGGTTCTTCAGTCAAGGCCTTATGTCACCTGGTCACTCTCAGGTAGGGGCCGGGGAGTTGGCTTAGCTGGACAGCTTGAACAGAAGACATCACTTAAGTGAAGGGTGTGATGCCCCTGTTACGGCCTGAATTGTGTTTCCCTTAATTCCTATGTTGAAGTCCTACCCTCCCAGGGCTCAGAATGTGGCTGTATTTGGAGATAGGGTCTTCAGGGGTAAGTAAGATAAAATGGCATTATATGGGTGGGTCCTAATAGAATATGACTGTGGGTTTATAAGAGAGGAGATCAGAACCTGGACACACACGGACGAAAGACCACGTAAAGACACAGGGAGACGTGGCCGTCGACAAGCCAAGAAGAGAAACATCTGCAGAAGCCCAATGTGCTGCCGTGTCCTCCTCAGACTTTGGGCCTCCGGAATTGTGAGAATATAAAGTTCTATTACTTAATGGTGGTACTTTGCATGGCAGGCTTAGCAAACTAACACATCCTCTGATTTTTAAAGATTTATTTATTTATGTATTTGAGAGAGAGAGCGAGCGAGTGAGCACGAGGGGAGGAGCAGAGGAGAGGGAGAGGAAGAGAATCTTAAGTAGACTCCCTGCTAAGCGTAGAACCTGACACAGGCTGAGATCATGACCTGAGCCAAAGTCATGAGTCAGATGCTTAACCAGCTGAGCCACCCAGGTGCCCCACACATCCCCTTTTTCAAAAAGGGCCAGACAGAGAAAGAGTGATTTGGAAGGAACCCTCAACCTGGCTCCCAACGTTGAGTCCAAGGAATCTTAGCTGACTGCAGGGGAAGTCTGCTCATAGAGGAAGCTCTGTGAGCTGGAAGGCCCGTGGGAGCCTTCAGAGCGGCCAGCGCAGGCTGGAGACAGATGGGGCAGTGGCCGTTTCACGCGGCCTTCCCTGGGGCTTTGCAAAGCGGTTCTAATATGTCCACTGTAGGCTGATGCTAAATTCCATTCAAGAGCAAGTTTCCCAGTGGCCTGATTTTATTGGTTCCTCAGGAGTTCCTCTCTTGCTTTTCAGGCCTCCAGTCGTCTAAAATGTGGTGTCTTCAGCAAATTCACCCACCTCATTATGTGTGATCCCTCTTCTAGGCCGTTTAGCCCTTCTCCCAGCTCCTAATAAATAAATACTGATTCTAAGACCAAAACCCAAGAGGCCATACATTTAATTGCTTTCCATGCTGAGAAAGAATCATTTATTAGCGCTGTGCAAAGCGCTGTGTTTGAAAACTCCAAACCACATGAAACACCACAAGTTGGGAGCCAGAGCCTAACAGAGAAACAGCCAAGTTTCATCTGAACTTTGTTAGGCCTCATGACCTTTTACAAAACCTCAAAGCAAACATAATTCAGCCCCTGGATAGGCTCAAACTCTGAGTGGAGCCCTGTCATTTGTTTGGTTTTGCAGCAGCTGCTTATATCACAAATCCCCACTTCTGGTTAAAACAACAACAACAAAAAGATCCTTGAGATGGCTTCAACCCACTGTGATGCTCTGTTTCGTTTCGTAACATGTCTATTAATTGTGAAATTTAAACCTCCTTTGGAAAGCTAACTCTATTGAACAACTTGAGGGTTTAGGATTGCCAGGTAAATTGGGATTGAGGGACTTAAATAGAATTTTACGAGAAACCAATCACGAATATGGCTGGAATAATGAAAGAAGGAATAGGCGGCGTAGGCCGAGGGATGCCAGAGGAGAATATTTCTGTTTTGTTTGAAAGAAGAAAGGTCAGGTGCTGAGGCATTGTCTGGACGTAGTGGGTGCTTGGTGAGAATTTGTTTCCGACCTCTTCAACACATGTAATCTGTAGTTTCGTCTTGTCCTGAACTTAATCCAGAGATCCCTGATAGAAATTTCACAGCCATTTTTATATTCCCAAATATGCATCCGGGCCTGCTGGACTGCTGCCTGGCTAAGTTAGAAGGGGCTTGAGAGCAGATGCTGTCCTAAGAAGGAGGCCAGCCAGAGGCTCCTCTGGTTACAGCTAGACAAGAGCCAGGATATGGCAGCCTAGGGAGCATTCAGACCTTGAACCAGACGCACCCACTGGGTTGGGACAGCTACCTGGGGGTGGAGGCTGACCCAAGAGCATGTAATAGAAGTTTGGTTGTATAGACTGGACACTTTACCTGTAAATGATGGCGGTAGCTTAGGCAAACAGAGCAAAAATAGGGTCCTCCTCTGACAGGTGGAGCCTTGTGAAGGACAGCAGTTTAGTGTCAGCCCAGGTTGGCCTGGTAGCAGGTGGCTGCTTCCGCCATGGGATGGAGTTTGGAGGTAGATTCTGATCAGGGTGTGTTAAGAATTAGTTTGGGTAGGAAAGGATGGTAGCCACAGTGATGCTGGAATAGCAGGGGCAAGAGTGGATTCATCTGGGCTCCAGTTCAGGATGGGAGCTTGGTTCTAACAGCTAGCCCACCTGCTACACAGTCTCCACATCAGGTCAATGGACGCTGACTCGTTTATGATCTAGACCAGAACCACTTGACATCTCTTCTCCTTTCCGTCTCCCTCCCCTAACTGGGCTCTGCCACAGCAGTGACTGGAAAGGGTGCATTGTGCGTGGGCGGGTGGCGTACAGGGAAGGAAATGAGGTCACAGCAGGAGGGGGTCTAGATCGGGTGAAGCCTTCCAGGCCACTGCCATAACCTGCAAGGGAAGGAGGCTCCAGCCATTTCACTCATTACCTGCTCTTTTCTGCTTCAAGCTTCCCAGGCCCAAGACGAGTCCAAGCAGGACCCGCAAAGTTGGATGAGACACCTTTTCCTACATTCAGGGTGGTATGGGAACCGAATCCAAAGTATCTGCATTGGCACCCTTTTGGTAGATATTGACCCTATTCTCAACAACGAGCACTTGACTTTGGTAAAGTTAATGCTTATGTAATATTTTCCTTCCTTTTTCTCTCTTCTTTCAAGGGTTTTATTTATTTATTTGAGAGAGAGAGTGTGTGTGTGCGTGTGCATGTCGAGTGGAGAGGGGACACAAGAGAGGGACAAGCAGACCCCGCTCAGCGTGAAGCCCGGGGATGTTGGGCTTGATCCGATGACCCTGGGATCCTGACCTGAGCCTAACTTAACTGCTTAACCACTTAACCAGTTTAGCCTCCCAGGTGCCCCACTGCTTATCTGATTCTACACTGGTCCCACCGAAAGGAAGAAAGAACAAATGGTATTTTGACCCTGCTACTTTTGGATTTGTAGATTTATCCCAGAGATATTTTATCTCTTTTTATGAACCCAAATATTTAAAAAGGTTCGCACCAAAATTGATAGATTTTTATTGAGAAACAATTTTTATTTTTTATTTGTTTGAACAAAAGAATTATCGTTAGGATCAATTAATTTTTTTGGTGTGATTCATTTATTTTGACTCAACTTTTACCTAGTTGTACATCCTGTGATTGAGTTTTCTTTTGCTGAAATTATTTCTACCAAGCTTATTTCTCAGGTCAAATTTGATAAATATGCTATTTTTTTAAATAAAATTTTATTTATTTATTCATAACAGAGAGAGAGAGGCAGAGACATAGGCAGACGGAAAAACAGGCTCCATGCAGGGAGCCCGATGTGGGATTCAATCCAGGGATTCGGGGATCACGCCCTGAGCCAAAGGCAGATGCTCAACTGCTGAGCCACCCAGGAGCCCCAAATTTGATAAATATGTTAAGATTTGATTCTTCCATTCACTCAGCTAATAAGCATTTTAAATCATGTACAATTTTAGATGCTGTTGGTTTTGTTTTGAATAATTATTTCTGCCAAGCCTGTTTCCTATGTTTAATTGTTCAGTTTTTCATCTATGACAAATTTTACCACATACAGTTTTAGCCAATGTTAGTTTTATTCTGTGTTATTTTTTCCAGTAAATGTTCAATAAGAAATTAGATAAAGAGCTGCTAGTTGTTAAGGTTTTATTGGAGCAGTGGCCAAAGAGCACAGTCCTCGACACTGGGTACAGGGCAGAGTCTAAAGTGGGATCAAAATGCCTTGCACCTGGCTCTCCCCACTTCCCACCAGCCCAAGATGACAAGCCCATGAACCCCATGCTTGCATGAAGTGAGGCCTGTCAGGAAGATCCCTTGTTAGCTCTTTGATATAAATGCTAATTTCACCAATAGAGAGTGGTGGTGGGGGGCCAGGAAGGAAGAGTCTAAGAGACTAATGACTGCCTAATTATGACAAAATTTCAGGAGAAAGCAATAATTTGCATATCCCTTTGACAATAATTTTCAGTTCAAGATTGTTGTTCACAGGTTCCAAAGTTGCTGATACGCGTCTCTTTAATTTATCACAAAGCTTTATGAGAAGCCCAAGACATTAATAGATAGAGTAGGAAAGAGATTGCTCTGAGCTCTTTAGGAAAAGTCTAGAATTTGCAGAGTTGTAGTAAAGTGAAGAAGATTGACCTGACTGAGGGATCCCTGGGTGGCTCAGCGGTTTAGCGCCTGCCTTTGGCCCAGGGTGCGATCCTGGAGTCCCGGGATCGAGTCCTGCATCGGGCTCCTGGCATGGAACCTGCTTCTCCCTCCTCCTGTGTCTCTGCCTCTCTCTCTCTCTCTCTCTATGTCTATCATAAACAAATAAATAAATCTTAAAAAAATAATAGTCATAAAATTAAAAAAAAAAAAAGAAGAAGAAGAAGAAGATTGACCTGACTGACCTACATGTGAAAAACAGAGCCTGTCAATTGTATTGGAAAGAACAGGAATGTGGGGCCAGAAGACCTAGTGTCTGGTCCCTGAGAGTCTTTTTGCTATCTTGGGGGACTTAGGGCCATATATTTGGTAGCCTTGACTCTCTGTTTCCTCATCTACAAAGTCCTGAATATCTTTTAGGGTAGTTGTAAAGTTTAAGAAACCAACACTCTGACGTGAAAGGTAAAGTCCATGGCCGTTCTCACTGAGTAGTGGTCATGGGCTTCGGAAATGAATCTTTTCACAAGAAATCTTCTTTTCCTGACTTGTCCTGTCCTCTTCTCTCCCTTTCCCTCTTCTCCCATCACCCTGCCTCCTCCTTCTCTCCCTCCTCCCTCAGCTGGCTGCACCAAATAGTCTCAGGATGGGGGCTGACCACAACAGAAAGAGCAACCTTTTTAATTAATTGGTTAATTCATTTTAGCTGATTAAAAAATTCTTTGTGTGGAAGAATTTAAAAGATTTTCCTGTGGGCTTGAAAACATAAATTATTAATTATTGGCTCAGTATCTTTGATACAGACCTACTCAGATCATCTATTTCTTCTTGTGTGAGTTTGACAGATTTGTCTTTCAAGGAATTGGTCATTTCACCAAGGTTATCAAATTTCTGAGTATAGAGTTGTTCATAGTATTTTTTTTAATTATTCTTCTAATTTCCATGGGATCTGTAGTGATGCTCCCTCTTTCATTTCTGGTCCTAATAATTTGCATCTTCTTTTTCTTACTTAGCCTGATCTTTTCAAAGAATCACCTTTTGGGTTCACTGATTGTGCCTACTTTTAAGGTAATTATTAGGTAGTAGTTCTTCCTTTCTTTCTAAATCAGTCTCGAATTCCTTTTAAAGCCCAAACTTAGTGTGAATTTAGCACTTGTGTTTTTGTTGGCAAACACATGCAGGAGCCTGCCTGCAATGTACACTCGTATAGTTCTCATATACACAAATGATTCAGGGGTCACGTTGAGTATTTAAATACTCATCACCTAATCCCTAAGGTATGACTTTAAAGTTGCTATACTATTTAATTAATCTTTGTAATATCCCTATTTTGAGCTTAATTTATTTATTTTTTTTTCTGGCTAAGAGCCAGTGTAAGAGATGTGACCAAAGCGTGCCTTGTCATGAACAGGGGCGTCTAAAATATACGTCATATTTCCAGTGAGAGACTTACCTCACACACTGATCATCTCTGCTACATCAGTCACTGCTTTTTAAGACTCAAGGGAAAATACTAGGAATATGTTGTGTGCTGTCTGGCACCTGATTATTACACTAATAATGTTTCAAGTGTGTCATTTATCACAGAAGTAATTAAAAAAAACTTATATGCCACTGAGTTCTCTGCAATCTATTAAGTAATCACAGAGTAATCTTGATTTTTCCTCCCAGAAAGAGCCCTTAGAGATCACTTAATTCAATCTCCTCCTTTTACGTATAAGAGAACGGTGTCAGAGGAGTAAATGATGTGCTCCAGATCACAGAGCTGAAGCCTGGTCAGGGTCTCCCACTGCGCAGTCTCTGCTCTTGAGAGGGGCTCTGAGTAATTCTTTTTCGTTGTAACACACTCTTCCCCACGTACGTTGCTGTACCTGACAACAGTGTGGGATTTCCAACGTTAGCTGCTCCCTTGCACACCTGGAGTTAGGGCCTGGGGCAGCCACTCCTCTAGAGCATGTGCCATAAGCAGCCTCTTTCTTCATAAGGAAAGTTCTTAGGACTGAACTCTTACCTGCTCACTGGGTCCTCACACATTTAGTTTTGCGGTGCTGCTTGGTAGGACTGCTGAACTCTGTTCCCAGAAGATTCTTGCTCTACAGAAGGAATTGTGTCCAGACCAACTTGTTTATCCAATATTGGAGGACGTTTTTGATAATGGATGATTGAGACCTTTCCTAAGTGAGGCCCTAGTTTGACCTGAGCTCATTTCTTACTCCCCGTCTCACATCATATATTACGCCGCAGTGCTAATGTGGACACGAACCACATCTGCAACTTTGCGGGAGCCTAGAGAGAGAGGCTAAACCCTGTGCAGCCCTACTCATCTTCTCCTTCATTTAACTATTGGAACTGAAGAGTATGGCCTAAGAAGCACTCCTTTAAGGACTGCCCTCACCAGTCACCTGTGGCCTCTTGTTCTAGCTCGTCTTGTTAGAAACTTCGTGGACAGAGGAATGACAGACCGACAAGCCTCAGGAAGTATCTTCTTAACAAGATTCCCAGGTACTGACTTACCCCAAATACTCATGGGCCAGTGGGGCTTAGTTCCTGAGTTCTCACTCTGTAATTAGCAATGGCAACCTTCTGGAAGGTTGTCTTATTCATTGCTGTGACTCCATTTTCATGGAATAACTACTCCTCCATGCCTAATTCCATGATTTCCTCTTCTGTAAGTAGCTAGAGAGGAGAAGAATCTAAAACAAATATGGCAAGAGTATTTGTTTTGACCAAATTGTCAATTAATCAATTCCATGCGCTGGAAGTTGCAATCAACATCTGCAGCAAGAGCAGCATCTTCTGGATGAACAGAAGAAATGAAAAGGACGGAGAAAGGGTCTGACATCTTAGTGCATAGATTTCATGGCTATGTATCCAGGGACTGATATTTATTTTCAGGTGTGTGTGAGCAACGCTCAGAGAATGAGGGCTAACCAGGAGCAGTGTACAGAACAGGAGGAGGAAAGCTTTAATTACGCGTGTCTCAGACAGAAGACGAAGAAGGCAATTGCAGCATTTGCTCGATTCAGAAGGAGTGAGACAAAGAGCAACTCACCTCCTTCCATTCATGTGTATCCCTTTCAAGACAACTACGTTTCTAGCCGGAGTTCCTTTGAACATGAAAGAATGCCCAGGAGAGGAGGCCTTCCCCGTAGTGTGCATGCATGACGGTGACTGAAATAGAATTAAGAATGGAAGCTGAAAAGGCAAGGCAAAGATACTGAAGAGCAGATATGCCAAAGCTGGAACGTGGCTAAGGATGGGACTGCCACCCCCCTCCCACTAGGTGCACCCCTCTGGGGGGAGTTTCTCTTTTAACTTATTACTAATAACCTAAATTGCTTGAGAGGCTGAACACACACACACACACACACACCCCTCTTCTCATTACAGGGATGTTCATTCTCATGGCTCCTGAGAGTCATTACATGGACACTCTTTCTCATTCTCCATGCTCATTACAGGGACATCCATTCTCATTCCCATGGCTGCCTTTTGGGCAGGGATGGTGATTCCTCAGCCTTCTTGGTGAGCTCTATTTGGGCTGTGTGGTGGCCTTGTGCTCTCCATCCTTGTGTAGCAGCTGCTGTGTAGCCGCGCACAGTTCTTAGGGACATGGCTTGTTTTTCTTTCATTTATTTTACTTCCTATATTCTTCCTTAAATGAATGAGATCTTGGCAAATGGCCTATCTTAAAAAAAAAAAAGGCTGTTCTGGTTTCCATTTCTAAGAGAATTTTGGCAGTAAAATCCACAGTGCTGGATATTTTACTGCATTTATCAATCGAGCACTGTGCATATGGAAACAGTCCTATCTAGATAAACCCTCAGAGCAGTCACTGTTCACAAGAAGCCATTTCGAAAGAAGAATTTTTCTAACTTCAAGTGGAGCAAAAAGATAATTATAAGGAGTCGGCAAGGAAAGATCTGATGACCAAGAGGAATGACACACTTTTCTAGTTCATAAAAATAAAGTCTGGTAACTCATTGTGGTCAAGTCTGATAAACCCAATTTTTCAAGTCAGGAATCCATTGTTTGTAAATCCGGACACCAAACTCAAAATATTTTAACCACAAATAGAGATTCATTTTAAAGATCCTTGGTTCTCGAAGTGCCTCGGGGTCTCAGTCAGTTAAGTGTCTGCCTTTGGTTCAGGCCATGGTCCCAGGGTCCTGGGATTGAGATCCACATCTAGCTCCCTGCAGGGAGCCTGCTTCTCCCTCTTCCTTTGCCCCTCCCCTTGCTTGTACACTCTTGCTTCCTCTCTCTCTCTCAAAGAAATAAATAATCTAAAAAAATTATTAAAGATCTTTGGTTCTCTCAGGGAACCCAAGAAACATTTAAAGACACTAGCTATACAAGTGGTCAGGACACAGATAGTTCCCCATTACAACCAGAACTCTCCCTCTCAGTGCTGCCTGGCTTTCTCCACATGGCAGAGGTGATGGCCTGAGTTTCCCTCTTCACCACTAAGAAGAGACTGATCTAACTCCCTCAGTCTCAAGTCCAAATATGCAATGTGGAACTTACTGACCCAGGTTGGTATAGGAGCAATCAGCTATTGCAAGAGAGAATGGGATACTAGACAGGTCTAGCTTAAAGCTGGTGCCCACCTCTAAGCCAGTCAACTGTGGGGGAGGAGGGAGAGGTGGGTTGTATTGTATTCAATATGGAAGTTTCCATGTTAACCATATGGATCAATGAAAGACAGCAGAAAATACCATAGGTGCCATCTACACAGTTCAACACTACTTGGTGAACTGTCCTTTTTGTGCTTGTTTTCCTTACAACTTTGCTGATTATAGGAAAATAATGTTTCTTCAATTTTGTGTGGAATGGAACCTGTGTTTTTGTTTGTGCCTGGGGGATATTTTTGGCTCTAAGAGGTTAGGCTTACCCTCCCCCCACAGAGTGAGCCCTGATGGCATTAAATATTGGTCTTTATGAGAACCAAATACAAATGGATATTAGCCAACATCATGGTTTGGAGAGTATTGTGTTTCTTCTAATTAAAGGCTCTTAGGCAGCAGCTGGGCTAAGGAAATGCTCAAATCAAAGATCAGCATCTTATGGCATGCTGATTTTCAGTGAACTGTGAGCTGGGATTCATTGCCACACACCTCTTCCTGCCACTTGTGAGAGTCATTGGTCTCTGCTGTTTCTATTTTTAAAAAAGTATGGCCAAAAAGGCATTTTCAACATATTCCATTCCCCTTATGATCCTATACAAAGATTGCCATGTTGATATAATCATTTGAAAGCTTCTCATCCCTAACTTAAGATTATTGGGGTGACTGGTTAATAATTCCAATTTGCTTTATTATAGAAGCACTCACCAAAATTATTAAAAGCAAAGCAATATGTTAATATTTCAATGCCAGTAGGAATGCTGTTCAAGGGTCTTCCACTCTGTAGGAAAAATTTGCATGAACCTAATCACATATACAATCCTGAAAGATATAGCAGTATTAGGAAGAAATGCATTGGGAAATCCTGGCTATTTCTACTGCTTACATTTACAGGTAATATAATCACACTTCTGAAGAGGAAGTAGACAATCAGAGGCACGTGAATCAACAAAGGAAAAAAACCAACAAATTGCTTGTGAAAATATTATGTAATATAAGAAATAGTAAATGGTTCATTAAAGATAAAAAGAAAAAAAATTCGTGTAAGAAAATCAGTTAACTAAAGGAATGCAAAGAAAATCTTTGAAAGCATCTGTTTTGTGTTCTCAATAAGATTCTCAAAATGTGTCCTCCATGAACCAAAAGAGGGAAGAGAAGATGATAAGACAGTAGATTCAATTTAAAAGGGAGTTAGTTGCTTGGGATGCAGGAAGAGATCAAAAAGGCTCAATGAGATATAGATAGTAAATAAATTTAGATGTTTCATGAATTTTTAAGTTGATATCATAAGTTTAAGTAGTTGCAAAGGATCTACTTCTTAGCATATTATGAACATTGGTATTTCAAAACAAAAAGAAATGCTATCACAATTTAATATTTGTCCAACATAATCTACATAACTTAATCACTTTTATAATGACTATTTCTGCTCTATAAAGTACTTGAACAAGCTCATCTTTAACAGTGGGAAATTTAAAATAGTTCCTCATATTTTAAGTTCACTTTTCCCTTCTCTGTAGGATTTATATTAATTTAATGTAATTTGAGCATGGCTTTAAAAAAAGATTTATTTATTTTAGAGTGAAAGAGAGTGTGAAAAGGGGGAGGGGCAGAGAGAGAGAATCTCAAGCTGATTTCCGACTGAGTATGGAGCCTGACTTCACAACCCTGAGATCATGACCTGACCTATAATCAAGAGTTGGATGCTTAAGCGACTGAGCCACCCAGGCATTCCTAAGTGTGGTTTTTTTTTTAATTGATCATATTTGCAACACCAGAAATATGAATACACATTTAAACTTAAACTTTAAAAAATTTTCTATGACCATAGGCTCTAATGGTTACACAAATCTCCTCTAGCTTGAGCTATCATTAAATTTTTGATATCCAACTGATCAAAACAATATAAATATATCACACATTGTGATAGTTGTTAACCATAAGAAATTATATGGTTTTATTGAGAATGCAGTTCTCAATGAGATGGTTAGGGCTATTTATCTTTTGGTCAATCAGTTCATATGATCATGAATGAATATTATGTATGTTAAAATGATATATGAATTAGCATCCATTTTGTTTTTTAAATTTTGTATAGATGAAAATGAGAAGTCCTATTCACATAAATAAGAACACAAGGAATTTTGTTATAGAAATGCCATGTATTCTTTGCATTCCTTCTGACTTATACACCAAAAATCACTATAGCTACATAACTATAAAAAGTTAAATTATCAAGCAGTTGATAAGTCTGTAATGTTTTCTTAATTTTGTTGAAAGCAAAGAATTGGAACCATGTGACATGCAACAATATGTTCTACTCAGTTGCTGGAGTCTTTCCCTTTTTCAACATCTATACCAGTATTTCAAATTGTCTCTTTGTCACCTCAGAGGCTTTTCAACCCTAGGCCAATGCATCTGTTTCAGTTACTGCTACATAACAAACCACTCCAAAACTCAGAGGCATAAAGCAACCATTTTGCTATGTTTACAGATTCCTGTGGGTCAGGAATTTGGTCAGGGCATAGTAAGGTATTGCTCCTTCTATATGATGTTTGGGACCTCAACTAGGGTGACTTGTAAGCCTTGGGACTAGAATGATCTGGAAGTTCCTTCACTTCTATGTCCAGTGCCTGATTGGATGACTTAAGACTGAGCTTAGCCAGAACTGTCCATCAGAGGGCCCATAGCCTCTCCATGTGGTTGGACTACAGTATCAAAGCCTCAAGAGTTCTTACAGGACTAAGTCCTCCAGGGTCAATATTCCAGTGAACAAAACAAGAGCTGCATTGTTTTGTATAACCTGGCCTTGGAAATCATATAACATCCCTTCTGCTGTACCATATTGGTCAAAGTAGCCATAATCTAGCCCAGATCTAAGGGGAGACATAGATTTCACCTCTCTGTGGAAGGAGGGACAAAGAACTTGCAGCCACTTTTTAAAAAAGATTTTATTTATTTATTTGAGAGAGAGAGAGCAAGTGAGACAGAGAGCATGAGTGAGCACAAGCAGCAGGGGAAGGGGCAGAGGGAGATGGAGAAACAGACCACTGGCTGAGCAGGGAGGCTGACATGGAGCTTAATCCCAGGACTCTGAGATCATGACCTGAGCCAAAGGCACACACTAAACTGACTGAGCCACCCAGACACCCCATTGCAGCCATTTTTAAGTGCCACAGTACCTAACTAGTATTTGGATGAATGAGAGATATGTTTCTTTTCTATTGTGGGAAAAAGACAATTATGAAAGGAAAGAAGAACCTCATGATGTCTTGAAAAAAATTTACACGCAGAAGCTAAACATCTGGAAATTGATTTCTTTAAAGCTCTCCACCTTCCATATATACACTGGAATCTTTCTACACAACCAGGGGTATGTAAACTTCAGTTTGAATATCACTGCTGCAGGTTTCAGTACTGTCAAAGCTGATTTAAGTGCATTCTAGAAAAAAATAAAAAATTATACAAACATCTCACCATCAAATAGACAACAGCAACAATAAACCCCATTAACAACAACACAAAATTACTTTAAAAATAATAGAAAAAAAGAAAGAAACCTGGTGCTTAATTTATCTTTTGCATACAAAAAAAAAAACGAGATAACAAAACTTAAAAGGAAATGGTCGAGATTCAAGAATCCTATATTCAGGAAATTTTATATGTGAACAAAATTCCAAGATAAGAAGAGCTCAGAAAATACATCATTTATGTATCTTCATGAGATGAACACTCCAAAACACTAAAACAAGATATGCTTGAGCTAATCAAGCGAGCATAAGTCAGTAAAATCTCAAGAATGGGGGTAATAGAGATGATAACTTTGGTAGTGGCTTCATAGCTTCTGGATCTTCCTGAATCCCCATGTGGATTGCAAAACAAGATTCACAGATATCATTTATAGCAAAAGCAGCTAACAAAGTATCTTCAAAAGTCAAATATAAGTGAGTGGCAATGAATCATCATAGCCACAAGATTGTGTACTATCCATGTCTGTGCTAGAGAAAGCAGAGGGACTTGTGAGGGAGTGAATGTATAGCACAAGTTATTTGCTGGGAAGCAAAGTCAGTTGATTTGAGAAAGTAGGTAAGAGTGGGAAGGTTTTTGCCTCTGTGGTAGTGGATGAGTGTTAAGGGGATCACTATGAGTGTAACATGGATAAAGCATTGTACTCCATGAAACCTCAAAACAGACCTCCCAGGACTCCCTTTAGGATAGAGATCCACACCAAAGAGAAACTGCCCAGAAGAGAAGTGTAGAGGTAACAGAGCCCAAGAGTGTTTAGAAAACAAGCCATTGTATTGCTAAATACTATACAAAAATAATAGAAGAGGTTGTTCTGTATAGTTAGAATTGCTCTCTGTACCAAGCCTCCCTCTAAAAGTGCAGGAAAAATTCACATAAAAATAAGCAACAGAAAAGTACTGAGGCCAAATCCCATACAAAGTTATTATAGAAAAAAAAAAAAAGAGATTAAAAAGTAGAATAACATCCCCACAGACAGGGAAAGCATGCCAGAAAGACATGTTCACAAAACAGATAAAACTGTAATGGATTATTTAAAAACAAACTAAAAGGATTAAGGAAAGATACTAGACATGAAAGAATAACATAAATAAGAATTAGAAAACCTAAGAAATGTGATGACAGACTTAGTAAAGAATTAAAAATGGAAGAAAAACACCATTTTAGAAATGACTAAACTGGAAGGGAACACAAGTGTGGATAAACACAAAAAAATATCTGAAATAAAATAGAACATGAAGGAGAGGAAACGTTAAAGTCAAGAGGAAGAAAGAGACAAAAGTGACGTTGAGAGAAAATGGCAAATATTGAAGAAGATCCAAAATACTGATAATAGGAGTCTCTGATGAAGGGAAGTGAAGGAACAGGAAAATAATGTGAGCTATAATTCAAGGATATTTTGCTGACATAAAATAGGATTTTAACACTGAAAGAGTACATTGTACACCTAAAAAAGGGAAACAACAGCAAGACATATTCTAGTGAAATTATTGGACATTACTGAAACAGGAAAAACCCTTTCAACATCTGGGCAAAAATAGCAGTGACTTACAAGGGAAACAGAACTAGATTATCATTGGGACTTTCTGATATTAATGCTTATGTCACAGAAAAATAGAGTAACATATTTAAGATAGTCAAGGAAAGAAAATATGAGCCAAGAATTTTATGTCCAACAAAACTGGCTTTCAAATATAAAGGACACAAGAAATGGTTATCAACACTCAAGAACTCAGGAAATATGTTCCCCTGAGATTTTACTAAGGAATCTACTGAAAAATAAGCTTCAGACAAGCAAAAGGACTAGAGAGATATTGTCCTAGAGACTTGTGGTAAATATTAAACATATAGTTACTTGCAGAAATAAGACTAAATGAGGTTGAAAGAAAATGTTATAATATGCAATGGCTAAACGATCTGAAAATATAGATACAATCCAACAATAAAAATGTGGGGGAGAAGGAGGAAAACACATATAAGTAAAAATTTTAACTGTTTTCAGTATTATAATAGGTGGTGGTAATATTAAAATTGTTATTCTAATTCTATTGTTTGTGAAGAGAAGTTAAAGCAAATGAGTAATTATGAGATATTCTATCATTCCCTGTGTCTTTGAGAACTGAGATTCTCAGAGTGGAGTAAAGGAGATACAGATCTAATATACAGAAGACATTAAGCAAAAATCTTGTAGTTCTGAATTTGAACTAGAAATATAGAATGATCTTACTATGTATTTTAATACATATGTACTATATATAATTAATTATAAAATTATTTTATACATCATACCAGATAGTGAAAAAGCTATTAAAGCTTATTAGAATGCAAAAAAAAAAAACTAAGAAAAAAGTCCTGAAACTCCTCATAGCCAATTTGAAGAGAATCCTACTAGCCAAAGGCAAAATATTTTGAGTTTTTTAAACCTACTTATTGAGATATAATCAACATATAAGTATTAAGTTTTATTAAGGATGAAAATCATAAGAGATTAAAACCCATTTAATATTTTTAAAAGCATGGAGTTTTTTTTTGTTTTTTTTTTTTGTTTTTTTTTGTTTTTTTTAACAAATTGGTCACCTTCCGAGGATGATAGGGAACCAATTCATTAACTTGAAAACTGGGTGAAATAAAAGAAAAGATTCAAGACTTTATCCTGCTTTTTCTGTATGAACTCTATCAGATAGTAACCAATGGTGGATGAGGGGAAATGTCACCTTATAAAATTATTTCTAGCTAATAAAGGAAAACAAAATGATATAATTTAATATTATCATTTTTTCAACCCATAATGCTGACCACCCGTGGTTATTAACATCATAAGAAGAGAGAAACCAGACATTATGCACCTCCTATTGTCTAAATAGTGGGGTTGAATTTGTCTCTGGAGCCAACTGTTCATGTGCAGAAAACACAAAGGACCAAAAACATGTTGAATTGAATGGGTTAAAAACTTTGATTTTTCAACACATAAGTTAAAAGGAAAATAAAACAATGGAGGGGGAAAATGAAATTTAAAAAGACTTAAAAGACAAATGATGGGGTAGACCAAAGAATGCTCACTTGGGTGATAAAATCCTAAAGGCATATAAGGAAGAGATTAGGGGAAAGTCTGGATAGAGTTAGTTTTTGGAGGGGAGGCTAGCAACCCTAATTGGGATGGGACACATGGAGGGCTTTCCGGGATATCTGGCAAGGTTCTGTTTTAATCTTAAGTCATAAACACTGATACATAGAAAAATATAAGCTAAAACATACATGTTTTAAAATATAAAAGTAATTATGAGAATTAAAATCTGCATGTGTTCTTTCCAACTTATTAAAAAGTAAAACAATCAAACAAAACTACATACTCCTTAAAGTAAAATATAGAACAGAATGGAAAGAACAGGGATAAATAAAAGAGATAGCAAAATATGAGATCACAGATGACCAAACATGTAAAGCAAGGCAAAAGGGCCCACGGCAACCGCTGCGCTAAATGCAAACAGGCTCATTAAGCTACCCCATACTCCCTCACCCCATCCTATAAATGCAGCCCCTCACCACTGCCTCCTCCCAGTCTGTCCTTTGCTGTCCTGCCCACTGCTCCCTTGCAGTCTGTTCAATAAACTTTTATCTCTTTTGTTCAGTCTTGGGTGAATTTTTTCACCTCCTGCATGTCTGGCCCCCACCCAACTGGAAGGCTCCACATTTGGTGGCCCCCATCTGATCGGAGCACCCTACAAAACATAATAGTCTTTAAATAAAGTAAATTTATGTACTTATAAAGTAAATACTTTAACACTTTAAATACTTTATAAGTAAAGAATCTCGTAAATATGAGACACTCATATGTCTATGCGAATAGACAAAGATGATCATTTTGGATCAATACACAAAACTGTATGTGGTGCTATTTTGAAGAAACACACTGTATTATACAGGGTTTTCCAGAGAAACAGGACCAACAGGGTGTGTGTGTGTGTGTGTGTGTGTGTGTGTAGAAATGGACCAATCCAAAATTATAGAGGGAGATTTTAATAGACTGCCCTCAAAAAGTAATGAACAAATAAAAATTTAGTTAGGATATAGGAAATTTGAAAAATATTACCATGTCAGTTCCAGTGGACACATATAGAAAACTAGGATACACCTATTATTTCAAAATGCATGTAAAACATTCAAAAAATTATTTAGTTCTGTATGTTTCTTTTGGTGCTGAGTTGTGTAAGTTCTTCACGTATTTTGGATATTCACCCTTTATTGGATATATCATTTGCAAATATCTTCCATTCAGTAGGTTTCTAGATCACAATGTTAATCTCATCAGCTATTAAATAATTAACTTAATAAAAATAATAGTTCGTGACTGTGGTGCAATAAAATTATAAATCAATATGAAAATAGTTTAAAACTCCATAGAAATAGAAACTAAAAATTATACTTCAGAAAAGTTAATGGGTCAAATAAATAATCATACAGGAAAATTATTTTAGAACTGAATAAGTGATAAGAAAATTCTACAAATAAAAATTCATGATGCTTCAGAAGGAAATTTATAGCATTAACTCATTAACTGCAGATGCTCAAAAAAGGACTGAAAATTAATGGGGGGACCCTTCAATTAAACATTTAGAAACAAAAAAAAATTTAGAAACAGAATAATAGAATAAATCCAAAGAAATTAAATTAAGAGAATAATTTTTAAATGGGTAGACATTTATTAAATAGAAAACTACACACTGGTTTGAAAATTGACAAACTATTGGCATGATTGATTTAAAAAGAAAAATATATAAATAAGCACTATTAGGACTACAACTAGAGAAGGATAGGGATTTCAAAAATCATTTAGAACTTTGTACCAATAAATTTGAAATAGGGACAATTTCTTCTACAAATATATAAATGACTAAAATGGAATTAAGAAACACAAAGACCCTGGATTTATTTATAACCATTAAGGAACTTAAATCAGTAGTCAAAATTTTACCCATTTGTATTATTTATCTATATTTATCTATAATACATATTAATTATTATATTAGTGTTTTCCAGAGAAACAGAACCAGTAGGATGTGTGTATTTATATGTGTATGTGTGCGTGTGTGTGACTCATGCAGTTAAGATCTGCAGTCAGCTAACTAGAGACCCTGAAGGCTGATGTGTAGTTTCAGTTCAAATCCAAAAGCCTGAGAAATAGGAAAGGTATAGGTTCCAGTCTAAAAACCAGGCTAAAAAATTAAAAAAAAAAAAAAGAAGAAGAAAAAAAAAATGGGATCCCTGGGTGGCGCAGCGGTTTAGCGCGCCTGCCTTTGGCCCAGGGCGCGATCCTGGAGACCCGGGATCGAATCCCACGTCGGGCTCCCGGTGCATGGAGCCTGCTTCTCTCTCTGCCTGTGTCTCTGCCTCTCTCTCTCTCTCACTGTGTGCCTATCATAAATAAATAAAAATTAAAAAAAAAAAAAAAAGAAGTAAAAACCAGGCTAGAAGGACACGTGAGTGACTTAGTCCTTTGGTGTCTGACCTCAGCTCAGGTCTTTCTTGATCTCAAGGTTGTGAGTTCAAGCTCTGTGTTGAGCTCCATACTAGGTGTGGAGCCTACTTAAAATAAAAATAAAAATAAAAATAATAATAATAACAACAACAATAATAAAATTAGGCTAGACTCAGGGCTAGAGACCCAATTAAAAAAAAAAACAAACAAATAAAACAGGGTAGAGACCGAACTGATATTTCAGTCCAGAGGCAGGAAAAGACTGTTGTTTAAACTCAGGAAGGAATTCCCTCTTATTCAGTCTTTTCTATTCAGCTCTTCAACTGATTGAATAAGGCCCACCCACATCAGGGAGAACCATCTACTTCACTCAGTCTACCAATTAAAATGTTAATTTTATCCAGAAACTCCCTCATAGACACACCCAGAGTAATGTTTGGCCAAATGTCTGAGCACTCTGTGACCTAGTCAAGCTGATACATAAAATGAGCCACTGCAATCATTTATTTTCCTCATAGTATTATTTAACTTAGGTCTAAGATAAGTTACAGAAAAACTATTAGATCAAATAAGAGGCTAGCCAAGTCCATGCACGTTGGATCCACATACAAAAATCAGTATCGTTTGTGTACGCTAGCAGCAGGCGATTAGAACATGTAATGAAAAGAAAGATCATATTTACAGCCTCAGGAATTACAAGGTATTTTGAAATAAGACTAATAAAAACATGCAAGATTTTTGTGAAGAAAACTGTAACAATTTATTGAAGGACATGAAAGAAAATATACATAAAGGATAGTTAATATATTGTATACATAGATAGGAAGAGTCTTTTTTCATAACAAAATGTGTAAGTTCACTGCAATTCCGACTTTAAAAAATCCATGGGATTTTTCATGAAATTGAGCAATTCAATTCTTTCCAAAATTCTTTTTTTTTCTTTCCAAAATTCTTTAGGAAAAGTAAAGGTCCAGGTCATTCTAATCATGAGAAAAACAACTGAAAAATTTCAACAGAGAGATATTCTGCAATATGCCTGACAAGTATTCCTCAAAACTGTCAAGGTCATTAAGAACAAGGAAAGCCTGTCACCATATGTTATTAATATGTTGTACACCTGAAACTAATATAACATTGTATGTTAATTACATTTCAGTAAAAATGTAAAAACAAAACATTCATTGCTGCCTGAGGTAACTACAAAAAATAATTGAAAAAAAATAAATAAAATCAAACCATTATTTAAAGACAGCAAAAAAAAAAAAAAAAACAAAGAAAGTCTTAGAAACTGTCACAGCCAACAGAAGCCTAAGGCGACAGGATGACCAAATGCGATATTGTATCCTAGATGAGATCCTAGAACAAGGAAAGGACATTAGGTAAAAACAAAGAAAATCTGAAAAAACTATAAACTTTACTTAATAACAATATTGGCTTGCTAATTGTAATAAATGTGCCATGCTAATGCAAGTTGTTAATAACAGGGGAGACTATGTGGGTGTATTGGAGGGAAATGTGGGAACTTTCTGTACAATCTGCTTAATTTTTCTGTAAATCTAAAACTTTCTGAAAACAAAGTCTATTTTAAGAATTAAAGCCAAAGAATAGGCAGGAAGAAGGAAAAGGAAGGTGGACACACCACCATACCAACAGACCAAACTAAGGAACTAGGAATAGCCACATTCTGAGGATTTGATATATGACAGATACACCACTAAAAAACATTGAGATGAAGGAATTTAATGCTATAGATGGTGCTAGACAAATTGATATCCATATGGGAAAAAATAACATATTAACCACACAACACAGACAAAAATAAATTCCATGTTCACTAGATGTGAGAAGTAAAGTTTATAACTTTTAAATTAAAATGTAGGAGAACATCTTTATGATGTCGAAGACAGGAGAGGATTTCTTTTTTTTTTTTTAAAGATTTTATTTATTTATTCATGAGGGACATAGAGAGAGAGGCAGAGACACAGGCAGAGGGAGAAGCAGGCTCCATGCAGGGAGCCCGAGGCAGGACTCGATCCCAGGTCTCCAGGATCACGACCTGAGCCGAAGGCAGAGGCTCAACTGCTGAGCCACCCAGGTGTCTCCAGGAAGGATTTCTTAAATGTGACACAACACACACAACCATAAAAGAAAGTTTTTAATACATTAAAAAATTATGCATTAATTATATATTTAAAAATCCGTAAAAAAAACAATAGAGTTGCAACCAATGCCACAAACTAGAAGACACTTAGGATGCACTAAGAAAAAACTGATCTACAGATAGGAAAGAAACTGTACATAATCTGGCAAAAATTTTGTACATGTACATAGACATATACAAATATACATTATATTGCTTGTAGTATCATGCAGTTCAACTTAAATGTCATATTCTAAGAGAATGGATATATAAAACTTATTTAATATAGTCAGATATTATATAGCAATTAAAAAGGATGAGTTAAGACTATGTGTATACTGGGACGCCTGGGTAGCTCAACGGTTGACCGTCTGCCTTTGGCCCAGGGCGTGATCTGGGAGTTTTGGGATCAAGCCCCACATCAGGCTCCCTGCAAGGATCCTGCTTCTCCCTCTGCCTATGCCTCTGCCTTTCTCTGTGTGTTTCATGAATAAATAAATGAATAGATATAATCTTAAAAAAAGACTACATGTATAACACACATATAGCTTGAAAGCATAAACTTGAGTGAAAATTGCAATGAAAAGATAGTTAATATTATGCCACTAATATTATACACATATAATAACATTGCCATAAAAGTAGAAAACATGGACAAGATGGATAATAATTTTTAATATTGTGGTGATAATTAGATAAAACCATAATAAAGGTTCACCTATGTCTGTAATGCTCTATCAGATCCTTTGGAAAAAGAACTGGATCTTAAGCATGGAAAAAATAATAACATTTAGAATCCAGATGGTGGTTAAATGAATTTTTGATGTATCATGCTTTGTGATTTTTTTGTATTTATAAATATCTCATGGTAAATATATCTTTGATGAAATCTGTTTAAACATTTTCAACAGAAGCAAATGCTTTGCCATTAAGATGGATCCATACACAGTAGTTTTCATTAACATCTGCTGACTTTAGGAACTACAGCCTTTGAATTTGAGGCAAAGAGGACCACGAGTTGAATAGTTTACTTCCTGAGCAATGTGGTTGTCATCCCCACCTGGGGAAGAGAAGTCTTGAAGACTGCAGGAACCACATGTGACTAAATCTCTCATGGTCCCAAAGAATCGCCTATAGAGTGGGAATTCTGCTCTCTGTAGAACCAGTGATCATAAGATTGTTAGCTTTGAATTTATTTTTTATTTTTTTTTAAATTTTTATTTATTTATGATAGTCACAGAGAGAGAGAGAGAGAGGCAGAGACACAGGCAGAGGGAGAAGCAGGCTCCATGCACCGGCAGCCCGACGTGGGATTCGATCCCGGGTCTCCAGGATCGTGCCCTGGGCCAAAGGCAGGCGCCAAACCGCTGCGCCACCCAGGGATCCCAGCTTTGAATTTATTAAGAGGACACTTGGTTGTCTAGGAGGATAGCTCTAATTAATACACCATTAATTCATTCAACAACAAATTTACTGGATTTACTGCATATCTTTTTGGTTCTGGAGACATACAAACAAGCAGGGCATATGAAGCAGATGTGTAAGGGAATAATTCTCTAGTACAGTGAGATTTCTTTTTAACAGCTGTTAACCAAATTTCTCACAGGGAGTGAACTATGGTTGACAAATTACTTTAAGTTCCTTTAAATAGAAGATATCCTAAGCAAAAACAAACAAAAGCTCTTCTGTATGAGAAAATGTGAATACCCCTTAAAAAGGAAGCGGAGCAGAGCTTGAGATGAGAGAGTAGGGGGCTGAGCATCGAAAGGGGAGGCGAGGGACAGCAGAAGGCAGCAAAAGGCAGGATACTGCATAGCTTTAAAGGACCATAAGCAGCCCTTTGGTATCTAAAATGAAGTTTAGGAATAGGAATAAATATCCCAAAATTTGCTTTTCAGACTAGTGCAAGGTAACCCCTCACTACTATGCTATATATTCAGTAAGTTGTTATAAGACAAATGCTGAAAAAAAAAAAAAGGACAAATGCTGTAAGGGAGGGACACTTCTGTAAAAACTGGAGGCACAGCCTGGGTTCCTCTTTGATTCAAAGTTGTCAGGAGCAAAGACAACACATGCGGTAGCTAGAACCCAGAGATTGAGTTGATTATGAACGTGGGTCTTCCCAGAGTATATAGAAATATTAGGGAAAGATTTTGGGCTCCCATTGCCTGAAAATCTAGGGGTATGAGCCATTGTTACCTAGACCTCAGAAGGGCAGTAGAATAAATTTGACTCTAATAATAAAGGAAAGTGACACATGCTTGTCGGGAGTAGGAGATATCTAGTTCCCTGTGGGCGTGACGAAGGTTCATAGGGGATGTGATAGTTGATCTGGGTATGAAAGCCTGCACACACGAGTGCTGCACTGACAAGGTGAGGAAGAGCAGAGGGAGCAGGATAGGCAAAGCCAGAGACAGTAGTGCAGTGATTAAGAACACAGCCCCTGGGATAGATCACTTGACTTAAATTGCAGTCTTGCCACTTACTAGTTATATTGCCATCGCTATTATTTACCCTCTTGGTACCTCCATTGCTTATTCTGTAAAGTGAGGATAATAATAGAATCTATCCCCTAAAAGTTGTTTATGATGATTAAATAAATCACCGGCACAGGAGTAGCTCAGCATGTCAGGCATTTGGGTGCCTCTTGGTGCCTGGTGCCTCATGGTGAACACTGAAGGCACAGTGTGAAGATTGTATACACTCTACTAATTGAAGACTTTCCTCCGTTGATGCTGTGGAGCACTGCAATTTTTCAAGTGTGGTCGGAGTTATGCTTTAAAAAGATGTCTGGGGGCACCTGGTGGCTCAGTGGTTGAGTGTCTGCCTTCGGCTCAGGGAGTGACCCTGGGGTCCCGGGATCGAGTCCCACATCTGGCTCCTTGCATGGAGCCTGCTTCTCCCTCTGACTGTGTCTCTGCCTCTCTCTCTTTCCGTGTCTCTCATGAATAAATAAATTAAAAATCTTTAAAAAAAAATGTCTGTGTCAGGTCCATGAGCAAGGACTGGAAGTGAGAGAGAAGAAAAAGGGGAGTGGCTGGGAAGTTTCTGCATTGATCTGCATTGATTCCTGCCAGGGCAGAGACAAGTTCCTCATCTAGGGCAGGGCTGGAGTGGGTGAAGCTAACCGTGCTTATGGAGAATTGGAAATTACCTGCAGTCTCATTCCAGCCTCAGAATCCCCAGTGCTCTAGGCCAGAACTCTCCAATGGAAATACGATGCAGACTACAAGTGCAAGCCACGTATGTCATGTAAAATTTTCTAACAGCCACATTAAAAAAAAAAAAAGTAGTAAGGAGTAGGTGACATTAGTTTTTATAATTTTATTTAACCTCACAAATGAAAAATATCATTTCAACATGCGGTTAATGTGAAAATTTGCCAATGAGCTATTTTACATTCCTCTTTTCATAGCAAGTCTTTAAATTCTGGCGTGCATTTTGTATTTACGCTTCTATCAATTCAGACTAGTCATATTTCAGGTGCTCAATAGCCACATGTAGCTGCTACTAGCTACTGGACTAGACAGGAAAAGAATCTTTCTGCCATCACTATGGTCTTTCGGCTTAGAAACCTTCCAGAATTTTCCAGAAAATCTGTCAACTTTTTGGTCTGCCTGGAGACACAAGGAGATACTTCACCTTTTCTGAAGTCCCTTAAACAGGCACTGGTGATCGATTGGGCTCACTCTGAGGGCAACAGTGACAATCTTTGTTACTTTCCAAGTGGTCTCATGTCCCTGAAGACAGAATTTCTGAGAATTTGTCTTCCTGCAAATTTGTAGGGCCTGCCTGTATTGTGTTCTAACTCTACAGACTAGGGTTGCCTCATGAAGATAGAATTAGCTTTTATGGGGACTCAAAAATGACCCGAGGGACACCTGGGTGGCTTATCAGTGGAGTGTCTGCCTTTGGCTCAGATCGTGATCCCAGGGTCTTGGGATTGAGTCCCGCATCGGGCTCCCTAGATAGAGCCTGTTTCTCCCTCTGCCTGTGTCTCTACCTCTCTCTCTGTGTGTCTCATGAATAAATACAATCTTTAGAAAAAAATTTAAAAACAACCTGAAATGTTTAGACTAGCAAGAGTAGTGGTCAGATCTATTTTTATATTGAATCGCATATTTATTTAAAAAAATATGAAGTGCCTACTAAGTATCAGGCATTGTGGGGGAGACCGTGCTGAACCCGAGACATGATTTCTTCTCTTGTGGAGTTTCTGTCTACTTGGTAAAAGCTGGAGTCACTTTTGGTCTTGTATGGACTGCGTGGCTCCCGAAGGGTTCTTTTCATCTGGTTATTCTAGGTGTCTGTCCTTGTCTGGAGGAATTATTCGGGTTGCAGGCAACAAAACTCTGGCAAACAAGTACCTGGCCCAGCTGAGGTAGGTCACACTCTCCAAAACTTCCCTGAAGGGGAAGAGGTAGGGGGTTGACTGGTGATCCCCCAAAAGATATGTCCATCCTAACTGCTAGCACCTGTGAATGTGACCTTATTTGGAAAGTGGGTTTTTATAGAGATAATTAAGGATATCAAGATGATATCATTTTAGATTCCTGGATGGGCCCTAAGTGCCATGACTAGTGTCCTTATAAGAAATAGAAGTGTAGACACAGACGATAAGGAGAAGCCATGTGAAGACACAGGCAGAGACTGGAGTCGTGTATCTACAAGTCAAGGAATGCCCAGGGCCCGACACCAGCAGAAGCTCGGAGAGAGGCATGGACAGATTTTCCCCTGGAGCCTCCAGAAGGAGCCAATCCTGCGCCTACACCTTTATTTTAGACTGTTGGCTTTCACAACCGTGAGACAACACATTGCTTTTGTTTTAAGCCACCTAGTTCGTGGTCCTTTATCACAGCAGCCACAGGGAACGGATATGCCCTTTCCTTTAGACTTTGAGCTTTGTGGGAAGAAGCCGCTTTTATCAACTTTGCCAAATATTTATTAATCTCTCACTGGGTTCCTGGTGCTAATCAAGGTATTCAGGTAAGTTCATCAAGACATCTAAGTATCCCAATTCATAAGTTCACCCATTACGTTTACTTACGTGTCCACGGGTTCTCAATTTTCTCCCAGCTTGCTAACTTTTTGATGTCAAAAAACTTTGGGAAGCCCTGGCCAAGAAGACAAAACACAAATGCCAACACTATCACAGACAACACCCCTTATACAGAGGTAGAGTCCTAATTTTCCTCTCTAGAGCCATCTTCCAAAGTTGCTCCATAAGAAATCTTTGCTTCAGTCCAAACGAACATCTCATGACTCTTGAACGTACCTCACAGTTCAAACCCGACTGCCGATGACTCTCTGCCGACTCATCCTTCCCCCTACGCCGAATATTGTCTTCTCTGAACAGTCTCTGATTGACCCTGGGCTCCAAAGATTTTGACTCAACAGCTGCTCCCACTGCAGTTCAATGTATTCATTTACATGTTCTTTCCTTCTGGACTATAGTCTTCAAGGATAGGACCCTGGTTCATTCATCTTTCATTCCAGAGCCTGAATGGTAGGCACTGAACAGTTACTTGCAGAATCACTGAATGATGGAATAAATGATCCTCAAGTGTGAACTCATATAAGGCAGAGCTGGAACAAAGAGGTGTGTAAAAGAGTGGTGTGGCTATAATCAGGCCATTTTGTTAAATGCAAATGCAGGAAGCACCTAATAGTTAATGTCTTAAACATTAAACCAGAAAATAAAAAGGCTAGAGCCAATTTCACCATAGATTCTGAGACTTTCAGAGTTGTGAGACTGGTGGCAAGGCCCAGAGTGGTGCCTCTCCTACCTGTGAGCTTCCCTGGGTACCTTCTCTGGGCATATTCCTTTCCCATCTTCCGTCTCAGCCCACCAGTGCTGCCAGCCAGAGCAGAAATCGCTACTGCGGGATCTGAGCCCCATGCTGCTTTCATCTTTTTCCTGGAAGGGGATGAGAGTCTCTTGTTTCATCAGTCATTTGCTCCCTGTCAACAGGCCTGCTGCTAGAAGCCTTGTGTGGCTCAGGTGGCTGCGGGGAGAAGTCCCAGGGGGGCAGAGGCTGTTTGGAGTGAGCAGAAGGCCCCCAAACCAGCAGGTGCTTTAGCAGCCCCAGAGGAAAGGAAACAACCTAGACGCCTTCCCCTAAGAGGTGGTTTTACCAGAAGAAGGATGAATAGGCCGGAAACCATCCCGCCAGCAAAACTCCCCATGTCAGCTCCGAGCTGGACAAAACAAATGCACTTTATCTGCAAGTGAGATTGGCTTCCGCGGGCTGATACATCATGCACAGACAGAGTGACTCCCTCCCAAGGAGCTTCATCTTCTCCCTTCTCAAAGTGCCCTGCTCTCCTGGCGGCCTTCCTGCTGGTGACCAAACAAGTTCAAAAGGGCAGGGGGATAAAGCAGATGCTGGCTCTCTCCCTCCACCTCTCCCGCCTGCATTTGGCCCTGAGGCCCAGCCTGGCTCTGGGGGGCAGGGGTTCCTCCTCTCTCTGGCATTGCGAGCCAAGGCCCAGCAGCCGGAGCCTGATGGGCTGGGAACGGCTGACCTCCAAGGGCCTCATTTCCCTCCGCTCGCCCCACCTAGATGGCTCAGAGGAAGCTGCAGTTCTGGTCTGCTTAGTGTTTGGTTGGCCTTTCATCTCTGGTGGGAAGATTCGGGGATTCCACAGATCAAACGCTCAGCCTTGGGGATTCAGTCGCACAGGTCATGGGTTTTACCCAGCCTCGCTGGGGTTCCCACTACATAGTGGTAGGTTGGCAAATAGGTTAGAAGAAGGTTCATTTTGAGCTAAGAGCTCGAATGGAGAAAGGAAAGGGTCCTACGATAATTTTAGTTTTCTCTCCATAATCCTGACCACCTTCTCAGCCATTAATTCTGACTATGTCTGTCCCCCACTTAAGGTACAGGAAAGGAGACAGTGAGGGTAATAAAAAGGAAAGGATGAAAAGGAGTCCAGCAGAAACAGGGCACAGAGAAAGGGATGGGAATGGGAAGGGTGAGGTCATTTGGACAGAAGGGGCCAGGCAGCAAACGGTACTGTAGAACAGGACCCCTCTGTCTGGCACAGTACCCTTTTCCATTCTTTTCCCAGGTCCTATTTCCTTCTATCTTGAATGCTCTGCTGGTTTTGGAAATGCTTGGGAAACCCTCCTTGGCAGCGAAGACTTTCTTCACACTGGGGGAGGCCACCTTGCAACCACCTCCTGAGCAGCTTACTCTTGAGTGTAAAGTCTTGTGCACAACTCTTGATTCTACGGTTGGCATCAGCCATCTCTCTTTTGGGAGAGACAACGTGATGGAGTGGAAAGAATCCTAAACTGTTGTAAACGCAGCTCTACCCTTTTTAAAGATTTTATTTATTTTAGAGAGAGCATGTGAGCAGGGGGAGGGGCAGAGGGAGAAGGAGAGAATCTCAAGTAGCCTCTGCACTGAGCACAGAACCCAACGTGGGACTTGCTCTTACCACCTTGAGACCCTGACCTGCGTCAAAATCAAGAGTTAGACGCTTAACCCACTGAGCCACGGAGGCAAGCCCTAAACTCAACTCCACCCTTAACAAGCTGCATGACCTTGTACAACTCACTTAATCTCTCTGGATCTCAACTGCAAGGCGGCCTACCAGATTCTAAGGTCCCCTCTAGCTCTAAAACGGTACAACATCTGATAATATCTGATCATAACTTTCACCTGCTTCAAAGTCCTACGGTGCTTTCCCCACTGCCCTCCCTGAGCATAACAGGACGGGTCCTTATCTGCCTCTCCAGCTGTGTCTTCTCCTCTCCTTTCCTTACGTCCGGGCCGTCCTGAAGCAATCACAGTCACTCTTGATTCTGGTCTTTGAACATGCCATTCCCTCTGCAGGAATGCCTGCGCTCCTCCCTCTTCTCCCTAACTCCTCTTTTTCCTTCCCATGTCTGCCTCTTCTGGGAAGTCTTCTCGGTCATGCCCTCACTTCAGCTGAATTAGCCCCCCCCATTCCTAAAGCTTCTATGTTTACCCACATGTCACTTTCCAGAGGATATGATAATTGCTCTTCCTATCAAGTTGCCTTGTTAAGTCTTAATCTCATAGAAGCCCTCTGACAGCATGAGCTGTCTCTTGTATTTTTATATTCAGTTCACATCTGGGCACGAAACATACGTATAATATATAAAAATATATAAAATATGATTTAAAATCTATAAAAATATAAAAATATAAAGCATGAACACAATGAATTCACCATGAATCACTGAAGCTGACCTTGGACCCTTGTCTATATTTTTCTGAATTTTTTTCTTAGAAATATATAGAAGAAATATTTTCTTTAGGAAGAGAACCAAGGCAATGGGAGTGCCAGAAAATGGGCAATAAAGCAAATGTATTTGGACCCCAAAGGCCTCTGGATTCTGTTAAAGAACCGTATACACTCTTGGACTAAAATGATGATGTGGCCTATTTCAAGGACTTGGAATGCACAAGGCTGACCTCAGCAGGGCTAGCCCCTCAGGGAAAAACATGACAAAGTTAATTGAAGCTAAAATGTGGAGGGGCATTTAGAGAAGTGAGCAAGAAAAGTTATCAGGATACATTTTATGAATCACTTTTCTCATTTTCCAGTGACTCTGTTACTCAGGCTCTCACTCATCCTCATTCTTAACTACGGAAGCATAGGACTGGACCTTCATCCAAATCATGGCCTTCCCACATTATCCCAGCAACAGTGGGAAATCAGGCTTTGGAGGAACCTGGGGGCGATTCCAAAAAATTGCGAGAGAGTCAAAAGGGCACATGAGTGTCATTACTTACTGAGCAAATGGGAGGCAGAAACTTTGGAAACACATGCTCATTAAAGTTAAGAGTGAAAAATGGAGAAACATAGCAGAAAGGGGAAAAAAAAAAATTGACCCAAAGCCTACCTGCCCCTCCCTAAAGACAATTACCAAAGAGTTTGGTAGGTTTTATTAACTTCTTTTTTCCATGCATATTTTCTCTTTGCTTTGTTTTAAAACCCGTTGTCTTCATACCCTATGTGTATTTTTTCAATTTTTTTAACCTAAATTATAAAAGAATAATCTTACTTTATATGTACTTTTATTAAAGCCTTTGGATTACTTTTCACTGGCTCGGTGTCCTTTTTTTTTTTTTTTAAAGGTAATAAATAGACATATATCCTATATAAAAAGCAAAGAGTGGAGACTGAGGAAAAGTAAAGAAAAATTTGAATTATAATAAAATAAAATTCATAGTAAATTTAATAAGCGTGTGAACACTGTATATATCGCTCCTTTTCTAGAGGCAAACCAAGCATTTCCAGAGTTAACTTGGGTAAGTAAGTAATGGACTTGTAAAGTGGGAGGAAAAAGAAAAACTTGTGGTTCCTGGCTTGTCTCTCCCCCAAAGAAGGGAGGAATCAACTGATGTTCTTTTTTCTTTATTTTGAAGCCAAGTAGCCCCCATGGATCCAAACTGCTGTTGACTTCCAATCATGGAGGGTGAGTGAGATGGTCAAAGCAGCCCTGGGCCGCTGGGGGGTACATCCTCTCCTGCCAGGGGCACCTGGAGGCAGAGTCACCTCACACCTCTGGGAGCAGAGACATGGCCCTATCTTCTCTGCCAGGAGCCATCTGCTCTGCTCAGCCGGGGTGGCTGGGCCCATAAGCGCCTCTCTCCATGTAAGAGGCCGAAGGGCGAGGAGGAAGGAACCACTGCTCACTAAAGCGATTTCCCTCCCAGCTCCCGGAAATGCTACGGAGGGAAGCTTCATTCAGGTAACAGCTCTCAAATGATTAACAGGTGCAATGGGGTATTCATCAACACAGACGCCATCCAGACGTGCATGGAAAATGTAGGAATATCAGTAGTGGGGGATTCAGCTAGACAATAGGCAAAGCCTTTAGGGTATGGTTTGGAAGAACCTAAATTAATACCTAAATTCATGTAAAATCCCTTTCATTGTTGACTCCAGCTGTGGACTAATGAAGCTATTAAAAAATGAGTGGGAAATATCAGAAAGGGAGACAGAACATGGAAGGCTCCTAACTCTGGGAAATGAACTAGGGGTGGTGGAAGGGGAGGTGGGCGGGGGGTGGGGGTGACTGGGTGACGGGCACTGAGGGGGGCACTTGATGGGATGAGCACTGGGTGTTATTCTATATGTTGGCAAATGGAACACCAATAAAAAATAAATTTATAAAAAAAAGTGCCTTGGTTTGGTTTGCTTTTGGAAATGTACATTTTATCCCATATCTCCACTTAGGTCTTTCTGATCTCTCTAAGGAAAGGGGAGGGAAAAGGAGATTCATAAATAGTTCATCCCAGCACTTATTAAAACAAAGGTGGCAAGTGACTAGGTTTCCTGCTATTTTTTATTTGATATTTTTTATAGAGAAGGATTTTTAATATAGAGAAATCACTTCATCAAGAGAAGAGAAGATTGGCATAAAAGTTCAAAAGCAGGGTTTTTTTTTTCAGTATATTTTTAAAAATGCCATAGTGTAGAGATGTAGGCTTATATAAAAATAATACAAGCAGTTACATTACAGATGCTTGGGTGACTTCTAAGTGTTTCAAGTACTGTTTTCAAGTATTTTCCTGATAGGACAAAGGGGAGAGGGATTTTGAAGAGGGGTTATGAAGAGGAAGAAGGGAGAGACAGTGATGTAATTTGGGGTCAAGAGGCTTCTTGGATGACGACCGGTCACATTTGCAACCCTAAATTCCTGCTGTATCTTCAGTCCTCTTCTGAGTTTCACAATGGAATTTCGCTCAGCTAGCAGTTACGGAGTGCTTGCTACATGTCCGTCAGATGTAAGACTGCCTTCGGAACGCCAGCATGGCCAAAGACATTGCTCCCTTCAGAGAGGGGGAAAGAATAAACACGTATTATTTCCCTGCTCACACTAGCTGCACCTCCCAATCTGTTCCTTCCCCAGCCCACATGGTGCTCCCTGCCTCCCCGGCTGGAAACCCTCACATCATTCTGTGTCTTCTCTCTGGCCTCCCACACTGCAGTCAGTCACAAAACCCTGCTAAGTCTACACTCGCTTGTGTTTGGCCTCTCATCTCTATCTCTTTGAACTCTGCCTTGGCAAAGAATGTGGCCATCTCTCTCTCTCTGTCTTTTTTAAAGATTTTATTTATTTATTCATGATAGACATAGAGAGAGAGAGAGGCAGAGACACAGAGGGAGAAGCAGGCTCTATGCAGGGAGCCTGATGTGGGACTCGATCCCGGGACTCCAGATCAGGCCCTGGGCCGAAGGCAGATGCTAAACCGCTGAGCCACCCAGGGATCCCCCGAATGTGGCCATCTCTAATCTGGATTATTGCATCTGCTTTCTAGCCACTGGCTTCAATCCCTCCCCATTCAGGCCTGTTTCCTTCAATGTTGCTGCCTATTTGGCTCATATGACTCTTTTGCTTGCATTTCTGTAGGCTGAATACTTGCATTTAACCCTCTCAGCTGTGCGCTCCCTCTCTCTCTCTCTCTCTTCCTGGAAAAGTATCATTTTCATATAATTAGTCTTTTTTTTAAAGATTTATTTATTTATGAGAGAGAGAGAGTATGCACATGCACACACACAGAGGGAGGAGCAGAGTGTGCTCTGCACTGAGTGTGGACCTGGAATCGGGGCTCAATCCCATGACCCTGAAATCACGATCTGAGCTGAAAACCAAGTCAGACACTCAATTGACTGTGCCATGCAGGTGTCCCCTCAAATGATTAGTCTTTTGCCTATTTTGCTCTGCCAGTTGACTGGAGCACTTTGAGGCAGATCCGTGAACGGGCCCCGTCTGTATCCTTGGCACCAGCACAGCAGGGAGTGAGTGCTCAGTGACTGTTTGTGGAACCAAACTTACTGGGAAAGGGGCAGGGAAGAGAACAGAGGTAGGAGGGGAAGGTAGGAGCCTGTTCCCCTCCCCAGGGTGAGCAGAACTCTTCACGAATTGTTTCCCAGCTCATACCACTGCTCCCCTGGTTCTGGCAGGCACGGCAGAGGGACTTGACCCCCCGCTCTGCACTCGGTCTTTCTGCTAAGCAGCTAGTAAGCCGACGATGGAGAGTGCAATGGTTAGAAGGACTATTCAATGGGCCTATGGATGGGCTCCCGGGCACCCCTTAGAGTCAGCTTCTGACTTCCTTTAGATACTTCAATCTCCGGAAGCATGCAGGGGATAACACAAAATTGGTTACAAAGCAGTTTTTTTATAGAACACATGCTATGTTTCTGGCGGCCTCCATTATAAGTGGAATGGAAGAAGGACAATAAGGTACTTTAGGAGCTGTGAGATGAACTCTCTTGGAGAAAAAGTTGTTTCATAAAATGCCTTGATGCGCGAACAATTTGATTCTAGAAATGCTGCTCACAGGGCTAGTCCAAAATGAGCCAAAAGTGAGATAGAGATAATCCACCTGCTTTTGCATAAGAAATGAACAGAGTATATGGGTTATTGGCGGATGAGCTAGATTCAAAAGGGAAGGAGGTCAAAGGAATAAGGAAGAGATACATCTAAAGACAGAGAAGGAAGACAGTTTGCTTGACAGAGACAACACTCACAATCCTCCATGCAGGGCCAAGAAGGGCAACATGAAATATTAAAAAAAGAGTTTACAAGAAAGGTAAAAAGCTAGAATGGTATTTAAAAGTTCAACAAATAGGGACACCTGGGTGGCTCAGCAGTTTATTTTATTTATTTATTTTTTTAATAAATTTATTTTTTATTGGTGTTCAATTTGCCAACATATAGAATAACACCCAATGCTCATCCCGTCAAGGTTTAGCGCCACCTTCAGCACAGGGCATGACCCTGGGGCCCCGGGATCGAGTCTCACATCAGGCTCCCTTCAGGGAGCCTGCTTCTCCCTCTGCCTGGGTCTCTGCTCTTCTCTCTCTGTGTCTCTCATGAATAAATAATAAAACCCTAACAAAAATTTCAACAAATAAGTAGATTCTTGGAGAAAGAGGCAACAGGTAGAAAACATGAGTGCTCAGTCATATTCCAAACTTCAATTGTCCCAGGGAGAAATACAGGTTTTCCCTACTCTACTGGGCATGGTGCTTGAATCTGTTTTAACTAAATCTTAAAAGATAGGGTGAGAAACTTGATATTTAGCCCCAAACTTGAAACAATCCAAATGGATTCAATGGGCAAGTGGGAAACCAGACTGTGGTACACCCACACAATGGAATACTACTCATCAATAAAAAGAAACAAAACAACAATAGATTCAACAGCTTGGATGAGCTTCATGGGCATTAGGCTGAGTGAAAAAAGCTGCTGTCAAAGGGTTACACACTGTGTATTTCTATTTATCTAATCTTGCGAGTAATAAAATCATAGTATGGAGGACAGATCAGAGGATGACAGTGGACCTAGAGCTGGTGGGGGGCGGTGACTAGTAGGTGGTACAGGAGGGAGTTTCCTTGTGGTGATGGAATAGTTTTGCATATTTACTGCGGTGATGACATGTGACAGGATTCACAGAACTACATATATATATACACACACTCAAATATATATATACACACAAACATATTTATACATATATAAATAAACTGGTGATATCAGAATAAGATCTGTAGTTAAGTTACCAGTATTGATTTCCTGGGTTTTTTTTTCAAAATAAGATATTTAGGGCACCTGGGTGGCTCAGATGGTTAAGCATTTGCCTTTGGCTCAGGTCATGATCCCGGGGTCCTGGGGTCAAGCCCTGCATTGGGCCTGCTGCTCAGTGGAGAGCCTGCTTCTCCCTCTCCCTCTGCTTCTCCCTCAGCTCACGCTCTCTCTTGCTCTCTCTCTCTCAAATAAATATTTTTTAAAAAGAAAGAAAGATATTTCATTTGAGACACCCAAGTGAAGCACACACCAGAAACTCTACTGTTTTTGCAACTTTTTATTTTATTTTATTTTTTATTTTTTTAAATAATAAATTTATTTTTTATTGGTGTTCCATTTGCCAAAATACAGAATAACACCCAGTGCTCATCCCATCAAGTGCCCCCCTCAGTGCCCGTCACCCATTCACCCCCACCCCCTGCCCTCCTCCCCTTCCACCACCCCTAGTTCGTTTCCCAGAGTTAGGAGTCTTTATGTTCTGTCTCCCTTTCTGATATTTCCCACACATTTCTTCTCCCTTCCTTTCTATTCCCTTTCACTATTATTTATATTCCCCAAATGAATGAGAACATACACTGTTTGTCCTTCTCCGATTGACTTACTTCACTCAACTTTTTGTGACTCAAACTATCTCAAATAAAAATATAAATAGTCAATTTTCATTATTTGCAGTAGTTGTGTTCTTTAAATTTCCATGAACCCTACATTAGTGGATACAGAACCCTGGTTCCCAAGTTTTGCTAGCGCAAGCCTCTGGCCACAACATTTTCAACAACCAATTGATACATAATCTTGTTGGTTTTTTTTTTTTGGATATTTTATTTATTTATTCATGGAGACAGAGAGACAGAGACATAGGCAGAGGGAGAAGCAGGCTCCCCACAAGCCTGATGTGGGACTCGATCCCGGACATAACCTTGCTTTATGCGTGTCTCTGTTTAAGGACACCTGGTGTAATATCTACTGTTGATTCATTAACGTTGAACTCCCAGCCAACAGAACTGTAATTCATTTTTGAACAGAGCTTATCTAACACACGTGTTTTCTCTGTAAGGCTCATCACAACCTGCTGGCACTTCGGAGCATTAGACAGGACTCCAACGCTGTGCTTGGGCCACTTTAAACAGCGAAATGGCCATTTAAAACAGTGAAATTACCAAAAAAAAAAAGCACAGAAATTCAGAAAATGTGGTGCTGAATAGACCACAAAAAGGACATTTGCTTACAGTATGATGATACAAAAATGGAAACAATAGGGCGGAAGAATATGGCCTTGTCTGGTCTCCGTTGGGAACGAGTGTGTTGAGTGACTCAAGTCTTTGCCAGTCTGCACATGCCCACAAATGACTATGAAAGAGCCACAAGTACTGATTGTAGGCTTATGAATAAATTTTAGTGAGTAGATAACTTAGGAAACACAGATTCTGTGAGCGAGGATTGATGTATACGTCCACGTGTCTCTCTACGTGTATATGTACACACACACGTAGATACACACATGTACATATACATGTATGTACTTATCTTTAATATGATATGGTGACTGCAGAAGAGGCTGGAGCCCGGATTTACATAATGATACACATCGTATGATAAAATTGTAACTGTCATCTCAGTAGGAAAAACAATCTCTGACCAGCTGAGTTGAGAGTTGCTCATTTTCTTTGTAGTTTAGGGATTTGCAGCTTTTTTCTGAATGCTGGGATTTTTTTGTGGCTTCTAAACTTTAACTGCTATAGTTGGTGCTGGCCTTTATCACCATTATTCAGAAGGCCAGGATGGTTTCCCATCCCTCAGCCTTCCCCTCTTATTATGCCTTTCTCTTTCCCTAACCCATACTTAAACATTTGAACTCAGGTGACTAAACTCCCACTCTCCTAACGACTCACACTAGTCCTTTCGAAAGCAGCTAATGACAGGTGTAAATGACTGATAAAGGTTCACGAGGGCCCCCTTTTAGGGACCAATTTCCTACTTGACTTAGACAAAGGAAACCTAAAGTCAAGTAGGATATGATTTTTGGCACTGAGCCACTGGATGGAGCATCTATACCTATAAATCGACACATCTCCCTACGTAGGCACACACACAATCTTCACCTGCTGTAAGTCTATATAGGATGAGGATCATGAAAAAGCATTGTAGGTACTCTTGAAGTCATTCTTCCAAGGTTCTTTAATCTACTTAAAAAGTACACCTTAATAATATTGGATTTGGGTACTCTGTTAATAAGGCTAAGAATATACGTAATTTTCTGAAAAGTGGCTGTTCTCCTCCTTATAGGAACTGCATGTCTTTGTTAAAAAAAGGAGAGCTTGTCAAGGTCCCAAGAGGAATCCCATTTCTCACTAGTATTAGGAATGACCAGAGCTCTTTCCTGCCCATACTGGGAATGGTCTTTTAGGGATGGTAAGCCTGAAGCGCTTTTTGACAACCTGGAATGGCCCTTCTCATACTTGGGATCTATAACTATTATGCTCTCCATTATGATTAAATTGCTTTTCTTCACTTCAGTTTCTCTTTAATCCCTTGTGGGCATATGCTAGTTCTGGAACTCTTATACAGAGTCTCTGGTTAGTGTATTTCTGAGAAGTTAGATAAGGCCAAGCTTTAGTTAAGCTCCACATAGCCGAGTGACATAGAGCTGTTTTTGGCTAAAGGCCCTCCAATTTTCCAAGTGCTCGAATGGAATCATTTAAATATAAAATGTATGAACATCTTTCCTCTGAACTAAATGGTACTCTTTTTCTTGGCTTAATTTCCTCTCGACATAAAAATTAAGACTCTTTCACCAGTACCAGCGATCAGTAATGCTCTACATGTTGCCAGACTCACAGATTAGATAAGCATTCTGGTTTCCAGTAGTGTTTTCATGGAATTATCTCTATTCAGGTCAAATTCTATTTTGAGAGCTCCAGCTGATTCAACAGCCCACAATTTGTACTTTTGGTCTCAAAGTAAATACTCGATTTAACTCAAGCCGAGAGAACTGTACTTGTATTTGAGCCCTGACCCATGTAATTTTAATATCCATTAGCCCGTACTATGGGATGTAATTGGATGGATCAGATGCTTCGTAGGTTCATGCAAACAGTGGGGAAAGCATTCAGGCCATTTCCCTTCCAAAGCAAACAGGGTGAGTCTATTGGTCTAAGCAAGAATTGCCAATTAGGCCTTGTTCCTCCCTTCACCACTTCCTTCCGCTTTGTGTTGTGGGCCCGAAGCGCAGAGAGATGAAGCAAAAGGATTTTTAAATGTGTAGACGATCTGCCTTAGCAGGTTCAGATTCAGATAAAAACTTGTAGTCAAGATATATTCGACAACAACACAGAACCCCGAGTTATCAAGCTGTAGGGCTTTATAGCTTGACATAAACAGGGGTCCCACTAGGGCCTTCTACTGTCATTTCTCCCAGACACAGGGGAAAGGGTGAGACAGAGAGTCCAGGTGAGAACTGAGTCATTACCGGGGATTGTCTCCAGATTAGTTAGGAATCTACAAAAAGTTGATATGCAAGCAGGTAGGAGTATTCACAGAGGGGAGAAGGACACATTTGAAATCCAGAAATAACATCACTCGAAAATCCTGAGGAGTCCACGCAGTCATCAGAAGCAGCACTAAGGACTCGAGCACAGGCCCTCTGGCAACATTGCTGCCCTTCTGCCCAAGATGACGCCATCAAGCACGTCTGCTCTGACCAAAGGATGCGACAAACGGAGTACTCGGCAGTAATTCTGGAGTCAATGCTTAAAAATGACCATTAACGCAATGCTAAAATAATCCTTGTAAGAGCTACTTTTATTTTTTTAAATTTTTTTATTGGTGTTCAATTTGCCAACATATAGCATAACACCCAGTGCTCAGCCTGCCAAGTGCCCCCCTCAGTGCCCGTCACCCAATCACCCCAACCACCCCCCACCTCTCTTTCCACTACCCCTTGTTCGTTTCCCAGAGTGAGGAGTCTCTCATGTTCTGTCTCCCTCACTGTATTTTCACTCATTTTCTCTCCTTTCCCTTTATTCCCTTTCACTAATTTTTATATTCCCCAAATGAATGAGACCATATAATGTTTGTCCTTCTCCGATTGACTTATTTCACTCAGCATAATACCCTCCAGGTCCCTCCACATCAAAGCAAATGGTGGTTATTTGTCGTTTCTAATGGCTGAGGAATATTCCATTGTCTACATAGACCACAGCTTCTCTATCCATCATCTGTCGATGGACACCGAGGCTCCTTCCACAGTTTGGCTATTGTGGACATTGCTGCTAGAAACATCGGGGTGCAGGGGTCCTGGCGTTTCATTGCATCTAAATCTTTGGGGTAAATCCCCAGCAGTGCAATTGCTGGGTCATAGGGCAGCTCTGTTTTTAACTCTTTGAGGAACCTCCACACAGTTTTCCAGAGTGGCTGCACCAGTTCACATTCCCACCAACAGTGCAAGAGGGTTCCCCTTTCTCCACATCCTCTCCAACATTTGTGGTTTCCTGCCTTGTTAATTTACCCCATTCTCACTGGTGTGAGGTGGTATCTCATTGTGGTTTTGATTTGTATTTCCCTGATGGCAAGTGATGCAGAGCATTTTCTCATGTGCATGTTGGCCATGTCTATGTCTTCCTCTGTGAGATTTCTCTTCATGTCTTTTGCCCATTTCATGATTGGATTGTTTGTTTCTTTGCTGTTGAGTTTGATAAGTTCTTTATAGATCTTGGAAACTAGCCCTTTATCTGATATGTCATATGCAAATATCTTCTCCCATCTGTAGGTTGTCATCTGTAGTTTTGTTGACTGCTTCTTTTGCTGTGCAGAAGCTTCTCATCTTGATGAAGTCCCAATAGTTCATTTTTAAAAAAATTTTTTTTTAATTTTTGATAGTCACAGATTGAGAGAGAGAGAGAGAGGCAGAGACATAGGCAGAGGGAGAAGCAGGCTCCATGCACCGGGAGCCCGACATGGGATTTGATCCCGGGTCTCCAGGATCGCGCCCTGGGCCAAAGGCAGGCGCTAAACCACTGCGCCACCCAGGGATCCCCCAATAGTTCATTTTTGCTTTTGTTTCTTTTGCCTTCTTGGATGTATCTTGCGAAAAGTTGCTGTGGCCAAATTCAAAAAGGGTGTTGCCTGTGTTCTCCTCTAGCATTTTGATGGAATCTTGTCTCACATTTAGATCTTTCATCTATTTTGAGTTTATCTTTGTGTCTGGTGTAAGAGAATGGTCCAGTTTCATTCTTCTGCATGTGGATGTCCAATGTTCCCAGCACCATTTATTGAAGAGACTGTCTTTCTTCCAGTAGATAGTCTTTCCTCCTTTGTTGAATATTAGTTGACCATAAAGTTGAGGGTCCACTTCTGGATTCTCTATTCTGTTCCATTGATCTATGTGTCTGTTTTTGTGCCAGGACCACACTGTCTTGATGACCACATTTAATGCAATCCCTATCAAAATACCATGGACTTTCTTCAGAGAGTTGGAACAAATCATCTTAAGATTTGTGTGGAATCAGAAAAGACCCCGAATGGCCAGGGGAATTTTTTTTTTTTTTACTTTTTTTTTTTAAATTTTTATTTATTTATGATAGTCACCAAGAGAGAGGAGAGAGGCAGAGACACAGGCAGAGGGAGAAGCAGGCTCCATGCACCAGGAGCCCGACGTGGGACTCGATCCCGGGTCTCCAGGATCGCGCCCTGGGCCAAAGGCAGGCGCCAAACCGCTGCGCCACCCAGGGATCCCGGCCAGGGGAATTTTAAAAAAGAAAACCATAGCTGGGGGCATCACAATGCCAGATTTCAGGTTGTAAGAGCTGATTTTTGGAAGGCTTACGACCTGCTATGTACTACCTTAAGCACTTTCCAACATATGGTTAATCTCGCGCAATCTTCACAACATCTCTTCCCTTGTACAGATGAAGACACTGAAGCTCAGAGAACTTTAGGAATTTATACTAGTTCAAGTAGCTGGTGAGTGATAGGATTAAAATTTGAAACCATGTCAATTTGACTCTGAAGCCCCCTGATAGAGCAGAGCCTTATGTTTTTATAAGGCCCTCAGCATGTGTTTATGTATCTTTGGCTCTATGTTTCTGCATTTTATAAATCTTCATCTCTCTCTCCTCTCTCTCTCTCTCTTTCATGGCTACATGTTCCTACTTTCTCTTCTCCCCTGAGGGAGGAAAATATGTAAAAACCCCTTTTTGATGCCGAATCTGTCTCTTCTTGATGCACTTAATAAAAATATTCATCCTGTTCTCTTTCACAGCGCATGCATACTCTTAACATGTTGGGCATTCAGTTTTGTGAGAACAACTTTATGACACTGTCATTTGGGAACTGACCACTATCTGCGAGGGTGGAAGGAAGCCCGTTCTCCTGATTGTTAGTTTTAGATTGTGTTTTACACATCTTGTCATATGGAGCTTACAGCACTATCCATTTCAAAAAGGCACCTCCTAATGCCATCTGGGATTTTGAGTCCCTGAGCCTTCTATTACTGCATTATGAAACTATTAAGGCAAGATGTATGCTTTATTCACCTCTCAGTTCTGAATACTGGGATCTGAGTAGCATCAATATTTAAAAATATTTGTCAGTGACCAAATGATTGAATGATTAAACCTGTTCCTTATGGAGGGTCAGGTTATACCCATGTAACCTTTGACTATGGCAGTGCTGATATTTTTTAAAAATATTTTTAAAATTTATTTATTCATGAGAGAGAGAGACAGAGAGACAGAGAGACAGAGAGAGAGAGAGGCAGAGACACAGGCAGGGGGAGAAGCAGGCTCCATGCAGGAAGCCTGACATGGGACTCGATCCCAGGACTCCAGGATCACACTCTGGGCCAAAGGTAGGGGCTAAACTGCCGAGCCACCCAGGGATCCCCAGTGCTGATATTGGCTGGGATACTGTTAGGCCACCAATCTACAGTTGATTTGATGACTACTACTACTACTACTACTACTACTACTACTACTACTACCACTACAACTACTACTGCTACTACTTGCAATTGGCATTTATTTAATGCTTGCCATGTGCTAGGCACATGAGGAAATAGGCTTGGAGGGGTTCAGCACATTAGTATATTGGGGCATAGGCAAGGGGATCCTGGATCCCCTTCTTTCTTTCTTTTTTTTTTCCCCTTCTTTCTTAATGCAACCTTGATCATGAAAAATGTTCTTAGCTACACAGGGTCTGTGAATGGGTTTTGTGGACCCAACCTGAGGCACTTGCTTAGCAGCTCAGTTTCTTAATGGATGCTTCTAATAAGATGCAAGAGACTAAGTAGGAAAAACTAATGGCCAACTGGGCTCCCCTGCATTTTTTTTAAGATTTATTTATTTATTTATTTGAGAGAGACAGAGAGTGCACACACAGACAAGCAAGTGGAGGGGCAGAGGAAGAGGGAGAGAACCTCAGGCAGACTCCTTGCTGAGTACAGACCCCTCTGCTGGGCTTGATCTCCCAATCCTGAGATCATGACCTGAGCTGAAACCAGGTCAGAGGCTCAATTGACTGAGCCACCCAGGCGCCTCTCCTTTACATTTTTTTAAAGATGGAATTAAATGGAAGTGAAGTTGGGCCAAAAACAAAGTTTTAATTTCCATAAGTTGACCCCACCTGTTTAGGATAAGTCAGTAACCTGGAATGGAACTGACTCAGTCTATCAGTTCATAAAATTTAGGGTGCGACCATGGAGTGAGTGCAAAGTCTCGGACCAGGCAATGGCAGAGACTCCAAAAGGAAGAGAAGATACAAATGCCTGCTCTTACATAGATTTTAATCTATCTGTGTAAAAAAATAAATAAATAAAAGGAAAAGAACATGGACATATAAGAATCATCACAGAAGAGCACCTGGATGGCTCAATCAGGTAAGCGTCTGCCTTTGGCTCAGGTCATAATCCCAGGATCCTGGGATCAAGCCCATGTTGGGTTCCTTGCTCAATGGGAAGACTGCTTCTCCCTCTGCCTGCTGCCTCCCGCCCCCCGCTTGTGCTCGTTCTTCCTGTGTCAAATAAATAAATGAAATCTTTTTAAAAAGAATCATCACAGGGAGGACAGCAGATTTGTATAGTTTATTCTGAGCAACCAGGGGTAGCATTAAATTTAGGAGCATTCAGGTAGTATGGCATACGGAGAACCCAACATATAACCTAGGGAATCTGTATTTTTATTTTCTTTGATTTTGGGTAAATCTTTTTACTTTGAAAAGAGCCCAGAGATTGTCTTTAAGGAATGTTTCCTTTTACTTATGTATGAATGCAGCTGTATTGTTGTCCGCTCATTCCTGATGATAAGATCTTCCAACAGCCACTCAAGAATATCCACTCAGTTCCTGTGTCAGGTACTTTGCACAAATAAAACAATAAGCCCCCACACTTAGAAATTGGGATTTGGAAATTTATTACAAAGTTAGCAGTTTTAAAAAATCTGTGGATGGTAGGATTATGTGTTAAGATTCGTTTTTCCAATTATTCTGTATTTATTAAAATTTCTAGAATACGTAATACTTTTATAATCAGAACTCAAAAATTAAAATAAACTAGTTTACTGAGATTTATGATACATGCAAACAGAAGATAAATCATAATAATAGCAATTTTGAGCGTTTCCTATATAACCAATAGGTACTGTGCTCAGCACTTGATATGAATGGTTTTATTTAATCCTCACAATGACCTTATGAAGTCAGTACTATTTTTAGTGCTATTTTTATTCCCACTTTAATGACAGCTATACTGAGGCCACAAAAAAGGTAAAACCCAAGTATCACGCAGCCATAAATGGTAAAGACACAAATGCACTACTAAAAAGCGCCAACTGCACTAATCTGATAAGTAAAAGCAAAACGGAGATAAATTACATGTTTTCTAATACTGAGGATGCTTCTCACTACGCAGCTATAGATCCATACAACCAGGAAAGGCTTTATGCACCTCTACGTATTCGATGGTATAGATTATTATTTTTGGAAGATTTTCTGTTTCTTTTTCATAGAAGGCAGCTCAAGGCCATGAACCATAGCTGCCTCTCTCTCTCTCTATATATATATATATATTTTTTTTTTTTAAATTACTTCTTTAGTTTGTGGTATTCCTTCCTTCAGCTTTCCTGTCCGGGCCACATTTGGAAACTACTGTTGACTGCCTGGCTTGGTGATTGTGCGGTCACCGTGGTCCCAGCTTTGCTGGGAGAGACTCGGGATGCTGATACAGCCTTCCGCTGGGCTCAGCTTCTTAGCCTCACCGTGGGACTGCAAATCAATATTAGCGTTTTTCATAATAATATTTATTAGGCATCTACTTGGTTTATAGCACTGAACGGGAGATCTCAGGAGGGAGATGCGTTGCACTCGGAGTGTCTAGGTAGCCGTTACCCCGGGACCGCTGAGCCCGCTGCTTGTGTTGATGCCAAGGGCTCTCCGCTCCTCTGAGGAAAACAACTATGTCAGTCCCACTGGGATTGGGTTTTATTTTCCACGATTGGGTGACTGGTGTGTTAACCTATACATTTTCCACTTCAGAATTTTGTCGAAGAAGAAACTCTACCTGGTTTCACGAGGATTACTGATTGATTTGTGAAGTTATTTAAGCCTGGAAATCTAGGCATTAGCAGTAAATACTGAGCAGCCCTTTGTTCGCCTAGTTTTAAAGCAATTGTTCATTGAGCACAGTTCTCGGGCAAGGCAAGGCAGGACGCCAGGGGCTGCAGATAACACAGAGATGACCAAGACCTGATCTCTGACCTTCTGATATTTATGAGCCCCGGCAACACAAGCACAGGTAACCAGGAAGCAGCGAGAGCAGGTAAGAAAGATACGAAAAGCAGCGGGCCCGGGCCCACGCAGCGCTTCTGTACCGAGGTCGCCGCAACAGTCGTGGGGCGAGCTCTAGAACGGGGCAGAACGGAGCACTGCTGAGGCGCACCCCCGGGCCGCGTGGTACCCGAGGCCAAACACCTTCCCAGGCCCATTCCACATTATTTCCAGCTGCGTGTAAAATACAGGCAATTACGATTCCGCCTCAGAATTAACATGGAACCTGAAGATGGTCCGATATTACACACGCAGCTTGCACGTTAATAATAAAATGCCACTCTCATAGAAGGGTCCCGAATTTGCATATGAAAACCTCTCTTAGTATCAATCGTCCTCGGGGTAACTGAAGCACCCCCAACTAATTCCTCTTAAAAGTCAAAGATTCAAAACATTCAAGCCTGAAGAAGTTAGGAACACAGTCAAGTCATCTTGCCCTCGTGGGTTCGAAGTCACTGAGTCCCAAATTCATTCTCTGCCCAATTTCCTATCCTGCTCTAGCGGGAGGCCTCTCTCTGCGGGGAGGGCAGCCAGGGGGGCTCGGGCAGGCGCAGGCCGGCCTGGCGACAGCGGGTCCTCCCGGCAGGTGCAGCCCGGCCTGGCGACAGTGAGTCCTCCCCGCAGGTGCAGGCTGGGGTGGCGACAGCGGGTCCTCCCCGCAGGTGCAGGCTGGGGTGGCGACAGCGGGTCCTCCCGGCAGGTGCAGCCCGGCCTGGCAACAGTGAGTCCTCCCCGCAGGTGCAGCCCGGGCTGGCGACAGTGAGTCCTCCCCGCAGGTGCAGCCCGGGCTGGCGACAGCGGGTCCTCCTGGCAGGTGCAGCCCGGGCTGCCACAGCAGGTCCCTCCAGGAGCTCCAAGGCCCATCTCCAAGCTGCCGGCCAAGTCCATGACAGCAGAGGCCTCAGGCCCAGCGGCTGCCAGTGAGTGCCAAGTGCCAGCGGCCACCTGGGGGATGCCAGGGCTGCCTCCTCGGCCTGGGCGCCCCCCCCCGGCAGCCCCCTATTTCCTGTGGCCCCCCTGGCGGCTCGGAGCCTGGAGCCTGGAGCCGGGGCTGGTGTTTCTGAGGAGTGTGTCGCTGGGAGCTGGGTGGCCTCCAGTGCTCCTGTCACGTGCCTCTCAGCACACGGTCCTTCTTCTGCCCTTTATCTCAAAAAAAAAAAAAAAAAAGAAAAAAGAAACACCTCAGTTTTGAATGGGAAATGTCAAACATATACAAAAGCAGACCGATTAGTATATGGAGTCCCTCATTTACCCATTACACGGTTCCAACAGTAATTAGCTCCTGCATGCTTTTGTTTTCCTCGACTTTTGGGTATTTGAGGCCCGAGGAGGCGCCTTACCCGCTGCATCCTTCTCGGCAGCCCTGGGACGCGGCTGGTGGCTCCCCGTCTCTCTGCTCTTCCTCCCCTTCCTTGGCCAAGGCCATTTGGGCCTCTAATAAGTGAACATTTTCTTCTTTAGTGCGTGGAGGGCTAGGGCTGTTGGCTGGGAGAAAACACTTTTCTTCCCCTTTCCTTTTCCTTTGCTTTTAATCCCATACTCGTGTTTTCCTGTATATTCCCTTGGATTTTGTTCGATGGCTCTCTCAAGACACGCATCGACTGCCGGCCTGCCGAAGGTATCTGTCATTCAAAAAAAAAAAAAAAAATCTTTCATTACCTTCAGCAAGTATTTTTAAAGCATCTACCTCTTAAGCATGTTCTTTGTTCTGAGTCGTTAGTGGAGCAAAGCAGCAACGACCCCTGCCCCCCAAAGGGCATATATTCTATTGGAGGGAGACAAACAAGAAACACACGTTGGTCAAGTGTGTGCATGAGGAACAACAAAAGCAGAGCGGCATATAGGAAGTGCTTGGGGTTGGGGTGGGGTTGGGGTAGTTGGGGGGTTAGTATGGGGAGGCCCGGCTGAGACGGAGGTGAAGGCTGAGCTGCGCACACATCTGGGGAAGAGCGTCCCAGCCGGAGGGCACAGCCAGAGGGGAAGCCCTGCAACCAGAGTGTGCGGAACGCAAGGAGGCTGGGGGCACCGGGTGTGCAAGGGCGGAGCGAGAGCGGCAGGGCGGTCTGAGGTGCGGGTCGGCCTGTCGGAGGCCTGGGCATGTTTTTCTAAGTGAACTGAAAGCCCAAGGAGGGCTCCGAGCAGAGGAGTGACGGGAGATGCTCTCCCAACCGATAGGCCGGGCCTGGACGTGGGCCTGGGTTCGCTCTGTCCTGGCCTCCTGCCCCTCCCGCGGCTTGGCTCCCAGGGAGGCAAGCGCCTTTCCTCAGGTCCGATGCCAGGAACGTCTAGGGCGTGTGCTTTGGAGTCCAGGCCGTACCCTCAGCTCTGCCCACACCTTGCCGTCACACCTCCACACTCCTGCTGCTGCGCCTCGAAACTCGGATGGCGCTTGAAGGATTCGGGCGCATCTCCCCAGCCTTCCTTCTCGGGCCTGCCCAGGGTTCCGCAGCCGCCGAACAGCTCTCCCACCTTCCCTGGGCAAGTCTCTTCTCGCTTGCTCTGTGAACTTGTTACTTGTGCCTCAGACTCTGAACGGTTACCTGGATTCGGTTAGATCCTCCGGGCAAATCAGGTTACCTGCTGCCCCTGACATTGCGTCTCTCCTCCCGTGAGGCTTCTTTGGGTTCCGGTAACTCTTCCTCACGCACCTACACTTAAGCCATATCTCCTTCTGCTAGTGCTCTCCTTCAGAGCAGTTTGATCGGAGTATTACTTTTCCTTTTGGCATCTGTTCCGGCCTTTGGGATCTCATTTTATGTTTCATATTCATCTAGACTATGTTCTAACACCTCCTCCTTTTCCGAAAGAAGCATCCCTCCTTCTCCAGTGAACTCAGCCGGTCGTCCTTGGTTTGCTTTCATTCTCAGTATTACCCACAGAGGCTAGAACCTGGATCATGGAGCCTCCAAGCAGCCTTCTGGAATTTATCTAATTTCCAGAAGCAGCTCTGAAATGCTAAGTATTAGTATCATGGATCAGTAAATCACAGAAACCTGAACTTTTCACTCTGGAGCAAGGTTGCTCATTTTCACCTCATTTGAATAATAAAATTAACAGAACTGGGACCCCTGATGTTTAGCACAAATCTATGTAGGCATTTCTGTCTTGAGTGCACAGAGGTTGAAATTTAAGGAGGCTGGTGGGAGAAGAGAGGAAGAAGGTTTCCCTTAGAAATAATCTCTGTTAAGAACAAGGAAGCAATATCTTACTGTCCTGAGCTGCCAAAAGTCATTTTTATAGAATCAAATCCATGAACAATTGGCTACAGTCCATGTAATATTGTGAGTGTTAGAATTTGCACTTGGTCCCTATAGTGACTTGATCTGCGTGAAAAAAAAATGCCTTTTGCCAGCCCACTCCCCACTGGCTACTTAGAGTAAGAGTATTATTACTGCACATAGGAATTACACTCTAAAAAGAGGCTTCGATTAAGGCCATTTTCAAATGGTAGAGCTTGAGGATGTGCTCGGCCATTTAATCTCCCAGTACCCTTCCCACCGTGCCACTTTATTCTGATTCTTCTGTAGCAACAAATGGCCCATTTTGAAAGGCCCAGCATGTGACTTCCTACCTCTGAAGTTCACCAGGCACAAATATTACCCCCATACACTTTGGGTCCGTTCAGCTTGACCACTGGCAGTCTCGCCAAGGTCCTTAACTGGAGAGATTGTTTTTCAACCGATATCAGCACATTTTCCTGAAGTAATTTCATTTGGGGCACCCAAGAGTTAATTTCCAGAGATCATGCTTCATAGGTCCTTAGTGGTAGGTAGCCTGACGTTGTGAATTTTGACAAACGGGCTACAAACACATTTGGACAGGCTGCATGTGCTTTCCACGCTGCTCGTTAGCAGCAGCCTTCTCATTCACTTCACACATTCATTCATTCACTTACTGAACAACTACTCTCTTTCAGGTGCTACTTTCAATGCTCACTGTGATCAATAAAAGCTTTAAAAATGTCACAGCCCGGACTGTCAAAACAATCAATACTTCCCAGTCACATGATTGGGGTCACTTCACCCTTTGGGTCTCCACTATAACATTGCCCTAGAGGTGGGCTCTAGTTGGCAGTCTGGCTGAGCATCTCAAACTTGCACCACTCATCTCCCACTATATTTGTAGTCATGACATCAGCAAAGCATCTGGAAAGGCAAGTATTGCTGAGAACATCTGTATAATATAAACTTTACGTGGGCCTAAATTTGCACTGTTATACACATGGGCTAAGTTGGTGATTAATGGCCCTTCCTGGAATGGGAATAGAATCATAGGAACATGTAATTTTAGAGTTAGAATGGATTTTAGATATTGTGCAATCCAATCCCTGGTATTACTCAAGAAACATAAAGCCACCTACTAATTCAGTCTCTGATGTGACTATTCAATAACTATTTATTCATTAGCCATTATGCTATCATATGATGGGTCCTGGAGATACAGTAGTTAAGAGGATATATTTGACTCATCATGGAGCTCATAGATGAGGAAGAGAAACCAACATTAAACAGCTATTTACACAATGATGTCATTACATGGAAATACAAATCACTAAAGGAGCATCTAATAGGAAAAACACTCCTCTTGTCTAGGGGAATCAAGAGGACTTCTCTAAGGAAATGAGGATGTGAGGAATAGTGATATAGGCAGAGGGAACTGTGTGCTCCAAGGCTGGAAGGTGTATGTCACATCAGAAATTCTGGAAGGAATCCAGCGTGGGTAGAGAATACTGAGTGGAGGGGAAGAGCGATTCAGCGTGAAGTCAGAAGAGTAGGCCTGGGGCTGATTAGACACGGTCTTATAGGTCAAGTTAAATATTTTAAATTTCATTCTAATTTCAATGTGAATTAATTAGAAGATTAAATCAGGTAAATTATATGGTTTCACTTATCAATTATTTTTGCATTTATACTTAACTTTACCCATACATATTGTTCTGAGAGAAGGTTTGATACATAGAGAACAAAGACCGAATCTTAGCCTTTGAGATCCTACGTTGATTTTTTTCAATTGTAGTAAGAAATATGTAACACAAAATTTGCCATTATAACCATTTTTAACTACATTGACTTATAAATACTAGCAGAGACAAGGGTTGTAAAAGCCACTGTTTCCAACTCAAAGGGCCACAGATTTGAGGAAATAAAATTCTTCTGACTATAAAGAGAGGGAGCACAAAATTTACCCATTAACAATAGTTGGAAACAATAGGCCCACGAATGTAAGAGTAGGTTTCAACAAAAAGAAATAATATTGTGCTCAACTAGCTAGAAGAAGGAAGATGTTGGGGAAACTAGAGCTTAAAAGCAGTGGGCCTTTGAAATGTGCTCAGCCCTTTGACCCCCTCTGCCATGGAAGGATTCCTGAAAAGAAGGGCAATAAATATCCCCATGTAAGTTTGGGGGGAATCCTAAAGCCAACAGCATCCTTACTATCTTCTAAAGAGGAGCACAGGACACCAATACAAAATAAATTTATAAAAAAAATAAAAAATAAAAAAGATTATGAGCAGCTACATTTAAAAAAAAGGGGGGGGGGAGCACAGGACACCATATACCTGTTCAAAGAGCCCTACCCTTAATCAGTGGGTGATACCAGCCCTCTTTTTCTGTGTGAAAATCAACCCAAAACATAGCGGCTTAAAACAAGGGCTATGATTTTATTATCAGTCATGTTTTTCTTGAGGGTTAGGAACTCAAGAAGGGCTCAACTGTGTAATTCTGGTAACAGTGCTATTGGAACATCAGCCGTCACTCCTGTATTCCAGATGCCAAGAAGAGTAAAGAGGGAGATGAGTAAAAGAGCTACTTACACTTTCTAGCTGAGACATTTCCCTTTGATGATTATCTTTTTGCAGAAAAATCCTCCTGGAAGTCCCATGTATCATTTCTACTTGCATCTCACTGACCAGTATTTACCCATAGAGCAATACTTAGCTCCAAGAGACTGGGAAATATGGACTTTTTTGTAGAGTCTCAAATAAAATCAGCATTATTTTTTTAATATATTTTTTATTGGAGTTTGACTTGCCAACATATAGTATATCACCCGGGGCTCATTCTTTCCACTGCCCCCCTCAGTGCCCATCACCCAGTCACCCCGTCCCCCGGCCCACCTCCCCTTCCACTACCCCTTGTTCATTTCCCAGAGTTAGGAGTCTCTCACGTTTTGTCACCCTCTCTGATTTTTCCCACTCATTTTCTCTCCTTTCCCCTATAATCCCTACCTTCCAAGCATTATTTTGAATATAATGAACATGTAAAAGATGAAGAGCAAAACCAATGGTGGTAGGCAACTAGAAGTCTCTGCTGCATTACATAAAGCAGACTGAGTTTTAAATCATAATAAACTCAGTTGTCTGGCGAGACTGGTTAATTGCTGGAATCCAAGTGAGAGGTGATGATGACTTGGACCAGGACGGAAGGAATGCAGATATAGAGAGATGAGCAGAATCAAGTGATGTTAAAGAAGCACCAACCAGGCTTGGTGATGATCTGGGAAAGAGAATGTGTTAAAGGTGACTTCCAGAAGTTAGACTAGAATAATTGGGCAAAGTGTATGGGGGGAGATAGTAGTACCATTTACTGAACTAGAAGTCATTAGGAGAGGACTTTGAAAAAAAAAAATTCATGTGAAGTCTGTAAAATTTGAAGTGCTTTTGAGTCATCCAAGAGAAATCTGAAGTAGGCAGTTGGGTGTCAGTGTCCAAAGCCCAGCGTGGTCTGAATCGGAAGTACATATTTGGATATCAGCATATAAACAGTGATTGAAGCCATGGTTGTGGGTGAAATAACTTAGGATTAGCTAACTAAGTGTGTAGATTTTAAAACTCTGAAGAGGAGTCTGAGTCAGCAAAGGAAACTGAAAAGAAACGGTTTAGAAAATTAGGTGGAGGGCGCCTGGGTTGCTCAACGGTTAGCACCTGTCTTCGGCCCAGGACATGATCCTGGAGTCCTGGGATCGAGTCTCACATCAGGCTCCCTGCAGGGAGCCTGCTTCTTCTCCCTCTGCCTGTGTCTCTGCCTCTCTCTCTGTGTCTCTCATGAATAAATAAATAAAAACTTTAGAAAAATTAGGTGGAAAATCAGGGAAGTAAAATGTCTTGTAAGCCAAGAAAGAAAATGTTTCAGGAATGAAGAGAAGGAAGACTAAAATATTTGCACTAGATCTTGTGATGTGGAGGTCACTGTGACCTTGGCAAGAGCTGTTTCAGGGGCTTAGTGGAGACAGAGCCAGACCACGGTGGAATGAAGGATGAGGGTGAGGAGAATAATCAGAGACCATGAGGGTAGTCTGCTCTGAGAAGTCCGTCTATAACGGGAGGGAGAGCAACATGGTAATGGTTGGGGAGCAGGGTGGAGGCCTTTTATTCTAATATCAATTCACCAGGAATCAGAATTGGGAAACTGCTATTGTCTTATGCTTTCCTGTCATCTTGTCTGTAATCTACTTTATTTATTTTTTATTTTTTTATTTTTATTTTTTGTAATCTACTTTAAATCACTTCAGCAGTGTGATATTTACGATTGTTGATTTTGATCTACATTTTAGGGGTTGCCAGTATTCTGATGAGGAATACACTATCTACAAGTGTTTAGTGAGCACATTAAAGCTTCTGATCAGAAGCCCAGAAGTTAAGAGGTGGTTTTATGCTAAGAGAATGAATATAAGAAGTGGTTTTCATCAGTGAAACTGGAAAGTTGAAGATACGTGGATAGGCTAGAAATATTGTAAAGGCATTCCTGCCCTTGCAAGGCGAAGTACAGAAATCTCAATGGCCTGTGCCCTTCAGAACTGCATCTGAGATGTAATTCTAAAACGGTCCCGTGTTCAGTTCCTGATGAAAGATTCTGGATTACTAAATCAGGCTATGATGTCAGCCAAACCCTGCCTCTGCAATAGTGCAGTGTTTGCCTCAATGAACCCATTTTGAAAAGTACTAAGAGAGCACCTAAAATAATAGACCTGTGGCTTCATCAGGTGTCAAGCTATGGAACAGGTTGTATGATTGTTTTATATCTGCTAGTGAATGGACACCTGCATATGGGATAGAATTCAATATACAACTTTACTATATAACTTTTCAGGTTGTAGAGGGTCTTATCTGTAGACTTTGTCTGCCTATAAATATTACAGGCTACTAATTACTTCCCCAAAGATTGTCATAATTGTGAGTGGCCAAATTGGCATAGGTCAATCAAAGTCCTTGGAAGCAGGTGATAGAAACCCCAGATAGTTCTAAGGGGTATTTAAAAATAGTCAGAACTTATGCATAGCTTGAGGAGAACACAAAACTCCTATAGAAGCCCAAAACGCCTAAGCAATCCTGGGTGGAGTTGGAGAAACAGGTCTACAACTTGATCATATACTCGGTGTTGGCATATGGGAGGCACTCAATAAACGTTAGTCAATTCATTAGCCAGGTTCCTAGCAGGAAACAGATGGCCTACTAAAACTGGGTAATTTGAGAGTTTAAAAGAGAAATGCTTTCAAGGTTATTTAAAAGCTATGGGATGTTTTGAAGAATCTAAGAAGGATGCCAAAGGAGCAACATGAATCCATTCTAAATCACACTGTTGTTATGGTTTGAACGTTTGTGTCTCCCACAAATTCATACGTTGAATTCCCCAGTTCAACTGTATACAGAAATGAAGTCTTTCGGAAGGTGACTGGGGTGAGCTCATGAGGATGGAGCACTCATGAATGGGGTTAGTGCCCTTAGAAGAGTCACGAGAGAGCTTGCTTTACCTCTCTGCTGTGTGCGAGGTGAGACTACAGTGAAAAGTTGGGAGCTGCAACCTGGAAGAGGGCCCTCACCCAACCCAGCCATGCCTGTATGTTGATCTCAGCTTCTCAGCCTCCAGAACCATAAGAAATAGGTTTCTGTTGTTTATAAGCCACCCAGTCTATGGTATACTTTGTTATAGCTGCCCAGATGAAGACACCCATCTTGTGACTGCAGCTCAAGATATGGGTTCAGGCTGACCAGTTCAATTGGCCTAGCTGGGGTCATAGGTCATAGGCTCACCCTTTGACCAGGAAAAATAGGTGTATTTTATTATAGTAAAACATGGATAATGTAAAAGTTACCACATTAAGTGTACAATTCAGTGCCACTAAGTATATTCACAGTGTTGTACAATCATCATTACTATTAATTTCCAGAACTTTGGGGATCCCTGGGTGGCTCAGCGGTTTAGCGCCTGCCTTGGGCCCAGGGCGTGATCCTGGAGTCCCGGGATCGAGTCCCACGTCAGGCTCCCAGCATGGAGCCTGCTTCTCCCTCTGCCTGGGTCTCTGCCTCTCTCTCTCTCTCTCTCTCTCTCTCTCTATCATGAATGAATGAATAAATAAATAAATAAATAAATAAATAAATAAATAAATCTTTAAAAAAATATTTCCAGAACTTTTTCATCATCTTGAACAGAAACCCTGTGTCCATTAAATTCCTTGCTCTGCCCAGCCCCTGGTAAACTCTAATTTCTGTTTCTATGTGTTTTCTTATTCTAGGTACCTCATATAAGAGGAATTATATGATATTGCTCCTTATGTGTCTGGCTTATTTCATTTAGTATAACGTCTTCAGGGTTCATCCATGTTGTAGCATGTGTCAGAATTTCATTCTTTTTTAAGGTTGAATAATATTCCAGAGTGATTACTGACTAGTGGTTCTATGGGATGGCACACAAAGGGGGCTGGCAGGTAGTTGAGGTCTGATAAAGGAATGGCTCAGAAGGGTGCACATAGGAAATCTTCCAACAGTCTCATCTCCCTGAGCCTTCAGATTCCTTCCTCCATGGTACACAGGAAGCTCTGGCATTTCATTCTCACTGGCAATCTAGATTTTAACACCCACTCCAGGTGCCTAAGCCAAGTCATTAAATTCAAACATTGGGTGGATACATGTATACTAATACACTCTTCCCAGTCAAGCCTAATATTTTTTCATTCTTATTCAAACGCCCTTAGAATTTGCTCCTATACACTCCTCAGAGTCCTATAGATACAAATTGGTAAGGTCCTGTAAGTCTCTTGGTATAGAGCACAAAACAAGCTATGTGTTCTCCATTGGCCTTTCTTGGGCTCTATTCTCATCATAGGCTTGGAGGCAATGAGAAGTGGTGGGGGTGGACTTCTAAGAGAAGTGGCATCATGGTGAGGCTCCTGCCCCAGGTGCATTAATTCAAATGCTTTAAGCATGGGGGAGAATGGGAGTAAGAGGGGCTGCCTCAACAGGCCAGAAAGGCTTTGTGGTTTCATTATTCTAGGCCTTGTCCACATCTCCCCAAATGTCCTTATTCCACATGCCAGGGTCCCACACCTTTCATGCAGTGCCCCTGCCTTAGTGCAGGAGACTTGACAAGGTTGAGTGTCTCTATCTTGCTGCAGCTCAGCCACTGCTACTACCAGGTTCTGCACCTGAAACTCAGCTATATCCAGTGGCCACAGGAGATAAGTTGGGTTAAGTCACATGTAAGAGACAGGCTGACAGATGAGACCCCTAGACCTAGAAAAAGAGCACCAGTGATGAATTTCCCAAAGGGCATGAATTCTACTGTCTCTTCACTTATAAGATGTGTTTGTTGTATTATTTGATGTTTAAGGTATTCTTAAGCCTAAAATACATTGAGCCTATAATTTCCTTTTAATGTAGGATAAATAAAACAGAATTAAATGTGAATTCACCTTATTACAAAAAGCTTAATGTAGATTTAAAATCCAGATCTTTAAAAAGCTTATTGAAGATGATCACTCACTTTTCAAAAGCCTTCTCCATGGGAGTTCAGAATAGAAAACCTAGAAATGAACCTACAGCTATATGGTCAATTAATCTTCAACACAGCAGGAAAGAATACCCAATGGGAAAAAGACAGTCTCTTCAACAAATGGTGCTGGGAAGCCGGACAGCAACGTGCAAAAGAATGAAACTGGACTATTTTCTTATACCATATACAGAAATAAATTCAAAAGGGAGGAAAGACCTAAATGTGAGACATGAAGCCACTAAAATCCCAGGGAATATTTTTAAAGCTTCCTGATGATTCCAATGTGCAATCTAAGCTGAGAAACACAATTGGTTAACTTAATTAGTTGAATTCACTTAATTAAATGCCCTTATGATACAATTTCTTTAATCAAGTAAACTAGGGCTTATTAGAAATATTTTTATAAAGGAGTTTATAATGGTTTTCAATCATGGAAGCAAAGCTGTAGTGTTTGATGCACGGATGCTCCATGAGAACAGCTGTATGTCTCTTGAAACACACCTGATAGAAGGACTGAAGGTACATCGTGATGGAGACAGTGACCCAGCTGACTCTTCTTTTTTAAGATTTATTTATTTATTTAAGGGGGGCAGAGGGAAAGAAGGCGGCAGTGATGAGGAACAGAGAGAGGGAGACAATCTCAGACCCTGGCTGAGCCTGGAGTCCGATGCGAGGCTTTATCTCATGACCCTGAGATTGAGATCATGACCTGAGCTGAATCCAAGGGTTGATGCTCAACCGACTGAGCCACCCAGGCTCCTCCCACCCCCACAGCTGACTATTTTTCAAGAGCATTTGCCAACTCTCTGAGGAGGAGGCATTGTTGATTAAAGTTAAACTCACACTTGCATTGTATGTTTGAAATTGGTTGTCATGTTTAATTTAACTGTTGAGTAAATTTAGTTAAAAATTTATACACAGTGGTTGATTAATTTATTTTTAAGTATACCTCCTTCTACTACAAATCCTAGCTAAAGCCACAAGGAGTACTTTGGTTATATGAAAAAGAGCTCCCAGATTTGCTTACTGCACTGGCTTCCAGTAAAAGCACCCTTGTCTGTTACAAAGAGAGTAGGGAAAGAGGTCTGGGGACCACAGCCTTGAATAGGAGTGATTCCCAGTGTGTAATCCTTAAAAATTCAAGATGTCTTGGGTTGTCAGTTGGATATACATGAACTCATTGATGAAACTGGTGCTCAGTCAAAGGGAAAATGGGCCCAGGAATAGACTCAGGGGTTGGAAGTAGGACCGAGGGTTGTGGTTTCATTGTTGTTGTTACAAACCTTATTGTTTTCAATTTTGTAAACCATAAATGTGTGTTAATTTGATAAAAGTTAAATGAATGACAAAAACATCTGGAAGGACACATATTTAATTTATTAATCATGAGCCCTCCTAGGGAGAATCATATGGAATTGGGAAAAGGATGACAGTTATTCAAGTTTTTGCTTAAATTTGCTTGTGAGTTATCCATTTTTTTAAAAAGTTTTTTATTTTATTTATTCATGAAAGACACACACAGAGAGAGGCAGAGACACAGGCAGAGGGAGAAGCAGGCTCCATGCGGGGAGCCCAACGTGGGACTCGATCCTGGGTCTCCAGGATCACGCCCTGGGCTGAAGGCGGGTGTTAAACCACTGAGCTGCCCAAATTATCCATTTTTAACAGGAATATATTCATGCATTACTTCTGTACTTAAATAAGGTAAAAATGAAAGAAATAACAAAAGAATATATCCTAGGGAAAGAGATTTCAATTGAATGAAATGAATGACCGGTAGACTTTGAAATGACAATGACATGGTAGACAGAGTCCACCAACTCCCAAGCAAGATGAATAAAAACAGATTCACATTTAGACAGAATATAGTTGGATTTGGGGCATGCCAAATTATAAAGAAAAAAATCCTAAAAGTGCCAGAAGAATTAAGTAAATCCCTATATTAGAAGTATAGACTGATACTTTCTCACCAGCCATACTTGTTCTAATGAAATAATACAGTAATATTCCTCAGCCATTAGAAACGACAAATACCCACCATTTGCTTCGACGTGGATGGACCTGGAGGGTATGATGCTGAGTGAAGTAAGTCAATCGGAGAAGGACACGCATTATATGGTCTCATTCATTTGGGGAATATAAAAATTAGTGAAAGGGAATAAAGGGAAAGGAGAGAAAATGAGTGAAAATATCAGTGAGGGTGAGAAAACATGAGAGACACCTAACTCTGGGAAACGAACATGGGGTAGTGGAAGGGGAGGTGGGTGGGGGATTGGAGTGACTGGGTGACGGGCACTTGGCAGGCTGAGCACTGGGTGTTATGCTATATGTTGGCAAATTGAACTCCAATAAAAAAATAATAAGATCTTCAGATATCTAAGGAAAAATTTGAACCTAGAATTCTCTATCTAGCCAAACTATTACTTAAACATGAGGGAAAATAAAGATATCTGAAACATTTAATTACTGGAGACATCTTTATCTATAAATTTCCTCTAAGAATATTAATGGAAGATGCATTCCAACAAAATGGAAAAATAAATCCCCAAGGAAAGCAAGAACACAAAGAAATAATGAGCTAGGAGACAAATAATGATCTGAACGTTAGAAGAACAAGCTGACAAAATAATTTGAATTTAAAATGCCAATGACAACAATCCACCAGAGGCATAATAAAGTCATAAGCTAACCTAGAGCTAAATACTTTGCTTTGAAAATGTAAAACAGCACCTGTTAGAAGCGTATAAATAGAAACGATAATCCATGATCTTATTGGGTTGTATTAATACACTTCTCAGAAGTTTTTTGACAAAATTAATTGCACACAGAATTTGAATAATCCAATGAATAATTCTGATTCTATATCTATATTTATACTTATATAGCACTGCATCCAGTAAAAAGAATAAGTATCTTTTTTCTCCAAATACATATGGAAAATTCACACACAAAAAGCAGAGATGACACATCAAGCCATAAAAGTAATCCCCATCGATCACAAAAGTAGAAACTATACCAGACACATTTATTACAATAAAATTAAAATCTAAGTCAAATGGATAGAAAAAAATCCTATACACTTTGAAGTTTAAAATCAACTTCAAATATATTTTGAGCTACAGAGTAAAGAAAAATATAAATGATAAACTTCTTAAAAGTGATAAGTGAAAGCAAAATACAGGAAAGCCTGTGGAATTAAAATGAAGTTGTGGTCAGAGAAAAATTTATAACCATAAGTCAAATATTATAAAGTTATAATGACTGAAAATAAGCTAAGTGATCGTCCAACGTAAAATCTTTGAAAATTATAACAAAATAGTCTCTAAAACTAGAAGAAAGGCATTTTAAAAGATAGAAATAGTAATTAATGAATTTATCCACTAAAATGTTTCTTTGAAAACATTGACAACATTACAACAACCTCTGGAAAATCTTATTAAGACTAAAACAACAACCGAATGCCATTAGGGCCATAAATACCAATAGAAAAGAGTAAATGTTAGAATATATGTAACACTTTGTAATATTTGTAAGTTATATGAAATGGAACATTTTCTAGGAAAATGTGATTTATATAAAAATGATCTCAAAACAAAGCAGAAAACTGAATAAGCCTATGGTATAATATAATTGAAATGGGAAATCAAAGGAGTACTGTTAAAAATGGAGAAGGGACCAAATTGATATATATGGATGATTTCTATCAAAACTTCAAAAAACATGTCATCTCCATGATCCATAAATTATTCCAGTATCTCAAAACTTTATAAAGCCATATAACTCATTGAACCAAGTTTCAGAAACTTGCCAAGAAAAGCTATAGAACAGAAAAAGAAAGTATAGAATATTCTTAATTAAAATATGAGGCAAAAATTTTAAATGAAATGTCAGCAAATAGAACACAACTCTGTATTCAAAGAATGAAGCACATGACCAAGCAGGTTTGTCCTAGAAATGCAAAGATGATTCAGCATATGAGGGTTTTACCAATGTAAGTTACTACACTACAAAACAGGCCAAAGGAGAAAATCCTTTCGATCATCTCAAATAGATGCCGGAAAAAACCATCTGATAAAATTCAATGACTTATAAATCCTACATGGCTAGAAATAGGATAGGTTTAAAGGAAGTTTTTTTGAGGGGCATGTAACAGAAATCTAGAGCAAACTTCACACCTAATGGTGAAGCAGAAGTACTTCTAGTTATGTTAGAAAAAAGACAAGGCTGCCCATTATCATGGTGACTCTTAATTTTGTGCTGGTGATTTTATTCTATTTTTTTTCAGATTTTAATTATTTATTTGAGAGAGCAGGAGAGAGAGAAAGAGTGAGAATGAGCAGGGGCAGGGGCAGAGGGAGAAGCAGACCCCCCCTCACTGAGCCGGGAGCCCGACGCGCTTGTTCCCAGGACCCTGAGATGATGACCTGAGCTGAACGCAGACCCTTAACAAACTGAGCCCCCAGGCGCCCTGTGCCGGTGACTTTACCCAACACGTGAAGACAAGAAGGAACAGGAGGTATAAGCATTGGAAAGGAGTCGCCATCATTCACAGCCAAAATAAATTTTTATACTAAAAACCAAAGAGGAATAGCTGATGAAGCTAATAAGAGTTAAGAAGTGGCTAAAATATGGGAACCAAATACCAAAATTAATTCATTTAAGAAATTTGACTAGCTCAGATATTAAAATAAATGCAATTCATTTTTAGCTTTTGCCTGGGTCCCAAGGCAATAGGCAGCCATTACTTCCACATTTCAAAGTTGGTGCTGCACCACCCATTAAGAGCACCACCCATAAAGGACCAACCCCTGAATCTACCCAACTCAAAGGTGTAAAAGTATTAAAATTTTGGAGTTGAAAGTAAAAGGCATCGTTTCGTTGGTGTGAAGTAGACTATAGAGGCCCACGTGGAGGGGGTGACCCGTGTTTCCCACAGTTGAAGGGCCCAGAGGGCAAGTGTTTGATGCCGGTCTGAGGATTCTAAAGACACAATAAAACTATACATCTTTCTAATATTCATATAATGTGTCTGTAAATCTGTAAGGGTATATCCTACATCTATAACAGTAGTTACTTTGGCATGGGGACTAGGATTGGGACAAGGAAGGCAAGCTTTTTTGAGGTGTTTGAAAAAGACATTACATTGCTGCATCTGTGGGTAAATTAGATGCTGAAAACTTGCTTTTTGAAGACACCATCACTATGGGGGCCACATATTCATTAATAACGACAATTTTTAATGACCAACCCAAAGTGCTTTCCGAAGTCCGAAGATATAATTTACTTCCATAAAAAGACTTCATTTTTTTTAAAAGACTTCATTTTTGACCTTAGACTTTTTTCATGAACTTTGTTTTAAATCTTACATGTTTATATTATAGCCGTATGCTCAGTATAAAAATTCAAATAATATGGAATAATGTAATTAAAGTTAATGTTTCCATTCACCTCTCCTTTCTTTAGTCACACACCTTTCCTCAAGCTAACCATAATTATCAGTATGGGGTGTATCTATTGGGATAAATTTTGTGAAATATATATATATTTATATAAATATAAATTTATATATTTATATATATATGATTTATAAATTTATATACTATATAATATATAAATTTATAAATTTCTATATAAAATATATATAATTTGTATATTTTTATATTTTTATATATAACCTAATATATATTTATGTATTTATATATATAAAACCTATATAATATATATATATATATATATATATATAATATATTTAGGTCCCTAGAACTCATTTACACATTGTTCTGCAGCTTGCTTCTTCACTTAATAATCATTGACATTTTTCCACATAGATCTACATTCTTTTAAATTCTGCATAATATTTTACTACAGATGCCTTAATAATTTCATTCCCCTGTTAAATATCCAAAACTTAGATTTTTCCTAAATTTTTCCTGCAGTGAAGATTCTTGCATGTTCATCTTGGAGTACAAGTTAAAATACATGGATAGGAGTGGGATAAAATGGTTTCTCAAAGGAGAATCAGATACTGTTACTGCAGGAAGGAAGAAAGAACAGATGGATGGATGGAGGGATGGATGGATGGATGGATGGGTGGGTGGATGGACGGATGGACAGACAGATGGATGGATGGATGGATGGGTGGATGGTGGTGGACCAAAAGCAAGCCTCCAGGGATGCCTGGGTGGTTCTGCAGTTGAGCATCTGCCTTCGGCTCAGGGCATGACCCCAGAGTTCCAGGATCGAGTCCCACATCGGGCTCCCTGCATGGAGCCTGCTTCCCCCTCTGCCTGTGTCTGCCTCTCTCTCTCTCTCATGAATAAATAAAATAAAAATTTAAAAAAGAGCAAGCCTCCAAGATTTGAAATCTTACATATCTATTTTATTTTTTAAAAGATTGTATTTATTTATGTATTTATTTTTTTGAGAGGAAAAGCAGGAACAAGGGAGAGAGAGCATGGGGGGGGGGGCAGAGGGAGAGGGAGAAGCAGACTCCTGCTCAGCAGATAGTCCACCACGTGGGGCTCCATCCCAGGAAACTGGGATCACGAGCGGAGCTGAGGGCAGCTGCTTAACTGACTGAGGTACCCGGGTGCCCTGAAATCTCACACTTTTAAATAAAATGTTTGCTTCTGTAACCTGGTTGAACTGTGTGAGAATGCTGAATGGGACGGTTGGGTGCTAGAGCTAGGGTGAAAACAACCAACGTATAATCTGTGAAATGTGTGAACTTTGGTCTTTCGGAGATAAATCGAGACTGAGCCTACGTTCACAGAAGCACCTTTACCAACTAGAGAAGTAAAATGAAATTATGCATCGGATTGATATCACTGTACATGAAAGGGAGGACGGGCAGGTCACTACCTCACATTGATGTCTGGAGAACACTGATTGGGGTCGGTGAGGTTCCCCAGGGGAATATCTATACTACTTCCGTGTGAAATTCTACAAAACCTGATCTTATTGACGGTTTCTTTTTTTTAAATTTAATTTTATTTTTTTGACTGTTTTTTTTAATAAATTTATTTTTTATTGGTGTTCAATTTGCTAACGTACAGAATAACACCCAGTGCTCATCCCATCCAGTGCCCCCCTCAGTGCCCACCACCCAGTGACCCCCACCCCCCGCCCTCCTCCCCTTCCACCACCCCTAGTTCATTTCCCAGAGTTAGGAGTCTCTCATGTCCTGTCTCCCTTTCTGATATTTCTCACTTATTTTTTCTCCTTTCCCCTGTATTAGTTTCACTATTTTTTATATTCCCCAAATGAATGAGACCATCTAATGTTTGTCCTTCTCCGATTGACTTACGTCACTCAGCATAATACCCTCCAGTTCCATCCACGTCGAAGCAAATGGTGGGTATTAACTCTACCCTTGACTCTGACTTAACTACCCTTGACTCTGAGTTTGTCAAGTCAGTCCTAACAACTGAATTCTTTTGATTTAGGGGTCCAGACCAGGTTTGGAGATTCCCTTTCCCAAGCTTCTTACCTTCACTTACGCTTTCCCCTGGATCCTGATGGCTTGGCTTGAGTGATAACCTGTTAGTGTGGTCTGTACAGCCAGGCTCTCCTATCTCTGGATGGGGTGATGATCCCACCATTCCTTAGCTCATGGGGAATGTGTTGCAGCTGTCTGAGGAACACAGATCATTAGTGATTTTGGCAGGATTTTGTTGGAAGCACAATGCTAAAGATGAAAGGTCAGTTTTATTTAACTGATGAAAACAATGAGTAGCAGATTAAGCTAGTTTTCTGGTAAACAGTGCCATTACTTTCCAGTAAATAGTGTCAAGATGCCTTGATGAATAACATACATGGAGATAAAGAAGAACATCTCTCTGTGATGGAAAATTAGGTATCTTCATGAACTCAAATATGCCTTCAGTTTTCTTCTTGCTATGATGTGTTCCCCAAAACATTTATCAACAGGTCATTTGGTCGTACTAATGGAAAAAATGAAGTATGTTCCGCCAAAGACAGTCTACAAAGAGGGCCCAGCGTTAAGACGACTCTTCTCATCTCAAGTGTTAAGACATCAAAACAAAGCAGTGTGTTCCGTGCTACTCCTGTAGTGCCCACTGGTCTGTCGAAGCTCACAGAGGAGCTGGAATGCGGTAAGGAAAGAGCCAGTCTCATAAAACTCGAAGGCAGCATACAACCCATCCGTGTCCTTCACCGAAAGATGGAAGACATAGTTTTGGCCTGATTGCACGGTTTTTGTTGGTCTGGTTTGGAAGCACACATTAACAGGTCATGCTGAGAGACAGAATTTTGAGGCAAGAAGCTACATGGTGCTTGCTACCCGGAGAGCTGGGTTCTCTATAGTACCTGGGAGCTCTCTGGTGGTAAATGCTTAGGGTACATGCTTTTGGGTTTTTTTTGGGTTCATGCTGAAGGGAGAACACTGACTCTCACTTACACCTTCACTTACACTTTCGCCTGGATCCTGATGGCTTGACTTGAGTGATAACCTGTTAATGTGGTCTGTAAAGCCAGGCTCTCTTATCTCTGGATGGGGTGGTGATCCAGTTAGCGGTTTTTTGTCCTATGGTATCTCTAGCAAGAATGAAAAGAACAGCTAACATCCACTGAATGCTTATTGTATTCAATACTTTTTTCAAGACTTTTCAGGGATCATAATAATCAGTCCTCGCAGCAACCCTGTGAAAGAAAAAAGAGGCACAGAAGGGCTAATAACAAATGTTTAAAGTCACATGGCTCGTGTCAAAGTTGGGATTTGAACCCAGATGGCATATAAGTCTCAGACCACACTCTCATCATTTTACATAACACCATTAAATTATCTCCCACAGGCCTGAAGTAACGATCTCCAATCTTTTATATTTGTGGTGGCCGATTCTTTTTTAAAAAATTCCTCCTGACTTCCCTTAAAGGACTGTGCATGGTATAAATAAATTAAAGGAAAAAAAACTTGAACCAATTAACTGTGGGTTTTTTCCATTTATTTTTAGTATTTTGCAATACCCCTCAAGATATTTGGAGACACCCCACTGAGCGGCGAAGTAGATAGCAGCGAATCAGTCTGTGACTTTAAGTGAATGAAGTTCCCAAGCATTTGCAATAATAGCTAGGTTTCCCACGTAAAACATTTTGGAAACATCCTGACGCCCGAAAAAAAGAAAGAGCGAGAGAGCCAGCCAGCTGACCAAGGTGAGGGGAATCTAGTTGCTTACCCACGTCGGCTTTGTTGCCTCAGATGTTAAGGAAAAACATCTTTTGAAACCATTACTTAAAAATGGAGTTTTTTGGACACTGATTCAGAACTGTTTTTGATCTTTTGGCCTGTTTTTGTTGAAACGATACATTGTTTTACAAGCAGTACTGAGCTCCAATCCCACATTCCTGCTGACATAACTATTATTATTTCATGGTTTCAGCATCTTTTCTGGTAACCCTACGCATAATTTGAAAAATATCTAGAAATATGTGTGTGCAAGTGCATGTACACGTGCGCGTTTCCGTGGAGGGGTGGGAGGACCATCCCTCAAGGCAGCGCCTCTCTGAGCATCGTGTCCACTCGGATTTTTCTAAGAATGGACAGCAAAGCAGCCCAGAGCACTGTGTACAGAGTAACCACTTTGTACGGTAGGAACATACTGATTCCGTAGAATGAGTGGATAGAGTTGAACATGTGTAATTGAGGTAGTATCTGGCTTCAGGAAATGACATTTTCTTGAGGGAGAATTTTTCCCTTGGAGTGTTCCTATAGAACTCTAACTTGCTGCTGCTTGTTTCCACTTTCCAAATGGAAATCACGGCAGAGGGCAGAATTCAATTGCCTGGTAGCTCTTTAAGATCAGCTTTTGCCAAAATAAATAAATAAATAAATAAATAAATAAATAAATAAATAAATAAATAAATAAATAAATAAATAAAAATAAAAATAAAAATCAGCTTTTGCTCAACTTACTGACCGGTTTGGATCTTAAGCAGGAAATAGAGAATTCTAAGACATCAGCAATGCTTCTGACACCATTAACTATAACAATTCTGCACATTCCTATAGCATGATGACTTATAAGCATTTTCAAACAATTTCATCATTTGATTTTCCCTCAAATTCAGAAAAAACCAAGGCAGGCAGTATTATCCCCGTTTTGCAGATGAGAAAACTGAGACTCAGACAAGTTAGAAGATATGATGAATGGCACCCAGCTGGTGAGTGTTAGATCTGAAAGTAGACCCAGAAGTTCTATCGGCGTGTTGGTCTTTTCCTTCTTACTGATTTATAGAGGTTCTTTACATATTAGGGACATTAATCCTTAATTTGCAACGTATATTGCTAGTACTTTTTTCCAACAGGTCTTTTTAAAAATTTTTTTTTGTATTTTTTATTGGAGTTTGATTTGGTATTTGTTTTTGTTGTTGTTGTTTTTATTTTTGTTTTTATTTTTGTTTTTTTGTTTTTTTTTTTTTTTAAAACATTGCCTGTGGAAGTTTTTGTTTTGTAATAAAAAAAAAATTTAGGGAGTCAGATCTATCAGTTTTTTCTTTATAGCTTCTGGATTTTGTGTCATAGCTAGAAAAACACTCCCCAATCAAAGATTGGAAGAGAATTTTCCCTCTTGTAGAGCTTTTATAATTTTAATTATTATATTTAAATATTTGATCTTTCTGGAATCTATTTTAAATAATGCGTGTGGTATGAATCCACTATCTAGTTTTTGTTTGTTTCCAGATGGATACTTCTTTTGTTCCCTTACCATTTAATCATTACTTTCTCTACAATTTTGAGATACCCTTTCAGTATATTTGTGTTTATTTCTTTGCTTTTTATTATGGTGCAATAATCTGTCCCTCTATTCAAGTGCCAGTACCATACTGTTTTAATTCTTGAGCCTATAATAATATGTTATAAAATTTATTATAATGATGTTTTTGCTTCTCTAGCACATCTTCATACTTCTCTTTTTCAAAGTTTTTCTATTCTTGCTTGTTTATTTCACCATATGAACTTTAAAATCAACTTGCCTAGTTCCAGAAGAAAAAAAAAGTGTTGCTATTTTTATTGAGATTATGTGGTATTTATAGATTAAATTAGCAGGAACTGGCATTTTTATAGTATTGAATCTTCTTATCTAAGAATATGATATGACCTGTCATTTGATCAAGTATTCTTTCTGTCTTTTAAGAGTATTTAAAACATTTCTTCAAATAAGAAATTTGTATATTTTGGGACACCTGGGTGGCTCGGTTGATTAAATGACTGAGTCTTGATTTTCACTCAGGTCATGATCTCAGGGTTGTGAGGGAGAGCCCCGTGCTGGGCGTGGAGCCCTTTTAAGGTCCTCTCTCCCCTCTTCCTCTGCCCCTCCTCTCCAACCTTTACATCCACACTCTCTCTCTCTCTCAAAAAATTAGTACATGTCATATTCTTTCTAGTACTTTTTTGCTGCTATTGTACATTGAATTGTATCTTCCTTATTTCTGTATGTATGATCCACTGATTATGTATTCATTTTTCTTAGCCAACAGTAAAATGTGATAATTTTACTTCTTTGCTCCCAATTTTTGTATCTTTATTTCTTAATCTTTCACCAAAATTTCTTTGGCTAATACCAAGAAACAACAGTCAATTAGACATTAGTGGCAGTGGCGGAAATTATGGCGCTTTTTTTTTTCATATTTTAAGGGCAATATTTCTAGTGCCTTATCATTAAGCATTGTGCTTGCTGGCTTATGTGCTGAGGGAAATATCCTATCAGGTTGAGAATATTTTCCTCTCTCCTATTTAAACAATAGTATTCTTCAATTATTTGTTAAGGTCAAGAACAAATGTTGAAGTTTACCAAATGCCTTTGAAAAATCTATGGAGAGGGGCACTTGGGAAGCTCAGCAGTTGAGCATCTGCTTTCGGCTCAGGTCTGATCCCGGGGTCCTGGGATTGAGTCCCACGTCAGGCTCCCTGCATGGAGCCTGCTTCTCCCTCTGCCTGTGTCTGTGCCTTTCTCTGTGTCTCTCATGAATAAATAAATAAAATCTATTTTTTAAAAAAAGAAAATCTATGGAGAAATTATAGATTGTTTTTCCTTAAATCTATTAATATGATTAATTACAATTTTTTCATTATTGAACCATCTTTACATTGCTGACATAAATTACTAAAAAATAGCATATAATTCTTTTAATGAGCTGCTGGAGTCTGTTTATTATTCCTTTGTTATTTGAATCAATAATCAGTTGTAAGATTGATTTATATTTATGCTCAATTATTATTGAGTTTTGTTATCAATGTTATGCTCAATGCATAAGAAAGATGAGATTTTTCTTTTTTTCTGTGCTTTGGGACAGTTTAACTAGCTGTGGAATTATTATTATTTTTAGGACGCATAGAGTCTCCTCACACAATGATCTAGGCCTTGTGATTTTTTTTTTATAAATTTATTTTTTATTGGTGTTCAATTTGCCAACATAAGAATAACACCCAGTGCTCATCCCATCCAGTGCCCCCCTCAGTGCCCGCCACCCAGTGACCCCCACCCCCCGCCCACCTCCCCTTCCACCACCCCTAGTTCGCCTCCCAGAGTTAGGAGTCTCTCATGTTCTGTCTCCCTCTCTGATACTTCCCACTCATTTTTTTCTCCTTTCCCCTTTATTCCCTTTCACTATTGTTTATATTCCCCAAATGAATGAGACCATATAATGTTTGTCCTTCTCCAATTGATTTATTTCACTCAGCATAATACCCTCCAGTTCCATCCACGTCAAAGCAAATGGTGGGTATTTGTCATTTCTAATGGCTGAGGAATATTCCCATTGTATACATAAACCACATCTTCTTTATCCATCATCTTTCAATGAACACCAAGGCTCCTTCCACAGTTTGGCTATTGTGGACATTGCTGCTAGAAACATCGGGGTACAGGTGTCCTGGCATTTCCCTGCATCTGTATCTTTGGGGTAAATCCCCAGCAGTGCAATTGCTGGGTCGTAGGGCAGCTCTGTTTTTAACTCTTTGAGGAACCTCCACACAGTTTTCCAGAGTGGCTGCACCAGGTCACATTCCCACCAACAGTGCAGGAGGGTTCCCTTTCTCCACATCCTCTCCAACATTTGTGGTTTCCTGCCTTGTTAATTTACCCCATTCTCACTGGTGTGAGGGGGGATCTCATTGTGGTTTTGATTTGTATTTCCCTGATGGCAAGTGATGCGGAGCATTTTCTCATGTGCGTGTTGGCCATGTCCTATGTCTTCCTCTGTAAGATTTCTCTTCATGTCTTTTGCCCATTTCATGATTGGATTGTTTGTTTCTTTGCTGTTGAGTTTAATAAGTTCTTTATAGATCTTGGAAACTAGCCCCTTATCTGATACGTCATTTGCAAATATCTTCTCCCATTCTGTAGGTTGTCTTTTAGTTTTGTTGACTGTATCCTTTGCTGTGCAAAACTTCTTATCTTGATGAAGTCCCAATAGTTCATTTTTGCTTTTGTTTCTTTTGCCTTCATGGATGTATCTTGCAAGAAGTTACTGTGGCCGAGTTCCAAAAGGGTGTTGCCTGTGTTCTCCTCTAGGATTTTGATGGAATCTTGTCTCACATTTAGATCTTTCATCCATTTTGAGTTTATCTTTGTGTATGGTGAAAGGGAGTGGTCTAGTTTCATTCTTCTGCATGTGGCTGTCCAATTTTCCCAGCACCATTTATTGAAGAGACGGGTTTTTCTCCCAGTGGATAGACTTTCCTGCTTTGTCGAATATTAGTTGACCATAAAGTTGAGGGTCCACTTCTGGATTCTCTATTCTGTTCCATTGATCTATGTGTCTGTTTTTGTGCCAGTACCACACTGTCTTGATGACCACAGCTTTGTAGTACAACCTGAAATCTGGCATTGTGATGCCCCCAGCTATGGTTTTCTTTTTTTAATATTCCTGATCAAAGCTCCTCAGAGTGTAGGGGTAGAGGGAACATTCCTCAGCATCTTAAAATCCATCTATGAAAAGCCCACAGCAAATGTCATTCTCAATGGGGAAGCACTGGGAGCCTTTCCCTTAAGATCAGGAACAAGACAGGGATGTCCACTCTCACCACTGCTATTCAACATAGTACTAGAAGTCCTAGCCTCAGCAATCAGGCAACAAAAAGAAATAAAAGGCATTCAAATTGGCAAAGAAGGAGTCAAACTCTCCCTCATTGTAGATGACATGATACTGTACATAGAAAACCCAAGAGACTCCACCCCAAGATTACTAGAACTCATACAGCAATTTGGCAGCATGGCAGGATACAAAATAATGCCCAGAAGTCAGTGGCATTTCTATACACTAACAATGAGACTGGAGAAAGAGAAATTAAGGAATCAATCCCATTTACAATTGCACCCAAAAGCATAAGATACCTAGGAAAAATCTAACTAAAGAGGTAAAGGATCTATACCTTAAAAACTACAGAACACTTCTGAAAGAAATTGAGGAAGACACAAAGAGATGGAAAAATATTCCATGCTCATGGATTGGAAGAACTAATATTGTGAAAATGTCAATGCTCCCCAGGGCAATTTACACATTTAATGCAATCTCTATCAAAATACCATCGACTTTCTTCAGAGAGTTGGAATAAATTATCTTAAGATTTGTGTGGAATCAGAAAAGATCCCGAATAGCCAGGAGAATATTAAAAAAAAAAAGTGTTTTTGTTTTAATTCAAGTATAATTAGCATACTGTGTTATATTAGTTTCAGATGTACAATATAGTGATTCAACAATTCTACACATTTCTTAGTGCTCATCAGGATAAGTGTGCTATCCTTTATTTTACCCTGTTTGTGCATTTATGATTTTTCCTTTCACATTTCTTGATTAGGTTATTAATAGATTATTAAAAAGTTCATAGATTTTATTGGTTTTCTCAAAGATTCATCTTTGAATGTATATATTAGTTTTCAAACTAATTTCTGCTTTGACTTTAATGTTTTCCTGCTTTTATTAAGTAACTTCTTGAATTGGATACCTAATCCATTTTTAAAACTCTTGTTAATGTAAGTACTGTACGGAGGTAAGGACTATACATTTAGTGTAAGGGCTATACATTTTTCTGTGAATACTAATTTACATATTGTCATACATATATTCATTATTATTATCTTAAATAGTCTTCATAGTTTATTTGGACCTTTTTACCTCCTTGAATATTTTTTAAGATTTTATTTTTAAGTAACCTCTACTTTAAGAGGTAACCTCTAGTAGAGTAACCTCTACTTTAAGTAACCTCTACTCCCAACATGGGCTTGAACTCACAACCCCAAGATCATGAGTTGCATGCTCTTCTGACCAAGCCAGCCAGGAGCCCCACCTCCCTGAATATTTTTACAGTTTATCATCCACATGCATCCTAGAGACTCTAATTTAGTCTTGGTCATTAAAAAAATAATGGACATGTCTTTCACATTCTTTTAACCTACAGGTTGGCCTTTTATCCCTTTATTCTTACAGTTTATCTGTTGAAGGACCTGGAGCACATGAATTATAGAGTTCCTTACAGTCTAGTGCAATGTCCATTGCACATTTGTGGTGCAGTTCAACATAATCTGCTGACCTTTGTATTTTCTCCAAATTGGCAGCCAGATCAGCCTCGTGGTTTATTCCTTCGGTGAGACTATAAGTGATGGTGTGTTCTTTCACCAGGAGGCGCCCAGCCTGATTGTGTCCCCTTTTGTGCTGTTGGCAGCCATTGGTGTTCGCTGCTTAGATCCGTTAATTTAAAGGGGGCTTCAGAATGGTAAGCATCTAACTTCATCATTTCTTTGTCATTTATTACTTGTACTTCTTTTATAGAGATGTTTTTGATTGGCTGCCAGGCATGTAGGAAATATAGAATAAGTCCTCAGGTCTTCCCTTTAATTACCAGTTTTAAGTAGCTTAGTACTATCCTCTGAGAGTGACTAATTATTTTTTTTAATGTCATCACACTTCATGGATTTAAACATTGGTGGTAGGGTGCAATCAGGTGCAATCGTTATCTTCTGTGAAGTTCAAGTTGTTCTATTTTTGGCCAATGGATCCTTATGATACAACCCTGGTAGTCTTTTATAGCTTCCTTGCTTTCTGGTATGATGACGTGTTCCAGGCTCATCTTGCACATTTCCAGACCCGGAATCAGAATCAGCTATTTCTGCAAAAGCCCTGGTTTACTTTAGTGAGAAATTTTATTTTAAGATTGCTGGTAGGTGATGCTGGGAATGCTCATTAGTAATGAGGTTGTCTCTTCAGTGGACAGAGGCAGAACTCAGGGACACCTCATAAATTTAAATGATAATTACAACTCCAATTAAGTATTGCTATTGTTTTACCTTAAAAATTTTCACCTATTCATCTCCTTTCTTCCATTCGTAAGACACAGGGGATAACAAAATATCTCCATAATTATTCATAATTATTCATACTCATAATTACTCTGGCCAAAATTTATATGCATAACAGTCTCAGAATAGCTATAATATACCACTATGGTTAGTGAAAATAGTCTAAAAATGTTTTTGCATACGCTTTCCCAATTCTACCCATTTTTAATAGTTGCAGTGTGTACATTACCAGGGCATAGACTTGTTACATACAACATTCTTTCCCTTGAAGCTTCTATTCATGAAGCAACTCGAAGTAACTAGAAGCTTAGTGCTGGCCACCAATCTTTCTGATACCTCCCTACTCATTTTGGTTTTCTAAGGCTAATTTTTTCTATTAAATTTATAAGGAAGAATTCATGGAACAAGATTCTCTAAGTTCTTGCATGGTGATAATAGTTGGTTGTGCACTTTCCGCATGAAAGTCTATTTCTCTAGGTGTAAAATCTTTGGTTTACATTTTCCTTACTTGATATCCTAATTATGTCACTCCACTGTTTCTGGTATAAAATGCTATTGGCAAAAAGTCTATTGATAATTTAATATTTTGCCTTCATAAGACACTGTTTTTGTCTAAAAGCACAAAGGATTTTTTCTGTAAAGTCCAGCGATTTAGAGTACATACTCATGTTGGTCATTCTGTTTCAATATTATCAGATACATAGTATGCTCTTTCAGTGTGTGATTTTAATTATTTTTAAAAGATTTTTATTTATCTATTTTAGAGAGAGTGGGTATGTGTGCAAGGGGGAGGGGCAGAGGAAAAGGGTGATAATCTCAAGCAGATTCCCCACTGAGCATGGGGCCTGATGCAGGATTCGATCCCTGAGATCATGACCTGGGCTAAAATCAAGTCAAACGCTTATCTGACTGAGCCACCCTGGCCCCCCCAATTGTAACTGTTTTTATTTTTTATTTTAATTTCAGCAAAGTTTTCTTGGATTATAAAATTTAGTGTTTATTCTGCTTCCTTGCTTAAGCTTTCTTTTTCAGGGATGTCTATTACCTACTAAATATGTGTTGCGGGATCCCTGGGTGGCGCAGCGGTTTGGCGCCTGCCTTTGGCCCAGGGCGCGATCCTGGAGACCCGGGATCGAATCCCACGTCGGGCTCCCGGTGCATGGAGCCTGCTTCTCCCTCCTCCTGTGTCTCTGCCTCTTTCTCTCTATGTCTATCATGAATAAATAAATAAATCTTTAAAAATAAATAAATAAATAAATAAATAAATAAATAAATATGTGTTGCCTTTCTTCAACATACTACAGTTTTTCTAACATCTTTATTTCCCCATTTTTTTAAATTAAAACATTTCCTCCTTTTTTTAAAAAAAAAAACCTCTGTCTTGGCAATTTACACGTTTAATGCAATCCCTATCAAAATACCATGGACTTTCTTCAGAGAGTTAGAACAAATTATTTTAAGATTTGCGTGGAATCAGAAAAGACCCCGAATAGCCAGGGGAATTTTAAAAAAGAAAACCATATCTGGGGGCATCACAATGCCAGATTTCAGGTTGTACTACAAAGCTGTGGTCATCAAGACAGTGTGGTCCTGGCACAAAAACAGACACATAGATCAATGGAACAGAATGGAGAATCCAGAAGTGGACCCTGAACTTTATGGCCAACTAATATTTGATAAAGGAGGAAAGACTATCCACTGGAAGAAAGCAGTCTCTTCAATAAATGGTGCTGGGAAAATTGTACATCCACATGCAGAAGAATGAAACTAGACCACTCTCTTGCACCAGACACAAAGATCAACTCAAAATGGATGAAAGATCTAAATGTGAGACAAGAGTCCATCAAAATCCTAGAGGAGAACACAGGCAACACCCTTTTTGAACTCGGCCACAGTAACTTCTTGCAAGATACATCCACGAAGGCAAAAGAAACAAAAGCAAAAATGAACTATTGGGACTTCATCAAGATAAGAAGCTTTTGCACAGCAAAGGATACAGTCAACAAAACTAAAAGACAACCTATAGATGGGAGAAGATATTTGCAGATGACCTCTCAGATAAAGGGCTAGTTTCCAAGATCTATAAAGAACTTCTTAAACTCAACACCAAAGAAACAAACAATCCAATCATGAAATGGCCAAAAAACATGGACAGAAAGGAAGACATAGACATGGCCAACATGCACATGAGAAAATGTTCTGCATCACTTGCCATCAGGGAAATACAAATCAAAACCACAATGAGATACCACCTCACACCAGTGAGAATGGGGAAAATTATCAAGGCAGAAAACCACAAATGTTGGAGAGGATGTGAAGAAAGGGGAACCCTTTTGCACTGTTGGTGGGAATGTGAACTGGCGCAGCCACTCTGGAAAACTGTGTGGAGGTTCCTCAAAGAGTTAAAAACAGAGCTGCCCTACGACCCAGCAATTGCACTGTTGGGGATTTACCCCAAAGATTCAGATGCAATGAAATGCCGGGACACCTGCACCCCGATGTTTCTAGCAGCAATGTCCACAATAGCCAAACTGTGGAAGGAGCCTCGGTGTCCATCGAAAGATGAATGGATCAAGAAGATGTGGTCTATGTATACAATGGAATATTCCTCAGCCATTAGAAATGACAAATACCCACCATTTGCTTCAACGTGGATGGAACTGGAGGGTATGATGCTGAGTGAAATAAGTCAGTCGGAGAAGGACAAACAGTGTATGTTCTCATTCATTTGGGGAATATAAATAATAGTGAAAGGGAATAGAAGGGAAGGGAGAAGAAATGTGTGGGAAATGTCAGAAAGGGAGACAGAACATGAAAACTCCTAACTCTGGGAAATGAACTAGGGGTGGTGGAAGGGGAGGAGGGCAGGGGGGTGGGGGTGACTGGGTGACGGGCACTGAGGGGGGCACTTGATGGGATGAGCACTGGGTGTTATTCTGTATGTTGGTAAATTGAACACCAATAAAAATTATTTTATAAAAATACAAAACAAAAAAAAAACAGAAAAAAAACCCTCTGTCTTAATATGTTCACGTTGCCATAACAAAAATACCATAGATTGGGTAGCTTATAAACAAAATTTGTTTCTCATAGCTTTGAAGACTAGGAAGTCCAAGATCAAGGTCCTGATACATTCAGGGTCTGGTGAGGTCCTATTTCCTGGTTCATACCTGGCCATCTTTTTTGCTGTAACCTCACATGTCAGAGGGCATGGAGAACTCTCTGGTGTCTCTTTTATAAGACATTAATCCCATTATACCTATATTAGACCATTTGATATTGTTCTAGATGTTATGGATACTTTCATGATTTTTTTTGTTTTTTTTCTCTGTGTTTCATTCAGGTAAGTTCTATTCCTACTCATTCAAGTTTAAGTGCCTAATCTTAATTCTCTTCCTAAGTGTCTAATCTCCTAGTAAGCTCGTCTAGTATATTTTCCATTCAGATACTCTATTTTTCTTTACATGTCCATTCATGTTTTTAAAAAGAAACATTCTATTTTTCTCCCAGTAATGTTCATGCTTTCCTTTACATCCTTTAGCATATATGTAACATTTATAATATCTTCTTTTTAAATATTTTATTTATTTGAGAGAGAAAGAAAAAGAGCATGAGAGAGTGGCAGAGGGAGAGGGAGAAGCAAGCTCCCCACTGAGCAGGGAGCTTGATGTGGGGCTTGATCCCAGGACCCAAGGATCATGATCTAAGCTGAAGGCAGACGCTTAACTGACTGAGCCACCCAGGTGCTCTCATTTATAATATCTTTTAAGAGTCTCGTGTGTTAATCTATCCTCTCCATTATGTCTGGATCTGTTAATAGTGATTGGGTTTTCTCTTCATCTTTTTTTAAGCTTCTTTGCATGTGTGTTAATTTTTTATTGGATGATGAACATTATGAGTTTTACGTTGTTGAGTGATGTATTTTGGTGTATTCCTTTGAAGAGTTCATCTTTATTTCTGGTATATATTTAAGTTATTTAGGATCAGTTTGATCCATTTGAGGCACACTTTTAATTTCTGTTAAGTCAGGTCTAAAGTGACCTTTTTTCTAGAGATAATTTAGTTCTACTACAAAGTTCAAAGACTTCTGAGGGTTGCATAATCTTGGAGATAAAAATATCCTATGGCATGGCTATAATTTTAATCATTTACACATTTGCTGCCAGAGTGAAAAAAAAGAAAGATACAGCTGAGCAACGGTTTGGGGATGATACAGATGGCTAGAACCCTCTTGGAGAATAGACTTCCTTTGGCTTGGGTTCTGGAACTTCTTTTCCAAACATTTCTTTTTCTGCACTTCTTTCCTTACTCCAGTGTCTTTCTGCCACACAAGACAGTACTGCTAAGTATAGCTCCAGTGGAAAATAACCTTAAACCTTCAGATTTAGCAAATCCTGTCAAGCCAGATGTTGACCTGCTGTCATCATTGACAAGTACTTCTAGAACGACTTGATACCTACTAAAAAGCTACAGAACACTAACCAGAAAAATGATTTAACAACCTGCTCTTGCCCAAATTTTTAATCTCCATTTTTTCCATGTAATAGGATACCTGTTTCTTTGCATTTACTGACTCTAGGCATACCAAGTCAAACTTTACAGCCACAGTTGACTTCTTCCAACACAACTCCTTTACTCCCTGAAAGTTAAACCTTTAATTCTTCTCTGGATCAGTCTTAAGATCTTGACCACAGAGTTACAGAGAAATAAAGCACATGTCCTACTCATGATAAAATAACTGGAAGATGAAGGAACGTATCAGGGCATTTGGATATTAACAGTTAACATCCTGTTCTTTCCAAGATGACAAGTTGGGGTCTATGCTAAGGAGGAAGACATTATTTATGATTTTAGAAAGCACTTGAATGTTGCGATGGGGTCTGTTTTCCTGGTAAAGTCCTCTCCTATTCTAGAACTTGTTTATGAGCATGCTAGAGGACTAGACTGCTACTGGTTAAACATCCCCCTTTCCTCTATGGCCTACCTTAACTTCTGATGAAATAGATGCAAATCCCTATAAGCACTTTCATGAATCTGTACAGTCATCAGGGGCAGAGCAGGTAATGATCTTGGCCAAATCAGCCTATATTAGGGTAGAGTGCCAGGGTATGAAATTGAATTTCATCAGGATGTCACACACATTACATATATCTAAGCAGTAAGTAATAATCATATTTGAAGAGTAGAACCAAAATTGGTCCCATAAGAGGCTGTAAAGACCTCTAAGATGAGTTCAAGTGCTGAAAACCTGAAGTTTTAGAAATAGTGTGCAAGACAGGATGAGAAGTTGAGAATGGAAGGTTCAAGTCAACAGTGCTAGAGGGCTGGAACTCTCCTAATGGATGGTGGCCAGGTGGGGGTGATGGGTGGAATCAGATAAGAAAAGGTGGTTTTGATTGATTGGTTTAAGCTGAAACTGAGCTGCTTGGGATAGGCCCTTCTCATATCCTGCCCTGTATTCTTGATTGAATACCCCATCCAGACTGTAAGCACTTCGGGGATAATGTGGTATCGTGTAATTTTCTATAACCAACATACCACCCAGCACAATGTTTTGCTCCCTGCATGTTTCCTAACTGGCTAAAAACCCTCCTAACATATCAGCCATTTCATTCAGTCTGGCATAAATAACACTAAGTGCTAGTTCATGTAAACTACATTTGACAAATCGGTGTTAAATGTTTTATGATTTATTATACCTGGCAATATTTACTAAACCCATTTTACTCTTTAAAAAGTAAATCAAGAACATATTTGCAGGAGGTGTGTGAATTTTAAATCACTTTCACCCACATTAAATGGTCTCATTTAATTTAATGAGAATAGTCTCATTTCCATTAGGAAGTTCTCTTGTGTTTTACTACCTCAATGCCCTAAAGAGGGAGTCAAGTTTATATTCCAGCAAAGGGGCAGAGTTCCCTGTGCCACTTTCATAGAAAACCTGCCTGTGTTATATTGAAAATTCCATCCTGCGCTGATTACTGGTCTCAATAAACACATTATGATGGCTTTTATGGTTACCAGTGCTTGAGAGTTATTAGAAAATATAATGAAAAAAATTTAATATTACCATGTGATTGCTTCCTACATTTTTTCTATTTTAAAGAGTTGGTTAAAATGGTCATGTTCACCTCTACCATCCCAATACACCGCAGTTGTTATAAAACTAAGAGACACCCACGAACTTTAAAGAGCAGCTAAGCAACCCAGGTTTGATGCTTTCCAGATGACTTGGCGTTGGGCTAAGTGATCTCTCAATCTCAGGGCCACTGGTGCTCAGAGTGGACAATGGGGACAGCCACACTCACTTCCTATGCCTGTCAAAATATGACATTTACCAAATACCGAAAATATATGAAACTTGTGAAATGATGTATATGGGCTATAGATGTGTGTGTGTGTGTGTGTGTGTGTGTGTGTAAGACAGAGGGGACTCTCCTTGACACAATAGGTTAGCCTGTATAGCCTTTAGAACAGGCTGTCTTAGGCCTTGAGAGTTCAGAGATTCCTGAAGATCCAAATTGCTTTTGAAGGTAACAATTATTTTTTACTCTCTGAATGATACGATGAGGTGAGAAGAGAGTATTCATTCCGTGAGCTTTTAAACCACCTTAGACTGGGAGACGCATTCCCCAACGAGGAGTTACATGGAAATCGGGGGCAGAGAGGTCTAGCATCTATCTGTGGTGGCTTCATACGGTATCAACTTGGCTTGTATGAACTACACTTCCCAGAATTCCCTTTCCTGTACGTTCCTAGGAAAAGCAGGCCACAGAGAGATGTGGGAGATTTGGTGGGTGGCGGTGAAGCAGCAACAATCTTCTTTTTTTTTTTTTTAATTTATTATTGGTGTTCCATTTGCCAACATATAGAATAACACCCAGTGCTCATCCCGTCAAGTGCCCCCCTCAGTGCCCGTCACCCAGTCACCCCCACCCCCCGCCCTCCTCCCCTTCCACCACCCCTAGTTCATTTCCCAGAGTCAGGAGTCTTCATGTTCTGTCTCCCTCCCTGATATTTCCCACTCATTTTCTCTCCTTTGCCTTTATTCCCTTTCACTATTTTTTATATTCCCCAAATGAATGAGACCATATAATGTTTGTCCTTCTCCGATTGACTCATTTCACTCAGCATCATACCCTCCAGTTCCATCCACGTCGAAGCAAATGGTGGATATTTGTCGTTTCTAATGGCTGAGGAATATTCCATTGTATACATAGACCACAGCTTCTTTATCCATCATCTTTCAATGGACACCAAGGCTCCTTCCAACAATCTTGTGGCTCACCATGCTGGGTCTGATCTGCTGACTCACCTCATTGGTGTGAGGGAGTAGCAGCTGCACCTACACCTGCTTCACCTTTCCTTGGGTTCTGCTTCAGATTCTCCTACCCCTGGGCTGGGTCTGTGCATGTAGTTCCTTGACGAAGGGCTCCGCTCTCCATACCACTGAGGTCAGAAGCAGTAAGAACCAACACAGTCTTCAGTTTGTCTTTGTGAGGCACTAGTCCAGGCTTGTGGAGTCTCCCCCAACATGATATCCATCTTCCCTACATACACACACTCCAACACACCATCAGAATTCACTCAGGAAGCAGAGGCTGCACCTCCATGTATATACACTGTGTACGTGCGTATGTCCATAGATGTAGAGCCAGTGTACATACATGGAAGTACAGCCTGGGCTCTGCTTCCTGGGTGAATCCTGACTCTACACCCTCTCTCTCCGTTTCATTGTTATTGAGGCTTGAGATGAGGGCTTAGATTTGTTATTGTCCTTGTTGTTGAAATGCATTCTTCATTTTGTTTTGGGTGATCTGCCTGATAGAAAGTGCCCTCAGTATGGATCTACAGGACCTCCTTTTAGGGATGGCTTTAAAAGACCTGCAGTTGTGAAATCTGGGAAGCTTTCCAAGGTTCCTTTTATTAACCTCTCCTTGATCCTCTTCTCCACTGCTATCCCTCTGTGGATCAGTCTTTTGTATCTACGGAAAGGAGATGATGCTTAAGACAGTGGCTGTGGAAACAACCTCTTTATCTATTCTATGATTTATACATGTCATTTTAGAGATGAAAATTGAGGAAGAATTTTTCCAGTGGTCAGTCCTGAGAACTTGGTCTAGAATTTGAAAATCAAATTATGTTTAGTCTTGCACATGGAAATTTGGCTCAATTCTCTCATGATTTCTTTTTCACTTTGATCTGATATTCAACATGCAGGACACAGTTGAATGCAGGATTCCAGACCTGATGACCTGGCCTGTCAACTCCTTTGCTACCTCATCACTCAGAAGAGGGGACATTTGGAATTTTGTTGATAGATTGGCTTATATAGGAACAAACGCAGAGTGATCCAGCTTTCTCCTCCAGGTCGATGTTGGCTCAGTGATGCTGACAGTAGCAAAAATTGCTTGTGATTACAAGAGTGATTACCTTCAGCCATAGGGAGTGGATCTGTTTTTTCTCGTCAGCAGGCATGGTGCACTGCCATTACTGTCATGGCAGTCATCTTGAGGTTTCCAGACGCTTTCAGGCCAGATGTAAAGGCATACTGAGCTTGGATCGATCCGGAGCTTCATGAAAGCCAATCCAATTTCTAAGAACTTAAGCTAAGAGTCATAACAGCTCACATTTACAAAGTGCTGATTCAGGCTTCATGCCAAGCATTTTACAGGCATTTTCTCATTAGAGCAACTCTCTGAGGAAGTTATTATTATTCCCATGTTACAGTTGAGAGCATTGAGGACCCTAAGAGTTAAATAATTTGTCTGAAAGTCAGATGGCTGACAACATGAAGAGCTCGAGTTTGAACCTGGAATGTCGAATGCACAGGCCACGTGTGTAATCACCACGCTACGCTGGAAACTGAAGGCAAGTCCAATGAGAAAGAATGAGATAAACCACACTGTTGATTCACAGCAAAAGAACAGCAGCTCGCCCTGCTTTACTTCCCATCCCACCTCATGGTCTGAGAACAGACTGGAGACGAATTGGAAGTTCATGCTTGTCATCCTCTCACAGCCCTCTGAGACAAGGCTAAGAACAAAAATGGACCCAGCAGGTGAGCAGCTACCACAAGGGCACTTCCCGCAGCGTCTATCCCTCCTGGCTGTGGCCCAGTGCTCTGCTAGGATAATAGATCAGAGTAGTGGTGATGTTTCTCTGAAGTTTTACTAAACAAACGGGGAAGCTGGACATACAAATTTTCTCAGACTATTAAATTACTACTAAGTTAGGGAGTAGGAGTGAGGCAGGGTGAAAAGATTCTACTCCTTTTGGCAAGACAAGCAAAACAAAATCTGGTCCACATGATTCTAGTCAAATATGCTAAGTGCCCTGTTACCCAGAGAACACATTTTGTGCTCCATGTTAAACTGTCAAGACTTGTTCCACTGAGTGGTATGTGGAGAGGAAAGCCAGTCCCGCAGGCTGCTCCCTGGGCCTGTAGACCCACTTGGACTGGGCCCATGGTTCATCATGACCCTGCTGGTTCTCATTAACATTCTTGTTGCCTTGTCATTGATAAAGAAATAAAATCAATATTATGACTCTCACTTGACTTATTGTTTGTAGCTTTCAGCATTGCTTTTGCCCTTCAGATCTTTAAGAATTCATGGGATATATTCAAAATCAGGATTCCAGTTCCAAATCACCTGCTATTTTGTGAGTTCTGATGCCCCAGTCATTGTATCTCAGCCCCACCATTAGATATATACTAAGTGCCTCCTTGTGTTAGGTGCCGAGGGTACCAGGCTAAATGATCATTGACGCAGGGAGAGCAGTCTGCCATAGGAGACCCATGGTTGAGAATGAGCCACAGTCATCCAATGGCTTACAAGCACTGGAGTTCTCTGGGGGAAACCAGCATCTCTGTCTAAGAGAAAGGATTTTGGGGAACCTACAGAAAAGGAAGGGAATGGCTGAATTGAATTTTGAAGGATGCAAAGGGGTCTTAACTCTGGGAAATGAACTAGGGGTGGTGGAAGGGGAGGAGGGCAGTGTGTGGGGGTGACTGGGTGACGGGCACTGAGGGGGGCACTTGACGGGGTGAGCACTGGGTGTTATTCTGTATGTTGGCAAATTGAACACCAATAAAAAATAAATTTATTATTAAAAAAAAAGGAAACAGGCTTGAGAAGCAATGGGAAATTGAATGACTTTTTTTTTTTAAGTTCAGTTAATTAACATACAGCGCAGTATTGATTTCAGGAGTAAATTCAGTGATTCATCACTTACATACCACATTGGGTGTGTATGCACAAGTGCCAGTTTATTACCCACCACTCATCTAATCCATCCTCATCCACCTCCTTCCATCAACCCTCAGTTTGTTCTCTCATTAAGAGTATCTCTTTTTTTTTAAAATATTTTATTTATTGATTCATGAGAGAACAGAGAGAGGCAGAGACACAGGCAGAGGGAGAAGCAGGCTCCCTGTGAGGAGCCTGATGTGGGACTTGATCCCGGGACTCCGGGGTCACGACCTGAGCCAAAGGCAGATGCTCAACCACTGAGCCCTCCAGGCATTCCTCACTAAGAGTTTCTTAGGCTTGTTTCCCTATCTCTCTCTCTCTCTCTCTTTTTTTTTTTTTTTCCTTTTTTGAGTAGTGTGAGTAAAGAGCATAGGTAGAGACATTGCCAGAACCATATGGGAAAGGAGGCAAGAAGTCCAGAGGACTGTTGAATACCACGCTAAATAATCTGATAATGGGGAAACACGAACATTGAATGTGTTGAAGATGGGGGAGAATTATGATCAGAGTAGTATTTTCCTGTTTGGAGAAGCCTTCTCCACAGTGATGTTGAGGATGGATTGGAGTGTCCAGGGTGAAGATGGGAGGTGGGCAGTTAAAAGCTATTACTTTTTTTTTGGACAAGAGATGATGGAAGAAAGAAGCCAGTAAGCAGAGCAGAAAATGGTGTTCACAGAAGCAGCATATTTGGGTCTGAGGATGATTGCACTAGGCATTTCAAGTCAAGATGGGGAGAGTTTCGTGAAGGAGGGAATGGGTGATAATGTCAGAAGCTGCAGGTACATCTGAAAAGGTAACAGGTAGCTACTGGATTTGGTGCTGGGCAGATAACTAGTGACTGTGGCGAGGTTAGTCTCGGTGAAGTGGTGGGGCAGGAGTCTGACCGCAGGGCAATAGGGAGAGCGGAGGAAATGAAGACCCGGGGAAGTTAGTATGGGTCCTCATTTTGACATAGTTAGCCGTGATGAACAGGATAATAGGGTTTTTTTGGGTTGTTACTGTTTTCTTTAAAAGAAAAAAAATCATCAACAACAAAAAAACTCCTGAAAATGGAAATTGCGAAAATGAACCAAGTCTTGTTAGTATTGGCTCTTTAAACCTCAAGACACACTGCAGCTTCAGAAGGATGCGCCAGTTGGACTCGGCCACCACGAGAATAACTCTTCTCTCTTGTCAAGAGCAACTGTCCTGATCATTCCACATTTATGCCTGAATCCTATTCCTGCCCCCACCCCCCCCTTCTTAAACGTTATCCTGTTTACTTGGTTGATGCTTGTGCCCTGAATGAGTCTGTTAACACTACTGTTGACTACACCACACTCCCCTGGCTCAGGCTGTGACTCTTCTCTGGTTCCTGAACTGTAGACAGGCTGCATAAGGTCATCCGGGGCTGCAGCTCCACTCGCACCGGGATCTGAACCTCTTCCAGGTTCACATCCTCCAAAGTGAATAGCGAATGGCGGTGTATGGTGGTAGGTTAAGACAGGCTGCCTGGGTTCAAGTCCTGGCTCTGCCACTTGTAATCTGGGTGATCTTAGACACATTTCTTCACCTCTCATTGCCTCAGTTTCCTCATCTTCTCCTTGGGAACAATAACAGAACCCAACTCATGGCATGGTTTTAGGGATGACGTTTGTGAACATACGCAAGGTGTTTAGAACAGCATCCTGCACATAGTAAGCCCTCAGTGTCTGTCCTTGCCAGACAAGTCCTACAGTCCGCTCCAGCAAGGGTTTCCACCTTTTTGCTGCCCTCTGCTGGCCAGTGAACACACTGGAGGACTTAAAGCACAAAGCTGACCCCTTGTGTGTTGGACACAATGCAGATCAGATGATGATGATGATGATGATGATGATGGTGATGACACTAGAAGTGTCTGCGTATTATTTCATTGAATCTTCTCAGTAACTATAGTGAAGCAGGTAGGGATCATCATCCCCTTTCCATAAAGAAAAAAAAAACTGACAGGGAGAAAAAAAATCCCAAGATAAACTATATATGTATTGAATGAAATATCGTGTGCACTAAAGTAAGCCTTATTTGCAGCCAGGGATTCAATTTGAGGGAAATAAAAATGTATTTGTTTAGTTTTAATTAAGGGAATAGTTTGATCTGATTTTTTTTCCCTCCAGTTCAATAGTTTCATAAAACATACAGTTTTGGCTTTAAATCAAACTGATTCAGTAGGGTTTTTTTTTTTTTCCCCTTTCCCCCAGGAAAGTTGGTTCAGTTCATGGTTTAGTAATACATTAGCATTCAGGTTCACTTCTACTTGAATTTTGGATTGAAGCTAGGTTTGGTTCAAGTCCGGCTTCCAGGAGTCTGGTGAATTTTAGATTGATGGACATATTCAGGAAACGGCCAATAGCCAACAAGAATGCACTGCGCCTGTTTCATCAAAAACATTTCCACAGCCCTCTCGTCTGAACCCGAATGATATCTGGTTCTCTTTAAGTTGGCTGTCCTGAGATGGAATAATAACGCTAAACATAGTAGTGAGTAGTGATTTTGCAACACTGACAAATGATCTCACTTTGCTGGACAGACTTCTAAACTTACAAATTTATAAATTTAGTCACACATGCATTCTAGAGGATCATACATCACAGATGGATAGAATTTGGGGGCTCCATGCTCCTTGTACTTACTGTCTTGTCCCCACTGTAACCGTGTGAACAGTGTGTGATTGTGACAACTGTTTTGAATATGGATGATATCCCACGGATAGGTTATTCTTCCTTAAAAATGTTTTGAATTCCGAAGTTCAACCTCATTATATATTTTTTCCTGGAAAAAATAGGTTTTCAATTTTATAATAAAGTTTAATAGACAAATAGGAGTCACTTTATGGAAATGTGTTTATAGCCAACTTAACTGGAACATGTCCTTTTTATTAAGCAAGGAAGCCTAAATTAAGATTTTGTTTGTATTGGGATAGTGGTTGATGGTGTCAGAACATCAAGAAGGATTGGAAAAAAAAAAAAAAAAAAAAGAAAAAAAAAAGAAAAAAAAAAAAAAAAAAAAAAAAAAAAAAAAAAAAAAAAAAAAAAAAAAAAAAAAAAGAAGGATTGGGAAGCTGGGATCTGAGGATAAAGGCTAAACTGGAGATGTTGTAGTAGTAACATTTACTGGGCACAGACTCAGTGCCAACCTCCCTGTCACTTAGATACCATAATTATTTCCATTTAATAGTTGAGAAAAACAAGCTCAGAGGACAAAAGTAACTTGTCTAAACTGTGCTGGTTACCAAGAAGCAGGATTTGAACCCACGCTAATCCAGAACTCAATCACTTAACCATCATAGTAAATTTGAAGGTAGTTAGGAATTGGGTCCAAAATATAACTTAAGATCAAGGCAAAGGAGAAATTCAGACACCAAGCAGGCAAGCAAAATTCAGGGCATGTGCAGCAACCAAGAGTCAAGAGAAGTCAAAGGTCAGAACCTTTTCATGAAGATGAAAACCAGAGGAGAAAACCAGTCTGATGAAAAAAAATAGTAAACTTGGCTAGACAAACAAGGGGGCTAAGAGAACAACTGTAAGGCTTTAGTCACAAAGAACCGTTGACTGAAATGCATCTTCCATCCTAGCCAGATGACCTCGGCCAAGAAAGGAACCAACCTAATATTGGACCCATTAGACCTAATCTTAGTATGTAGGTTCGTCCTGCTTGGGTAACGTGTGAGGTCAGAAATAAGAACAAGTTTAAGTTAACCTCGGGCCAAAGAATCTTCTATTTTGCCACATGTCATCTAGTTCAGTCGCCTGCTCAGAGCAAGAATTCCTTTTACGACATCTCTGACTAGGTTATCCAAATCTTTATTTGGATATTTCCAGGAGTTGTAAGCTTGCCACCTTCTAGGCAGCTCCTTCCTTTGGTCATACCTCGTAATTGCTGGGATGTTCATTTTTTACGGGCCCAGAATTTCATCTATATGACTGCTATCCGTTGTCCCGACTCTGTCCCTGTGGCCACACAAGAATACATCTGGTCCTTTTTCTACATAATGATTTGTACTGAGATGAAGATGTTTAAAATATCCGAAATAAAAAAAATCCAAAATCTCCCAAGAGATAAGAGAAAAACAAGCAAACTAATCCAGAGCTCATTAGGGCAAGGTAGGAAGAGATGCCCTAACAAACCATGCCCGATGTCTTTTTTCATTTTCATCCCACCCCAAGAAAAGTTCACCCTTCTAGATACTACTTATGACACACCAAGTATCTTAGGCATCTTAGGCAAAGCCCTGCTGTCTTTGTGGAATCATGAAGACTTATAGCGCTTTCTTCTTCTCTTTCGTTCCGTGGAAATGAGCTGATATTTCTCAAAAATAATTGTATTAAGAGGGACAAGGGAAAAAAAGTACAAAAGAAAGATGATGAGCATACGATCAATAGACATTAGCTACAAATTTGGAGAGTATTCCTTCCAAACCAGAGTGCTCCATCTGTATGCTCTCTATAAGAATGGGCCGGGAGGGGGGCGGGGGGCGGGGCGGAGGCTGCCGTGGAGTCACATCTTTCCTTTGAAGGATTTTACTAGTGTTACATCATCTGTTGAGCAAGGGGGGCCGCAGCATTTCTGTGTTCCGGTAGGTGTCGAAAGTAAGGTCATTACTTCTGTGAAAGGAGAACTTGAAGAATCAACCTTTATTGAGCACATACTATGGGCCTCTTAACCCTCATGTAACCTAGTAAGGAGGCAGGCTTCATGCAACCCATTTTACAGATGAAGAAAACGAAGTTCAGAGAGAGTAAACTGTCTCAAGTGCACACAGCTAGCGTTAGTAATAGTAATAATCATAATACAGATATAATAAAAATAAAGGTGACATCATTTATCGAGTGACTTCTATCATGTTAGTGGTCAGACATAGCAGTTACTTACCATTCTCTTCCATTCACCCATTTCATCGACATTTATTATGTAACTTAGAGCCAGTATGTGGCCCAATTTTGAATGTGATCAAAATTTCAACATATACAGATTGAAGGCTTATTGACAAGCCGGGCTTATGCTGAGCATTAAATGTGATGAACACAGCACTGTCCCACCTGCATGGGGTTTACTGTGTAAATGTATCCAGTAGCTGAGACCAGCAAATGAATGAGCAATTGCGATGACAAATGGTAAATGTTGATCTAAAGGCAGTGCTCTCTCCACTCCAACATACTGGGAAACATGGAATCTGGAAACATGCTCGTGGAGCCCCAGGCTGAGCTCCAAGGCTTTTTCCTTCTTAAAGACCTTGAGCCCTGAAGGCAGCCCGGCCGTCCCTGCCCAGTGTAACCCCGGGAGAGGGGGAGGTGGCCGTGGAGGTGACAGTGTAGTACCTGGGGCTGCTAGCAGGCGAGGATTTGGAAGTGCTGCCTGGCCACGGGGGTGTGCAGGGGCTTCCAGACAGCTCAGCCCTTCCAGCGAACTGCTTGCCAAGGTATGAGTGAGTCCTTCTGTAGGGCGCTGGAGAATTGGCTGGGCCTGGGGGTGGGGTGCGGGCGAATGGGGGACCGGGGCGGGAGGGGGGGTTGGAGGGGTGGGGACTGGCGTGCTGTGGTCCACAAAGACAGGAACGTAAATTTTTTTCATTAAAACAATCTTGAAATTGTTGGCAAGCCCATAAAAAGGATTGGTTAGAGTCGTCTTGGGGCAGCTTTTCTTTGAGTTCAGTTTATTAATGTAGGTTTTTACATGGCTTTTTATTAAGAAACATATGGTACTTTAGGCCATTTAACACCAAGGAAAAAGCTTCATAAAGAAACATTCTGAACACTAATATAATATAAACCTGTACTCTTGCCTTTTACAGAAAAACAAGTTATTGGAAGATCTGTGAATAATCTCTAATGTTCATTGACAAGATATTTTATCTTCATTTAGCAATATATACATTAAGGCTTTCAAAAAGGGGAAAGAAGACTCTGGGTCAAAAGGGGTTTTGTGTATGAGTGTGTGTATGTGTGTGTGTGTGTTGAAGGAGGATGCAAATTTGACAATAGGAGGTTTTATATATATTTCCCCTCCCCCCAAATGCCTTATTGACCCTTTGAGGTGTTTTCTTAAAGCAGCCGAGAAAGATGTCTTATTTTGCTTGAATTTAGGGCAAGATTCCATTAAGTGAGATCCTTTCAAAACTATTCTCTACAAAGAAATGCAGGCTAATTAGAAAAAGAGCCTTGGGGTTGAACTTATTTGCTCTTTTTTTTTTTTTTTCCCCAATGCTAGGCTCTGGTTCACAGAGCCAGACTCAGAGGTAAGAGAATTCTCAGAAGAATAGCACCCAACCTCAACATCTGCTGGAAACATGCCCCTTTCAATTTTTGTTCTATCGGGGAGTCACTACTCATGTCACAGATGACAGCCTTGCCCCCATCCTGGAGGCAGCCATCCAAGAATGTGCGGAGTCTGGGGGCTGGAGCTGTAGACACTAACCCCAGAGACAACACGCGGGTGCTGGAACCAACAGAACCCTAGCCTGAGAGGGGTCACTTATGTGGCAATTTGTGGAAAGCCCTATGGCGGTAGTTGTTCTCAAACAAGAGATTTGGCCATCCAAGGGCCTTGGACAATATATGGAGACATTTTTGGGTGTCACTGCTGAGGGTGGTGGTGCTTCTGGCATCTAGGGGGTGAACATTAAGAATGCTACTAAATAACCTACAGTGCATAGGATAGCACCTACAACAGGTTTATTCAGCCCCAAATGCCAAGAGTGCCACTGTCGAGATACAGGTGCCTTCTGGGACTCGGATTGGTTGTTCACTCATTGAAGTGGGGGTGTTGTATGTTTTACTGCTCTATCCAGGAAAATTCCCAGAAGCTCCTCGAGCATACCTAAGAGTCCTTGAAGGCACTAAATCAACTCTACTTTGCTGTAGGGTAGAGAGTATAGACTTTTGAGATCATTGGGTAGCCACCTTAGGGGAGCGGAGGACTGTGGCTTTGTTGTATATTTAAAGTTTCTAAAATTTAAACAAGCAGAGAGAAGTAATGGTGGGGAGGGAATGGAGAAGGGAAGATGTTTTGACTCTGGGCCCATGACATAGAAGACACGACCCTACAGGGTGGCCATTCTCATTGCCATCTTAACCTTTGTAACCGGAACTATAATTGTTCTATTAAGCTCACACTGATTATTAATCTGAATCGGACTTGAAATAAACATATTAGCCATCATTCCTATTCTCATAAAAAAAAAATTTAACCCGCGAGCCATAGAAGCATCCACAAAATATTTCCTCACACAAGCCACCGCCTCCATGCTCTTAATAATAGGAGTAACTATCAACCTCCTATACTCCGGCCAACGAACAATTTCAAAAATTTCAAACCCTGCCGCATCCATCATAATAACCACTGCTCTAACAATAAAGCGAGGCCTATCCCCATCCCACTTCTGAGTTCCCGAAGTAACACAAGGAATCTCACTCACATCAGGCATAATCCTGTTAACATGACAAAAAAATTGTACCCCTGTCCATTCTCTATCAGATTTCATCATCCAGTAACATTAACCTTTTAATATTAGTAGCCCTCACATCCGTGCTAGTAGAAGGATGGGGCGGACTAAACCAAACCCAACTACAAAAAATCATGGCATACTCCCTCCATCGCCCACATAGGATGAATAACTGCAATCACTATTTACAACCCTACAATAATAATCCTAAACCTAAACCTTATATATCCTAATGACACTCTCAACATTCATACTATTTACATTTAACTCATCCACCACAACACTATCCCTGTCCCACACATGAAATAAACTCCCCCTAATCACCTCCATAATCCTAATTCTAATGCTATCTTTAGGAGGACTTCCTCTATTATCCAGCTTTATCCCTAAGCGAATAATCATTCAAGAACTAACAAAAAACGACATAATTATTCTCCCAACACTAATAGCCATCACAGCCCTACTCAACCTACACTTCTACATACGACTCACATACAGCACAGCACTCACTATATGCCCATCCACAAACAACATGAAAATGAAATGACAATTTGAAAACACAAAAAAGATAATCTTCCTACCTCCACTAATCATCATCCCCACCATACTGCTCCCACTAACACCTATATTTATCTACCTTGGACTAGGAATTTAGGTTAAAGTCAGACCAAGAGCCTTCAAAGCTCTAAGCAAGTATTATTTACTTTATTATTTAGTTAACCCTTGAAAAACAACACTAAGGACCAAAGATGGCTTTGAGCCCAGAGGTGGCTGTGTCTGTGACCAAGAAAAGGCCTCCCGTGGAACGTGTCACTGCTGTGCCAGATGAGTGGAAGAGGACAGTCCCAAGACTAAGGACTGGTACGGGACCTCCCAGGTCAGCTGTGCCCCCTTGAGTTACACTGCTTCCCTCGTTGATGGAGGAAGTTGGCATTCCCATCATCCTCAGGGACCGACCTAGAGTGGATTGTGCCCTATAACCCGGGAAACAGGAGAGTAAATACTCCTTTCACTCCAAGCTCAGATTTTCATCACTATCGCCTAGCAATAAAATTCACAACTATTGATTCGGCGCCTGCTCTTGGGACACATTGTTCTGGATTCTGTGGGAGATACACGGAGGAATGGACCCCGCCCAAAAGAGATTCATTCCATAGTAGGGGAGACAGATGTATCTTCCACACTATGGAATATAACTGTAATAAAAACCAGATCACTGGAAGTGCTATACTAGAGGTAGTACAAGTCAAATGTAGTGGGACAACAGGAAGCAGAAAATAAATTTATTCCAACTGGAGGCATGTGGGAAGACCTTACAGAGAAAGTGGGATTTTTGCAGGACCTTGAAAGATAGAGAGATTAGCATGTGCCCAGAGTTAAGAGAGCACACGGCCTGTTTGAGAAGTCACAAGTAATTTGGTGTAACTGAAGCAGTCAAAATTTTCAGGGGAGCTGCAATGAAGTCTACGAAAGGCATTTAGAGCCGACCACAGAGGACGTGAATACCAAGAAAAGGAATTTGTATTTTATCCTATCTGTAGCAGCAACGTGTCGGGCGGTATGTGAGCAGGAGAATGATGTGATTAGCTCTTTTGTTTAGAAAGGGCATTTTGTTAGTAGTAGGTGAGAGATGGAATGGAGAGATGGGAGGCTGGACAAGCAGGCAGGGAACTGTGAAAGCAGTTGAGTCTGTTTTCATTTTCTTCCTTTTTTAGAGACATTGGGGATGAAGCTGAAAGGTCCAGCCAGCATTGGAGAGGGTGGCAGTAGGGTGTAGCGGAGAGGAGCAGGGCCTCTGGAACTCTATGCCCACATCCAAATCCTCACTTTGTCATTTGGTAACTGATCATTTGGGCAAGTCACTTAACCTCTTCGTGTCTCAGTTTCCTCACCTATAAAACGTGGCTAATAAATATGATTTTCCTTACAAGGCTGTTGTCAAGGGTTTTAAGTGGGTTACAAGGAAACACGTAGGATAGACTTAGAGTTGATTATCACGTTTTGGGGAATTTTGCAAGACGCTGACGTCACATTGGTAGTTTGAGAGAAGCCATGGTGGGAGTACTTACATATGGAAATCGGCAAATGCTACAAGTCAAAGGGACAGAGAGAGATGCAGGGAGAAGATGAGAGAGGAAGGGGAGGATGGATGCATGAAGAAAAACAGACTAGAAGGAGGGAGAGGGAGAAAGAACTCCTCCTATATGACTGAACTCCAGAACCACCTCAAATTTCAAGCTCAGCATCTCAAGCCACCTGAGTTCTTTGAGTGGTACTAACTGTTCCATGGACGGAAAAGGGCCTCCAAAATTAGGTACAATAGTCTGCACTGCTTATCTCATTACACTTTCAAGAGACTTCACACATGCTGGGAAATGGAAAAGTGGAATTTGAAGTGACTTTTGAGGAATGAAGTCAAAGTGATTTAATTCAAGCAACGAGTGCTGGGACAAACCCGTCACCGCTACATCAAACCTAGGGCCACTCAACATAGATAACACCATGGTCGAGCTGAAGGTTGGGGCGTAAGGAGAGCTGGCTTGGAAATCAGACTACGTGAGCGACTCCCTCCTCTACTCCTTAGTAGCTTGAGGAAGACATTTCTCCTCTCTGTGCCTGAGTTTCCACATCTATCAAATAGGGTAAGAGTAGCACGTCCCTCGCAGGATTGCTGTAAGGAGTAAAGGAGTTATAGTAAGAATTAATACGTGGACCACACAGAGCGGTGCTAGCTTAGTGCAAGTACAGTAGGATCACTAGCTGTTATTATTATGTCTTCGAATATTAACTGTTTCACCAAGTCACATGATTTCTCTCACCCTTGGTTTTCTCATCCATAAAATAGAAATAATATTAACAACTGGCTCATCTATCTTATAGGGTGGTTACAAGGCTTGAATTAAATACACTGAATGTGGAAGTGCTTTGCAAACCGTAAGGCACTAGCGTGTGCCCTCTGGCAAGGGGGATGAGTGTAGTGCAGAGAAGCAGTACAGCGCGGACAGCGAGAGGCCTGGAATGCGACGCCAAGGAATGAGATAGCGATTTCTGAGCAAAACCCACAGGCTGATTGTGACCATAAGAGGCAAATTGCAACAGGCTGTGCAGATCAGGAGTGCCTCTGCCAAGCACACATCAGCACACACGTGTGCCCAGCATGGAACAGAACCTGACTGCACGTTGGTCTTTTGGGCTACAAACCCATAAACAGAGAGCAGCTGGAAGCAGCACTAACACACGGTAAAATACATAAATAAATAAATAAACAAACAAACAAACAAACAAATAAATAAATAAAAGCCCACTGTCCGGTTATACCTGGAGCTGGAACAGCCCCCCGCGACGAGTAATGATGTGAGGTCGGACTTCTAGGAAAGCCTCGAGGCTCCCACCGCCTTCCTCCCCGCGCACTTACCTGAGCTGAATAACGTCTGACCTCAGACCTCGGTGCATCAGTCCTTCATCCTAGAAAAGCTAACGGTTTAATGACTTACCCACTATTTAGACCACAGGGTGACTGAAGGAGGAGAAGAATCTTCATGCATGCTCTGGCCATGCTCCAAGTAAACACCCTACACACTTCTCAGACCCCTTGTCGGGTGTCGTCTCTGTATGGACAGGCCAGCTTCACCTTGTGATCGGCACGGGAGAAGTCCTTTACCTCCCTCCCATCTTCTAAAACTCTCTTTTCCTGGACTCCCATGACATCACTTTATGTGGTTCCTCCTTTCACACTCTGACCATTCTTGCCCCATTCCCTTTAATTCGTCTTCCTCTTAAATGTTGGTTTCTTCCTCCTGAGATATTTCTCTGTTCACCCTATAATCTCTTCCGTGAATTCTCAATTTATTTGGTCTCCACATCTGAATCTCTAGCCTAACTCTCTCCCATGAAATTCTCTCTTATTGTGGATGACTTGAAAGCACTTTGAGGTCAAATGTCTAAAATCCAACTCATTTTCCCCCTCTCTGCCCCCAACTTTCTTTGCCAATTGTATTTCCAACCTGTCAACCATAGTCAAGGTCTTCACCATCCACCTAGTAACCTAGGTTAGGAACTTTTATATCCTGGGCCATTTCTTCTTTCCTTTCATCCCCACATTCAAATAACTATCAAGTTACATCTACTCTTCTGCACATAAATCATCTAGTTCTCTTTTGGTGCTCTTCCCCTGCTGCCTTCATTTATCGCCTCATAATGTTCCATTTGCATAATTGCAATATTTTAACCTGTTTTCTGGACCGGAATCTCTCCCTCTAGTGGAGTTCATTTTCCACAGGGCCAACAATTATCTCGGGAAGTGTAAGTATTATTATTCCACTTTCCTACTTGAGCCATCTATTAAATATTATCTCCAAACTACTACATGATCTAACCCTAAATACTACTCCAGCCTCCTCTCCCACCTCTGTTCAAACATGCATTCTGTCTTCTAGTTGCAGAAAAATACTTATTATTGTTCCATGCCTTTATATGTAGGAATCCTCTATTCCTTTCACCCTACCCCTACAATTTGGCTAAATAATATTCCTTATGAGGATGCATCCCCACTTCTCTAGTCTCAATGATGTAGTCCACGTAGGGGTAAATACGGCATGTTTAAAGCAAATATCTGCAAATGATGACTTTGTTTCCAACGTCACTGAGAAAATTGGAGCATCCATACTAGAGTTTGCCCAGCATCCTCTCACATCTTCCTCTATTGGTATCTGCGTCCATGTACTTGACAAACTCTGCCTCCCTTCCCGTTACTGTAGATTAGCATCTGTAGAAAGCCAGTTCCTCTACTTACGTCTTTGCTCCTACCCTGCATTACTTACTGATGGGGAACTCCCCAGGAATTCTTTCTCTAGCACCATCAGGTTTTTTTTTTTTTTTTCACTTCCTACTGGGTGACTCCTGTCAGAATTCAGACCAGTTATTATTTCTATAACTTAAAAGATAAGTTTAAGTTTCTTTGATTTCACTTTTCTCACTAGCTCCCAGCTCGCTTCTTTCTTTCTTTCAGCAAAATTCCTCAAAGGAATTTTCCATATTCACTGTTTCCTATTTCCTTTCTCCCATTTTCTCTAAACCTACTCCAATTTAGGCTTAACCCGTTGGCTACCCACAAACCACTCTTGTCACTGTCACTAATGATGAGACATAGCTCAGGCCTTGGTCCTCTTCCTGGTTGACACTCCCTCTCTTGGTGAATCATCAGCCCCAGTGGCTTCCTAGCATTAAGGAATGCACATCAATATGCTAGTGACTGCTGATTCTATATCTCCAGCCCAGACCTCTCTCCCAAACTCCAAATTCCTAAACTCCCTCCATCTGCCTGCCTGACAGTTCCACTTGAATGCCGAACAGGCATATTAAAATACGTCCGGGATCGAACCCCTGATCTTTCGCCCACACCTTGCTCCCCACATGGCTGTCTGCCTCTCGGGTGAGAGCAAGTCTACATTTCCAGGTGCTGGAGACCTAAGATATTGGAATCTTGATTCTTCTCTTTCTCTTACATTCCATATCCCATCTGTCAGGAAACCACACTGGAGGTACTTCAACTTGTAGCCAAACTCTGACTGCTTATCACTGACTTCCCGTCCAGCACCATCCTCTCTCATCTGGACCATCGCAGTACCGTCTAGCCTTGCCTCCCTAGAGTCTATAGCCAACACATCCCCCAGAGTCATCCTCTTGAAATGTAAGTCAGATTATGTCACTCCTCTGCTCAGAACTCTGCTACAATTCATCATTTTACTCAGATAAAAGGCAAAGTCCTTACCATGACCAGAAGACCTGTCAGGATTTGCAAACTTTAGACCTCTTTGACCTCCTCTTCTACTGCTCTCCTCCTCACTCACTGTCCTCCAACCACTTTGGCCCCTCTCCTTTTCCTCAAAATTTCTAGGCATTGGGGCACCTGGGTGGCTCAGTGGTTGAGTGTCTGCCTTTGGCTCAGGTCGTGATCCCAAGGTTCTGGGATCGAGCCCCACATCGGGCTCCCTGCATGGAGCCTGCTTCTCCCTCTGCCTGTGTCTCTGCCTCTCTCTGTGTCCCTCATGAATTAAAAAAAAAAAAAAGTTCTAGGCATATTCCTGCCTTAGGATCTTTGTTCAAGCGTCCACCTCCAGTCTTCTAAGCAAGATAATCCTTGGCATACTCATCTCCTTCATGAGTAGAAGTATTGTCTACTTTGTACCTCACTGTATCATAAGTGCCCAGAGCAGTGCCTGCACATAGTCTCTCTCTCTCTCTCTTCTCCTTCATTCCCTCCCTCCATCTCTTTCTTTTCCTTATTTCTTTCTAAATTTACACTTTGAAACAACAAACAACACACAACCCAATTTTAAAAATGGGCAGTGAATGGTCATCTAACCAAAGAAGATATAGAGATGGCAAATAAGCATATGAGAATCATTGGTCATTAGGGAAGTGGAAGTCAAAAGAACAACAAAATACCACCATACACCTATCAGAATGTCAAAAACCCAAAACCTGACCATACCAATGCTGACAAAGAGAAGCAGCAATGGGAAGTCTCATTTATTGCTACTCGGAATGCAAAAACGGTGCAGCTTTGGGAAACAGTTTCACAGTTTCTTACAAAGCTAAACATGGTCTGAACCAGCAGTTGCACTCCTTGATGTTTACCCAACTGATTAAAAGATACGTGTCTGTGCAAAAATCTGCACACAAATATTACAGCAGTTTTATTTATGATCACTGGAATTTGGAAGCCTGTGTGTTATGTGATGAGAACGACACTTTACTTCTGTGATCTTCTTACTAAAATCTTATAACTCCAGACTAATCATGAGAAAAATCATCAGAATCCTGTTTCATGGACATTCTACAAAATACCTGACCGGTGTTTCTTAAAACTGTCAAGGTCATGAACAAACGAGGAAAGTCTAAAAAACTGTCACAGCCAAGAAAAGCCTACGAGACATGATGACATAAATGTAATGGGATAGCCTACATGGGATCTCGGAGCAGAAAAAAAAAAATGTTAAAACTAAGGAAATCTGAATAAACTATGGACTTTAGTTAATAATAATGTACCACTATTGGTCCATTAATTCTAAGAAAAGCACCATCCTAATGTAAGATGCTAATAATAAGAGATCTGGGTATAGAATGTATGGAAACTCTCTGTACTAATTTTCCAATTTTCTGTAAATTTAAAACTAAAGTTAAAGGTGTATTTCTTCCTAAAAGCTCTAAAGCAATCTCAAATTTACACAATACTTGCTAGTACAAAGAACCCTTTTATTTCCTAAACCATTTGAGATGATGCTCTCAGATGCCCTGTCACCCCCAGAAACTCGAGTGTGTAATTTCTACAAACAAGAACATTCTCCTACACATCCACAATACAACCACCGGTATCAGGAAACTGACATTGATGCATCACTACCACCTAATCCACAGACTTCACTCAAGTTTCACCAATTATCCCGATAATGTCCTTTATTGCAAGGGAGCCAGTCCAGAATCACACATTGCATTTAGTTGTCAAGGATCTTTCATCTCTTTTAATTTGGAATATTTCCTCATTATTCTCTTGATTCCCGTGATCTCTTGAAGACTTTCTGAAGTTTGCAGATCAATTATTTGGAAGGTCTCTGAACCTGAATATTTATAGTGTTTCCTTTTGCTTAGACTCAAGCTCTGCATCCGTGACAGAGAATCTGCAGAAGTAATGTTCTTATTGCAAGATATCAGGTGGGGATTTGTCCCCATAATGATGACGTTCGTGTGGATCACTGGGTGTTCCAGTCCCCTCCACTCTAACGTTACTCTTTGTCCTTTTATGATTAATAATTAATTGGAGAGAGATTCTTTGAACTACTGTAAATACCCTCTTTCTCATCAGTCTTTTAATTTGTGCGTTTTTTCTTTATATGTTTGACTTCTTGGTTTCCTCTCGTATTCAATGGGTTATATAATCCTTTACTGTCATTTTCTATATTGCTGTTGACATTGTCCCAGATTTAAGCTGGGTTTTGAATCCTTTGTCTTTCTTTCTTTCATTCTTTCTTTCTCTTCTTTCTTTCTTTCTTTCTTTCTTTCTTTCTTTCTTTCTTTCTTCTTTCTTTCTTTCTTCTTTCTTTCTCTCTCTCTTTCTTTCTTTCTTTCTTTCTTTCTTTCTTTCTTTCTTTCTTTCTTTCTTTCTTTCTTTCTTCTTTCTTCTTTCTTTCTCTCTTTCTTTCTTTTCAAAACATTTTCTGTATCCCTTTGCTGTCTCATCATCACTTTTACATTCTGACACAAATGTTCCAGACTCATCTAGCTCTTCCCCCGTCCTGGAATTAGCAGCTTTTCCATAGAATCCTAGGTCTTTTCTTTTTTTTTTTTTTAAATTCATATGTTGAAGTCCTAAACCTTATTTTATTTATTTTTTTTAATTTTTACTTATTTATGATAGTCACACAGAGAGAGAGAGAGAGAGAGAGAGAGAGAGAGAGGCAGAGAGAGAAGCAGGCTCCATGCACCGGGAGCCCGACCTGGGATTCGATCCCGGGTCTCCAGGATTGCGCCCTGGGCCAAAGGCAGGCGCCAAACCGCTGCGCCACCTAGGGATCCCCGAATCCTAGGTCTTTTCAGTGGAGAATCGTTCTGGAAACTAAGACTTGGTGCTAGGTATGTTCATTGTCCTTGCTCCCAAGCCCTCCTACTGGACAGGCGTTGAGAATAGATTTATCCACTGAAGACTGTAATCCTCACTGAGATCTCCAATTCTAATACAGAATTCGCAGGGTTCAGTCTAGTTTTCTCCCTTTCCATATTTGAAATCCCTTCATCAACATTGACAACCCTGGCACCAAGTATCCTTAATCAATGGCTAATTCGATCAATCCTACTGATGTAGGTAATCTCCTGTCACCACTGCCTCCCCTCCCAGCGTGGATGCTCTCCTTGTCCCATGTGGGTTTGGACACTCTACTCCTGTCTTTCAGGTGCCATCCTCACCACACGCAGGCTCTGACATCCCATGCCAGGCTGCATCTCCCTGCATCCGTGTTCCCCCTACTGTGTGGACAGCCATACAGTATGCAGAGCTCTCCTCTGGGGTGGGGGTGGGGATGCTTTCCTCACTCTGCCTACGATTGTGCGCTCTATGCACAATGTCCTCCTTTGCTGACTCTCTCACCTCATGTGGATGTCCACATGTCCACTGGAATTACCTCCCTGTCTACCCCTTGCACGGTCACTCACCTCATGGTCAGGCTCTGGGTCCCTGAGCCCCCTTCATCCTGGTGAGGATGCCTACATTGCTCTGCCCATAAAAAAAGGCTTTAGGACTGAATTGTTCCAAAAGGGAAGAGAAGAGGAAGAAATAAACATTTCTTGAATGAATGAAAGGATGAATGAATGAATGAATGAATGAATGAATGAATAAAAATAATTGCCTTAAGTTTCTTCTGAACTGCAGCACCCTGCAGGATGCCTAACAATAGTGTGCAGGGGTTGTTAGGATATCAGTCTAAAGGCAGGGGGATCAAATTTTACCCAAAATCCAAGCTGGAAGTCATGCCTCTTCCCAAAGAGGTTTTAAAATAACCTCCCACAATCATAGTTGCCTGTAAATTGGTAGCTAACCTGTGACAGTGAGCCCCAAATCTCTTCAGCTACTGAGTGTTCTATGCCTAGATCACGACTCTCCAGCCTCCAGGACATGACTAAACACTAAAGTCCTGGGTTCCTCTGTTGGGATGGGGAAGGTTTAAAGCTGTCGCCGAGGGAAGGGCCAGCTGTTGTTCTACTAGCTATCCATTTTCAGCTCATACTCTGAGCAGGAAGTGACTTCTCCTGCCAAAAGGATTTCCAAATTTCCCTTTAATGCTACAGCATACATGAGACAGATAAGGCAAGAAAAAGAGCAGGGTCTATAATGATGATTAAGGGGCTGAGTCACTATGCAGCCATTTCGTTAGCGATTTAAACGTGCAGCCAGCAGCATGCAGGGCAAAGCCTTCTGAGGAGAACACCAAGGAGTATTCAAAGGCTGACTCTGAGTAATGAGTAATCAAAGTTAAAAAACGATTTTAAAAAATTAGCATCAAGAGTACTAAAGTAAAACAGTCAAATCTGCTCAAACTGAGTAAGCTAGACCATACTAGAACTACTCCATCAGTCACCCTAGGTGAGGCTATCAGCAGCTCATGCCTCATGCTGGACTAGTTCCTGTTCCATGCACTGCCCTCTTGTATAGTAGTCGGAAGTCTGAAAACTACATTCTCAATATCCCTGCCAGTTAAATTCTAGACTAGGTTTCTTTGATGAGAGATATTGTATTAAAATGTAAGGTTATTGTTTATTATTATTATTATTACTATTATTATTATTACTCAGGTATGGTGAGGCCAACGGATCAGGAGGCAACAGCCATTAAAAAGAGAGTTTGTTATACTCGCAGATCCCAAGAGGAAGGGGGCACAGCATGCCACTGGGAACCACACCCACACAGGAAGTACCAGTGTCAATTAGGAGGCAGAGGGAGAAGGAAAATGTGAGCAAGATCCTTTATTGTGGTTCTGGGGGAAGGAACAGACAGGCAAACAAGTTTAGGATTGGCTAGTTTGAGTAATTCAGCTGGCTCCAGGTCATAGAGGCTGTTCCTAGTAGTCTGGTGCTTGGTCATAGGGTGATTAGGGCAGGAGGATAGTGACCCAGAGTATAAGGGTCAATAAAGGTGGTAAATGGGAGTATGGACTCTAGATTGGTTGGTTCCCATATGAACTGGTGATTTGTTTACCATCTCTAGGAATTAGCAAATCCTGCGAGGAGATTGGTCAGCAAGGCTGACCACCTTGGGGTGGAAAAGCATCAGAAAATAAAGGCATTGGGGCACCTGGGTGGCTCAGCTGGTTAAACATGTGCCTTTGGCTCAGGTCATGATCCTGGAGTCCTGGGATGGAGGCTTAGGTCATGATCCTGGGGTCCTGGGATAGAGGCTCAGGTCATGATCTCAGGGTCCTGGGATGGAGGCTCAGGACATGATCTCAGCGTCCTGGGATGGAGCCCCACACCGGGCTCCCTGCTCAGCAGGAGTCTGCCTCTCTGTCTCCATCAGCCTCTCCTCCGGCCCATCCTCTCTCTCTCACACTATCTCCCAAATAAATGAATAAAATCTTAAAAAAAGAAAAGAAAGGCATTTCCACGAGATGTGGAAGGCTGAGCAGGAGCAGTCACCTATCGTCACGCAGGTAGCAGGAGGGAGATGTGTAGACTTTGGCAGAAGTGAGATTTTTGTGGCAACCATGGAGACACTTGCTGTCAAACACCCGTCTCGGTGTTACGATCGCTGTCCAGTTTCTTGGAGCTCCTGTGATTTCTCGATCTCTAAGAGCCAGCAGTACCCCTGAGCTGTAGCTGGCCTTCTCTGACCTTCCTTTTGCTGTTCTTCCAGTGGATTAATAAGTGCACAATCCCCTGTAGTAGGACTCTCCTGCTTGAAATACCTAGAGTACTATCTGTTTGGCTGACCGAACCCTGACCAACATTGGGAAAGATGTGGAGATTACGGTGTACCTTTTATGATTTACTGTTGATAATCTGCTAGCTAATTTGACTTCTCCTATCAAGATTCTAGTATCTAGAATTGGCAAAAGTATGTGTACAATTCCCTTTCTGGAATTTTATCTTAACAGAGTTTATTCCTCTCCGGTGAGTCACATGCTACTGTCTTCTCATCCCCTGTATCCTCAAAGCAGTCAGTGTGTCTTTATTTTTGTCGCGGTACGAGCACTCAGTACATGATAATGGTGCCTGTAAATCACATTCTATCCTACTGGCTGCCCCCCTGTCCTTCCTAAGAGTTCTTTGAAGAAAAATATAATATTCATCTTTTTATTTTCATCACTTAGTACAGTTCCCGACTTGTGTTAATTAAAGGAGTAAATGATAATGAATGAATAAAATGGAAATAAATAAATAAGTAGTCAAATGCAAGGAATTAATTTCCCTTGTATATATCTTATTTCTGGCCCATATAAAGACACATAAACAAAAATATATGTTTCCTAAATGTATATGTTATAATGGGAAATATTGGACATGCTCTAAAAAATATTCCAGGCCAGCAGGGTTTGTGGACGGGTAGCTTCCCTAACTTGATCTGCAGGACCATTTCCTGTTTGGTGGTCTGGCTCTTAAGATCTTGAGATTGTCACAGGCAGGTGAGCTGAAGGAATTAACGTGAAGTTTTCTCATCCAGTATGGAAATGCAAATGAAATCCAATCTTTGAAAAAATGATGGGTACTGAGACCGGGCAAAGGAAAAATTCTACTTGCAGTGACCTTATTATTTTCCTTTAAAACTACGAGTATTATTTCTTCCCTTTACTTTTTCTGCCAACTTCTCACAGAGCGGTACGCACACATTATCAAATTGTACAATACTGTGTATTGGTTTTCCAGGGCAGAGTATCAAAGGCTCTCATGAGGAAAGAAAAGGTTTTTGTAGAATGACACTGGATACTCTAAACATTCTCGTGTTCTTTTTCTTCCAGAATTGGAGCTCTTTTTTGATCCGATTTTACATTTGAATATTTTGAATATAAGACATTTGGGGCAGAAGAATAGTGTCCTCATTCTGCTAACATTTTGACGTATTTCAGGAAAAAAGAGGAAAACAAAAAAAGCCTTAAGGGAAAAAAAGAAATCTTCTAGAATAATCACTAAGAGATTTCTTATTTTTAATTCTTTTATGTATATATAATTGGATATGTCCCTAAGTGATCTTGTCTTTATTCTGTTCCTCACCTGTATTATTTCACATCAGTGGTAAACTGACAATGACTCATCTTACTCTATTTAATGTTACCCAAGTGGTTTATGGTTGAATCATTTCTACCATTCTTCTGGGGACCTAGAACAAAACAAACTTCTTAGCATTTGTTGTTGTTGTTGTTGTTGTTGTTGTTGTTGATGATGACTAGGCTAAAATGTTACATTTATAGATTTCTAGTTATTCACAAATCTGACTAGTGAATTCCCTCCTGAAGTTCAGTCCTACAAACTGTTTTTAAAGAATGTATGCTAAGGCAACAATTTCCAGCACAGGTCCCAAGGATGAGATCTTTTTATCGAAATTATTAATCTCTTGTTCTATGGGCTAGCAGTACTCTCTCCTTGTCACCTACCCTCCCAGAACAATCCAATCAGAAGAGAAAAGTCACAGAAATATGGTCCTGATAGATCACGATCATTCTGTAGGACACTTCTCAAAGGAAATCTTCGAGATGTAAATTAAGAATATTAACAAGCAATGGGCAGGTCAGAATATGAATGTCTCCATAATTGATAAATGTTCTTGGATGCCGAAATCAAAGAGAATGAAATTGAGTCAGCATGTTTCTGTTTTTCCATTAAATCCATAAATAACCTTTTCCCACACACCTGTATTTGTTTTCTATATGCTTTACCTTCCAGAATAATTTAAGAACATAAGTTTTGCAAATGAGTTAAATTCAGAGGATCAGTCTTAGAGTCTATCATCTATCTATCTATCATCTAAGAAAGAGAGAGAGAGAGAGAGAGAAGGTGGGGGGAGGAGCAGAGGGAGAGACTCTCCAAGCAGATTCCCTGTTGAGTGGGAGCCTGAAGTAGGGTTCGACGTGGGCTCAACCTCGCCACCCAAGAAATCAGGACCTGAGCAAAACCAAGAGTCAGATTCTTAACCAACTGAGCCACCCAGGAGCCCCTTAGAGTCTTTTTATTTAAGGAGGTTAACAAATCCAACTTTTTCAAATATTCTATGCATCTATCAACATTTTTACCAGCCTGAAATTTTTTCCAGTCTATCCCCCTATGCCATTGCTTTAGGTTTTCCTCCTTGAGTCAAAGTGGTCCAACTCATAAAGAAAATGAAACTTTTCATAATACAAAAAAAGCTTTTTTTTTTTTTTTTTTTTAGTGATTCTCAACTTTGTTTTTCCTATCTTTTATGCACAGAGGATGTTTGCTAAAATAAGAGTCCACAATAAAACATGCTTCTGAGTTTTCTATAGAAAAGATAATAGTAACCAAAGTGACTCCTTAAACTGGGAAATTAGGTAAATATCACCTCTGGTCTCTGCTCTCCAGGAGCTAACAGTCTAGCACCACAGTAAGTGATAAAACATTCCTAGACTGCACATGGCAAGTGACAGTGAGTGGAGGGGAGGATGAAGGAAAAACAGATGATTGGGGGTCACAGAGGTGTTAATAGGCCAGGAGTGACATGCTAAATCTTCACAGAAGAGTTAAAATTTAAGTTGGGTCTTCAACGGCAGTGTGTTTGATTCCTGTGACTGCTACAACAAAATACCACAAACCGGGAGGCTTAAAATTGGGCCATGCTTGCTAAAGGCTCAAGGTGAGAATTTTTCTTTACTCTTCCAGCTTCTGGAGGTTGCTGACAATCCTTGGCAATCCCTTATAGCAACATAGATCCAATTTCTGTTCTTGTCATAACATAGTAGCCTCTCTGTGTCTTTATCTCTGTGTCCCTCCTCTTACAAGGACACACATCGGTGGATTAGGGCTCATTCTAATCCAATATGGGCTCTTCTTCACTGTTTACATTTGCAAAGACCCTCTATCCAAGGAAGGTCACATTCCTGGGTACTGAGAGTTAGGACTTGAACGTGGCTTTTTTAGGAGACATAATTCAAATGAAAAAGGGCAGTATCTGAAATCAATTGTCCTAGAGGCAGGACATGAGTTGTGAGATGAGTTTTGGAGAAAGTGTTCTCAGGAGATGGAGAGTGAGGTAAGCAGGCTAAGGCAAGGACAGGAAGCCAGTCAAGGAACTGGATATAAAACCTCTTGGTACATGAGACTCCTAACTCTGGGAAATGAACTAGGGGTGGTGGAAGGGGAGGTGGGTGGGGGGTGGGGGTGACTGGGTGACAGGCACTGAGGGGGGCACTTAATGGGATGAGCACTGGGTGTTATTCTATATGTTGGCAAATTGAACTCCAATAAAAAAATAAATTTATAAAAAATAAATAAATAAAATAAAACCTCTTGGCGAGGCTGCTCCCAATGGCCCAAGGCAATTCTCCGGAGCAGGGGGCAGCTGTGAGTGGCTAGAAACCACCATGCACACCAGCTGGGGATTGGGGTCATCAGACCGGCGAAGGGGATCAACATTCAACTCATTCTACTCCTGATCCTGTTCATGTTTGCTTGTCTTTCACAAGAAGTGAAGAAGTTCCCTCCAGCCAGACAAAATTGCCTCCAGAATCTGGTTGTTGCATTTTACAGTAAATCTTACAAGATGAGGAATAGTGGTTAGTGGCTGCAACAGTTGGTCCTAAAGCTATAGTTGTCAGTCACTCTGTCCTTCTACATTTCCTTGATGAGAACCTCTGCCAATCTAAATGCTCGAAGCCTGGGATGACTTTGAGCCTCTGTCTACCATTCCCTCGCGGATCTCAGTTGCTCTGCTTGATCATTTACTGTGAAAGTCTGGCATGGGAGGACTGCACAATGTAGCAGACCACGAGTACTCCACGTATTTCTTCCCGCTTCTGTTTGGTAGCCGCAGTCCTACCTCCTCAGAATCAGGGCTAATTACTCCCGCCCTTGCACTCATTCCTTTCTGCACCTGCAATTCTACTGCCACAAGTAGCCCAGAGAGATCGGTGGCAGCCTTAACTTTGGGTTTAGTGGCACTCTTACTGCACCCCCTGTCTGTCTTCTAGGACCCAGGACTTCAAGAACCAAATAAGCCAAAGCTTTGGAAATGGGAAACATGAATACTCCAGATAGGTCGCTAGGAGTGGCGTTCAGCTGGGCTTACTTCCTTATCTTGGCTCTCAGATCTATGCATTCTTCCTACTGGGGACCCAGCACCATACGATGGTAATTGGTTTAAGATATGTACCATATCCAAGGATGGCACCCCATCATTGCAGGGTCATCTCCAAGCAGAAGCCTTAGTTGCCCTTTTAAGAGGCCTTTCCAATAGCAGCTTCTGGATGATGCCATATACGGTTGTACCAGGAACCTGACACCGTGTTAGCACAAGCAACTTTCCAATTCTTGGTGGGCACTCACAAGGTGTCCTATGATTTAACCCAATTCTCTGAATATTTTTCTTTGGCTTTTCCTTCACATCCAACAGCATGTTTCTAGCACCATAATCGTGACTTCAATTGCTCACTAAATGGTGATTTCATTTACTCCATTTTAACTCTTCCTCTAAACCAAACTAATTTTTAAGAATAGATTTTGCTTCCAATTGATCATAGTGACTTGAATAGAAGTTTTTTCAAGGGTAGGCAAGTGATGGCTTTGATTTAACAGAACAATGTTAGAATTGGCATTTTTCTCTTGACCATTCCTATTGGATAGCAAAATGTTATATAGCTGCTACTTTAGCTACAGCCATCACATCCATGTTCACGGCAGGAATCATAGAGGGATATGCCAGCTGCACCTATAAACATCTATGAAAACATTCTCAGGAATTCCCACTGATTTCCCCATATTTCTCATTTGCCAGATCTGGAGGGAAGCGAAGACAGGGGTCAGGATTATGTTGACTGGTTTAGACTATCAGGATCCACTCCTATAGATGGGCACAGAGCAGCTCTGAACAAAATTGGAATTTGTTTAGTAATAAAGAAGGGAGAAATGGATATTTAGGTAAGTAACTAACACATATGCAACAATTATCCAGATTAATCTTCAGATATGCTGTGAGAGTAGTAGAGGAGAAACACAGTTTCCCTTTCCACCACCATGCCATCACAAAATTAATAATTCTTCAATATCACATTATAGTTGTTCCATATTCAAATTTCTGCAATTGCTTCAAAGATTGTTTTCCCTAGCTGCTATGTTTGAATTGTGATTCAAAGTCCACACATTGCATGCAATTATTTCTCTTGAGCAGATTCTTTCCTGCCATTTTTTTAAATTGTTGCTTTGTCAGAAAAACCTGGTCATTTTTCCTGTTGACCCAACTCCCTAACCCCAAACTGGATTTGGCTGATTACTTCCTAGTGGTGGTGTTTAACTTGGTTTCTCTATCTCCTGTATTTCCTGTCAATTGGCAGATTTAGGAGCTTTATTAATATTCCTAAAACGTCATTTTCATCAGTTCCTCCTTTTCACTTCTGCTCAAAAGTCTTCAGTGGTCCTTGCCTACAGAGAACTTCCCAGGCATGATTGATTCAATTATTGGCCATTAGCGATTAAGTCAACATCTAGTCTTTGTTCCTTTCTTGGAGGCAGGGGTGGGGCTGAAGTTTCCAACCCTCTAATCATAAGGTTGGTTCCCTGGCAATCACTCCCCTCCCTAGAGGTTTCCCAAAAGTCATCTCATTAACATAAACTCGGGAATGAAAGGGACCTGATACGAATCACAAAGATGTCCCTTCTACCTTTATCACTCCAGAGCTTTTTTAGGAGCAGGGGACAAAACCCAAATATTACACCAAAAGATACTCTTAACTGCACTTACAATATTACAAGGGTTTTAGGATCTCTAACAGGAGCAAAGAATGAAGACAAAATATATATTCCTCATTATATCATACGATCACACCAATGATACAAAACAAAGTCCATTTTATCTTTAGGCACATTTCCTACTGCATCACATGATGTATGTAATTTTTAGTGATGTCATCAGTCATATCCTCCTTATCAAGTTTCACTTAAGGGTTTTAACATCCAATGGGGATGGCCATCTGGAGCCATTTATTTCATTAGGAGTGGCAAAATGGCGATACTCTAATTCCATAATTTTGTATTTATTGGCTGGGATGCCTCTATAAAGAAGAACATTACCTTGATATCTATTTGGTAACTAAAATATAGCTTATATGGGAAAAGCAAAACGAGAAAAAAAAAGGGTTCTTTTCCTTTATAAAACTTCACAGCAAATAGTTGATGTTTTAGCAATCTAAATAATAACCAATTAAAGTTTTTGTTTCTTGAAAGGTTTTTTTTGGGAGGGCAGGGGGGATATAGCATTATAAACTTGTGAAATTTTAAATATGTGATGTGTTAATATCCACTACAGTCTTTTTTATTTTTTTTTTAATTCTTTTGTCACTAGGAATCCCTTCCCTTTTGACATGACCCAGTTAGTCTTTGATAGCTCTCTTGCTTTCTGGCACAAAACAATGATCCAAACCAAGAGTTGTTTATTTTTTCAAAGGTCTCTTGTTCCTCTGTTGGAAATGGTATTACAGGCCATTTAATCTGGGTGCTCAGAATCCTCATTGCTACTGGATTGTCATTGTGTCTGTCTTTTCAGTAGAGAGCACTAAGAAATATGCATTTTTTTAAAAGACAAAATCATGTGGTCACTTTAATAGTTCCAATTCAAATTTAATATCATAATCCCTAACCCAGACAGTTAAGGTTAGAACAGAATGAGAATAACTAGTGTGCGTTGGGAAGAGTCAGATGACACAGTGGAAAAAACAGTGACCTGAGAGTCAATGAGACCCAGTTCTCTGCTCTGACTTAGCAAAATTCCAACTAACATAGTCACTTAAGCTCTTTGGACTTTAATTTCCTTCTATGCAAAAAGGGTGGGCCGAACACAATGGTCACCATACTCCTTCCCAGCTCTAGCATTCTCTGCATCCATAAACTTAGACCATCTACATAGAATAGATGTAGAGAGGAACATTTTTGTGCCCTTTTGTGCCTTGTGCCCTTAAATAGTTATTGGAGGAGTGAATGAATGAACAATGTACTTAAAAAATAACACCATTATTAAACTTGCTTATTTTTAGTGTTTTGTGACTAAAAAGCATTTGTGGAATGATTTTGGATTATTGAATGTACTGCTTTATTTTAGGCATGGTGAGGAATTCAAATACAAATGAAGTTAGATCTCAGGAAAATCGGGGCCTGGGTAAGAAAATAAAACACGTCTATGGACAATCCTTGGTAAAAACCTACTGAAATCCAGGTTGTACATTAATCAAAGGTGTTCTCTTGATGAAATGAGAAAAGCATCAGGCTGAGAGCACAGCGCTAGGAGCCAGATAGATAAAGATTTCCATTTATTAACAGTTATCAGTTTCGAATCTCTCAATATGTGCTAGATATTATGCTTAATACTTTTAAAGTAAATCTGATTTTAATTTCACTTACTAGCATGAAATTTTACTGTATCAGATTAAAGCTGGCTACAAGTTTTGATGTTCCTCTCAACAAGAGGTAGAGTCTATATTCCCTCCTCTGGAATGTGGGCTGGACTTTGACTTCTCTGACCACTGACCACGGACAGAAGTGACTCTATCTCAGTTCAGGCCTAGGCTTTAAGAGGACTGGTAGTTTCCAGGTTGCTCTCTTAGACTCTGAGTTGTCCTATAAAAATCTTTGCCTAGTGTGATGGTAAGACCATGAGGAAAGGCCCAGAGGCTCTGCGGCGATAGATAAGAGGCTCACTGGTATTCCAGCCTCCAGACATTTCTACAAAGGTGACATATGTGATCAAGTCATATTGGACCCTGTGACCCAGCCCAGCCACCAGCTCTGACCAGTCAAAGCAGAAGGAACAGAGAAACCACCTAGCAAAGCCTGGCCCTAACCCGTCACACACAAAATCGTTAAGGAGAATTAAATTGTTGTCATTTAAAGTAACTAAAATTTGAATGGGTAATTACGCAGCAGTAGATAATTTGAACAATTGAGAAAATAATTTAACTTCTCAGAAGCTCAGTTTCCACATCTGTATAATGGAGACACCACTGTCGTCATCAATATCATTTTTGCTTGACATTTATTGGAAGCTTACTATGTGCCAGCCATGGTGCTAAGTACTTCACATTTTAACTTCACAAAACTCCTGTGAAATATGTACGATTAATATTCCCAATTTCCAGATGGTAACTGAAGCATTGAGAGACTAACGTATTCCAACACAACATACATGGCCTGACTGCAAGATGAAAAGAGGTTCATAGAGTATGCAGTCTAGTGTCAATCACGTAGCAGGGGCTCAGTTCATGGCGATGGTGATGGTGATAGTAGTAGTAGTAGTAGTGATTGTTAACATCGTGTAGGAAAATGTTCTCAGAGTCTGGGTTCTGAGCAAACACTTGAAGGAAAGCAAAAACTTTAGGTGTATAGGGTGATAGGAAAAATGCCTTTGACTGGAAAGTAGGAACAAGATGCAGCAGAGGAGCGCGCAAACATGGTAGACAATGCTGCTTGGTGAGGGTGAGTCGGAGGTAGAAAGGGGGGCTAAACATGCTTAGGCAAGTAATTCCAAGTGGTGACTCTGTAGGGTCTTTTGGCTCAAAAGGGGAAAGTGACGGGGCCGGCCATGGGTGATTTACTATGGCATCCAATCGAGCCACGTGTTCATCAAATGCGTGACTTACCACTGCGCTGCATTACCAAACTTCCTCTCCCCAATTAAGGGAAATACCCTTCTCATTTATAAGTGATTCGTGGGCAACCGCATGATCCCACCATTGAGGAGACCTGATGGGGGTCATACCAACATGACCAAGGTCAAGTAGTCAAAAGATATTTATAGCCCATTAGGTACCGTCAGCCAGGCATCTCCCGCGCAGCCTTCCTAAATGAGGTAAATATGCTGGATCCTGGGCTTTCAGGAGATGGCTGTGGGGCCAGGGATGTTTGTTTGTAAGTCATCTGAGATATCCAGACAACAACAGCCGACGTGGCGGAGAGCACGTTCCAGATGAGTGCTCATGAAGCACCTATCTTATCCTGAGTAAGGGTCATAATTTTTTCAGAGAATCATCGAATGTTAATTTTGGAAGAGACCTTAATTCAATGCATTCCTTGAGAGCTGCATAAATGGACAGCAAAGGGGCTTGTCCCTTAGAGTTACAGGCCAAGTGTGGAACCCTACCATTTTGTTACTACTTTTCCTTTAGAATATGTGGAGATTCAAGATTACTTAATAAATGCCATTGGAATAACTGGATACCAGTTGAGGCAAATCCTTTTAGATTCACGTCTCATAACACAAAATAAACTCCAGACTAATTACTTAATTACAAAAATGTTACCTCAAAGGAAATAGTAGAAAATATATTTATGTTTGTAGAAGCACGATATAATTATGTCAGATTAAAGCAATAAGATAATTTAACAGATGTGACTACACGGGAAATTTAAAACTGTATAATAAAAATAGGAAACATGCAATCAAAAGAAATATCACAAATTGGGAGGCTCTTTCATAATATAATAAGATTTGAGAGATCACTGGCAAGAAACATAAATAGATAATTCGCCTAAATAGAATATAATTATTAAACACATGAGGGAATGTTAAACCTCATTAACAAAGGCATAGTAATAAAATAATAGTTAAAACAATTTTATACCCATTGTATAAGAAAAAAATTAATTTTCTTGATCATATCAAACGATGCTAACTAGACTGTAGTGAAATAATTTTCTGGTGACACTATATATTGGTGCATTTTAGGAAATGACACGATGTATCATAGGAATCAGGGCTACCTGGATGGCTCAGTGGTGGAGCGTCTGCCTTGGGCTCAAGGTGTGACCCCGGGATCCTGGGATCGAGTCCCCCATAGGGTTCCCTGCAGGGATCCTGCTTCTCCCTCTGCCTGTGTCTCTGCCTCTCTCTCTGCTGCTCTCATGAGTAAATAAATAAAATCTTTTTTTTACAAAAAGGAATCATATAATATTTTGATAACTTTGGCTTGGTAATCCCACTCCTGAGACTTTAAAGTACTATCTCAATTCATTAATAACACGTGAATCTCCTTTTTGATTTCTGTTCCTTAGGTGTGCTCTAGTTTCCTATTTCCAACCGACTTTGGTACTCTGGTACTTCAAATCCTTCCTGTCCAAAGTGAAGCTCATCCTCTTTCCTCTAAGCTACGTGGCAAGCCACTTTTCATCCCCGCCTCACTGGCACCTGGGCTGTGCCTGGCACATAATAAGTGCACAATAAACTTTGCTGAATGAATGAACTCCCCTGTTTTCATCTTCCAGGCCAGGCTAGGAAGCCAGGAGTTATCTTTCACTGTCTTTCCTTCTATAAAACTTGTCACAGAATTTTAGTATTTCACAATGTCTCTTGGCTGCTCCCTTCTTCTCAGACCTCCTTCTATCCAGCTCCCTATGGCCTTGCACTTTGTTAACTAGAGTGGCCTACTGGTGCAAGCCACAGAAAGCAAATCTGGCTTGGGGATATGTTGGAAGGTTGCCGGTGACCTCATAGAATCGGAGCAAAGGCTGATCAGTCAAGCATCAGATAGATTGGAAACTAGGATTATTCCCTGGATTTCAGCAACATGCATTTGTACGTTGTCTCTCTTGGCTCCTGCCATGAGATAATTACCTCCAAGTACTTTGCAGGGCAGCGATAATTTTCTCAATGTCTAAGGTGCTACACTTTTTTAGCATACTGTACATCCAACAGCCGGGATGTAATTTATTTCGCAACCTAGAGCACTGGGCATAAAGCATGTACTTGACTGAGATAGACCAATGATGGGAAAGGAAAATGAGCTGGCTTGTGGAAGAGCGTGGGGTAGGATCCTGGGGAAAATTGATTTCAGAGGAAAGAAAATCTTACCTAGAATCCCATATTGTTGATCCTGACCCACATCTCCCCCAGCTACTGTCCTCTAGGTCTCCAAGGGAGAGAAAGCCAGTGGGATGCTCTGGGAAAATACCCACTTGTTAGTGCTTTGGGCCCGTATTATTCTGTAGGCCTCTACTATGATAAAAGAACTAGATCCAATATGAGACGGGAGAGTCTTTTTTAATCCTGTTATCCAACAGCAAGCCTAGGGAACCAGCTCTAGCCTTTTCTCTCCTGAGCCATCCGTTGTCCTGCTCCAAAGCCCTATGAATGTGCTGCTATGCCAAAAGGAGGAAAGAGGAAGGAAGAGTCCCTTGAAGCACTTAGTTAGGAAACGTCTCCAGAAGGATGAGAAAGTGATCCTCCAAAGGGCAATCCTAATGGAAGTTATTTGCTCTTATCACAAATCCCCCCATCTTGGCCTTGGTCTAATTGTGAGCCTTGATGCATTCTGGTGCTCCTTTCCTGGAGGGAGGAAATCATGCTTAAACTCCCTCTCTCCAATACAATGGCTCACTAATCTGGCTGTGCATGAGAATCACCCACAGAGGTCCTGTTCTGGGTAGAGTACTGGGGAGGCACCTAGGATCTGTAGGGTAGCAAGTTCCCCTGGTGATTTTGAGGCCATCAGCCCAGCACTGGTACATGGCCTGGACTGGGGGGGAACTGCTGCCCTACAAGTGAGGCAGGGCCCTCGCAAGCGACATTTGTCTTTGCTTGGGTTAACTCAAGAATATTGAGGCTCCATGATCAATCAGAGATGTGAGTGACCTTTTCTGTAGAGTCAGATCACCACAGTATCAGAAAATTCCCGCATGGGACACCTTAAGGATACTTTTTCCTCATCCCCGCTCATGTGTATTCTGATATAATCAGTGAGATTAGAATATTGTTAGGAATTATGATTTCTTGGTGGATTCCAGAATGCAGCTTATTTATTTATATGACCAAAGTATACTTTCCCTTGCAAAACAAATTTAGATGGGCTTTAAAAATATATTATACAAAGTATAGGGATCCCTGGGTGGCGCAGCGGTTTGGCTCCTGCCTTTGGCCCAGGGCGCGATCCTGGAGACCCGGAATCGAATCCCACATCGGGCTCCCGGAGCATGGAGCCTGCTTCTCCCTCTGCCTGTGTCTCTGCCTCTCTCTCTCTCTCTGTGACTATGATAAATAAATAAAAATTAAAAAAAAACAAAGTACATGTATTTTCCCATGAAATAATTTACGTATAAAATTAAAATACATTTTCCAGCAAAACAATACACTTAACCAGATTTATCCTTCAAACTTTATCTTTCCTCAGCCTTTGATTTCCTTATGCATGAGAAATAACAGTTAGTGAGCATTTGCCATGTTCTAGGCACAGTTCTAATTGCTTTACATGTGTTAACTCATTTAATTCTCAAAATAACCCCATTAAGTACATCCAACTTATCTTCCTACAGATGAGGACACTGGGCCAGGGCAAGGTTAAGGAGCTAGTAAATGATGGTGCTAAGATTCAAATCCCAGCCGTCCTGGTCCCGGTCCTTATTAGCCAAGCTATGCTGCTTTTGTAAGTTCTTCTACATCAATGGCAGCTCAGATCTCTGTTCCTGGAAATACCTTTATCTGTTAAAGCAGATCCTCTCTGCTCCTCCCAGATTTGTCTGCTCATCCTGCAGACCCTCACATCCGTGGTGAGTGAAACAGAAAAGGAAAATTGAAAAATCAAATACCATCCCATCAGACAGAACATGAGAGACTCCTAACTCTGGGAAACGAACTAGGGGTGGTAGAAAGGGAGGTGGGCGGGGGGTGGGGGTGACTGGGCGACCGGCACTGAGGGGGGCACTTGACGGGATGAGCACTGGGTGTTATTCTATATGTTGGCAAATTGAACTCCAATAAAAAATAAATTTATAAAAAAAAATACCATCCCATCTACTCAACGAAGATCCTGCAGATGACCTTGCCCTGAATCCAGAACTGAGCTCTTGTTAATGTCAAAACCAGATTCCTCATGATATTTGTGGGACGTCACCCAAAAGCCCAAGCAGTTCTGCACATAGGTGGAGAATGCCTATTAATAACAGACTCTTTCTGTTAAAAACTGTCCCATAATTTCTCTGGAACTTTGCTCATGAAAAGACAAGTTGCTCTGGCTCCACAATGAATGATGATCCCTCCTTACAGCAGATTGTCTCCCCCAGAGCTTCTCCCAGCACAGGTGTCTTTCTTCCTACCTGGGAATTGGCACTGATAGTTTGGGCTGTTGCTATAGTGTAATGTCCCTGAATGGACCCACATCCTATATTTGCCCCCATCTGCTGAAATGTGTCAGGTATTCATCACAACGAGTGGGACAAACCTCCCAAACCTGCAAACCCTCAGCCAACTACCCACCGTGGGGTTCAAAGGAACTATGCAAAGGGGCCTGGTCATATGAACATTGGCCTCTGTAGCTCAGAAGAACCCCAAGACCCATGTAGTCTTGGAATACTGTTGTGTTTCAGAAACAAATTCAAAACCAAGAGTAAATAAAAAGGAGTTCTTTTTTAAAAAAATTTTTAAGGATTTTATTTATTTATTCATGAGAGACACAGAGGCAGAGAGAGAGAGGCAGAGACACAGGCAGAGGGAGAAGCAGGCTCCATGCAGGGAGCCTGATATGGGACTCGATCCCGGGACTCCAGGATCACGCCCTGGGCCGAAGGCAACATTAAACTGCTGAGCCACCCGGGCTGCCCCTAAAAAGGAGCTCTTTATGCTACAATGAACATTAAAGGGGGTCCACAGAAATGCTTACTTGAACTTGCTTTTTCTTCCTCCATTTTTTTCCCTTCTTCAAGAGGCTGCTCCCAAGGCTCCCTTCCAGCCCACAGTCTTTCTTTTTTTGTCCTTCCCTCCATTCCTGCATCTCCTCCCACCAGATCTCACCAAGTAGATCTACTTAGCCTTGCTCCCAAGAAGAAAAAAGTCTCTTTTAAGAAACAGAGAGAAGGCTTTGAAAATTGACTTGACAAAGGATTTTCTCTGGTGGTAAGGTTGGAGCAGAAGTCTCTCAACACTCCTATGTCATTATTTACCTTTTTTTTTTTTTAATATGCTCTACATTACATCCCTATGACTTATTTATTTTATAACTGGACCTGGGTAGATTTGGACTCCCTTCACCCATTTTGCCCAACTCCGACCTTGTTCTTGCTTCCTTTAGGCATACTGCTTTCAGTGGGTCAGTTTGCGCAGCTCCTCCAACTTACTGAGACGGTGATAAATTAAATCAAGAGTGTAGATTTGCAACTGTAACCTTCAAAAGAGAAATAAATATTTTAGGTCTGTAGGAAGTAAGTGGTCACCCCAAAATAGATTATGATACTTTTGTTAAACAGAGGTTTTTGAAAGATGTTTTAAAATTTATTTATTTGAGAGAGAGAGATCGAGAACACACACGGAGGGAAAGGGAGAAGCGGACTCCTCACTGAGCGGACAGCCTCATGTCGGGGGCTCAATCCCAGGCCCCTGAGATCACGAGCTGAAGGCAGATGCTTCACCGAGTAACCCACCCGGGCACCTCTGTTAAACAAACTTTTGTGTTTTAGTTATTTTTCTGCCCTGAATAATTAGTAATTCGAACTTCTAAAACTGCTATATAACCTAGGATGTTTTCACAGTATAGAGTTTTTTCAAAAATTCTGTAACAAATAATTTAATGCTACAATCTTATAATTTTAGTATTCTTGCTGGATAAATCCATCTCATCAGTTTTACAGGAAATTTGGAGAATGTTTTCTATTTTAATGATCAGAAATGTGGAGGCACTCAATTCCTTGTTGTAAATCTCTTGACATACAGTTTGCCATATTAGTGGTAATTAATTTATGACATAAATTAAACCAAAGGTGTAGAAATAAAATGTTGATTGCTTCTGGCAACCACAATTCTGTTCTCTGTAACTATGGGCTTTTTATTTTATTTATTTTATTTTATTTTATTTTATTTTATTATTTATTTTTTATATTTTATTTTTTTAGATTCCCCATATAAGTGAGATCATTTGGTGTTTGTCTTTCCCTGCCTGATTTATTTCACTTAGCATAATTCCCTTAAGGACCATCCATATTGCCACAAATGGCAAAATCTCATTGCTTCTCACGGTTGAATAACATTCTATAGCGTGTGTGTGTATGTGTGTGTGTGTGTGTGTGTGTGTGTGTGACATTTTCTGTATCCATCCATCGATGGACACTTAGGTTATTTCCAAATCTTGGCCATCGTAAATAATGCTGCAATGAACACGCAGGTACATGTAACTTTTTGAGTTAGTGCTTTCATTTTCTTCAGGTAAGTACCTGAAAGTGGAATTGCTGGATCATATGGTAGCTCTATTTTTAATTTTTTAGGAACCTCCATACCGTTTTCCATAGTGGCTGCACTAAGATTTCTCTTGTCACTTATTCTTAACTGGAGCTTTTTACGAAATGCCTTTCCAATTCTCTTTCCTTACGAACAAGTTTGGGCTGCATTTTAACCGTGAGGATCCTTTTGCCTAGACTTTCAAAGCAGCGACCTAGACGGGAAGACAGAAAAAGTGAAGCTATTTTTGAAAAGGGCTTTTCTAAGAAACCTAAGAGGATGTGCTAGATTCTGAAAGGAGAGGAGAGCCATTGGGTGCTCCAGGCAGGAGCAAGAGCTTTGAACCTCGTTGCTCCTCCCACCAAACGCTCCACCCAGACACAGTTGGTCCAATTTGTGTTCTTGACCCACAAATCGCAATAGAACTCTTCTTCTTCGGGGTTTGGGGACTTGAACTCCCTCTAGAGGCTGAAGTGTGCCACTCAGAGCAAGTCATTAGGATATATAATGCATAGGGGTTGAAAGAAAGCCAAGTGTGAAAAACCATGAGAATAATAAAGAGGCAGTGGCCGAGGCTAACCCAGTAAACTAAAGGGGGCTCCATAGACAAGGTGGCCCAAGCAGCGAGTCAGAGACTGACCCAACGAGCACATGCACTGGCGCTGCTCTAGTCTACACTCGATTTCACACCTCTTCTCATTCTGAACGCCTGAAAATACACCAGAACCCTAGGGTGCATGCTTCTGTTTGGGAGGGGAGACATTCCTTGGTCCTCCTTCTGGAATTTCTCTAGGCGTCTCCTTGCCCTTCTACTTCCCAGCCTGCCTGGCTTCTGTGCAGGGATGCTTGGCCCTTCCTGAGCCAGGGTGTATGAGAGCCGGCCTCTGGAGGCTGCTGGGCAGGCATAGCTTCGGTGTAGGTCTCCAATCTTCCAAAGGGTTTCGAGGCTTCCAAAGGCTCTAAATCCAGGACCAGGTATTTTGAAATGGAATAAGGAGATAGGAAGAGACAAAGTGAACTCTGTCTCCCCTGCCCCTATCACCTCACTATTAGCTTTAGACAGGATGATGGCATTTAGGAGAGAGGAGCCACCCAACGAGAAACAGGGTAATTCTTTGCTGCAGCACTGCTGGGGACCACGGCTTGCTGGGAAGGCTTTGTGCTGGGGGCCAGTGATCGGCAAGGAGTTAAACCACTTGCGGAGTTGTTTTTAACTAACCTCTAGCCCCGGGGGTTAAGAAATCTCCCTCTCTAATTGATGTCTTTAGTCAGTGGCTGCTTATAATCAAGAAGATTGCACTTAAAAGGTATAGAGGCTGTTCTTATTATTGGCATTAGAAGATTCTGCTTTGTAATTAGAAGCCAGGGAGTCTAGGGCCACTAGATCTCAAACAGCGGGGACAGCAGATATTTTAGTGAAAACTGTGCTTACTCATCAAGAAAAAGTGTGCTGTGCTGCTTGTCACAAGAAGTAATATTGGCGTTTCATCGTGAAACTTGTTATTCCATTTCACCTGTTTTATAATGAAATTATTTCTTATGTTGAATATTAACCAACACATATTCAATATGTGAATTTCACATTTAACTGGTTACATATATATTTAAAAGCCATAGGTACAGGTAGTGTATATATTTAGCATTTATTGAGCATCTAGTATGCGCCAGGCACTGCACCGAAAGCTTTGTAAACAACCGGCTCTGAGGATACAGATCCAGGTAAACAAACAAAGATTGTTGAATTTAAGGCATTATGATCAGGAAGGCTTGGGGAAGACATACACCAGGGGTCAGCAAATTCTTCCGTTAAAGGCTACATAGAAAACGTTTGGGACTTCACAGGCCATATGGTCTCTGTCACAACTACTCAACTCTGCTCTTGTAACATGAAATCAGTCATAGGCAACAAATAAATGACGAGCACGGCTATTTTCTAAGAAAACCTTATCTGCGGCCACTGAAATTTGAATTTCATGTAATTTTTATGTGTCACAAAAAATGCTTTGTTTTGATGTCTTTTTCGACCATTAACAAATGTGAACACCATTCTTAGCTCACAGGGCTTTACAGAAACAGGCAAAGGAACAGATTGGGCCCATGGGCTGTAGTTTGCTGACCTGCTGCGTGAACTAATCTCTCTAGGACCATCTTGCCACTGTTGGGGAAGTACCCGACCACGCGGAGGAGAGAGCAACTAGTGCATTCCTTTGTCTCAGGTGTGACCCAGCGGCACTAGAGTTGGTAAAATGTCAGAAGATATTTAGAGAGGGATGTTCTCTTTTCTCTACTCTCATAGTGACGGTTCCAACGTGTAAAAACCTTCACATGAGGGAATTTAGACAATGGGAATGTTTCCAACGTCTATACTCAATCCATTGTGCAAGTGATAAGGCTTTATCACCAAAATGAGACCAAACTCCAAACACTAGTGCATCTGGGTTGTTTTTCGATAGAACTTGACGGCACGGGAAGACTTTAGCCATAGACGTGGCTCGTACGGAAGAGGCACTTTCTGCAGCGTGGGTTTAAGAGTTCAGCCTTTGCGTATCAACGGATCAGCCTTATTGTTGTCCCTTGGAAAGAGCGTTTGTCAAATTTAGAGTCCACCTTATACTAAAGTTTGATGATAGAATGAGTTACTTTCAGAGACAGTGGGTCCCCCATAGTGGAATTATGGACAGAGTGGTTAGAGCTCACTCAGTGATAATGGGGAGAAGGTGATATGGGATGTGTAGCTTGAATTTATAATTCTAAGGCCATCACAGATGCCAACCATGTGGTACACGTCACCTTGTCTCAACTAGAGAAACAGCATGATAAAAAGACGAATTAAAATACAGTATGTTGTCCTGCACACTATTTTACATTTCAGATTGCGCGGGCCCAACCTCACAACTTGGTGGACATAATTACCAAGATCATAGTTCCCTGGGTCCCTGGGATGGGTGAACGATTACTAAGTGGGTAAGTATTTTACATCCAGGTTGAGTTTTTCTCAGCCTCAATGAACAAAGCACCAGGCATTTTCATAAAAGGGGATGAAAAAGTGGAGGCGTTTCATTTCATTTTATAACCCAGCCTAATGTCCCTTCCCCTGTTGATTTCTGATCTTAGAAACCAAATACTTGCTAAGGGGGAGAAAGTCTGAAAAGAGGAAAAAATTAAGCTAAGTTTTAGTTAAGTATGTCCCTGTGGTAAGAATTTAAATTAAAGCACAAGAAAAAGTCTTACAGACCAAGTGGTGAAGTCTCCCCTGACCTGGACTTTTAGGGTCCAACCCTAAGAATGAGGGCAGGTCCCCAAGGCAGCTCTCTCTTGCACTGGCTGGATGAACTGCTGTGTCAGCAGCACCATGCATCATTAGCCGACCTGGACAGGCTCCAGCTGCCTTCCTTTTGCACTCTCTCTGTACCTCTCACTTTAAAAAAGCTTTCATCAACATCATCCCCAACATCTTTTGTTTTCCCAGCTGGAGAAGCCCCTCTTTCTGTTTGCATCCCATCTCTAGCTAACTAAGTTCTTTTGCCCTTAAGAACCGTAGCCATGAATCAAAGGGAATCATCACCTGTAAACTCTAAAGTGAATCCGAGTGCTCTGGGATTCCACATCCCATCTATCTTCTCGGAGCTGCCATATTCAGTTACCTTTTCCTCTCCACTGTTGGTGGTCATTATCTTCCCCTCTTCCCATCGCCATGTTAGAGACAAAATATGAAGATCCTTCCAGCAATATTTCCTTCTGATTTAGCTCTGATACAGCGTAATCTTCTCTTTGCTTGGTGAGTTTCCCAATCCCTCTGTCGAGCTGGGTGACATACATGTCTAGCCCAGACTGGAGTTATTTACTATATAAAATGGTCTCCTGATCTAAGGTTTTCTCCAAATTCCCTGAAAATGGCTTTGCAATAAATCCAGGAGAGAAAAATCAGAGGGGTTGGTTTTGTTGTTTTAAGCATTGATACCCATTCCTCATCCATAAAACCTCACACAGAATTCTTGGCTTTTACGATCTTCATATGTTTTAATCCTCATATCCGAGAACTAGGTGGAACTTTAGAGAGTCGTCCTCCTGCCACCAGGGAGGTGATTCTGCTTTAATTTCAAACCTGGTAAAAGCACAAAATTCTGCTACTGTGGTCAGGAACTCTGGTACTTCAGGTGTACTTCCTTACACTGATTTCTTATGACCATTTCTTGTTATTTTGGATTATGGTAGAAATGGTAGATAGACTATCATCATTTTCTGGGAGATATAACTTCATGTGATAAAAATATTTTCTAGATAAGCTGCTTCCGAGCCGGGGTGGGGGACTACTGACTACTGACATTTCACTATCACTGTGTCAATTATAGCTAGCCTTTTTTTTTTTCACTTTTTTTCATTTTTTTTTAAAAAGATTTTATTTATATGAGAGAGCACGAGCATGAGTGGGGGGGGGTAGGGTGGAGGGAAGGGCAAAGGACAAAGGACAAGCAGGCAGCAGGCTCCCTGCTGAGCATGGAGCCCAATGCAGGGGGGCGGGGATGCCCAGTGCACGGCTGGATCCCCTGGAACAGTCGCTTAACTGACTGAGCCATCCAGGCACCCCACAGCTAGCCTTTAATCCTATGCCCCTGACTCTGCATATCACTTGTTTCTTCTTTACAAATTTGGAAAATCCAGTGCCCAGATTACAAGAAGAGGAAGCCCAGGGAACTGAGCAAAATGCAATCTAGATACATGCAAATCATGAGAGCCTAATTCGTTGCCGGCTAAGAGAGTTTAAATGCCCATGGGAGTGGGTTTTGAATGAGATTAAAAGTCCTCCTTGGTACACGAAAAAAACTTCTGGATTTTTAATTCTCGAATCAATTTTCAAGGCCTCCCTTATCATTTTCAGAAGCCAACTTCATAGCGTCACGCTAAGAGCAGTGGCTCTGCACTTCCAGGACCCTCTCAGATAATTTCTGAGCAACAGCAGGGAGATCAGAAGAGAAAAGAAAGTGGAAGGAAGCTGAAACCGTGCTGCTCCTTGGAAGGGGATGGGGGGCTCTGTGCCAGTAAACTTAGGGAAACTGCTGACATAACCATGACAACCCCTCTCACCTCTAAGTACCCGAGTCTCGTGGACAGGCCGCTTTCACAGCGATCAGCGACCTAAAGCCTGAAGAGACCTTGTTAGACAAGACAACAGAGCCCACCAGACTCACGCCCCCTTCTCTCGGCAGTGGCTGGCAAGCAGCTGGCACCCACAGCTGTAGCCACGGTGCTCGTTAAAACACAGAACAGGTCCCCACCGTTAGTAAGCCGCTGTCTCCTTGAGCCCCAAATTCACCCCTCCACTGCTACCCTCATTCGTCCAGCTTGCCTCAGACCTAGCCCTCCCAGCAAGCCTCCCCCACGATCCTTCAGCTAAAGGCCAGCCGCTGGCGCAGCGTGAGGCCTTTAGGGCCCTGCTCCGGCCCGGCAATGCCTGATAGTCCTACTGGTTCCTCAGTGTCTCTAGCCCGTCAGCGAAATATTTTAAACGTCAGTCTTGCTCTTAATCGTGAAACTTGGCTTCATTGCTATGCTGGCATGTGACCCATCTCCTGTGATCTCCACCTGGTGAGTCTTGGGAATCTCGGCATCTTGGAACAATTGGTCTTTTGAAGAGCCCAGCCATTCTCAGATGCACGAACTGCTCTTGTAAAACTTTGATCTTTGTTTAGGAATTGGCACCTGCCATGGACTGAAGTGTGTCCCCAGCCGCTCTCCCCGTCCCCTCCCCATTCATGTGTGGAAGCCCTAACCCCCAATATGTCAGCATGTGATCTGTTTGTGGATAGGGTCTCTAAAGAGGTAATTAGGTTAAACTGAGGTTAATAGGTTGGGGCCTATCAAATATGACTGGCGGCCTCCTAAAAGAAGAAATCTGGACACAGAGACGTACAGAGAAAAGGCCATGAGACACCCGTGGAGAGGAGACAGCCATCGACACCTCAAAGAGAGAGGATGCAGAGGAAGCCCAGCCTGCTGGCGCCTTGATTGCAGACTTCCAGCGCCCAGAGCGGAGAGAACATAAATTTCCAAGGCGCCCAGTCTGTGGCAGTTGATTAGGGCAGCCCTGGAGCCCTGACAGCGGACGTCTTCTGACCTGGCCATGCATCCGTGCCATGAATCGGTGCAGCGCCTTGGCCGTACTTTGTTTCTTTGCCAAAGAACAGCGTGCGTAGGTGAAGCACACGTGCTAGTTGGCCGGGAGAGGGACCAGTTTACGTCTGCTGTGCTGGCACCACGTCCACAGGGCTCCCTTTATCTTTCAAATGTATCTCGGGTTGGCCAACAAATTGTGCGGTCGCCCTAAGGGTGTGTAGCGCTTGGCTCCAATATTTGTAATTTTCTTTCACGTTCTCGGCTCCTCCTTGTCAAGTACTTGCCACTTATTTCTTTAAGTCCTGATGTATTTTGAGAGAGAGAGAGAGAGAGAGAGGCAGAGACCCATGCAGAGGGAGAAGCAGTTCCCTATGGGGAGCCTGATGTGGGACTCGATCACGCCCTCCCAGGCATCCCTTAAGGCCTGGTATTTTCTCTGTTCCTTCAGGAACCCTAAAACGGCCTAGTTTGTGACGCGGCCCGACAGGCGGTGGTATTATTCAGCAGGTATGCAGGGTACTGACCAGACTTCCGTAGAGAGCTGTGCAGAATGAACGCCCCGCTCCTTCCCTCGAGGAGTGGCGACCCAACGTGGAACATCCATAAATCAGAGTCATCCTCTGCCATCTAATTTCTGTCCTACACAGGCCATTATTTTATACTTGATTTATTTTTTGGAAAATGTTCTCAAATGCTGTTTAATCTCCCCATCCAGATTCACTGCAGTGAATTTATGGCAGGCTTCAGAATACAATTAATGCATACTTCTATCTTATCCCATCTTGTAGCTGGCTGTGGCAATATAATGCTTTTTGGCAAGCTGACATAAGGAGAGAAGAGAAACTCTGTTCTCAAGGAAAATGTTAGCGATAAGTGAATTGGCAGTGTTTCAAATGGTACTGGGAAGCTAGTTTATGGTTCTGGTGGCCTTACCCAAATATCTCCGCTGAATCCCTGCAGTAAATACCCTCTCTTTCTTGCCTCTCATGTGAAACTAAAATAATAATAATTATAACAGTTGCATTAACAGCTTAAGAAATCATTAATCTACCCAGTCAAAACAAGCACCACATGTGAAGCCTGAAAGTTGTGGCTTGAATCAAGAGGGACCAGAAGACAAGTAGACACAAAATCCATCCTTTCTTCTCTCCGTGTTGGTTCTTTTTCTGAAGTAGTAGAGTAGCTTCACGAGGTCCGGGGTGGAAGATAGGGTTCAGGGGGCTCTACTCTAAGTTGATTTCAAGATTTCTCAAGGGCAACATCCTCTGGGGGAAGGCCAGGTGGTCACATCGCCTGAGGTCTATTTAGCTGATGAGGATATTGCCTAAGACTGAGCGAGTCCCCTCAGCTCCATCTCTAAAGAGCTCATAGGAGTTTGTTTGGATACATGAACCTCCTCCTCTTCAGGGACTTGAGTTTCACGCTCAGTTCAGTGGGCCCAATGACACCCAATGACCCATTTCTTTGGGATGCGTAAGTGTATCCAGGTACCGGTGAGATACGCTGTGCATATCCACATGGACCACGGGCCCCTGGACAGCCCTGCAGACACGTGTTGATGATTCCTCTGGCCAGTTTCCCACTGACAATATTTTCTTCATCTGTCCACATGTGGATTTGGAAAACTTGTCCTTTTGAAATAAGGATTGGTGTTTCCAGCCCCAGGAAATAATTTATGTAATTATGGTGAGGGAGATGAACAGAGCACAGGATGGTTTCCAGCCTTTATGTCCTGTATTTTGTCAAGAAACATTCTGGCAAGCTTGCCTTTTTTCTTTTTTTAAAAAATAACATCTCTATTAGAGAATCGAAGAAAACCACTTCTCCAAATGGAAATACTGTAATTGGACATCATCGCTGTCCATCACATCGGGTGTAATAAAGGGAGGCAGGCCATTGGAATGGGAGAGAGAATGAGGAATGACCAGATCATGTTTGTGGGCGAAGCTCTTTCTGTCTGCCTCATCCAGGTCTTGATGGGATGTGTGTGGGGTCAGGGGAGCAATTCTCAAAACTCTGCTCAGAGCTCGGAAATGTTTCAGGGTGCCATTAGAGGGCTTTTTTCTTTTTTCCAAAAGAAAAATCTTTTAGACTTATTTCTGTTTATAGAGCTCTGTATCTTTCATTCACAGATTTATAAAACAAACGAAACAAAATAATCAAAAGTAAAAAAAAAAAAAATCTACTTATAATTTTGAAGACCTGGCAGGAAGAAAAGCTTCCTCACTGATTTTTATGTTTGTTTTTGTCAAACATACCGTGAACCACCACTGTGAGATGGTCTGTTTGGGTGCCCAGGAATTCCACTCTCACAAATGCTTATGAATCGGCCGTGTTCTAACCCCATTTAGCTTCAAGAAAAAAGCACCCGTTTTTCTAAGAAAATCCACTTTTTAAAAATTTATTTGACACAGAGGGAGGAAGAGAGCACAAGTAGATGGAGTGGCAGGTAGAGGGAGAGGGAGCAGGAGACTCCCTGCTGAGCAAGGAGTCCAAAGTGGGACTCGGTCCCAGGATCCTAGGATCCTGACCTGAGCCGAAGGCAGATGCTCAACCAACTGAGCCGCCCAGGCGCCCTGGGATAGTCATTTTATTTCTTCAACCAATGAAAGGTTTATACCTTGTAAGAGTCTTTAACCCACAGACCATGGGGTTTAGAGTTAAGGACAGACATGTCACGGCTTCCCCATGTCATCAGGATGCAGTCATTCCCCACTCTCCATATCCTTGAGAGAAGGTATTGGCCCCGTCTACTCTGCTTTCCTCTGGGTCTCTTGGGATTTCTATGCCACTGGGCAGGTGACACAAAAAACAGCCATTCTTGTCTTTATGCCAGCAAGCTTGTTCTGCTCTTCCTTCCCTTGTTTTGTGAAAAAAACTGGCAAAATAACGGACATTGGTAATAAATCCAATCTGTTCATTCAAGGATTGTATCTTCTCCCTTTTCACTGGGTCAAAATGCCCCTTTGGTTCTCAATGACTTCCCTGGAACTGGATTGATTCAGTCCTAGCCTTGGGTTTAAGGCCCTCTCCCTGGGGCAACCCTTGACGCAAGATACCATGGGCGAAGTGGTAAGAGGCTCTAGGACAATGCAATTAAGTCTTCTGACTGAGAAAAGAGATATGAACTGCCTCTGACGCCTAGGGATGGAGTGATGGTGCTGAGAAAGGTATGGTGATGGTCCAAGGAGACTGTTCAGAGGAAAACTCAGGATACTGCCACTCAAACCCTTCTAGTCATTCTCTGGAAAACTCCCCCTTTCCCCAGAAAAAGCTAATTTTAAAAAGAAACCCTAGGAAAAGGAGGAAAGGGCTTATGTCACTTAAATGCTGAAGGAGTACTGGCTCTGACTCTAGGAGGCAGGACACGGTCTCTCGCATAGAGCAGAAGAAGCAATCCTGGGACCAGCCACCGCAGACATATGGACAGCTTTTAAGAAACAGAGGAGTGTGAGCTACCCAGAACCCCTGGAAAGGGGGCACCACTAGGTATTTTGGAATTCCAAACTGGAATCTTACTCCACTCTGATTGCCCTCAAAGTTAAGCAACAGGAAAATAAGGGGCACACAACAATAGAATTATTTGATTTAACATCTGAGAATATACTTTGAGACATATAGGTGTTTTTGGTATAATATATTTATATTATACATAAAACACTCTTAATGTTTATTTTATAAAATTTCAAAGAAAAAAGATTTCAGTCCATACTGACCGACTTCAGGAAGTCTTAGATTAAACACATCCAATATCCTACGTGTAATAGGGATCGATTAGTTTGTGGTGTACTCTTTCATTCAATCTAACATTTAATGACAGTTGACAATTTTGATTCTATTTATTGCTCTTACTTTAGACCCCTCAGCAATACCAAGGTCTCTGGGTGTGATGAAAGGAGTTATACTCAGCCAGGATGCTGTGCATCTTGGCTTCTTCCTTTGAAGACAGTGACCCAATGTCCCTTCAGCTTTTGGTATATGTTGTATGCCTTTGTTTGTCCTCATTCTAACTATTTTATTCATCCACTCATTCCATATTTACTTATTGAGCACCCGGTAAGGGCCAGATCCTCTATTTGATGCCAAAGTTGTCATAGAGACTGATGGGCCCAGTTACTTTTCTCTCCATGTGCTCAGCCCAGCCCTGTCCTGTCCTAACACCATGTCACAAGCCAGCCCCACCTGTTTTCTCCCAACTGTATTTCATAGTTCATGGGCTCATTGAAGGCCATGCCTGGTCAACACTGCATGCACCTAGACAGGTCATGGGTTATTGATGCACATGTGGGTGTTGTTATATTACTTTTAAGACTGTAAATTATTTTTCTACATTGGAAAAAAATACTTTGTAAACTTTCATACATGGTGGTTATCTTGATAATCAACCAGATTGTAAGATATCTTACATCTACTGTAAAGAATTTCTTTTAATTCCCCCAGCCCCGAATATAGGGCTTCGGCTAGTTAATATATGCTAGTTATTCACATGAATTAATAAATGGATGAACTTCATATATAGTATCTGTGAGCCTGTAGTTAAAAATGCCATTTGGGGACAATGAGGCTTTTCTTGAGGGGCCATGAAAACTTGCATCAGGACCATTCTGACTCTATTGGAGGCTCAAAACAAGGAGAATAAATGTGTTGGAGTTAGTTACCTTAATTTTTTCTTGTGCCTCATTTCAGCTGCCAGATTCCATGATATCAAGAACATGATGAGACTAGAGGAAGTCTGCAATGGTAGATACAATAACTGTCATTATTCTCCTGCATCCTTTTTCTAAACTGCCTTCTGATATTGCAGAGTTCTGTTCATGACACTTCATGGAATTTCCTGCTCCCAGATCCAGAGTTTCCCTTAATTCTTGGAATAACTCTGTAATCTAGTTCCTGCTACTGCAAGTCTGGAGAACTACTGTTCCATGCCTATATTTTTTTTTCATGTAGATACAGAGAGTTTCCAAGAAATGTAGAATATCCAAGAAGCACAGAGTATTTCCAAGAAATAAAGAGTATTAAGGTGGAAGCTGAGACCTCACCTGAAGTTGGAAGCTTTAGGAATCTAGATGGAAGTAAAACTATTGATACCCCTGTGTATTATTAGGGTTCTCTGGAGAAACAGAACCAACAATATGAAAAGATGTTCATGGAAAGATAGATAGATAGATAGATAGATAGATAGATAGATAGATAGATAGATTAGATTAGATTTATACGGACATATAAAAAAGATTATGGTAAGAGATTCATGACAAGGAATTAACTCATGTGATTTTGGAGATCTGCAGTGAGTCAGCAGCCTGGAGGCCCAGGAGAACCACTGGTGCAGATGAAGTCCAAAGCTGCTCTGCTGGAGAATTCTCTCTTGCTAGGGGAGGCTGCTCTTTTTGTTCTATTCAGGCCTTCAACTGACTGGATAAGGCCCACCCACACGATGGAGGACGATCTGCTCACTGAAGGCTCACCAAAAGGGTAATCCCATCCAAAAACACCCTCTAAGTTGACACAAACAACCAGCCATCCCTCACTACATGGTGCTAAACAAGAAGAATGCCCCCTGCCCCGCCATGGAACTAAGTGTCAGGGACGGCACTGGTGCCTGGCTGGCTTTGACAGGTATCCAGGGTGAAGTAGGAGAGGGAGGTATAGAGACCGAACAAATGTGTGCAAGTGAGCGTGAACTCAATGCTGTCGTGAGGGGCTCAGTGTTTGTGGACACCCTCAGCTTCGACTTTGGGGCAGACCTGGAAACTAGTTACTGAGCTCAAGCCTTGTTCCTGAGTGAGAGAGTGAGCCTGCATTTTGCTACTGCTTTCTTCTTGGGTTCCCATGGAGTTGGTGAAGATGTTAGGCAGAGATCTCAGTTTAGGCCTGCCTGAATACATTCTCGATGACGGTCACCTCAGGTCACTTTAGCAGTAGCCCAGAGGAAATATTCAATTTAAGCAAATGTATCAGACATGGGTTTCCCTTTATCAATCCATGCTGACTGACCTTTAATGAATTAGGGAGAAATCCATTCCACATTGCCTGAATAAAGATGTAAGGCTGATGCATAAATCTTGACTTTAAGAAGAGGTAAATTCAAACCAGAGTTAGGAGCTTGCGCCTTTTGAGGCCATAGCAAGGATATTAATGACTCATAGTTATGTAATTATTTGACCCTATTTATATCCCAAGAACCCTAAATTCCACTTCTATTGCTCTTGTGGTATCAACTCAGACTCTGAGTTTGTAGGATTAGTGAAACCCACTGCTTCCCATCCCTGTCCCGCTCCAAGTTCTTCATCGCATTTCTTTGTTGGACAGAAGTCTTTGGCTTCCTTTGTTCTTTTGTTTATTTGTGTTCATTTGGTGGAAAAATAACTCATTCATCCCTCACTGAGCCAGTCTGCTTGAAAAAAGAAATTCAGAACTTATTTTCAGTCTGTTCCTTTTAAAACTGTCCCCTTCATCCCAATTTTGCTCTCAAGAGATATGACCATTGTGGAAATTAAATTATAATTAGGGTCGAGGACTTTGAAATAATGACCCCCAGACTGACCCCTCTCTCTGTACTCTTAAGTGTCTCCTGGCGGCACACCCAGTGTTGAGTTCGGGGCCATTTTAAACCTGTTTCCAGAATTGCCACCTGACACTTAACCGTCACACAATACTTTGCCTTAGTAAATGCATCTGTTATATGGTATAGCACTAAATGCTTTCCTGAAATCCAGATAAATTATGTCTGCTGATTTGGTAATGTGGCCCAAGAATTCAATTTAGGTGAATTTATCAGACATGGCCTTTCCTTTATCAATCCATGCTGACCGACCTTTAATAAATTAGAGATAAATCCATTCCGTATTGGTGGATGTACAATCTGAGTGGAAGAGTAATCGGCACCGGATCTACAAACATGCCCCTGCCTAATTTCCTGCCCTTAATGTGCTCCAGTCTGTGACAGGGCACAGGGAAGCTCATTCGAATTGCTTCGTACTCCTGAAGAGTCAAGTGGGATGTGGAGTTGGAGGAAACGTGAGGTTCTTTATGCCTGAGAGTTGCAGGGAGGGGGAGCATGGCTTAGTCATCTGGATGCGCTTTGCAAGGCTTGGGAGCTAGAAAGGATGGCTGTTTCCTCCCTGGCAGTGGTGATCTCTACGGCCCCTTTCCCCTCAAAAACTACTAGCTACAGAGAAGCAAAGCAGGGAACACTCCCTCATACTCCATAGTCAAAGGAGACTGGCGGTAGGACTGGCCTGATGCTCAACTGGGATCTAGAATGGGTTGAAACTAACTGAGGGCCATGATGAAATGGGCCTAGTTCTGAAGATCAGAGGGCTTCAGGAGCAACATTTGGGTTCTCCTTCAACCCAGAAGACTTATTAGTGGAAGTGAAGCTTGAAAAAAGTGCCAGAGGGCTTCTCTGTAATCTTCGTAATGATCTGTTTTAATTTCACTGCATTTAAGATATTGACATCAGCTGAGTTAGAGAAAAAAAGCCAACCCGGACGTGAATTTGGCAGATGATCAATGGTCCATGGTGAAATAACTTCTCAATAATACAAAAGCAAGTCCCATCCCATGCACAAATTCTGAGATTCACAATCCTGTTCGGATCCTATACAGGAAATGAAAAGTCCTATAAGAGAGGAATCCATTTAACTTAGTATAACTCAGCGTTCGGCAAACGTAACTGATACTGGGGCCCATTTTGTTTGCTTGCTGCTGTTGTTGTTTTAATGAAATGCCTATTAAGCCGATATTCCTATTCAGAATTAACATTCCACACAGTACATTTTGGAAATGTTCATCTAATCTTTCCATGGATCTTCCTGTTTGCTTGTGTGTCACGATCTTGAAGACAGTTTTCGTTCATTCTTCCGTTGGAGGAGTGTCCATCTCTGACGTGATCTTCAAGGCGTACTCATCTTCAGTTCCTTAGAAAAGATGTTTTCCAATTTGGCTGCACATTCTTGCTGAGATCCTCAAAAACTTGGTAAATGGGAAAATCCTTGCTTAAGCTACTTTTGAGTTGCCCTTGGAAGCTTTCGATATTTGAAGATACGAACTTGGTATATAAATAATGGAAAGGTAAACATTTATTTATTGAAAAAACCAGAGCTCTTTACTAAAAAGTTTCCCGTAGTCCTAATTTATTTAGGGAAAATGATTGTGGCGGAGACAGCCATGTGTGGATTGATAACACTGAGGAATCCTGAATACACTGTGTCTTAAACTAGTTGAGCAATAGAAATGCTGGATGTGCCCTGGGGATGCCAGGCTGGCGTGTGCTGCATTGAGGCCAAAGCAGAGTGGAGTGCCGGGAAGGTGAGAGTGACCCCCTTAAGCTGGCCCTGGCATCCACAATAATTGCTAACAGACCACGTTTCTCCTTACTTTTTTCACCCCCTACCTCAATTCCTAGCATGCTAACAGCATACTTTATTTCTGAGTTATTAAAAATTACATATTTCTTATATTGATTCTTGACAGTTACCAGCTGACTTCTAATGGTTTCCAGGTCTGGGGTTTCAAATTTACTGATTTCCCTTTTGATATTTTAATCATTCTTCTATCCCCTCCTCCTTCTCTTCCCTGCTGATTTGCCTTGTCTTCAGAATTTCTCAAAGCAGCTGTGAGGACTCTAGCTCCATTTCTCTTGTTAAATATTTCCTTACATTCTTAAGTGAGATCACCAACCAGGTAGATAGGCATCTCAGGGTTTGTACTTCCCTGATCAATTTGAACAACTGCTATTCACACCAGAGCTACAGGCCCACGAACTCCAGGGGAGAATAGTTTGTGGGGGTGGCTTCCCAACATTTGTGGGTACGGCTTGTCCTTTCTTTCTCAGGTGATGCTAGGGCAATATTAAAAACTTAGCATCAAACCCAAACAGATCATAGGATAAAATGATAGATGATAGAAACTTATGAATGCAATGAATTCATTCTGAGCAACTTTGGAAAAATGGAATTGGCGTTGATGTGTGGCTTAGAGAACCCAGGCCAGGCAAACTGACATTTGAGATGACAGTGGGCTCCATACAGTCAGAGAATTTGTCTACTGTTTAATGTTGTATCCTCAGGCGTGGTGCAGCTTGAGGCCGATAGTACGCCCTAATGTAGGAGTACGTGCTTCCTTTTTCCTCTTCTTGATTCTGACCAACCGTCAGCATTTGGGACAAATTTAGTGAGTAAAATCTTACAGAAAATCTCTACACTTCTCCTAAGTGACTTTCCAACTCAGCATCATTTAGCAGTTTCCTTCTTTGGCCCAAGAAAATATTTTAGAAATTTTCCCCTTAAGAATGCATATTCTGAATTTGCAGATCCATAGAATGTTTGAATCTTAGAGTCCACTGGATTCAATGCTTTAGTTTTACAGCGCCAAATGGTGCTCTCGGAGGTGAGATGATCTCCCTAAGAGGCTTCACTCTACACGGAATGAGCATTCATTGTAAGTATTTGGCCCTATCCAAGACCAGGAGCAGGACCAGGACTTGGAGAAGAAGGTTGTAGTAGATTGGCTCGCTGGTCTCCAGCTCTTCAAACAACCCCATGTTATATTTATACTCCAGGCTCTTTGCCATGTGACTCTCCTTCCTCCTCCTAGAGGAAGAGCATATCTCCCTCTTCCTTGACTTTGGGTTTGGCCACATGACTTGCGTTTGCGCATGGGATATGAGGAGAAGTGATGTGGGAAGAAGCTTAAAATATGTACTCGGTTTGCCTTCTTGAGCTTCTTCCATTTGCCATAGGGACAGACCCCAAGTAGTTGCTGTTCCCACACACAAGAAAGCACATTCAGGCATTCCTGGACCCTATCCTGAGACAGGAACCAACCCAGCAAACTCACACCCCAAAGCACAGCCACTCAACCAACTGAGCTCAAATTAAATTAGAGGAAACATGGTCCACCACCTACCAACCCAAGGTGCTGAGATTTTTGAGGTTGTTTGTTAGACAGCATAACTGACTACTACAGATGCCAATGTGTGTGAACAAGTTCTGGAAATGCGTGGAAAAAAGGAGAATCCTGGACGATATGGCTGTTCAGGGTAGCCAAACTCCCCACCCAAAATCTTTGACCTCATGATCAGCAGAGTCTTTCTAGGGAGGCGAAAGTTGGAAAGAAGTTCAAATGAACCAGCAGCATGGGTAGAGGTGGGCCAGAAATTGGAAAGGAAGGCAATGGGGCTTTGCAACACTTAAAGCAATCAAAATAAACAGTTGTGAAACCAGGAAAAGGCAATCCCCAGCACAGGGGTCTGCCTCAGCTTTGGTACATTTAATCTATCGCATTAACACAGCTTTTAGAGTTATAGTCCCTCAAAAGGATTTGGACTCCATTTCTATCGCAGTTGCCAGGGCCTAAAACTGTCAATTAGAAAACCATTTACCCAAGTAAACCCCTCCATTGGCTGTCAGGTGAAACTTATTACTCCAACCTGCATTTTGCCACCCCCCCCCACACCTTTTTTTTTGCATGGAGATCCAAACTCTCCAAATCTGCTTCACAACCAAATCACATTCCCGGAGCATGCTACAGAAGGGAGTGCACTTTTTAAAAAAATAATTTTCTTTTTTCTTAAGATTTTTTAAATTCATTTGAGAGAGAGAGAGAGAAAGAGAGAGAGAGAGAAAGTACATAAGTAGGGGGAGGAGTAGAGGGAGAAGCAGACTCTCCACTGAGTTGGGAGCCTGATGCTTGGCTCGACCCCAGGACCCGGGATCATGACCTCAGCTGAAGGCAGACACTCAACCGACGGAGCCACCCAGGTGTCAGGGGATGCTTTGCTCATGGCTTTGTCTCAAGGAAGGTGACACGGAGGTGCAGTTTGCCCTGCGGTTGGGCGAACCTTCTCCATGACTGCTTTTCTTGACTTCGTTTTTTTCACTCTCAGTTCTAGTTTCTTGTTGACTGAATAAAGCAGGTTGAAGCAGCCCCCGGGCACATTACTGCGCTGCATCGCCCGGAAGAGTGGTGAGCACCCTTTCTAAACATGGACCATTCTCGTCGGGGACGCAGAGGACAATAGTTATTCCCTGCACCACCTCCCAGAAATGTGCCACCCCCAGGGAGAAGGGAAGGTGACATTCCCCAAGTGCTTCTCCTATGTCACCTTATCTCAGCCTCCCACCTGATGTGAATTTGCCTGAGAGGTGGGCCCATTCGTTCCACTTCACAGAGGAAAAAACTGAGGCTGGGGAGGTGACCAGACAGAGCTGAGATTCCAACACAGCCTGTCTCATTTGGAGGCCAGCTGCTCTCCTCTCTACACAGCACTGTTTGGAGGGAGGAGGGTTCTGCGTGGCTGTGCCAGGCACCCTGTAGTAGGCTAAGGCCCCTCTCCCTCCAGGCGTGGGTTTGGGCATAGCAAACTCAGCACAGTTATTTTTCACGGCCTGAAGACAGTTGCCATATTAAACTTTAGAGGCATCGTATGTTGTGTTGCACCTGCCAGTCTGCTGGTTTCTGCTCTTGCCTCCCCACAAAGCAACCTCGTGGCCAGTGGGAGATGTTTTCAACATATCATATCACCACCACCCTCTACTTAAAACCTTCTAAGATGTTCCCATCCCACTAGGGTTAAATCCAAAGTCCATGTCTTAACCTACCGGGTCCTGCATGATCCAGCCCCTGTTACCGCCAAACTCTTCCTGCACCCACAGCCCATCCACTTACTCATCAGGCACCAGTTGCTTCTATTCCTAGAACATGCCAGCCTGTCCTGGCTCAAGGCTTTTATACTGACCATTCCTGCTTTCCAGAATATTCTTTCCCTATATCTTTGCTCAGGTGGGCTTTTCTAGTCCATGAACCCTCTCCTCAGGAAGACCTTCCTCTACCACCCTGGCTAATGTACACCTTCTGGCTTGCTCCATCCTACTCCATCGGGCTCGTGATGCACTTTAATTTCTTTTACAGGCCGGTATCGCTCTCTGAATGTATCCTAGGTATTGATTTACTGGTGTACTTTCATAGTATCTATCTCCCCTCACTAGAGTATGGGCTATTTGCACAGTGCAGACCTTGGTCATGTCAGACTTGTTCACAATTACATCCGCAGTGCATGTGACAGCGCTTGGGGCATGGAAGGTGTCCATCAGGATGTGTTGAGTAAAGAAATGTTTGAATGTGCTTTGTACCTAGCTTATTATGTTGTTGTTTATTTTAATTTCAAAGCTTAATCCAGCTACCTTTTGAGCTAGCAGCATAATAATCAGACCGTCAAACTGTTAAGAGAATGTGGTTAAACATGGGAGCCTAGAGCAGCTATGCAGTCTTGTCCATTGTTGTGCCCACGCCTAGCACAGCGCCTGGCACATGCATGCTAACAGAAAGAGGAAGGAGCTCAAGGATGAATGGGGTTCCTAGTGGTTCCTATATATTGTCAGAAATGGAATTTTAGAGGAAGAATAAAATGATTTTAAATAAAAATGAGGGCAGCCCTAGTGGCTCAGCAGTTGAGTGCCATCTTCAGCCCAGGGCCTGATCCTGGAGACCCCGGGTCAAGTCCCACATCAGGCTCCCTGCATGGAGCCTGCTTCTCCCTCTGCCGGTGTCTCTGCCTCTCTCTATATCTCTCATGAATAAATAAATAAAATCTTTTAAATAAATAAATAAATAAAAATGAATGAGGGCAGTATTTTTTTTTTTTTTTTACTTTCTTCCCTCACTGCTCTCTTTTCTATTCCATTTCATGATGAAGTTGTGGCAAGATGATGCTGAGCAGAAAGGTGCTTTCAGTAATACTTGTTTTCTAGTGCTCTAGGTCAGGTGCTAAAGAAGCAAGAGGGGTCCTTGAGAATCTCACATGGTAGGAAGCCAGAGAAATTTGGGAATGAAGCTCCCATCTGAAGTGAATTTTCCTGGAGTATCTCTGAATATGTACTTTCAGAAACCTGGTGGGGGAGATTATTAAATGGGCTTTAGTTTGGTGATTTGGACCATAGCTTTTCACCTCTGTTTACTGACAGCAGTGCTACTTGAAAGCTATCAGGTAAAGCTTTTCAAATATATTTTTCTCTCAGATAATGAAACGATCTGTTGGTTTAATAAATAGCATAGGAAGATAAATAAAGCCGAGCAATATAAATGGGAATTGAGTTAGTTAGCAATCTTGTAATTTCAGAGAAAAATTGTTTCCAAGGAGAGAATTTTGGTTAAGGTTTCAGGATCTACCTCGTTCACATCAAAGAAAAGCAGTGAGTACATATGTAGAAAAGACTCAAGAATGGATTATTTCTCAGATTTTTTTCTACTATTAAAAAGGTATGCTTTGTGAATGGAGAGCTTTAAATTGATTTGACTGGAATGATAAAATGATCAAAGCTCACGTGAAAAACGTAAGGGATTTGGGATGAGAGCTCCTTATGAATACAGTGCTCATTTTCTTGCGTATAAACAGTAAGATCGAGAAGATCTAAGTTAGAATATTTTCTCATCTACTATAATGGATATAACAGAGTGAGCAATTAGAATTAGAAGGTTTATAAGATAAAATATTCTTATGAAAAACCAAAGATAACTGAACAGCATCAGTCATTAAGTGAGACATAATATTAGCAAAATGTGCCAATTTTTTTTTCCAGAGCTCTAGAGTGATTCTTTCCAGTGTCATGATGACTTTCTCCAGCAGTCCCATCCTACTAGGGTATACTCAAATGGAAACATACTGTAATGCCAGTCTCCTTTTCCAGTTTAGGTTGCTAGACATTTAGCAATCAATCTCCCAACTGTCCAAAATGACCAAACTAGTGGACTGAGAAAGATTTTTTTTTTTTAATTCTTGAGCATGTGGGTAAAAACTGGGCCACAGTCATCTTCTCCTAAAGCCAAGATGAACTGGAGGTATATTTCCACCAGTGGATGATCTCATTTTTACTACAACGTTTTGTTGATGCATTATCTTGACTATTTATATATATGATTAGCTGAACATGATGTTAGCAGCAAGATCTAGAATTATATCCTAATCTTACGTCATGACTCATTAACTCTTCTCAACGTAGGCCAGATAAGGAATGAGGAGTTTTGATTTAAAAATACTTTGTTTTTTTAAACTGACATTTATGCTATATGTATATGCATTAAAACTACATACAATTAGGAAAAAGAGACACTAATTAGGCTGAGTATAATTTAATCTTTACTCTAGAAATAGGAAGGTAGTTTAATATCTTGGGGCTTTTAGGGGTTTTTATTATATAAAGAAATCCTGTGTAAAAAAGTTCAATTTCTTTGGAAAGTTCTGATTCTGTGAAGCCCACTAGGGGTTGACAAGTTGCAGATCACCTCTCTGTAGGATACTTTCTTGGAATAAATACTAATGCTGTGTTGATTCCACGGTTAGGCAACTAATCTGTCTTCCTTGATATCAACTACTATATGTATTTAGAATTTGTTCATAGTCTTCAAGGTATCAAAGATGAAAAAAGGAAGCTTGAGCAGACGTGCAGTCCCTCAACAATGTCAATGATGTCGTTTGGGAGATGGTGTAGCATAAAGAAGTCACGTCAGGCGGCACTGGTAAAAGTGCAAGCCCACTGCTTACCACCTAATGTGACAGAAGCAAGTTACCAGCTTCTCTGTGTCTGTTTCCTCAACCATAAAACCGTGGGCATAATATCTTGCAGAGCATTGGTTAGGATTAGAAATAGTACCACATGCAAAGTTCCCATGGTCTTTGGCACTTGTGGAAACGGCATACATTTTAGTTTTGTGGGTTTTGTGACAACTATTCAATTCTGCCATTGGAGGGTGAAAGGAGCCACAGACAATACATAAATTAATGAGTATGTCTGGGGTCCAATAAAATTTTATGGACACCAAAATTTGAATTTCGCGTAATGTTCGCATGTCTTGAAATACTATTTTTCTTTTGTTCTTTCTCATTCATTTAGGAGTATAACATATATCTTAATTCACAAGCCATACAAAAATATCTGGATGCCCAATAAAGAAAATCCCAGGACTAAAGGTTCACAGATGAATTCTGTCAATAATTTAGAGATGAATTAACAAGAGTATTTCAAACTCTTCCCAAAAATTGAATAGCAGGAAGCATTTTCTAATTCAGGCCATGAAGTCAGAATTATCCTGATACCAAAGTTCAACAAAGACATCGCAAGAAAAGTAATCTTAAAATAAAGATTACATGTAACAAATAAATAAAATAAAAACAGGTAGAGGGCTAAATTTGGCCCACGGATATAAAGGAAATGGGACACGTCATCCTTGTTTTCTAAGATTTTTTTTACCTTTACAGAGATGTCTAGCATTACTCATAAAAGTAGTTGAATAACCATAAAATAGCATACAAATGAATAGAAATTAAAACAATTAAAATGGAGGAGGGAACTATGGAAGGCACAGGACAATGAAAGATCATTCATAAAGGTATGATTGACCCCAAAGACTGGAAGAGATAGATTGGTTTTTTTATTCAATTATTTATTTGTCTATAGGATTAGGCTTTGAGCTTGGGCATCAAATAGGAAGATATTGAAAATGGCAGAGAGAGAGAGAGAGAGAGAGAGAGAGATTTTATGGTTATACAAAAACTATGGAGATAAGCACGAAAGCTTGGGGGGGAAATGGGTAAAAGATATGAGAGAGATAGAGAACAAGAGTACAGTATGGGGACAATACATCATAGTTCAGTTAGAGTAAATTAGTTAATGAAAGGTTTTGAAGTCGGTGGAGAATAGTTAACCATGGATTGAAAGCTAGAGGATAATTTAAGTGTTTCTTCTGACTTCCAGTTGCATAGATTCCTATTAATTTTGACTATCTTATTTTCATGTCTTAAATATTTATTATTTATACCTGTCATACTAACAAAACAAAACAAAACAAAAAGCAATGGACTTGAGAGGGCTCGAGTACTTTTCTTTCTTTGGGGATTACTCTGAGATGCTCTCTATATCCAGATACTTGTCTAGCCAAGTGGCCCATTATCTCTTGCAAAATAATTCAGATTACTTGTAATAATTATTTGTGGTGTGCAAAAATGAACACATTCTTTTAAATTTGGCTAGCTGACTTTTCTCCTGATACTTTGTCAACACACCAGAAACATCACATTTACAATTCTAAATATTCCCATAAATCACAAGTAAGAACACCCAATCTGACCATGGGTGGTTACTTCTGCCTTCTTTCCAGCTAGAAAAATCTGTTCTTTCAAGAGTTGCTGTTTTGAGTCTGGTTTCTATCTATTAAGGTACTTTACCCTCAGTCCAAGATCTGAGCTAATAATCTCTGAGATGTTACCAAAACCATTCTGGAATTCCAAGTATATAATGTCAGTCTTTCCATGGTCACTATGGAAACTATATCCTAGAAAAATGTAGTCACTTATTTGAGTATGACCTATCCCTTATAAAACTAAATTGGCCATTTCTAATAAACTTAAGCTTTTAAAATTATTCCCTTACTAAATCGTTGGTAATTGTATTCATTAATATTCTTACCATGACCAATAGTACAATTAATATGAAACCAAGACAGAATATCAAGACAGCTCTGGGGCAGTGGGAAAACCTCTGGACTCGAAACTGGGTTCCAGTGGGAAAGCTACTGGACTCGAAACTGGGGCACCTGAGGTCAAATCAGACTGCCATTTACTCTCTGACCTTGTTCAAGTCACATTACCTTTCTGAACCTCAATTTCCTCAAAGGTAATATGGGGTAAATAACACCTACTTCAACAGGTCCTTGTTAATATTTGGTGAAATGACGAATAACTGGCCAATTAAATCTATAAAATATATATTCATTTGTAATTGTGTCTCCACTAACTTCCTCTTACCATGAGTGATTCATGATGAAGCAGGACCTCATGGGTAAAGAAAATCAATAGATAACTTCTTAAAATTCAATTTAACCACAATTTTTGAACTCCTTCTCCCACCAAACATTTATCAGAGCTAGTAGATTGCTACAACAGAAAGGAAAATGTTAATTTTCTTCTCTCTTAGCAAGTTTCCTCTTTGGAATTGATATTGACCAGCAGGCATATATAGGCATGGGGACAACGGGCATGGAGAGAATTCACAAAACTGGGCTCTCAGTCCTAGATATTTGAAGATTAAATTGATTTTACTTTTCTTTTCATTTAGTCACTAAAAATCCAGAAAAAAAGTATAAGTAAACATCTGGAGCAATTTATGATGGTATAATTATGGTACAAAGAAACCTAGGAGTGGGAAGGAACACCCTTTGGGGAAATCAGTTCAACTCACTTGGTAATGTAACTTCCTTTCGGTAAATATTCATCTCTCAAAATCCCTATCAGATTATTGATGTTGCATTTTTAAAAATTCTTATAAAAAATAGATGCCAAATAGCTACGATATGACAAAGCATTTCAAACAAATCATTATAAAAGATTATTTCAAATAGCACCCAAAATACAAGTATCAGACACATGATGTTTATTTTTTTGCCCACTAGATATGGGGACTCCAATAGCTAGAAGCTGGATATCCTATTTCAAAAATGCCAGTCGCTTGGACAAATAACCCAATCTCTTGTACAGAGAAATGTCCAATGTCACCCAAAGCTTCGAGGAGGGGAGTAAAGATATTATTGAAGCTTCACTGCAAGTAAAACAAAACAAAACAAAAAAAGCAAACAAAGATATAGACTGTTAGCAGTCTATATTTTAAGATCTTAGTTAACTTGGTTATCTTGAATTCTGGATGATTATAGTTCTGAATTACAAAGTTTATTTCTCTTTAATTTATAAGGCATGTTAACTACTTTGGTATAGAAATGAGATCGTTTTACTTATTTTGTCTCCAGTGACTACCACCACTCAGCATCTTACTCTGATTAGCTTTTTTTTTTTATTGTTCCAGTTGATAAAGCAGCATCTTCTGGTATTGAAACCTAGGTCCATTTATTGTCAGATATCACAGCACTCCCCTTGGCCCTACTGAGGTTAGATATTTAGCCACAGCTGTTTAGAGTCGGTGATGCAGAAGGTTGGCTTTTCTCTCAAATTTATCCCACTTCTTTAGGATGAGTATCCTTTTGACATTAGGTTAAGAAATAAAGAGAAGAAAAAATATCAACTCTATATCCTTGATTGATGAGATTGATGGAACCAAGGATTCAGTCCCAAACAACTCTCCTCTACATTAGTGGTCATTTAGGAGACTTTCTGACACTCAACTGGAGGTTCGAGAGTGTATAGGGCGTTCTGCGTCCTATCATGGCCCCTAACAAAACCACATACCCCAGTCCTCTGGTCCTAACTATGGTGCCTGCAGGTAAATATTTAACTGTTTGCTCTCCAGAAGAAAAAAAAATCCATGATTTGTATTGAATGTCAATCTCTGTAGCATGAATATTCCTACTATCAACTAGAAGTGATTGAAAGTAAATTTGGAAAGAGATGCATACCCCAGTAAGCTGGGAAAAAAGAATATAATAATAATTTAAATAATATATCAGACACAATAGGTGTAAATGGGGTTGGTGTCACTTAGTTATTGAAAATTCCTCAATGGCTCCTCTTTGCTATAGGAAACATTTCATAGCAGATGAGTGAATTTGGGATCTGTACCTCCCCTTCCACATCTATCCCTTTTCCAGCCTCGTCTCCCATTGCTCTCCCAAACTCAGCCTATGCTAAAAATGTACAGACATATTTACAATATCTAAATGCTCCATATGTTTTCATGACTCACTCCCAGGTGAAGACCAATTGTGAGTTCATACCCATGATCAATGGGCCATCTAGGAATTGCTCTCTATTCTTTTGAATTTTAGTTCATCTAGTTTTTATTACTTCTGCAGCTCTCTGTGGCTTTAAAAAAATGATTTAAAAACTGTATTTTTTTTCTGATTGTTGAAGCTGCCATAAGCTACTACACGATTTCTGGAAGGAGAAGCAAGAAAAGACATTTAGCACTGGAAATATTGAGGGAGTAATCTCAGGATAAAGTTTTTCTAAAGAAAAGGAAAATTAATTCTTTTATACCAATGTGCACATTGTTATCTTTATTTCATTTCAATGTGGATAGGTAAAGAACTTTATCATCAACCACAAGTCCTTGTTTTGGGGTTTAATTGTTTTAATAGAAACTAAAAACTCCTTGACAGAAGGAAGGTCAGTTTTGTGACATGACAGATGCTCAGCAAGTATCTGTGAAGTGGATGTAAGGATGAAATATTATGAACAAGGTGCCACAAAAAAATCTGAAGTCGTTCATGAGGCAAAGAGGTGTTACAAATATTAGAAGTTGCCTATGAAAGGCCAGAGAATCATGAAAATATATGGGAGTGAATCTTTGCTGAGAAAAAGAAAAACCAGCAAAGATTTTAGTAGTCTTATAAAATTAGAATAACAAATTAAGAATTAGCTTTAAACACATGACTACTTTTCCTCAAAGAATATTTTCTGAAAAAAAAAAAAAAGAATATTTTCTGAGATTTAGGGATGCATAAAATGCTGGCTCCAAAGAAAGAGAACCAATAGGATCTCAATCCCTATCTCAGTCTCTATCTGCGTATCTTTGTCTATCTACACATAATAGTAGGTATAGATATGCATATACATAGATAATTGAAATTTACTTTAAAAATTAGTTGGATATTTTAAAGAGACTTTTATTTTTAAAAAAGTAGATTCTTTGCCTGATGTGGAGCTTGAACAACTCTGAGACTAAGAATCCTGTGGTTGGGGCAACTGGATGGCTCAGTAGTTGAGCCTCTGCTTTGGGCTCAGGCTGTGATCCCAGGATCCGGGATCTAGTTTCACATCAAACTCCCCACAGGGAGCCTGTTTCCCCCTCTGCCTATATGTCTGCCCCTCTCTTTGTGTCTCTCATGAATAAATAAATAAAATCTTAAAAAAAAAAAAAAAAAGAATTCCATGCTGCACCAACTGAGCCATCCAGGTATCTTTGAATTGGCATTTTCTAAGAATAAAGGGTTCAACCCATTTCAAAGATATCATATCTCTAAATTTGAATGCACTCCATAAATCATAAAAATACTTCTTTAACAAAAATAACATGAAAAATAAATAAATCATAATCACAGTGGAAGATGTTAGCACACTTAGATCAATAGCTGATAAAAGAAGCAACCAAAAAACTAAGAACGAATGAAAAAATCTGAACAGAACTAACAAAATTATTTGATAAAAATGGAACATTCCACCCCAAAATGACGTTCTTTGCAGGTGTATAGAAAATACTAACCCAAATTAACCATACACTACGTCATTAAGCAAGTCTCAATAAATTTCAAATGACTAAGATTACCTAGAATGTCTTCTCTGGTCACAGTGAAATTTAAAAAAAAATTAGTAACAAAAAGATGATTAGAAAAAAATGAACTACCTAGAAAATATATTTATAAATAGTTCATGTATCAAAAAAGAAATCAAATTGAAAATTAAAATGTTTTGAACTGAATGATGATGAAGACATGACATATCAAAATTTGTGGTATGCAGTTAAAAAGCACTACTTAAAAGGAGAATAATTTATACTTATAAATGGAGAAAAATGAAGAAACTCATGAAATCAATGATTTAAATTTCCATTTCAAGAAATGAGAAAAGAGGAGCAAAGAGTCCATCAAATCAAATTTAAGAAGCATATAATAAATAATAAAAAGGACAAACCAATGAAATTTTAAAACCATACACATGATAGAGAAAATCAGAAAAACTAAAAGTTATTTCCCTGAAAATATCTAAAAAATTGATAAATCCCGGGACTCCTGGATGGCTCAGCGGTTGAGCGTCTGCCTTTGGTCCAGGGCGTGATCCTGGAGACCTGGGATGGAGTCTCGCATCAGGCTCCCTGCATGGAGCCTGCTTCTCCCTCTGCCTCCCTCTCTGTGTGTCTCTCATAAATAAATAAATAAATAAATAAATAAATAAATAAATAAATAAAATCTTTAAAAAATAATAAAAAATAAAATAAAATTGATAAACCCCTTAAAAAACTAACCAGGAAATGAAAATGAATGGTTAATATCAGCATTAAAATTAAGAATACCACAATAGATTGTAGGGTCATCAAGTGATAGAAAGAGGGTATTAGGATAGACTTTAACCCAACACTTTTGGTAATCTGAATAGAATGTACAAATTCCTCAAATAAATATCACTTATTACCACTGACAAAAGAATTAAAGCAACTTTGAATAGTGTAAGTTAAGATGTATTTAAAAAATGAAATTTGTTATTAAAATTATAGACAACTCAGAAAGCTAAATGTGAAAACTTTTAAATAAAAGTGCTAGAAAATTGAAACCAATGGTATATAGAAAGAATAATATAATAAGAAAATAAGGAGTCAACCAACACTCATTGCCAATACGTCACCACCCCACCTCACTCGTTGGGCATTAGCAAGCCCATAGGAAATCCTGAACAAACGAGAAAATATGATGAAATTTGAAGAATTTCTTATGCCTAGGTCTAGAGAGAAGATGGCAACTCACTTGGGGAATATTCTGTGCATAATAGCTTCAAGAGTTGTCATTTCTGGCCAGGAGCTACTGTTCTTGACCACAGGACCTGCAGGCTAGTGTTAACTTCTGCTCCTGCCACTGCCCAGAGTAGCATTTGCGTTTTCTCTCTTTGGTTATTCTTCAGCTACATTGGCCTTTTTTTCTTTTCTTTTCTCAACTATGGCAAAGACAGGCCTGTCTCAACTCTCTGTACTTGCTCTTCCATCTGCCTGGAATGTCCTTTCAGGAGTGAGCTTAAGCACCACCTCCTCAGAAAGACCTTGCCCAAGCACTCAATCAATCTGGAAGTCATTCTTTAATCTTCCTATAGTTTTATTTATTGATTCTCTCGCTTATGGTGTATCTACCTACTTTAACGCAAGCTCTATGAATGAGTTGTATCTTGTCTGTTTGATATAGTCTATGTCCCAAGCACCTAGCACAGTACTTGACACACAATAGGCAGTTGTGGCAGTCTGAGTCCTCTGAGGACAGAAGCCACGATAGGATTAGGCAGACAAGAACCTCATGAGTGGAAGTACCTACGGAGGACAAAGGAGAGGGAGCAAGAGTAGGCTGGAGCTTTCAGACCGTGACGCGGGAAGGAAGGAAGATTGGGTAGGAAAAGCCTCAGACCACAGGGCAGTTCTGAGAAAGTCTCCTCCAGCCTGAGAGGGTGGCCCCTATAAAGATTGCCATATAAAGAATTTATTTTTGAGATCTGATAGTTTTTATTCTAAAATTTTAGTCATGAGTCAGTAAAACATAGTAATATAAAAATCAGAAATTTATCTCCACTTTATCTTTTCATCCAAATTGTGTCTGACAAAAATGTCATGAGTTTACCTATTTAAGGGATAAGTCTTTTACCAATATTTGTAACAACTTTTACAACTTTCTTTTGCCCTGATAGGTGATCTTACACAAGCCGTAGACTACCTTTAGGCCGAGGAGACATCCAGCGGCTGTCGAATGCCTCCAAAGCCATCTGAGTGGCCTGGCTCCAAAAATCCCATCATGCTCAGACAGTGGCTGAAAGTAGGGAAAGCTGGGTCCACGGTGGATTCAAAGGAATGGCATCTAGGGCTGGTGTCCATGAGGCTTCCCATGAAAATTCACTCGAAAAGAGCTCTGGGTGGTGAACTTTCTGGCCTCCCTGACCAGTTCATAGATACTTGTTGAAAAAAGGAACGAGTGAACAAATGCATGGATAAATATTTGAACTCCATGCTAGAGACCCCTTCATGGTCTAACTGGACAAACTGTTGGACCCTTCAGCTGGTCTCACGCAGGGCTGATCTTCCTGGCCATCACTTCAATGGATAGTCACACTTCAGGAGGGTGTGTAGGCCAGGGGTTACTTCTGTGATTGATACCTCACAATTAACACCTTAATTGATCCATAAATTAGCTTTATTATTATTGCTATTATTCTTGTTTTCTCTAACCAGATAATAACCCAGGAAATGTTAATATGTCCCTGTCCCCCACCACCACCACCACCACACACACACGTACGGTTCTTAGCATAAGTGCTGGCCACATTGTCCTTCTAAAGTAAAGATCCCAACCTCCAAAGCCTACTGGAAGCAAGCGTGTTAAGGAGACAGTGAAGTAGGGCTGGTAGGGAGTGGGAGGAATCATGGTGGACTGGAGTGGGCTTGCCCCACCTAAACGGGGCGACTGCTATAGAGCTGTGGCCCATTATTGCCAGGTGGGAATGCAGACTTTGTGCTACCAAATCAAGCAATGCCAGAAATCTGGATTTTTATGTGAAATCTCCCGATTTTTAAATGTTGGGAACTAATTAAATATTTCTTAAACACTCTGCAGGCCAACACCAGCCTGGCCAAGCAAAACATGCCTGTGGGATGATTTGGCCACCAGTTTGTAGTCTCCATTCTAGACCTTGGTTGACAGACAACATTCTAGATCTTTGGAACTCATAATTTTGTTAAAAGTTTTGTGGCAGTTATTCTTGGAAGTCTTCTCAGAACCAGCCGATGGCCGGCCACTTATGTCATTCTCCGGGATCCTGGATCCAGAAAGCATGGAAGACAGCAGGCCATACATGTCTGAGTCACGAAGGTCATGGGACTCGGGAGACTGGGGTAAAGTTCTCCATGAAATTCAAAGTGACAGACATCTCTTTGCCAGTATGTGAGCCAGTCTGCCAGCGAGAGCAAGGCTAAAGATAAACAGATGGCTCTTACTCTCTGCCCAGAGGGGGCGCAGAGTGGGCTCCGAGGGGACAGAGAATTCTAAGGCAAGGCTTACTTTCGGCAAATGTCAAGACCTAGAGCTAGAAAACCCACTTTTTTCTTTGGGAGTAAGGTAGAGGGTTAGAAACCCCCGGGGGTAAAGGTAGGAACAATCATGATAAAGCTCATCAGTTACTCAAAAGCATGGGAGGTTTAGAACAGTAATGCTAATTTGTCAAGTCCCTCCAAATAACAAGAGTTGAGCCCGTTTCTCTCCTGCGTGCACACACAGTATATGCCCAATTCTACCTTCGGTCCACTTTGAACACGTTGGTGAGAATTTTGATATTTGACACAATGAATCATTTCCAATTCTCCGGAACATACATTTCAATTCAGTCTTGAGGTTGGTGGCATTGAAAGTGACCCTCTGCTTGGTTTTTCAGAAGCATGAAGAAACCATGCATTTTAGCGGACCCACAGGGATACAAATGCTTGCCAGAGCTTAACACGCAGTAGTAGGAATGCCATCCTCGGGTTAATATGTTAACACAATTGTTGTGGGGCCCTGATTGGCTTTTAGGTCCTTGTTCATTCTTCAAAACTGTGAGTGTAATCCAACAACGCTGACAGTCTGTTCCTGAAGTTCCAACTCTGTTCTCATCAATGGTTCCATAATCCTTCCAATTTTGTATTTATCTTATTGCATGATGACGGCCTTCTTCAAAACTTATCTGTCCGGTTTTAAAAGAAGTTATTGCACTTCTGAAGGTATAGTAATGCTCCTTGCTTTTTGGTTTTGTTTTTTTTTTTCTTGCATTTCAAGCTCAGTGTATTTCCATGTCTTGTCACATCTGTAAGAAAGCATCGCCATGCGAACAGCAAGCGCTCTAACAAGTTGGGTTTCACGGTCTTGCAATCCCCAAAAGTCCCCGATCTGAGGAAGCGGCTCCATAAATCTCATCACCAAGTTTCCCCACCCGACAGCATAAGAATAAACGGCATCTGCCCCCGCTGCTTCCACTGCTTCCAAACATCTCATAAACTGGCGATGTCTGCGGGGACTGGCTTGGAGAAGAGTCACAAGCGGAACCACTCGCTGCATCACGTCACACAGTGGACTTGCCCACAAGGGTCAAGGTCCCCGCCGTCACGAGATGAGGCAGTGGTGGCCCAACGGCCTGTGCTGCTGACTGCGATCAAGCATCAAGCTGCTCTTCTCCTTTCGCCGCAGGTGCCTCATTGGCGAGCAGACTCATCTCTTCCATGTGTAGACCCCACTTCTCAAATTCATGATGGGCATGTAGTTAGGACTCAACAGCTCATGCATGTCGGGTAATTGCGTGTCCACATATATGCTTGTGTAAGAATCTGCACTCCTGCCATTGTACGACGTTTAGAGTCCCCCCAGCCTAGTCCAGGAAACTAGCTGCAACTCAACTTCTAGACTCCATCTTTTTACTCATTCAACACGTATTTAGTGAGACCATATCATGCTTACGTGCCCACCTTCACCTTTGCGTGTTGACCCCACTCTCTTTTCAGGGCCAGCCCAATAGGACAGAGGGGTTTATTTTCAAATGGTCTTGGCAGAAAGTGGCGTAGCAATTAGCCTCTCTAGAAGAATCCCCTGCTATTTCATCAGTTTACTAACTTCTGTGCACTGGAATGGAGAGGGCTGCCAAGTGCAGCGTTCTTTTTGGAAAAAAAATAAATCCTAGTTTAAAATCCTCTACATAATCATATTCTGCTTCGCTTGGCAAAACTCTTAGCTCCTTCGATTGAGACATCAATTGCTCTTTTTTTAGACTCTCACATAGTAAATCTTGCATGTTTCTAAATCCTTCTTGAAATATTATATTTATTGTATGTGTTCTACCATAGGTAGTATTTTTATGATGCTTTACCAAAATGCTTTGTGACCTGTCTGCATTTAGCTGTCTGCAATCTGCCTTTTAGTCCACATCTGCTTACTGCTAAGCAGCTTGCCTTTGCTGTAACTTTGTGTTAAACATGACAAGTTATTATCGTGTTTGCTATTTGCTGCCATTTGCAATTGTCATCTTTTAAGACATGCTGTCTCCCTAGACCACTTTCGAGCATTTGCATGACATAAAAAGAAATGACTGCAAAAAAAAAAAAAATTGCTTAAATGTTATGCCTGGTTGTGGTTTTAAGTGAAACATCTGGGCTCGTTCAAATCACCCTTTCTTCTGATGTGACTTTCTTTGCATGACTAACAAAGGCAGGAGGTTTAGCCAGGTGTCTTTTCCCAAGAGTTACTGGAAACAGGGCATTTTTCCTCCAGGGACCGTGTTTCTGGCCTCCTTGAGGCTCCTGGGCAGAAATACAGGCACCTCATATTTTTCTCCTCAACCTGTCCTGGTCTCTGGGTAGCTTCCAAGAGAAAAGTCTCTGGAACATCCTTTGAAAGGAAGTCCAGAGGAGGGTCCCAGGAGCAGAGGCACAGTGCAGAGAAGTGGAGAAGCTTGGGGAAGACTTGGCTGTCATCTGTAAAACTGGGCAAAGGAACTGGGCTTGTTCTGGCTGGTTTCAAAGTGCGGAGAGTCTAGGAGTCCAGAGTCTAGGTATGAAGAGGAAGATTTCGCTTCCACAAAGTCATTAACTGCTCCTGCTTCAGGCCTCAGCGGATGGAATACTTCCTCAACGAAGCTTTGTCTGCTATCCAAACTATAATAGACCACCTTCCCTTGATAGTCATGTCACTCTGCTTATTTCCTCAGAACAGTTATGAGATAGTGAGGTTTTCTTTATCTTCCTTCCTTCCTTCCTTCCTCCCTCCCTCTCTCCTTCCCTCCTTCCCTCCCTCCATCCCTTCCTTCCTCTCCCTTTCTCTCCCTCTTGCTCCCCCCTCCCTGTCTCTGCCTCTTTTATTGTTCTCCCTAGCAGGATGTGAACTTCGACAACAGGTACCCTTTCCATTTTGTTCACCCACATATATGCAGAATAGGGCTGGCTACATGATATGTGGGGCCCGGAGCAAAATTCAAAAAGCAGGAAATAAGTGCTGCTAAATGTACTAAGGTATAAAACTTCTTTCTTGGGTGGTCTCTCTTTCAACTTAGCATTTTGCTTTTTATTTGCTATTTAATGTCATTCTAAGTTCAGAAAAGTTGGAATTTTGAATTATTAGCATGGATTTTACCATTCATCTTTATATCGTGCAATGCCAGTTTTAAATGCAACTATAAGAGCATTTAACTCATGTGTGGTATCACACAAATGACACAGTCATATTTCTTAGCTTATACAGGCACATGTATTTCATTCTTACCAGAACAGTAGAAATGCTACACAAAACTAACTCAACAGTCTTTATTTCACTTCTTGATACATTCTGCTGGCACTCTAAGAGTAAGCTTACAAATAAGTAAAGAGGGACTGAAAAGGAAAGGAACTAGGTGTCACCCATATTTCGCTTTCCTTCTACGTCGTCATTTCAGCATTGAGTGGTTGGCTAACGCAGAGAAGTAACAGGAATAAGAAAGCATATGACCATCAAGAGATGGATGGTTTGGAAGATGTGGGACATATATACAACGGAATATTACTCAGCCGTAAACAGAATGAGATCTTGCCATTTGCAACAACATGAGTAGATGTAGAGGCTACAAGGCTAAGCAAAATAAGTCAGAGTAAGACAAATACCATGTGATTTCACTCGTATGTGGAATTTAAGAGCCAAAACAAACAAAGAAAAGAAAGACAAGAAACTAGGGTCTTAAATACAGACCCGCTGGTTGCCAGAGGGGAGGTGGGTGGAGGTAAAGGGTGAAACAGATAAAAGGGATTAAGAGTACTAAGTAGTAAGCACTGAAGAATGCTGAATCATTACACAGTACACCTGAAACTGATTTATTTATTTATTTATTTATTTATTTATTTATTTATTTTTAAGATTTATTTATTTATTCATGAGAGATACAGAGAGAGAGAGAGAGGCAGAGACACAGGCAGAGGGAGAAGCAGGCTCTTCGCAGAAGCCCCATGTGGGACTCGATCCCAAATCCCGGGATCACGACCTGAGCTGAAGGCAGATGCTCAACGGCTGAGCCACCCAGGTGTCCCCCTGAACCTGATTTAACACTGAACAGGTTCCTTGGTCTCTGTTCTATCCAGAGCAAGTGAAATATCCCTATCTGACCTAGACAAATCTCCCCTAGTTGATTTAGTTCAGAAAGTATCAGGCGTTTGCAGCTGCCTGACAAAGAAACGCATTGTGTGCCCTGGCCCACTCCTGACTCACTCACTCTCCAGGCGTACCAGTCCTCTGTATATGTCATGACTTTTCACACTTTCATGCTTTTGCCCATCAGAGCCACCTCCCTCTCCTCTCTTTTCCAACCAACTTGTCTTCCTTCCGGAAGACCAGCTTTCCTGTTGCACCTTCTTTAGTTCTCATTGCATAGTTGCTCCAATGTCATTGTATTGAGAGGTTGCTGGAGCGCCCGGGTGGCTCAGTTGGTCAAGCATCTGCCTCTGGTTCAGGTCATGATGAGGAGTCCCAGAGTTGAACCCCAGGTTGGGCTCCCTGCTCGGCGGGGAGTCTATTTCTCTCTCTGACCCTCCCCCCTCTCATGCTCTCTCTCACTCTCTCTCAAATAAATAAACAAGATCTTAAAAAAAGAAAAAGGAAAGAAAAATACTGTTGACATTTTTGTCTCTGAGCTCTCCTCTGGGACAGGGTGAGGAATTGTTCTCTTTTGCATTCTGTTGCCTGGAACCTTGAATATAGTACCTGGTACTTAGCCGATGCTCACTGTCTGTTACCTGAGGGTTAGCTGATGATTTACTAAATTACATCTGTGGTTAGGCCTGGGAAATGTTGTATTGGGGCTATTTTCAGAATACCTCAGTTACAGGTCAGTTGCCACCTCCCAGTCCTTATTCTTTTTGTCCAAAGATGATTCTTCATCGGAAGCTCTTTTAGCTGATTGTGGGAATTATGCAAAACAGTGGTGATAGAAGGGAGTGTGGGCAATAAAAAAAGGCATATTGAAGTCGTTTTGGAGGTAAGCCATTCAAGAAACCGTCTGAGCTCAGCTGTGCCTACAGTACTTTGAGAACTAGCTAATTATGAACTTATAGACCACAGAACCCTGACTATGACACCCACATTCATTCTTGAAAAATATGACTCAGTTGTCAGCCCTGCACATATACAGGAGTAGGAATCTGAGGGGGAAGAAATATCTATCTCCTGCAGATGCCATTCACAAAGATCCCCAGACAGTCTCCTAAGCAGACTGCATTGTTCTTGTCTGGTCTCATCCCACTGGGAAACAGTCCAGGGTGTTAAATATTTTCCCTGAACATACCAGTCTACCTCTTTAGGCATGCTGTTTTACAGGGGTCTCTCCCAGTGGGATGTTGTTTATCATTTATTTCTCATCCCAAGTGAAAATTGCTATAGAAATAAATCTTTTCATTCAGTACACAGGTTTGTTAAAATTATAACTGAAATAGAACAGATATTATCATGATTTTGCAAAAAAAAAAAAAGGCCTTACTCTTATAAGATGGAAATCTTTTTTTTTAATTTATTTTTTATTGGTGTTCAATTTACTAACATACAGAATAACCCCCCGTGCCCGTCACCCATTCACTCCCACCCCCCGCCCTCCTCCCCTTCCACCACCCCTAGTTCGTTTCCCAGAGTTAGGAGTCTTTATGTTCTGTCTCCCTTTCTGATATTTCCCACACATTTCTTCTCCCTTCCCTTATATTCCCTTTCACTATTATTTATATTCCCCAAATGAATGAGAACATATAATGTTTGTCCTTCACCGACTGACTTACTTCACTCAGCATAATACCCTCCAGGTAAGATGGGAATCTTAATGAATGAGTGACACATTAGAGTTTTGTTGTTTTGTTTTGTTTTGTTTACCAAGAAAAAGGAGTTGTCAAGAGTTGGCTTGGAGGAATGGGATATTAGATCATGTGGGGATCATGAGCAAGACTCAAGTGGAAAAGGCAAAATATAAAAATTCTACATGAGAAAGAAGCAAGCTCCGGAATTTCTGTCTTCTTTGCTTGCTTCATCATCACACATGAAGTGCTTCCGTACTGAGTGGCAAGACAGGCAGGTGAGACTGGCTTACCTACGACTGGTGAATGAAAGTGGCCCTATCATGCTGGAAGATCTTAGAACTATGAAGTCCAGATGAGGACGTGGAGAAGGGTATCAGATATCCATCCTGCCCCCCGCCCAAAGGCAAATGCAGCGGGAGAATCAGTCCTATTCCGATTATTTCTGTGGTCTAGTGGTGGTAAGAATAAAAATTCTTACCCCGATTGTGAGCCAGTCTAATCACTGGGTCATCTCTCATTTAGCTCTCCATTATACTACTCTGTCCCTGACTGAATGAATCCTTGTCAAGTAATGGTTAAACCTTCCACTGTTCCCCAAAACACTGAGCGCCAGCTGAGTGTAGATCATCTGCCAACACCAGCAGGCACGTGAAACTCAAATTGGGCACATGTCTCCTGAGAACACAAACATACCTATGCCAGAGGGGTGGCCGTGCCTCCCAACGCCTTCAGAACATGCAATAATTTCACTGCTTCAAAAAAAAAAAAAAAAAAAAAAAAAGCATTGTACACTTAAAAAAAAAAGTAAGAAAAAAAAAAAAAAAACAAAGAAGACTTGGCTGAAGGCACGATTGCTTTTCGGAAGGGAAACTCTTTTCCCAGGGTGCACCATGCAGACAAAACTTACTGCATCCCTTCTGAAAATGTGTCTGGAGCAGTCTTCCAAGATGATTAATAGAGCAAGTATTTTTCATAAGGGTCTGACCTTTGAGAGCATAAGCAGACAAAAGGCACAAATGGCCAGAGTTGGGTGGAGAGCTGCAGGCTCACAGAACACCCGTGTCCACGTACCCACCGCTCAGCAGGGCCTGTGACACGGCGCCGTCCCTGCGGGGAAAGCTGCTAGGACCCTGAGGGCTTGGAAAGGCTTCTTGTGTAATTTTAAGGGTCTTTACCTGAGGAAGATTTTCTTTCAAATGATGGGACAGCTGGCATATTGCAAGTGTGGGGACTGGGAAGATAAATTTAGCCAGAAGATTCTTGCACCAAGCTTTCAGCTCTGAGCAATGGGCCTTAAGTTTAGAAGCAAATTCCCAAATGTGATGTGGAGAGGAAAGGAAAAAGGGGGTAGACATTTTGGGGAAAGAAAATCAATATTTTTGAGGACTTATTTTCAAATTGGTGAGGCCATGCCTGTGGAAAGATGTGGAGTCTCAAGCCCAGTTACGTCTAATTCCAAACCTCATTCTCATTCCACAAACCAAGCTGGGGGAGGAAGGATTAAATAGATAGATCTTGTTTAAAAAGAATGCACCTGACTGGTTCCGTCAGTTAAAAGTCTGACTCTTGATTTGGGCTCAGGTCATGATCTCAGCATTGTGAGAAGGAACCTCACGTAAGGCTCCATGCTCGGGGTGAGTCTACTTGAGAGTGTCTCCTCCCTCTGCCCACCCCCCCATGCTTGCGCTCGCTCTCTCTCTCTCTCTCTCCCCACTGCTCCCTCAAATAAATAAATAAATTCGTAAAAAAATAAATAAATAAACCATATGTGTCATGAGAGTCTCTGCTGAGTTGGTAAGTCTAAGCAATGCTGAATTTTCTTGTACTTAATTGTATTAATGCATTTTTTTATTTCCTGCTGCTCTCACCTTTTATTTTTCCAGTAATTTTCATTTATGTATCCGTGGCTTGTTGGCTTAAACAATCGTATTGAATAGTTGATGTCACCGGGTACTGTGCCACATGGTTAGTACGAGGCGTCGTCTGAGCTTGGCTTCCCTTACAGCTGAGACTAAGGCTTGCAGGTGGGAGGTTTATCTGGGAAGTGATTTTGGAGGGAAGTGGGGGACCAGGAAGAGGGAAAGGGGGGAGGAAAGCCAATATGCGGCCACGTTACAGAGCTGACCAGCAGTGCGGGCTGCGGGTGCCCAGTCTTGTTGCTCCTTCTGAGGAACACGTGGAGGAACCAGAGGAGAAGCATCCCGGCCCCTGGCCTGCGCTGGGAGGGAATCACCCCACGGAGCACGGACACTTGCACGCTCCTGGGTCACCTACGTGAATGTCAAGTGGGCTTCTGCGGTGCGTCACCCAGGGAGCGAGGGCAGCCTCGGGCAGGAAGCAGAGGTGCTCGGTGCGGGCCTAGGTGTGCGCTGTCGATGGGGAGCAGTTTGAAATCTTGCAGAACTCTGCCAAGCCCCGCGCTGAGGCCGAGGAGGAGAAGAGGTGAGGCGAGGAGCAGGACACCTGAGGGAGTGTGCTAAATGGATATATGACCTTTGCCCTCAGGAAGGAGCTGGCGGTTTAGTGAGATGCACAGTGGATGGATCAACAAGCCACGCAACTACAAGCCTTGATAAGCACTATACGGGGAGAGGACGGGGCCAGCGTGGCCCAGCAGGCCCGTCTACCTAGAGCGGGGGTGTCGGCCACCGAGGCGTCTCTGGGGGTGTGACACTTAGGCTCAAACACCCACCGAACGAGCAAGAGAGAGCAGGACAGAGGTGTGGGGAAGGGCATCCGAGAAACAGCCTTTGCACAAAATGGGGGCAGAGCGGATCCTAGTGAGCTGTGGAAATGGAAGGAAGCTCGACGTGTCTCCGGAGAGGGAAGGTGAAAAAGAAGAAAGAGCTGTACCTGGGGAGGTGGGCAGCTGGCTTCTGGGTTTTACTCTGGGTAAGATGAAAAGCCAGTAGAGGTATTTTTATATTTTTGAAAATTCTCCATGGTTTTTATGAAAAATTAATTTGTGCTCTGCAACAGGGGAAGCAGGGAAGGGTTTCTGAGGTAGTTGCGGTAGTCCGGCGAAGGAGAAAAGTGGGCTGACCAAGGAGCTATTTTTCCTTCCAGAGAATGTGGTGGTGGGTTGATGAGGAAGAGGAAGAAATGGGAATCAAGAATGACTCCCAGGTTTCCATCCTGGGCATTGATTCCCTCACCCAAGAAATATTTATTAAACATTTACTACCTACAGGGCATTCCTCTAGATCACAGGAATCCAAAGATTGATAAGACTCTACCCCAGCCCTTGGGATGACTCACAGTCCAGCAGAGGGTAGGAAGTGCTCTGTTTCCTGCACATTCCAGACCTCGTTAAAAGCTAACACAATCGAGGTTACTTCCTCCTGTCCAGATGACCATAAATGTATTCTACTTGGGTGGCCCCATAAGACTGTTAGTCGCCCAGAATACTTCAGAAAATTGATCCACAGACGAATCAACTGCCCATGGGTTCTTTTAGCCTCACTGGTTAATAATTAGCTTCTCAGACATCTGAGATGTATAAAGTTTCATCCTGAGCATTCACTCCTGAAAATGGAAGTGCTAAATGGATTGGAGTTATCTGGGGTCAGTGTAGCAGAGTCAGTCTCTGTAAGGAAGTGTTCCCAGCGTGAGACATTGGCCATTCCCTTCCTGTTTTCTTTGAAGTCCCTGAAGCCATGACAGGCTACCAACAATGCTGTGTCCTCCAGCTGGCATTCTTGCAACTGTTGGCCAATCTTTTTAGGCTTCATTATGAAGATGAACTTTATAAGGTCAAAGGACTGCTTCAAGCCCTGCTGAGCCTGAATCCCTGTGTCCATGATCATTTCCTTGGAGGTTCTTCAACCTGCTGTAGAATTTGCATTTTAACTTGCAATAAGATATCATCTAACATCTCCGAAACCACCCCACGTGTGCCTTTTCTCAGCCACTGTTGGTCAAAACACAGCAGAAATAACTGTCCACAGAGGAGTAGGAAAATAATTATTCAGCATCATTAAGACTGAGGAAAGTACTGTATCATGCACACTTGGGATAACTGAGAGCCCAAGACGAGCACTCCCTTGTTCTGTCTGAAGACCATGGGAAAAGCTTGTATTAACTTCTCCTCCCGAAAGAATCGAACAGTAATGAGTCAGTAGTGGTGGGGGCAGCACTGAATGAAGTGCACCTGTAACTCTAGGTGTTGTCTTCCCCTTAAAGTCATTGGATCTTCACGTTCCATTCAACATCCTAGAATCTACACATATTCCCTTAATATCTACTAGATTGGCTGATCATCTTAATGACAGTCCCAAGATTTGAAAATGCCAGGATAGATGGTTTCTTCATGGAAAGACTCTGGAATCATTCATTTTCTTCTGAGCTCAGGGGAAACAGTTTTGCTGGTTTTAGTGCACTGTTCACAAAGGTATTGAGTACATTTATCTGGAGAAGGCACATGAAAGGCAAGACTTGAATCCCAGTGTCGAACTGGAGCTGGTGTTCAGTAAAGACTAATTTCAAAAACAGGAAAGAGCAACGAGTAGAGAGAGGATATAGGCTCTTCTCTCAACACTCCCGCCCGGGCCCTATCCTGTGGAGCTGATCCCGTGCAAGTGAACCTGATGTAGTCTAGACTTGGCCAATCTGAATGATCCATCCTCCAGACTGCAGTTTGGTTCACAGATGTGCATGAGACCTGTTGTGAGGTCAGTTAGAGATCTCCATGGGCCTTGTGGAACTAGGGGAAAGGTATTTTCTATTCCAGATGGCAATATGTGAGAAGGTATAAGCTTGAATTTGTTAGTAGTATCTTGCTCCCCCATAAAGAGAGCTTGCTTGCTTGCTTGCTTGCTTGCTTGCTTTGATAAGAGCCAAGCAGAGGTAAGTAGAAAAGAGGAAGAGGGAGGTGGGAGGAAGGAAAGGAGGGAGAGAGAGGAGGGGGAAGAGGATGTGAGAGAGTGAGAGACGAGAGGGAGGAGGGAGGAAGAGAGAAAGAAGGGGGAGGAAGGGAGAGAGGGAGGGAAGAAAAGGCAGAGGAGGGAAGGAGACAGAGAGAAATGGGGACATGGGGCGGGGATGGAGAGTGAAAGAGAAGGATTGAGACCTCAAGGCAACAGCTGAAACCCAAGAGAGACAGGGGCACATAAAGGGAGCTCTTTGTCATGGGAGTCCATGACTCACATTTATCTGTATTTGTGTCTCTTGCAAGGAAGGGTCCTGGCAACCTCAGGAGGCCGTTTGATCACCGCATTTCAGCAAGAATGAGGGCAACTCCAGATGCCTTAGGAAGAAGTTCCTATATCATGAAATGTTTACAGCCATGAAAATTTATGTTTTTGACACATTTAATGACAGAGGAAATGCTCATGATAAGTCAAGTGGAAAAAAATTAAGAACTTTTATAGCACAAGACTTAGTTTTTTTGCAACATCTATTTACATAATTGTATAAAAAATAGACTGGAAAGAAATATGTTGGAATTTTAGAGGTGGCTATCTCTGTAGATATTATTAAAAGTAATTTTAATTTTCTTCTTTATACATTTCTTTGTTTCCCCCGTTTTCTACAATGCATAAAAACTGCCTCTTTAATCTATAATAAAAGGCATATTAATAAAAGTCAGAAAATTCATATTTTTGAATTAATTCAAGGTGGCTTTCACTTAGCCCACAACACTCTCCCAAATGTATCAAAGGTCATGTTTCAAAACACCTGAAAAATTTGGTACTTGACTTCCAAGTGGAATCCTTTGGGTGCTTGTGTATTTTATTGTAATGGCCCCTGACCGTGTTTCTAGCCCCGTTGCACTTTTAGTTCAAAGTAGGAATGAGAACTGTACCTTCCACAAGGAGCTAAGGGTCCAGCTATTACTACAGATATTAAGATAAGGGACAAGTTCTGAACTCCCTATTGACAGAGGGTTGTGTCATTTGGAGGACACTTCTCAATTTCATCCGACAAAATTGCTGGATGTCAAATTCTTAAATAAACAATACCAAGGTTCCTGCGGGGTGGGGGAGTCAAATAGGAGATACTTGCTCTTGGCATAAAGGTATACATCTGAGAACTAACTTATCACATTTCACAACTCGCTGTAAACTAAGAGGCGTAGAGAAGAAAGGGTCAAAGGCTGCTCTAATTACTCTCATTTGAGCAAGCAGAATGAAATGAAGTTTCCTGGGGTAATTAATCACTTTGTGATGAAAAGTGAACACACGCTGGACAGGTTTTTTTGGTCAGAGATTTGGTGGGAATTGCCACTGCCTCGTGGAGGACGCTGTCGTTCCTCCGGCAGAAGGTTCCCCCTTAGGAGAGAAGGTATAGTAACGCAAGGCCCAGCGTCCGAAGTAAAGGCGTAAGGAAAACAGCAGCAATCATCTGGCATTGCTCTTGCCTTTGAGTTTTGGCTTCAATTCTTGCTGGGAACAGGAGGCTTGCGAGTTTCTACGGTGTGTTGGGTGGAAACGGTCTATGCCTGGTGATTTTCACAAACAGATGAATATACTCCTATTTCCAAGCATGCGATTCAGCCACTTGGACTCCAGCAGTAACTGCCACCCGTTTCAAAGGAGCTGGTGTAATGCAGTCCTTACTATCTGAGCTCATATCTATTACGAAAATCAAGCTGCATGTTTTTCCAGGTGCTACCATCTTGGAAACAAGGCACAAGGGGACCAAAAAATGTGTTTCAGAACCTAATGTGAAAACCTCCAATTAGGCTTTTTTTTTTTTTAATCCAGTTATTGCAAGTTGTTTTGGCTAAAACTGGAACATATTTAAACATCTTCCAACCTTGTGTATTTGCTGCTCTTACTGCGTATGTGTTATTTTGGAAATGTTCAAAAAAAAATCCCATCAAATTAAATGTAGACTTGACATTGTAGTCTACTTTGGTCTTTTTTATTAATTTGAGTGTGAAATTAGGCAATGCCTGTTGATTGTCAGTAAAGTGATTACAGTAGAATGACTAAATAGCAAATAGTCCAACTGTCAGAGGATTTCTGAAACCAGACCAGGAAAAACAGCAACATGGAATTAAATGCTATTCGGGGACTTTGATTCTCTATCTGTCTCTTTATGGTGTTCCATATTTCAGGCCAATCCTAGGCCCCTTCTCCCACCCACCCCCACCCCCCAAACAACATGGAAAGCAAAGAACAGCTCTCCTGCTGAACACTGTATTATTCCGAATTATATTTTTTAAACTTTTTGCCCAGTTAGTCATATGTCTGAAAATGCATAGAATATCCTCTTAAGCAAGAGTGTGACTCAAAATCTCACTACATACTTGCAAAAGAGCTTTGGCATGCCCCGTCTCTGAGGAGGCTGCTGGGGTTGAGACTGGACCAAATGGCAGCAAAATGCCTTCATGAACATGGAGGTAGCTCCCAGATCAAGGCCGGGTGGATCTGAAGGGCGGGGCAGCCCACGGGGCAGCTCAGAAAGTGGGAGGACAGCAACGTTGGGGAAAAACTGAACAGAACCTGAAGGAGTCAAGCCATGGTTGGTGCCAAGTTTCTTCTCTTTCTATGGGAAATTTGGAATCTGCCCTTATCTCTTTTACCACACCTCCCAAACTTGCCTGGAGTTCGTATTCGTTCTCTGCATGCAGTCATATTACATTCCATCTCCCAGACTTTAAACTACTGACTTGACCATGAATCTGGCCACTTTTATCACACTACAGACCTTCCAGCTCATAAGGCACCCCCTTGATAATCCTACAATAATGCCCGAGAACATCTACAATAATGCCCAATAATTTCTCAAATGCTTAGTGAAGTTTCTCTGGAAAGCTCTCTCATGTATTTTCAAACCTAGATACCTTACCTATTATCTCCACATTATTCATCGAAATTTTTGATCCCCACAAAACAGGCCATCTGTAGATCTACCATGAAATCAGGGGGTGGATCAGAAAAGAATGACTAAAAATTACAATATAATGCAAAAGTACTTGATTTGATGGCTCTGGAATCAAGCACCAATATGATAGCTATCCCTATAAAATGACTGGAGTTGAACTAATAGACACCTCTGAGTGGTTGTTCAAAGTGGTATTCTTTTTTAAGAGTACCTTTAAAAAATGACTTCTATTGTTAAGTGGATCACAAAAGACATGTGACCATCGGGTAAAAAAAATTAGAATACATATATTACGATAAAAGCAGATAATAAGAATCAACTGTAATCCCATCACTGGACTGTTGATGTTTTTGTTGTATATCCTTCAGGAGACTTCACATTGATGTATTTCACAGTTATAGACACAAACACACGCGATAAGATATCCTGAGGAAGCCAAAGCTAAGGTTCAGAGTCATTTTGTAAACGGTATTAGGTGTCGCCCTACCCACCTCCTGCTCTTCCCAAGTATCTTTTTGCTTCTCCAGGATTCACATGGAAATGGGGTGCTTTATGAGAATGAAACTCAAGACACGTCCAACTTGGGGTCCAGACATATAGTTATGTCTGGCAAACTATGTGTGTGTCCTTGGGAAGCTGTTCTCCAGCAGAAACCAAACATCAAAGATCTAGGGATCCCTAAGAAAGAATTCATCTTAATTGGACCAAATTCAGAAATGGGGATTAAAGGAGAAAGTCACAATTCTGGATTCTGGGTAGAGCTATAACTTCAATCTCCATCCATCCCACGGCTCAGGTTAGTGCAGCTAGAGAAGACGCCGCTGAGAATACAAAAGGAAGAGCTTAAACTCTAGGATTCCAAATACCTTTGTAGTAGGAATCCTTTAACTGAGCATAAAAAGAGAATTAAGGACCTAGTAAAACTCGGGCATTAGTGATTGCTGTCCTTAATGAAACATCCATAGATGTTCTCACACAAACACACACACACACACACACAAACACACACACACACAAAATCTGTAATATAATTTTAAATGATTTCAATATTTGGACTTTACTGTAATTTACTTATGAATAGTGGTTCAGTGAACATCTTTATACCTAATATTTGGGCAAATTATCTAATTATTGATTATCTAATTACTTTATTAGGATGAATTCCTAGAAGTGAGATTGTGGGTCATAGGCATACACCTATTTAACACCTATGATATGAACCGTATATATATTATATTTCCTCTAGAGAGACTGAACCAGCTTACTCCTACCAGCACTGAAGGAATGTGACACATAAAATGTTAGTCGTTTAGTCCATCCTGATATCCTGAATAGAGTGACCCCTTCCCTTTCTCAGAACCACCACTCACTGTAGAAAACAGTAAAACGAGATGGACCCAGTTTATAGCACCAAGTCTCATCATAGACCAATAGGGCAGAAAGTGCCCCACGTGTAAATCGTCAACCTTGGCCACTCTTGCTCCTCTTCACTCTGCAAGCCTCTAACTTAGACTGAGTATAGTTTTTTGAGTAATACATTTCCCTCCTATTTAATAGCACAGTGCTGGGATAGTTTTCTTCCCTGATATGTTATTAGACTTTTCCTCAGATCTGCTCTCATTTGGCATTTCCACCCTGCATTTCCAAACTCCGAGTGTGTCCATGTAACAGTGTTTGAATTCACGCACATCTGAGCCATTTTAAATTAATGAGCCAAAGAAAGATCCATGAAGCCCCACCATTACCAACGGTGCCCCAATACTGCACTTCATTTCTTCCTTGCTCTCAGTTTCTTTCTGTGAACTCATTTCTGATTCTACCAGTATCTTTTACACTTGCTGTATCTGTTCAATTTTAGAAACACATTTTTGAGTAGCACAATTGTTTAAAAGAGGACTGAAGAATACACTATGAAACACAAACTTTTTCTTCTATCACTTGGCAAAGATTGTAGAGCGTCATGGAGGTTACATGGGAATTTTTAAAAATTAGCACTTTTATACGTTGATGGGTATAAACCAATAGAGTGTTTCCGGAAGGTAATTTGAAAATATGCATCAAAGGCCTTAAAAAACATTTTGTGTATGCAATTCTAGCTCTATGAATTTATCTGTTGAAAATAACTGAGCAAGTATAGGAAAAGTATCATAAAAATGTGTTTATCACAATATTATATATACATAAAATGGAAATAAAAAGAATATTTGATCATAGGGAATTGTTTAAATAAGATGCCACATGCATATGGAAATATATATGGCTATTAAAATGAAGACAGATCCGTATTAATAGTAATGAAAAAACACTGATGATGTAATTTTAAGTAAAAATGGCAGACTGCAGAGTAATCAACGTAGTGTGATCCCATCTTGGTAATAAAGACATTTGATTTATGTAACTAGAGTGGACAAGCTGGATCCCAGTTCCATTGTGTGCATGATTAGCCTGGGAAAAGAAGGTACCAGAGAGTCATGCTATGCACACTTATATCTAGGGGAGAAAAAGGAAAAAGCAGGAGAAAAGGCCCTCACCAGCCTAGGTATGGGTTTGACTCCTACAGAGATGGAACCATTCTCTCCAGTTTTTTTATTTTTTATTTTATTTTATTTTATTTTATTTTATTTTATTTTGTTTTGTTTTGTTTTGTTTTGTTTTATTTTATTTTATTTTATTTTATTTTATTTTATTTTATTTTATTTTATTTATTTATTTTTTCATTCTCTCCAGTTTTGATCCAAAAGTACAACCTGCCACTGAAACTCCAAGCATGATGGGAGTGGGCTTGCGGCAGCACCACCGCAATCACCATCTCCGTCTTCACATGGCTGTCTTCCCTCTGGGTCAGTGTGGCTCTTCCTCTTCTTAGAAGGACAACAGTCATATGGCTTAGGCGCCCACCCTACTCCAAAACAACCTCATTTTAACTTGAGTATATCTGTGAAGACTCTATTTCCAAATAAGGCCACCATGCTGTAGTACGGGATGTTAGGATTCCAACTGGTCTTTCTGTGGGACACAATTCAGTTCATAAAAATGTCCTTGTGTAGTCCCCTCCCTCATTGATTCTGGACCATGTAACTTTCTCTGGCCCACATGAGAGGAATAAACTTGACACAGAAGAGGTGTGAAGAACCCTTCAACACTGAGGCTCTGGCCCTCCTGGAGCACTACCTTGACTCTGGGAGGGAGCTTGGCATAGCCTCCTTGAAGAGGAAAGGGCCACAGGTCCAGGGGGGCCTAGGTATCACGTTGTCCCAGCTGCGACCCCAGCCAATCCTCAAACTGAATTCAGTCACCTAAGTGAAGCCAGATGAAGTCAGAGAACTGCCCAAGCTAGTACAAAATAGTGAGAAATCATAAATTATTGTTTTATAGGATCTACCAGGTTTTAGGGTAGCTGTAATAGAAAACTGACATGGATAGTTATTGGTTTTCCCAAAGTCTAAGCCCCAGTCAGATCTGATGTTTCCCAGCCCACCTGTTCTAGAATATTGGTTTCATCGGAATTAAAAAAGCCTTTAGAGATAATCCAGTCTGATTTCCATATTTTACAGATAAGACCATTGAGACTTGAGAGCTGAAGTAATACACCTAAAACCATGTTGGTGTACAGGCAAGCATCGGTCTTCTGACTCTTGGGTTTGTGCTCTGTCAACATAGCGTGAAGTCACATGTTCTAATATGAAACTACTACTCCAATGGGGGGACGGACTCATGGTCAGACAGCTATTTAGTGTCAACATCAGGCCTAGAAATCAGACTTCCTAACTCCCTTTCTAGAATTCTCTTCCTTTGGGGGGGAGGGTGAGCCTGCCGTGTAAATCTTTCACTGGCACATGTAACTGAGCATCGTCCTACAGAGGACATTGTCCTATCTTTGCGCCGAAGTGGGATTCAGAGGGGAAAAGATGTCATCCCTTATCTTTCCGAGCTCTGGAACCTCTTTCTCTTCCTTTTTTACTCTCCTCTCCTAAATCCCCCGGCCCTGGAAATAGGAGTGAGAACTCCTACCCCTCCCCATCAGCCACCACTTCATGCAGGATGGATTAATGAGGTTATGTCTCCAAAGAACTTTGAGTTCCTTGGAAGAAAGGCATCAACATGCAAAGTGGTGGTTGTTATTGCGATTACTTCACTGAGTAGGGTTTCACAGCTGTCCTGATGGAGAAGGGGCCAACAAAACAGAATGCCAGTTTCCCCCAGCAGAGGAGCAGCTGGAATGGATTATAAATGAGACCTGTGTGCCCGGTTCTCTTTTTCGTCAAAGCCCATCAGACTTTCTCAATGCCCAGCACTCCCTTTGACAGCGCAGCGAGCTCTCTGAGCCAGACAGGTGTGGGCAAAGGCACCATCTAAGCTCCACATGGATAAGCCTGCTTGGCAGGGGCAGCAAAACCCTATATTCTGAAACAGGGCCAACGCATTACCAGTGCTCAGTAATGCAATGGATTTCTCCAGTGGTGATTTGGGGTAAGTAAAACATTCTCCTTGCTCAAACTTCCCTCCACTTTATAGGGCACCAGGGACAGGGGGAGGGAGAGGGAAGAGGGTGTGCAGACTCAGACAAATGTCACACTGCCAGGACCAGAGCACCTCTGCCCACCCTTTCTGCCTTCTTTCTCTTTCTTTCCTTCCTCCTCCTTCCCTCTTTCCCTCCCTTCCTTCGTTCCCTCCTTCCTTCCATTTAGTACATACGTATTCAATATTATGTCAGGCATCACGTTAGGTCATGGAGATATAATGGAAAACAAGATGCGGTCCCTCCCTTCGAGGAATTGGCCCTCTTGGTGAAGGAGCGGTGGTGGGAAGACAGAGACAGACACGTGGACAAAACACCTTCCACAACACAGTCCACACCCCACACGGCTATGCAAGATTAAGGGTATAGTCCCACAGGGACACATAGAGAAGCCACTGAAGCTGGTTTTGAAGGGGTCTTCGAAGACTCCTAAAGGACAATCAGAGATTGTCACACTAAGGGGAGGGCAAGCAGAGGGAATATTCCAAGCAGCCACAGTTCCATTGGTTCTACAACAGTATAAAATCTGTGTTTTGTATGAGTATGTATCAGTGGCGGGTATTGTGCTATAATCCTAATATCACTCGTGCGTTTATTGAACACTTGTTACGTGCTAGGCATCGATAAAAGCTTTAAATGCACCACCTTGTTTAATCCTCATAACGATTTTATAAAGCAATTTCCACTGCTGTGTTTTGTTTTGTTTTTAACTGAAGGTGAAACTGAGGCCCACGGAGGTTAAGCGACTTGCTCAAAGCCACAGACTCAGTTAGTAGGAATGTCACATGTAGCCCCGGAGAACCTCACTCCAGAGCCCACGCCTATAACCGGCACAGAGCAGTTGTACAATGGCAATGGCCTGCCACCTCTATATGTAGGTTAGCTTTGTCCCCATCTGACGGGACAGATCGATCTAGTCTTAAAAAAATAGATTGAAAATAGCAAGGTATAGCATTCATGGTGGGTTCTCAAATATTGGCTAACTGAAAAAACAATTTCTCCAAGAACCCAGGAAATATGGGTTCTCTAGCGCATTGGATAAGCAAAATATTTTCTTCTGATCCAATAACTCGTGTATGAAATAGCCTTTTAATCCATGCAAAGTCATATGCACGAATATGCTGGCAAACAAATTAGAGAGTGAGTCAAGAAGGGTTAAATGTGTACTTTGGGACCATTTGGAACTTTTTAGTTATAATTTGTCTTTAGGTTGTCCAACCTTTTCTAACCCTTTTGTGTTGTCTCTCTAGCCAGACTATAAGCTCCTGGAGGCCAGCAACTTCTCTGTTGTCCATGTCTGTCTTTGTCAGTGCCCAACCCCGCTCCCTCTGTGGTGCTCCAAAGATATCTGGCTGTATCTCTGCCAAAGGATTTTTCATGGCATCCCTCATGGTTGAGTTGTGTGCAAATTTCATATGAGTTCTTGAGGCCATTTTGGGGAGGGAGGGGCACATAACGCATTTCCAGTAAATATTTTTTGACTTGAAAATAGAAGGCACTTGGTAAAAGTTTAGGGCTTGCTGATAAACCAAACCCAAATCAAAGGTTTTCAAGCAGCTCATGTACCTTCTTCAACATCCCATAGGTCCCAGTCCTTTCTACTCTCACTACCCCTCCCTTCATTCCCTGCCCTTGAGTAGCATTTCATAGCTACACAACGAAACCACGTTGTTTATTCCATTGTCCCTTATGCTCCATTATAAATATCCTTTGGGGGATAGTATTATTATTATTATTATACCCTTATTAATCATCCAAAAGGGGGATGGACACTCAGTTTGGAGATTTTTTTTCCCAAAAATGACCATTTCAAATGCCTATAAAAGCATTTTGCTTTGTTTTCAGATTTGTGTGTGTGTTATTGATTTCAAGTATTCTGTTTAATGTATTTAATAATCTGACCTGAGGTGGGGCAAGATGGCGGAAGAGTAGGGTCCCCAATAATCTGACCTGCATATTTTCCCTAGTGCTTCCCACTTAAACAAAAATTATTTGCTGATATGAAGAATAAGGAGGGCTTAATCAAAAAAGGTGAATATTACTGGATCCCTTAATTCTAGCATGGAACTGGGCTCAGGCTTTTCTAGATAGATATAGATAGATATAGATGATATAGATGATAGATATAGATATAGATGATATAGATATAGATATATATACAGATAGATATAGATATAGATAGATATAGATATACATATAGATATCAGTTCCTTTGAACTTGACAACAGCCCTATGGGGTGGACACCCTCATCATGTCTGTGCTATAGATGAGGAATCTGAGACTTGGGGTTGTGAGTGATTTGTAAGTGATGCTGAGATTCAAATGGATCTGATTTCCTCATGCTCTTTTGTCCCTGTTATTGACCTAGAATCATTCCTCAAAGCACTCTGGGATTGATCTCATGTACCCCCCACATACAGAGGGGGAGACAGCTGGGCACACGTCGGTGAGATGCCTAAGGTCAGGGACTGTCAGGCATTGATTGTTTGTTGGTGATACCCCACTACTCATGCCTTTTTGAATAATGAGGTCAAAGAGGCTGGGGATCCAATTGTTCCCTCTTGCTTGATACAGATGCAGGTCACGTTCGAGTGACAGAAATAAACAGACGTCTACGTATGTCTGGGCTCTGTAAAAATTAGCTGCAAAAACAGCTTCTGCCTTTCTCAATCCTTCAGGAGGGTCGCAGTGAAAGTGAGGCAGGGCGAGAGGGTTGGCTTACCCGAATCACAGAGCTCCACATCTTTCCGTGGTTACTTTATATTGTCCCCCAGGCCTATGTAACCAAATTGTCATTCCCCAGCACTCCTCAGACCTTTCTTCCATGTGTGGTATTTCCTCTGAAGCAAGTTGAGCTTGAAGAGGACAGGGACCTGGCAGCCTGCCTGGGGGTTATTCAACCCCACAAAAATAAAGAAATACAGAGCTGGGCCTTGGCATCTGGTTGGATCCCATCCACTATAAACCAAAATTATTTCAGAGGGAATCTTCCTTTTTTTTTCATTCTTTTTTCCCCTGTTTACTTAAAATCTAACAGGGACTCTGCAGGATCATTGCATCTCTCTGGATGCCACATGCCAGGTGCAGGTGGAAGGCAGTGGGGAGAGTGGGGCCGGCTACCGGGGGTGGATGTACATGACCTTGCCCGGTAACCTCACCTTCTCATGGCAACTCAGGCTGCTGAGAGCATTCAGTGTGGAAGCTTCTCCAAAGCATCTAGAATTGGAAGCTTCTCTAAAGCATCCAGTTGATCAATGTATCAAAATTGGGGTTGGTCAGCTTTCACTACAGATGTGGAATGGGCCTTAGTTGTGGGAAGGCACTTAACAAATGTTAATAAATGTTCATTCAAATTCCTCCTTTGTTTACAACATTTTTGATGAATTATTTTGTCCCAGATCTAACATATATGTGAATCTAGGGTTTTGCTGTTTTGTCGCTACTGGTTCTTGCTTACGGGCATCTCACTTGTCTAAGAGGGGGTGATCAGTATGAGTTGAAATTCTGGAGCAGGCTGCCAACATCCAGTTGCCCACTCTGCCACTGCCTGGCTGTGTTACCTTGGAAGTCACTTACACTCACTATAACTCAGTTTCCTCACCTTTGAAATAGGCATGATGATAACAGTCCCCACCTCTTGGTTGTACTAAAGCTATCGTAAGGATTTGAAGAGTTGATCCACAGAACTTCTGAGAATATTATCTGCATATACCATAACTAGCTATTACTCATTCTTAACGAGTTCTTGCCGCAGCTTGCTCACCTTCTATCTGTAAACACAGAAAACTTGGTATTTTCTGCATTTATCTTGTTCAGTTGTGAAAGAAGTAGACAGGGAGGACCTACTGTGTATGGGCACTAACAGCGTATGAGGACCAAATATAAAAGAGATTTAAAGTGAAAAGCAAAAATTGTGTTGATAGTATAAAAGTCACTATGATTCGATTGATATTAAAAGTGATTCTGCGAAAGGAACAAAGGGTTGGTTGTGGAAGAGGAGGTGGACGGGGGGTGGTGGTGCGGAGGACGGGGTAAGTGGGTGACGGGCACTGAGGAGGCACTTGATGGGATGAGCACTGGGTGTGATACTATATGTTGGCAAATAGAACTTTAATAAAAAATAAATAAATAAAATGAATATATTTTTTAAAAGCTGTAATTAATTTGGTAAAAATAAAAGATATTAAAAGTGATTGAGGGGATTTTCATAGTACAGAAAACTTATGTCTTTCACTCTGGGGAGATGGTTTTGTTGAAGTTTCTAGGGGCCAGGGATAGAGAATAAGTGATGTGACAAAGGCAGCTGATGCCACAGTCGATTTGGTTGGGACTGTCTGAGAGCTGACCATCTATCGGGGGGCACCGGTTCCCCTTTACCTCCAGCCCGTGCACGTGGCCATCCTCTAAAGCATGTAATGCGAGTGGCTTTATGAGCAAAGCTCGTCTATGAGGTATGATATAAAAAGAACAAGGAAGCTTCTGCCCAGAAATGGCTCCACTTCCCACCTGCCAGCAGGTGCGTAAGGAGGAAGTCTGCACCTCTTTCTGTTCCATAGGCTCTTTCCATATTCATTCAATCTGCTTCTAGCTCCCTGGACACTTCATTCTGCTGATCACCCTCAGGTCTTTGCCCTTGAAGCTCCCTCTGCCCAGGAACCTCTCCTTACTATAAGGAAACAAACAATCTGAATATTTGGAGTTTTAGTTAGGCCATCGCCTTCTTCATGTCTCCCTCCTTTCTTATAAACTGTGACACTGCATTACTCTTGCCACTGAAATGTCTATAGTCGAAGGAACTAGAACACTTAGAGGAAGACCACATATCTTAATCATCTCAGCTTCCCAAAACCTAGCAAAGTGCCTGGCTTATAAAAGATAATCAGTTAAGTGTTTGTTAAAAGGATGAATGAATGAGATAAATGAATGAGGTTTAAAAACCTCCTGGTCTTCAGAAAGCCAGGTGGAAAAAAAAAAAAAACTGAAATCAACTAATTTCCCCACTTTTGAGCCACTTTGGATAAATGGTACTGGGAGGGAGGCTTAAATTCTTAGCTACGACATTTTCTGACAAATTTATTTTATTCCATTTTATTTGTGTCTTATAGCATTTGGTCTAGTGTATATCACAAAGGTAGCTGCTTAAGAAATGTTTGATGAATGAATGGACGATCTGAGGGATTTCATCTTTAGCTGCAGGATTATGGGGGTGTCCCTGGGGAAGGTGGCTCCATAGTCTAGAGCCTGGAGAGACAGTGACAGTCAGTGACAGATGCAATGCGATGCAATGGGAATCGCTACCCTGATAACCCCAACAGCAACCAGAGGCCTTAGCTTCTGAGGCAAAATCCATGGAAGAAGGAGCCTTGGAAGGCCCTCTGTACCCTTCAAGCTGTCCCACTCCCAGTGTCCCAGTATGGGTGAAATCCCATACTCACATATGTGAGTATCGTATCTTGAATGATATTAATATTATTTCTCTTTCATTTTTATGTGTTCATGACCACCTCCCTAGTCAATAAAAAAGTGAGATGATCACAAAGTAAAAAATAAAGGGAAATTTTTAAAAAAGGTGAAAAAATAAAAATAAAAATAAAAATAAACGGAGATTTGTTATTGGGTATTTGATGTTCACAATAGGATTTTGCAGCAAGACAATAGTCTTGAAAGCAGGCATTATGGAGTCAGAATCTTCTAAATCATTCTGGTGCCCACTTAACATATGGAGGCTCGTCCTGGTGAAACACATTATACAATTTCATGTAAGGCAGAGAAGAAGGGGACCTCAGAGCAAAGCTTGCCCCCCTCTAGGCCTAAGGGATTGTGCAGAGGATGATAAGGCAACGAGGGAAAGGACGTAAAGAAGAATATAGCTATTTCAATGGCTCTTGTCTGGGTCTTCAGAGCCCTATCGAGTGAGCAACAGCAGTGAACAGGTTGGGGGCACGGTGAGAGCACAAAAACTTCTGACCCACCCTTCGTTTTGGATGGAGACAATGGAGCCTGAAGCTATAGGAGGGGCCCTCCATAGTTTAGAGCGTGGAGGGGGGATGTTCAGGTTGGAAGAGGGACTGGTCTGTGGGCCTGAACATCCCATGTTTTCACAGGGCATGGATGCTCATCTCTGAAGCCACAGACCTGCCACGGTAGCTGGGATGGGGGCCGAGAGGGGCCTCCAAGGTGGACAGCTGGGGCCAGAAGCTGCAGGTGGGGCACGGACGCACAGGGGTCTTCATCAACAGTAGCGGCTGGGGAGTGGGGGTGAGTCTTTGGGGAGGGCCCTGGACTCCAAGCAAGTGGAGCATAAATAGAGCACGAGTCCACCAGCCACAGATGTCAGCTGCGGCGCCAGCTGTGAACGCCAGGCACAGGGCGGTGCCAAGCATTCCTCAGCAGACACAGGCACCTCACACCCAAGCACAAGTGCAAATCCAAGAAGTCCTGCCCCCACTGCCGCGGCCCCTGGGACCCAGAGGGGGCAGCAAGACCGGGGAACGAGAGCTCCGAAGCACCGAGCAGGAGAGCCAGGGGTCTACGGTTCTCTATGAATGAGTGGATGGAACTAACTTTGAAACTAAATTAGGCTCAGTGTCGTTGCTCCCTTGCTCCTCGAGCTGGCGAAGGGCTCGTGAGAAAAGTCAAGTCAGGGAGGAAGACCTAAAACAGCGGATTTTCCTCTTGTATCCGAAGTGCCGTGTGAGTAATCCGGGACTGTGTTCTTCGAGGCACTTCTGATGCTCCGCAGGCCAGTCGTGGGGCCCGGGACGGGCGGGATGTGCAGGTACACGACGAGGGATTCCGTCCACCTGATGCCTGGAGGGGCTGCCCGGGCTTGGGGCACCCGCTGCTGGGCAGTGGCCCTGCTTCCCTGCTCCCTCCTTGCCCCAGGCCTCCCTCTCCGCTCCCTAGTCCCTCCCTCATCCTTTTTTTCTTTCATTTCTTGACCTTTACTTTTCCTCTTTGAGGAGAAAAGCACACAGAGGGCGGCTGAATCGGGATGGCCTTTGAGAGCCCTTTGGGCACTGAGAAGAGGTCAAGCTGAGCCCCCAAGCCCCCAGGAAGCGCCTCCCTGACAGGTGCAGGTCCCTCCGAAGGACCTTCGCATGGTGTCATGACCCGAGCACGTATCTTCACTTGGGAGTCCCGGGACAGATGACAGGGGCAACAGGAGCTCTTCCGAGTACTTCACATTTAGCTGATGAACACGTCAGTGAGTCGAAGAAGCCCTCAAAATGTTTAGCAAGTGGAACATTCCCGACGCAGTACGTTAACTGGAGTAACCTAACATAATAACGGCCATAAGGAAAAGACAAGTCATGCTCCCCAGAGACTATCTATAGCCAAAGGGAGAAGATGGGGAACTTTAAGTAAATAACTAATTGGAACGATCCAAAGTGTTGTTTTGCCTAATAGTGGGGTCTCCACGCGGTGACACGAACTGCCTCCGCTTGAGGGGTTTCCACTCACAAGACAAGCCTGCCCCAGTGAAACATCTGAGCGTTTAGTAAAGCGACAAAGTCTTAGAAAAAAAAAAAGGGGGCTGTGGGGGGATCGGAGCCGAACAGTTTCAGGGCCCATCTGCAGGACAGAGAGACGGGGGATGACAAAATGCCCCTCATCTGTGGCCTCCTTGACCTTTTCTCATTTGTGTGAACTTTTAACCCGCAACGGTTAAGGTTGAAGTCAAATTCAGTTTGATGCGATCCTGAGCGATGCCGGGGCGCCGGGACGAGGCCTCTCTGTCTCAGCAGCAGGCTCCGGAAGGTTCGCAGTCCAGGCCTCCTCAGGCCCCGGGCTCCTTCGTGATTAAACCACGAGGCCCCTGAACAACAGTACGTGGCTTTTCCAGGAGCCAGGTCTAATAAGCACCCGAAAGGGGGCAAAACATAGGAAAGACACAGACTGGATTTAGGGCATTGAGTCTTGTTGTAGAACTTCGAAGTACAACGTATGTTCTTCTTATTACAAACATAACGTGGGGAAGAAACCAGGTGAAATTGCTCGGAAATCCCCACCCTCCAAAGCCTGCCATTGGCCCTGGGTCTTTAATAAGGAGCGGGCGGGAGAGGAAATGAGGCCAGGTCCTCGGTCTCCGCTGGTGCAAGATAAAAGTAGGACTTCGTTCAGTTTAAAATTGTGACAAGAACACATCAGTTTGGGAGCTAGGCAGACCCGGGCTGGAATCTCAGCTTTGATCTTGAGCAAATTATTTAAATTCTCTGACCCTCACCTTCTTAGACAGCAAATAGGTGATGATGGCACCTGTTCACAAGGCTTACAGACGCTTAGATGTGCGGTATGTAAACCTCTTGCGAGGCGCACGGCATCAAGCGGGCACTTAACAACTGCATCCGATTGAATATTACAGATGTTCCAGATATTAGGATCTTTCTTACCAGCTACAGACACAATGGCCCGACATCTTTTCTCTCTCTCTCTCTTTCTTACTGAGCTAATGGCCAGACCTTAGGCATATAGTTCACAGAATGTGAGCTCTTGGTCAAACTTTGTTAATTTTTATCACAAGGCATCTATTGAAATTTTCTTCTGTTTCTGTGTCCTTTTGGAATGGTTATAGCTACTCATAATAAAGTAAACACACTAAGGGCAGCTGGCTGGTTCCATTGGGAGAGCATGAGACTCTTCATCTCTGGGTTGTAAGTTCAAGCCCCAACTTGGGTGAAGAGATTGTGTATTTATTTATTTTTAAGATTTTATTTATTTATTCATGAGACACACACACACACACACACACACACAGAGGCAGATACACAGGCAGAGGGAGAAGCAGGCTCCATGCAGGGAGCCTGATGTGGGACTCGATCCCTAGTCCCCAAGATCATGCCCTGGGCCAAAGGCAGATGCCCAACCACTGAGCCACCCAGGCGTTCTGGGTGAAGAGATTATTTAAAAATAAAAATCTTACAAAAAAATAAGCATAGTAGAATTAGTAATGATTTTATGATATATTTTTCAGACTCTCAAATTCCACATCTATAGTGAAAGCTGACCAACCCCAATTTCGATACATTGATCAACTGGAAACTTGGAGTTGCCCTCTTCAGTCCTTGTGGGGAGAGGGGATGACTCAATGAGGAAGGCTGTTTCTTCCTAATGAATGCCCAGCCATCCCACTTGGTTTTGTTGAAAAGCAAGACTCAAAGTCTCAGCCTCCGTGACTGCCAAGATCCTGTCACTCTTAATGTGCTCATTTCCAGCTGTGGCCCCATGATGTCTCTTCAAACAAATTGATCATGTCCCACTCCCTTTAGATGGCCCATAACCATATTTGAGAGTTGGACAGAAATACTGCCTGACAGATGACCCACATTGGGGCCAGGAGGCTTCAAGCTCAACATCTCCCAGTCCACTTGCCAGTGTGGGACGTGCATGGGGCCCACACCTAACAACTGTGTCAGTGGTAACACGGCCTAAGTGCTCAAACACTCAGCTGCTTCCTGCCTGCGGATGACCTCAGGGCCTTAGAGCAATTGCATGTCTGGAGTTTTCTTCCTAGGACCCCATGTGCCTCCATCAAACAAGCCAACAATTTTGTTAATTGTCTGTCTCCATTTAGCTGGAACATGAGCTCCAAAGGGCAAAGCGTTTGGTCTGTTTTGTCTATTGCTGTATGTCCAGCATGGTAGACGTGTATCCGGCATATAGCAGGTGCTCAATTTATGTCTGTTGAGTGCATGACTCAAAGGAATATCCAAAGGTGATGACTTCCCTTAGTTTTTCTCAAGAAAAAAGGGGTCCTAGTAGAAAGAAGTAGGCACTGAATATGCCGTCTATGGAAACTCTCCTTTATTAAAACGAAAGATGCTTCAAGTTACCTGTCTTATCATTATGATAGGTGCTCTTCATTCTGAGTGTAGATGCGGCGCGATAATCGTGATGTACTTTCAGCTTTAAGAAGCTTATAAGAAGAAAAATGTGCTCCTTTGTATTTACTTTTACTGTTCCTCCTCACCAGAAGTTTTGGAATGGTCAAATGGATCATTTTAATGGGACTTGAATTTCAGTAATGGACCTGTCAAAAGAAATAAGGTCATGCCATAAAAACCAATGTGAGTTTATTGTTTGTATTTTGAAGCACAAAAGCGATTTGAGGAAGTTCTGGAAATATTTTGCCCTCTGATGAAATCTGAGGATCAAAACTGTTTAATAATCTTTCTTAATTTCTTAAAAAGGACTTAACTTCCTGTTATATCTCACTATGGCCGGCTTTGACCATGCCAAGCACCTGTTACTTCTCCTCCTGGCATTTGTCTTCACCCGGCACACGTTCCAATTGTCATCATGTGTCATAAGTTTATGTGCTTAATCGTTTAACATCAGTCCCTCCTGACTAAACCGTAAGCAGGAGAATTTTTGTTTGTGTTGCTTATGTTGCTTCCTAAGGACCTAGAATGGTGCCTGGATTGTGGTAAGATGAGCAACTTAATTAAAAGGCACAGCCCGGATCCTGATATCTGTGCAAGCATGTCTCGGAGAGGAAGTGATAGCCATAACAGGGCTTGGCACCCAGGCCATCCACTGTAGAAGAAAGAGAGCTGGACTAAGGCATGGGGTAAGTCCAGCTTCGTTCTTTTCTAAACGTGTGCCATCAGGCATTTGGTCTCCCCAAGTGACGTTCTGATGCTTGGAAAGTGGTAATAACAATAGTCACTTAATAAAAGAGTCATGAAGATAACACGAAAAGAATGACATAAACATACTTTGCTAAAGCCACGAAGGCTTACATAAGCATCAGGTTTCGTTACATGCTGGGCACACCTGCCTGTTGGTGAAATGAGTGATCGGTAACCTTTTACACAGTTGGAGCACTCTCCTGAAGAAGCCAGTAATGGATGCTCGGTTTGCATCCCAGGCTCATAAAGGGAGATGCTGCCCCATGAAATACCAGTGATCGGGGGCTTATTGATATTGCTTGAGGAGCTTTAGAAAATTGTATATTCCTAGGGGTGGTAAGCTGTATTGCTTGTTCACGGTTACGTCTCTCTTGCCACCTTCACTCAGCCTGTCACATATGCCATGCTTTCCGATAGGTGATATTTAATTCTCACCCTGTGGATATTGGGCCTGGCCATAGATTTGCCTTAGTCAATGAGTTATAAGTGGGTGTGATGCATGCCACACCGATGTAGAAACCTTAGATGCGTTGGCATGGTTTGGCTTGGCACCTCCTTGAGCTTCTGGCCTCAGTTATGAGAATGGCACGCCCTAGTTAGTGGATACTGCTTCAGTCTGGGTTCTGGAATGGGAATACACATGCTTCTAGGTCAAGCCCAGGCATGCCCAGCACAGCTACAGCAGACTCAGAGCTCTCATGAAACGTGAGCGCTCCTGAGTTGCCGAGGTGGTTGGCTACCTTTGTGAAAACTGACCAGTACACCAGGATCCGCTCCAACCCCACCGGAGTCCACACTCAGAGGCTCAGGAGTCTGTGATTTTAAAAAGTTCTTCACGTGATTCAAATAATCAGTCAGGTTTTGGAACCACTCTGCTAGATTATCTACACCCCTTCTCTCTTTCCTGCCACCTGCTCATATGAACGGGGCTTGACTAATGCTTCCACCGTCCCTATAACTCAGCTGGTAACATTCCTGGTTGTCAGGCCAGCAGGAAAAAGAAAAGGATACCCCTCTGCTTTGGAGATGGTGATAGAATATGGAGCTGCAGAGACTGAATCTTGAATTAAATCAGACATTTCAAGGTCACCTGACCTCTCCTCTCCAGCTCCTTATTGGGAATGTGATAGAATAATTTATTACTGCAAAAGCAAGATATAACCTATAGAAGGACATACTCTATTATAGGCCAGATGGTTTGGATTTGTGTGTGGCCATTATTCTAGTTTCTGACAATCCCTAATAAGTCTGCCTACTTTACCTACTAAATTATTATTGGCTAATCAAAGTCCAGCAGTTGTGTCTGTTGATGAGGTCTCGAGGCACTTTACAAAAGGCCAGAAGAGCAGTGTCAATGGCCACCGACAGAAACCAAGCCTGGGATTCCAAGGAAGACTTTTCATTTACTAACATCTCAGCATGAAAACCAGAGCCTGCACGTTTGGATGATGAGGGAAAATGACCTTTTTGTTTTCTGGCTACTTGTGATTAGGTCATAACGAAAGGTCATGAATGAGCAAAATTTAAAAAAGCACTTTATAAGAGTAAAAAAAAAAATTCATTAAAATTTGTCGGACAATCTCGTAACCACAGTTATCTCTTAATAAAGTTTAGACAAGACTCTACGGAGAACCAGATCTGTAACAAATAGTCCTACTTCTTTCAAAGCCAGTGACACTCCAGGAAGGATGCCACATGTGGTCTGATTATTTTTTTTCTTGGCAGAAAGGGGGTCAAGAGTTGTTTTCAGTATTATCATGAATGGCATTAAAATTGAACTGGAGGTTTTGTTCCTATTTTGGCCTTGTAGAAGCTGTAACTAACTGTTGTCTCCATGTTGTAAAAGCAGAATTCCCATACCCTCCAGATTCTAGTCAATAGGACAGAAAAAACTATTTTATGTACTCAGCTATGCTCAAGAGGACTTTTTGAAAGGCATAGTATTACAGAGGTTGGGACTAATCAGCTGGGACCCCCTGAGTATTTCTTTCACTACACAGGTATCTCGTAGATCCAGAGACTCAACAGCTCATGACAAGCAATGAAGATACAACAGGCTTCTAGCACATTTATTTCATCAGCATGAGAAACTTGGGAATATTCCGTATTCAAATACATTGAAATGGGGATGTGTAGAGCCAAAAGCTGTGTAAATCCTATTTTCCCTTGAAAATGAAGGTCTACATTCCTTTGAGTGTAGCTTTCTTCAGCTCCTGTCCCCCATGATCCCAGGACTATGAAATTGATAAGTATCCAATTACTTCTTGCAGAGGAGACTTCGCAACCAGTATTCATATTGGCTTCACTTATTCTTTTGAAAAGGAAGGGCAATTATCTTAAATATTACTTAGATAGTAAAACCTCAATTACCTGAAACACTTGAGGGAATCCAGGATGCTCCAGCTGATGATGGAGTATGTTTTGCTACAGTCTCTGCTGTTGATGTTGGCATGCAGGGTGCAGGGGGCAGAGTTGAGTGTGTCACTTTTTGGAATAAAACCCCAGTATGAGTTTATTTGCCTGGTATTTGCCCTTTCTTCTAAAATTGAAGACCAAAAATTCTTGGTAATTAAAGTTTCTGAATATTTAGATTTCAATTATTCTATTTTACAAAGGCGTGTATTTTTTTTTTCAGGTTATGGAGACATCTGAAAATCTGTTGAAAGCTATAGACCTCCTCCCCACCCGCAGAAATCCAAATTCAGGGAGTTCACCTGGGGTTAATGGAGTCCTGGTTAAGCGCTCACAAGATAATGAAAACAACATGGACTTGAGGTCTAATTTCTTCCCCTTTTCTAGCTGTGTGGTGTTAGGCAGATCACTTAACTTCTCTGAGAGCTAGCTTTCTTTTAGTTTTGTAAAACATAGAGGGATCTATAAACCTTAGCAATTTTTCTTATAACTGTGGGAAATGTGAATTTTACTGAGCCCCCCAAAACGTTGTTCTCTTTCTCCTTCTATCATTAAGATCTCTTGAAAGAGCCTACAGAAAAATCTCTTTTTTTATGCATGACCATAATACGTCACTGGTGCCCTTCCTAGGCTTCAGCTTTACAACATTAGAATGGACACATTAATGTGTGAGACATTAGAATGGGGCACAAGATAGAGTCAAAGCAAATGTGCACATTTACAAGTAAATACCTAAAAAACATTGTGCCTGGATAACTGAACTACAAACTAGAGAGAGGTCCTCAGCCCAATAGTAAAAGCCAACAGTTTTTGAGCACTTTATGTGTGCCAGACAGACACTTGTTAAGGCCTTTATATATATTTTTCCATAATTTTCAACAACCCCCTGAGGTGGGTTTTTTGTTTTTTGTTTTGTTTTTGCTTCCTTCTCTTATCCACGAGTTTCTTGCATGTTTTAAGACATTACTACATACATTAAAATGCACAGATCTCAAGTGTACAGTTCACTGAATCTGGATAAGTGAATACACCCATAAAATTGAAAAAAAAAAAAGAGCATTGCCAACACCTTAGGAAGCTCCTTCCTGTTCCCACTAGCCTATTCCCTTTCCTCCTTCCAAAGACAACCTTTTTTTTTTTTTTTTTTTTTTTTTTAATTTCTTATGTTGTTGCTTACTTTTGGTTACTCTTAAACTCAAAAAAAAAAAAAGGAATTAAACAGTATGTATTTTTGCTTCTGGCCTTTTTCACTCAGCCTTTGAGGTTCATCCATGTTGTTACTTATACCAGTGGTTTGTTCCTTTTTACCAGCGAACAGTATGTCATTATATGGATATACCACAATTTGTTACCATGCTCTTGTTGATGAACATTTGGGTTGGTTCCACTTTGGGGCTATTATGAGTAAAGCTGATCTGAACTTTCCTGTACAAATATTTTTGTGGACATATGTTTTCATTTCCTCTGAGTAAATACTTGGAATGGGATTAAAGCTCTAATTGTTCCTGGTGCTCTAAAGCTTCCTCAAAGTCTCAGATGAGCACTTGTCAAAGGATTTTCCTCACATTCTTGTAGACATTGAGACTTGGATGCTAGCTAAAAATAAGTCCCTAATCCTTTATTTGAAAGCCATGGGGTTGGTTAGATGTTTCAAAAAATCAGAATTTTTCAAATTTTTGGAAAAAAATATGAATACATAGACATATATATTAACACTCCCCAGTGGGGTCTGGATCAGCACCCTGAATCAAGTGTGTTAATACCTCTGTGAAAAAAAAAATACTATTCTTTACACTGAGTGTGATAAATAAAAACTATTAATAACTTCATGTCAGTTCATGTCAGATTTTGTCTCCAGATGAATTTTCTGCAAATTAAAAAAATTGTTTTTCATAGGTTTTTTTTTTAAAGTTTTTATTTATTCATTTAAGAAATCTCTATACCAAGCATGGGGTACAAACTCACTCATGAACCCCAGGATCAAGAATCACATGCTCTCTCAACCTGAGCCAGCCAGGCACCCCCACCCCCACCCCCAGCAGGGCTCTTTTAAACAGCTTTATTATGAGACAAACAATTCACCATTTAAAGGGTACAATTCAATGGATTTTTTGCATATCAAATTATTTTGAAAAATTGTAGTATAATACATAATGAAATTTTAACCTTTTTTAAGTGTACAATTCAGGGGCATGACATACATTCATAATGTAAAATCAGTACCATTATTTCTACATTTGCACCATCCCATTCAACAGAAACACTGTAACCATTAATCAATGACCCTCCTTTCCTCTATTCCTTACTTTCTGCCTCTATAATTTTACTTATTCTAGAGTGTTCACGTACATTGGACCATACAATACTCATCCTTTTGTGTCTGTCCATCTTACTTCACTTAGCATCATGTTTTCAATGTCCTTCCATGTTGTAGCACGTGTCAGAGCTTCGCTACGTGTATTACCACATTTTGTTTATGGACAAACCCATTGATGGACGTTTGGGTTTCCACCTTTTGGCTATCACAAATAACGCTGTTATGAACATTCATGTACCAATATTTGTTTGAATGTCTCTTTTCAATTCTTGGGGTAAATATCTAGGCGTGGAATTTGCAGAACCATACGGTAATTTTACATCTAGCTTTTAAAATTAATTCTATGTTTTTATCGAATTCTGTTTTTGCAGAACTGCCAATCTGTTTTCCACAATGACTGAACCATTGTATATTTCCCAGCAGCAATGTAGGAGGGTTCTAATTTCTCTACCTCCTCACCAATACTAGGTACTTTGTTGTTTTTGCTATTGGCATCCTAGCAAGTATAAAATGGAATCTCATTGTGGTCTTTATTTGCATTTCTTTAATAACTAGTGATTATTGGCCATTAAAAAACAAAGATTTTATTTATTTATTTATTTATTTATTTATTTATTTATTTATTCATGAGAGATGCACACAGAGAGGCAGAGACACAGGTAGAGGGAGAAGCAGACTCCATGCAGGGAGCCCGATGTGGGACTCTGATTCCAGGACCCCAGGATCATACCCTGAGCCGAAGGCAGACGCTCAACCACTGAGCCACCCAGGCATCCCTCATTTTTATATCTTTTTCAGGAAATGTCCATTCACATCCTTTCCCCATTTTTAAATTGAGTTAGCTTTTTGGTGTTGAGTTGTAAGGGTTCTTTATATATTCTGGATATTAGAATATGTGATTGTCATATATTTGATTTGAAAATATTTTCTCCCATTCTGTAGGCTATCTATTCACATTCTTCATTATACTCTTGATGCACAAATTTTTAGAATTTTGATGAAGTCCAATTTTTCTATTTTTTCTTGTTGCTCATGCTTTTGATGTCATATCTAAGAATCTACTGCCAAATTCAAGGTCATGGTCATGAATATTTACCCTTAGTTTTTTCTTCTAAGAGTTCTATGGTTTCAGCTATTATATCTATATTGTTGATCCAGTTTGAGTTAATTTTTGTATATGATGTGAAGTAGGGTCCCACTTCATTCTTTTGCATGTGGAAACTAATTGTCCCAGCACCATCTGTTAAAGAGACTATTCTTTCACCACTGACTGGCAGTGAGTATTTGGTACTCCCATCAAAACCCAATTGGCTGTAGATGGGTTTATTTCTGGATTCCGAATTCTATTCCATTGGTCTACATATCATCCTTATGCCAGTATCACACTGGTTTTTTGTTTTGTTTTGTTTTACTGTAACCTTGTCCTGAATTTTGAAATTGAGAAGTGTGAATCTTCCATCTTTGTTCTTCTTTCCAAAGATTGTTTTGGCTATTTGGAGCCTCTTGCAATTCCATATGAAGCTGCATATCAGCTTTCTTTCAATTTCTGTGATTCCAACAAAAACATGTTGGAATTTTGATAAATTTGACTCCATAGAGCATTTTGGATAGTATTGCCCTCTAAATGATATGAAGAAGAAGAGTTTCCCTGCCTGTGAAGATGGGATGTCTTTACGTTTTTCTAGGTCTTCTTCACCTTTCATTGATATTTTATAATTTTCAGTACAAGTCTTTCACCTCCTTGGCTAAATTTATTCCTAGATATTTTATTATTTGCAATGCTATCAGAAATGGAATTATTTTCTTAATGTTCTTTTCAGAGTGTTCATTTTTGATGTATAGAAACACAATTTTTATATTTTATGTGTTGATCTTGTGCCTTGAGACTTCATTAAATTCATGTATTAGCTCTAATATCTTATGGATTCTTCAAAGTTTTATATATATATAAGACTTATATATATAAAACATATATATATGAACATGTCCATCTGCAAATAGACAGAATTTTACTTTTTTCTATACTTTTGTGCCTTTTATTTAGATGCCTTTGTTTCTTTAGATGCCTTTTATTTCTTTTTCTTATTTAAAGGCTCTGGCTAGAATTCCTAGCACAAGGTTGAATAATAGTGACAAAAGCAGGTATCCTGATCTTAAAGGGAAAGCTTTCAGTCTGTCACCATTCAATATGATGTTAGCTGTGGATTTTTCACAAGTTCCTTGTATAATGTTTAGGATGTTCCCTTCTATTCTGAGTTTTCTGACAGTTTTTATCATGGAAATGTGTTGCATTAGTTGAATGCTTTTCTGCATCAATTGAGATGACCATGTGAGGTTTTATTCCTTTGTTCTATTAATGGGCTGTTATTACACAGATTTTTTTTTCTTTTTTAATTTTGAACCACCATTGCTTTCCTGGGATAAATCTCACTCACTCATGATGTATAATCCTTTTCATGCGCTATTAGATTTGATTTGCTAATATTTTGTTGGAGAGTTTTAAACTTAATTTCATTTATTTTTTTTTAATTTCAGAACTATGAATAAGGAATTGTGAACCTTAGCTCAGTAAGGTGGCTAAATAGTCAATACAAAGGAAGCTGATCAATGGAGCCACATCAACATGAAAGAGATCCCCAACAGTATGTCTCTATGTTCCAGGGTTTGATTGGTTCCCTTCAACATTTTATCAATGGCTTGAAGATGAAGAGAAACTGCTATCACACTTGTAGCTGAGAGAGCTAAGGGGGTGACATAATATTTGAGAGCAAAATAAAGATTCCAAAAGATTCTGACAGCCTGGGATAATGAGGCCAAATTAACAAGATGTATTTAAAATCTGATGTTGGGATCCCTGGGTGGCGCAGCGGTTTGGCGCCTGCCTTTGGCCCAGGGCACGATCCTGGAGACCCGGGATCGAATCCCACATCGGGCTTCCGGTGCATGGAGCCTGCTTCTTCCTCTGCCTGTGTCTCTGCCTCTCTCTCTCTCTGTGACTATCATTAAAAAAAAAAAAATCTGATGTTGATACTTTGGATTCAATAAAAGGTTTAGGGAAAGTGGTAGGGGGGAGGGTTGCTGGATTAACAGCCATTCCCATAAAGAGAGCTGGGGTTATTTAACTGCAAACCTGACATTAACTGAGCATTTTGAGGTTCCAGAAGAGGAGCGCAAGCTGGGGCTATGATGACAGTGTCCTGTCCACAGTGTACATGGGTACACGTGTGTGGTGTGTGAGGGTTGCTTAGTTCTGCTCTTGACTCTGCACATCTGGAACATGTATTGCCTTCAATTCTGAGTGCCAACTTTTAAGTGACAAACTGGAGCCACTCCAGAGGAGAGTGACCAAGACAAAAAAGGACTCAAAATCATGTCAGGCCAGGGAATGTTGAAGGACCCAGGGCTATTTAGCCTTGAGAAGGGAAGATTAAGTGAGGGATTGGAGAGTTGTTTTTAAATCATATCATGTGAAAAATGAAATAGACTTTATCTGTGTGTTTTCAGAGAGGAGAAAAAGACCTAGTGGTAGAAGTTGGAAAAAGGTACAGGACAGCCTTCTACAAGGGAGACATTTCCAATAATCAGTAAAGTCTAAAAAATCTTGAACACCTTATTGGTGGCAGAAAAAGTTTTAAGCACCTTAGCTCCCCACTTCCTCTTCCAGGGAATTTCTTCCCATTCCCTTATGGGTTTTACTGAAATATCTCGAAAGTTGCCCCTGACCCAATTCAGGCCAATGAGTCCTTTCCCTAGGATTTTAAAACTTAGGAGTGAGAAACAGTCAGGCTGCCTATGGCCAAAACTCTAGGAGGTAATAGCAGAGAAGAGTTTCATACCATGAGGAGAAGGCCGATGTGTACAACAAGAAAGAAAATACAAAGCTAGCACTCAGAGGAGTTAGAGAGAAGGCATGTGGAAGAGAGAGGAGGGGAGAAATGAGAGAGGGAAAAGAGGGATGTTTGAGTTCTGAGTTCCAGGTATTCCTTTTTTTTTTCTTTTAAGATTTATTTATTTATTTGAGAGGGAGAGAGAGAGAGAGAGTGTGTGTGTGTGTGTGTGTGTGAACAGAGGGGAGGGGCAGAGGGAAAATGAGTAAGAGAATCCCAAGCAGGCTTCAAGCTGAGTGTGGAGCCTGACATGGGGCTTGATCCCATGACCCTGAGATGCTGACCTGAGCAGAAACCAAGAGTCAGACACTCAACTGACTGAGCCACCCAGGTGCCCCCTAAGTTCCCAATATTTTTGAGGCTTATGACACTCTTATCATCACACAACTTGGTAAGTCCACTCTTTCTTGGATTTTGTGAAATATCCTAATAGCATTCCAAAAGGTGATCCCTCTTATTTAAATAAGAGTTGGGTTTCCATCACTTTTAGTTCAAAAGACTCTAATATGAGCAGTTGTAGGAGGCAGTAAGATTTCCATGTATGGAGGTCCTTAAAGCGAATGCTGCCATCACCCGCCAAGAATGCTATGAAGTGGGTGGGAGTAAAACTGAAATAGGATCAGTCATGAGTTGATCATTTTTGAAGCTAATGATGGCTTATTATTTTATTCTCTGTTTTTTTTGTATATTTAACATCTTCCCTGATAAAGAGAAGAAAGGTGATAGGGAAAGAATTGTAGCACTGAGGTAAAATGAACTAAATCAATTGGTCTCAAACATATCAGATTCCTCAAGTAGATTTAAACACTAAGAATTCAATAAATAAATGAAAGAATTCAAAACCTCACTCTTGAAAACTTGGATTCATTCGATCTGGGACAAGGCTCAGGAATCTATACATTTTCAAAACTCTCCAGATGGTTCTAACCATCAATCAGGTAAAAATCACTATTGGATTAGAAGACATTTAAGGCATATTCTACACCTATAATCCAAAGGCTCAATGAGAATAAAGGCTGGAAATTAAAATGTGTTAACTGATATCCAAACAGGTCTAGTGATTAAGGTTATGGAGTTGGTAAGCAGCAATGGAAAAAAGTCTAAAACCCAAGCAATCCAAGTCTTCTGTCCTGCTCTCGACAATTTTATATATATTTTTAAAACCTTCCTAATAAACAAGGAGACACAAAGAAAGCCGACTCTAGATCTGGACCACTTAGTTCCAATCCTGCCTTTGTCTCTTACTCATCTCACTGTGTCTCAGTTTCCTCAAGTGTATCCTCTTCACAGGGTGGTTGTGTAAAATAAATTAAATGAGTATATATATCGAGTATATATATATATAATATATATAATATATAATATATATATAAATAATGCTTAGCAAACAGTAAACAAGCGTTCACTACTATTACACTTATTACTTGTATTACATAGTAAGGAAATTCTCACTGAAGACCTTTCAAGAAGACTTCAGATGGTTATTCATTGTTGACAATTCAGAGCAGGGGTGGAGTATTTCCAGCCCACACCCGGGATCTGGCTTAGTGCTTCAAGTCATTCTGTTCAGTATAAGAGGCTATTGCTCAGGATGCAGCGCTTGAGTCATAACTACAGTCCTGGTGGGCCACCCTGGCTAACTCAGCAGAGGAACGGAGATCCAGAGTGCTCGTAAGGGCAGCTCACCAGCCATAAAAAAAAAAAAAATCATCAACCCATTCATTCCAGAAGGGCTTTTGCTTCGTGTTTTATTTATTTATTTATTTATTTCCAACATACCCAGTCATTGAACAAACAGATAACAATACCTGGCTTTAATTACCACAAATAACCACCATTAACAAAACAGCTAAGAGAGGTATGCTGGCTTCTAAGGAAACCAATAGATATGAAATTCGGCATTCCTAAATTCCTCAGGAGTAAAGACAGAAGAAGATGGGCATGGGGTGGGGGTCAAAAAATATGTGTTAAGGGGACAATCTTTTGGTGAACGGCTCATTCATTTTACAGACAATGGAGACAATTTCAGGTTCAAAGTGTGAATCTACAGCTTCAGTTATTCCTTAAAACTGTAAAACTTGAGAATTTCACAAAAAAATTAAATATTCTTAAAATATTAGATATTTTAAAAAGGAAAGTTGAAGTTAAGCATAAAAGAAGATGAGGTATTTCCAATGGCCTAAAGGGCTATTTCTAAATAAATGAGGGATCATTTTCAGGGGCAGCCACAAAGATAAGGAAAAGCCTGAGTCAAGCTCTCCTTGCCTCATATTGTTTTTTCCCTCTGATGTGCTCCAGTTTTTCCTTTCTCTTCCCAGATTTTGTTGTCTTTATTCATCTTCTCCCTGTGAATCTCTCCCAGACTCTGTTTTAAAAACTATTCTCTTTCCCTTCCTTTTCCTTGTCTTTCTCTTCTTCTTCTTCCTCTACCCCAGTCTCTTTACTTCTAATGATAAAATGGAAAGGAAGTGTTAATTATCCCATAATGAGCATTTAAGAAGATCGTACTATGTGCCTGGCATATGTTATTATGTTTTTGGTTGGTGTTAAAATATAACTTACATATGTGAAAGTCCACAAAACTACCACCAAGTCAAGACACAGGATACTTCTAGTCTCCCTGCAGGCTCTCTCCTGTCCCCTCTAGTCAGCCCCCTCCCCAAAAGTAATCATTCTTCTGCTATCACCTGAGATTAGTTTGGAAACTCCTGTGATTAGAATCAAGCATCTATTACTTTGTACCTAACTCTTTCTGTTCAACTTTATGGGATTCATGTATTGCTGTTGCATGTAGCAGGTACTGTTTTTTCAAAGGAAGTTTTGTGTCCTTAGAAGGAATAACATTTTTCTTTCTAAAATTAAACCAACCAATTTTGGTTATGTTTTACATAGATTGGTTCATGATGAATTGCTTTTTCTCCCCACTGGTTCCAAACTTCACCCCCTAGTACCATATGAACTAGAGCTACTTGATGAGGGAAACAACAACAACAACATCCCATGCTTGAGTTAAACCTTCACTCTTCTCAATGGAGCTAGGGATTGAACCATCTGAGATCTCTTTTAGATTGGGGTTTTCACAGTTTATCTACTTGTGCGTTCCTAGTTTCCCAATTTAGCTGCCTTTTCAACGTGGCCACATAGACCCTGTAGATACTAGGCAACCTCACTTGTTGAGGATTTCTACCCCATTGTTCTTCTTGCTAATTCCTTCCTACCACTAGAGGTCAGGGTCCAGTTAGTACTATTGGGGGCTGAACAAGTGTGAAGGACCAATTAGCTGGCGCTTGGAAGGACCCCTGGGTGGCTGGCTGGGAGCACAATGGGTTGTGTGCTGAGGTTGAGAGGAGGCATGAAAAGGCTGAGCTACCCAGGCAAACAACTTGCATTACCATGTGGAAAACTGGCCTCAAACATCACAAGTGCTATTTTTACTTATTTACTTATTTATTTTAATTGGCAGGGGCATTTTGTGTAACACATAACTGACATTTCACTTTATTTCCTTTAGGCAGAAAGAAGAATGCATCAAACTCCAGAACAAGCTTAAGCATTCCTACTTGGAAGTTCCTGGAATGCTTAGTTTCCAGATTTAACAATAATAACGATAATAAAAACATTCACTCAGGAACTTCTGAAAGTTTCATACAAAAAATTTTTGACAACTAAAAATATTTGTAGGTAAGCATCACTAACTCTTTTAATGGACTAAACTTATTTTATGGTTCTAAAGCCTTGTTGCTTAAAACCCAATTCTTTAAGGCTGCTGTATTCTTCACTCCATCACCCCCAAGTCACCCTGACCTCACAGTGCCTATACCAAATGGGATACAATGAAGATTATAATTTTAATCAGTTTCTTGAAAATTTAAAGTAAGAGAACAAAATTTAGAGATAATGCAAGTCAATGGTTTTCAAAGAAATGGTTAAGCTATGAAGCACTTGGTTTTATTAAGTCTTACCCAGAAGCTCCACATACAAAACAGATAAAAAGTAGATTTCCTCTGGATGATATACAATGTTGAACTGTGACTTCTGCTCACTCAGCTCCCCAAATCCACCTACCCCACTCCGTGGCCACAGAGGACATATTTCTGAAACCCTATAACTCTAGGGACATTGCTTGAAGACTACTGATCTAGTCCAACCTCCTTATTTTGTGACATACTGAGATCCAGCCCTTGCCTAGCTAACATCATACATCAACAATGACATCTGCCAAGAAATGTGGTTGGAGACTAATTATTTTAATTATTTTTATTAAAATTTTAGGGTTTCCCTCCCCTCCAGAAAACATACCATATACTTCTTGTCCCAGCATACACACACACTGGTACATAGAGTGTACGTATAAGACTAAAAACCAGTTAGTTCCGTTTGGTCAGACCCTAAGAAAGAGAGTCCTATTTGGTGAAACGGCAACCCTGTCATATTTAGATCTAATGGGTTAAAATCATGGTCTGATAAATTTGAAAGTTCACTAAGGATGGGAATTTGATCCCTTCAAAAGAAGAAGATAGTTTTATATCTTGACTGTGCACCAGAATCTGCTGCTATGGAGACCATTTGCTGATACTGGAGGTTGGAGAGCAAGACAAATTTTTCCACAGTAAGCGAGGAGAGGCCACTGACATGTGGGGGAAACGGTGAGCAGGCCATTAGGGCGGCCGGTGAGAAGGCACTGTGTGCCTGGGCTGGAAAGGAAGGTCAAGCCAAGTTACGAACAGGAGATCCAGGGAGAACCGCGAAGTCTGTCCTCGCCTATACGGTCATGCAAGTGGCTTATTCGAATACCAGCAAGGGAAGAAAACTTGAGAGCAATTTCCAGCAAAGGCTTTTAATATCAAATGGCTCTCCAGTCTCCCGTATCTATTTACATTACCAAGTAGCCATTTATTCTACTTTTAGAGGGTCTAATTGAGATGAACGATGTTACACCTGAGTTCAGGCAAAACCAGAGCAAATAATCCCAGACAAGGATCAATGAGTAAGGAATTAAACCTAAATTAAAAAATGCTTAAACCTTGGCATTTGCCTTTCTTGAAGTCTTGCCTTACTTGTGCTTCATCTTTAACTAAAAAAAAATAACACAACAAACATTAGTAATTATGTTTTGTGCTTTTAATAAACAGTTGTGCTTTAAATTGAAAAAGAATTCTTGGAGTCTTGTGATAACAGAAGCAAAAAGATTTGCTAGTATTTTCCTCTCACTTTATTAAGTCTAGGGAGAGCCTGCCTTTTCAGAGTGTATGGGCAAGTAGGGGGCATAGCTCAGCGGCAGAGCATCTGACTGCACAGTACATGGGCAGCACTAGAACGCTCTGCGGCCATATGTACTGATACCAGCTCTTGGTCCCAGAAGGACCCTTGGTCCCTCCAAACCTAGACAGTGAGCTGGCCTTAGTTCTTCTACTTGCACCTAACTTCCCAGGCCCTCTAATTGTACAAGCTTAGAACCGGAAGAAGATGAGAATTGAGATCTTCTTTCAGGCCATGTCTTACTTGTAGACGCCTGGCCTGAGAGTTTGCTAAGTCCCTGGCAGTGTGGCATGCCGAAGTTGTGTGCATGGGGTGAAGAATGGAGATGTGTGCTGTGCTGGAGGGATTAGCAACAGGTGCTTGCCTTTTGCCCAAAGTGCTTGCTAAACAAAGAAAGGGAGGTTGTGCTTTTTCACTTTGGCTACCAGCAGTCTTGCAAAGGTAGAAGCTGACAAGCAGGGGACTGGTCAACTAGACGCTTCCCATTTGAGGAATGTGGTCCAAGGGGCTGCTCTGAGTATGCTACATGCCTGGGATTTCCTCAACAAACCAAACTAGGGATCCTTCGCCACCAGGCCATCAGAAGAGAGAACCAAAGGTTAACACAAACTAAAGGGAAGAAGGTCAAGCAAAAAGTCATCCTTCCGTTCAAGGCTTGTGACAAAAACTTCTATTTCTCACTCTCTTCTTTGAAATCCTTGTCCTTAAAATGGCTTACGGTGGGTGGAACCCCTCTGGTAGGCGTACGGGTGCTCAATATATTTGGGATGATGAGACCATCATTCTCATTGCCTTAATAATTGAGCATTCAAGCCAAACTCCTTGTCTGACTTCTAACCCCTTTGCTTATTGACATTTCAAGCCAAACCCCTAATTTGATTTCCCTCATCTGAGAAGGAGAGTCTAACCCACAATGCTCTAGTGCTTATCTTCTGAGTTCCTCAGAGATAGCCCTGCCACCAACCACTCTTCTCCTGACGTAGGAAAACAGAAAGGGAGATAAGGGATTGAGACAAGGATCAAACAGATAAGGAGCAAATTCTAGATTTATGAACTGATTAAGGATATGAGCTGTTGACAAGGGCTAGGACTACACACATAATCAAGATGCTTCAGGGAGGCCAGGAATATGACTTTATGCCTTGGGACTCTCAGTGAGCTCAACTGGTGAACCTTGATCCTCAGCTGACCCAGCCAGGCCAACACACTAAAACTAGGCAATGATGGAAAGAGCCATTTACACAGCCAAGGGCAAGGGACAAGAGACTTCCTGCTGCTCCTCTAGGAGTAAGGATAGAATAATTCGAGAAGAGCTTTGGCCCCAAGGTGGGTCAGGATCAAACTGCCCTCCAGGGGGAAGAGATGGAGGTGAAGGTGGCAGCTGCAGAGCCCAGAGTGACAGAGCAGGCTTCATGGTGGTCAGGACCACTCACTGGCCAACACCTGAATGAACCTTACCAAGTTCATTCCACATCCACATCTACAGCCAGAATGGGAGCTTGACCCTAGAGACAAAGCATTCAGGTGGGCATCTTGCATACAGGGAACATCTATTGAGTACCTGCCGTGTGTTGGGTGCTAGTCTAGGTGGGAGCAGTACAATGATAAGCAAAACAGATTCTTTGCCCTCATGGAATTTATAATCTAGTAGAACAGGCTAATACTGACCAAGTCGACACAGCAACATAAAATTAAAAACTGTGCAGTTCTCAGTGAGCAGAAATCCTTCCAATTTGCATTCTTGCAGAGGGCCTTCTCCAATCCGACATCTAACAATCCTTTCTTTTCTGCCCACCTTAACCTCTTGGAACAGACTTCTGCTTTTCTTCCCCTCCTCTCAAAATGTTTTTTTTTTCCTCTACTGGTGCTTACTTGGACTTCTCCATTGTCATCAGACAATGTCAGGGACCTCCTCTCCTTCTAAATACAGTAAAACAAGGTCTTTTTCTTCAGACGATCGTGGACCAAGAGCTCCCCATTTCCCTTTTAACCACAGGTTGCAACAGCCCCTATGTAGAAAGGCACTAAAAAATCACTCTGCCTGGATGGCAGGAGACAAATGGGGGGCCGAGATAGACATTGTAAGACTTGTTGCATGAAGGCCTCAGAGTTAGTCACTGGTACCACATTCCAGAAAAAAATTGGACTGGAGCTTTAACCCAGCTGGACCACATGAAGAGTTGGCAAGAGATTTCAAGCTTCTCCAGGGAAACAAAGATACATGAATCCGTTTTAGAGACTGGGTTGTCTCCCAAACAGTAATTAGATTCCTGTCTTGCATCCCACAATCCCACAGGTGTAAACCACATGAACAAATATGTGCTTAGGGGTGAGGGTACGAGTGGTGGGGGAGGTGATGACAGTTCTGAATTCATAATGCATCATCTCAGGTGGCAGCTGTGCATCTGTTCCATATTTTGAAACCCCCTCCCATACCAGTAGAGCTATTTCAGCAGATAATATCTCGGATTGACTGAAAGAAAAGTCATATGTTACCCAGTGTCCTGAAATGGCTCAAGAAGATGGATAAGGGGAAGGTGTCGGGGTTGAAACTTGTATTTTACCTCCTGACTTTCAAAATCATTTGGATGGCAGCTTTAACGCAGTCTTGGAAACTGGACTTAATTAGCAGGAATAAGCTCTCTATATGGGAGCTCTTGGACAGGCACTTTGGGTCCCTGCTTCCCCAAGCACTCTCCCAGGGATGGGATTGAACAGTTGTGGCCCGTGGGGCTCCTACAAAGTACTTCCAGCCCATATGTGGCTAAAAGTGATAATCCCAACACGTTTTGCAGGAAGAAAAATTGTGCTGGGAACAGCAAGTCAAGCATTTGCTGAGTTTTAGTAGGAGGTGTGAAAAATATGCAACTCTACTCAGGGTCATTCCCATTGGCCTCACTGCTAGCCATAGCGTGTGTGAAGGGAGGCAGAGTCAGCTCCAAGCTCACATCCATCTTTCTGTGGCCCCATTAATCTCTCCTCTTCCTGAAAACCAACTTATCTTGCAATTGGTTTAAAAACCTCCCAGGGCTGCAAATAGGTCTGCTGCTAGCAATGAAGGGCCTCTGTGCTAATTAGAAAAAGACGTCCTCTCTGGGTATGAAAATTGCACAGTTGCCCCCTTTAGGCGGATCAATTAGTGAAGGAGTACTTTCTTGCAGGCTGACTCAGGCCTGTGCTAGGACTCAGGGCTCAGCGATTACAGCGGAGGCTGGAGTTCAGACCTCCATATGCTTCCCCAGCTGAACTTCACTGTACCCACTGGCCAGGGTTCCGACGCCTCTTCCGTGGCTCACAAAGTTGGCACTACCTAGCTGGAATACACTTTCTTCTAGCCAAGTCGCCTTGATGATGCCTGCATTCATGATCCTCCTCACTTACCAACACTGCACCCTTGGCATCCCCTCAGAGATACTGATAAGCATCACAATTGAACCAACAAACAGATAACAACACTGATTTCAGTTGTGCTGCCCTGTTCTGTGACAACTGGCAATTCAGACACAAACTGTAGATACGAATTCTTGCCAGACACTCTTTCCCCTATGATCTTCTCTCTGACATCTTCGTTCCACCTGAGAAATGGGCTGCATGTTCATGAGTTTGTTTCTGATTTTTGCAAGCCATTCCTTTAAATCTTGTGGGGTTTTTTTTTCCCTTGGTCTTTAAGTACGCCTGCTGTCTTAAGGCCTGCAACATCAGTAACAAAAGTAATCATAATGATTAAAAAAAAAAAAGAGCATTTACCAGATACCAGATGCAGGTGTTATTCTAAATGGTTTCTATGAATTAACTCATTTGAATCATCATAGAAGCCTTATGAGATTGTTTTGAGATGTGGTAACTGAGACCCGAGAAGTTAAGTAATTTGCCAAGGTCACACAGCTAGTGAGCAGTGGAGCCAGGACTGGAGCCTAAAGCAGTCTGGCTCTAGAGCTCACCCTCTTAACCATGATGCCATATTGTCTCCATCTCGCCATTTATCAAAACTCTGTCCACTTTGCTATCCGTTCCTCCATCCATCACTCCATCTATTCACTTGTTCTATGTACATACATTAAGTAACTATATACTAGGCTCTTTCTAGGTACAGAGGATGCAACCCTGGGCAAGTATAAACTTTAAAATACAGTTTGAGAATACTGGGGTGGACAAAACAAGAATAAACACAATAAGGCTTTATATGGTTTCGTAATAGGTATTTACTTTACCAATAGCATCTCATCCCAGAGATTTCCCTTTCCCATTGCTCCTGTTATGGGATAAGCCTAGGGGCCACGTTTACAGCACATGAGTATCTGCTGGCCACAAGTGATTGGACCAGAGTAAATACAAGACATACGTCCTACCACTGCAGCGAACATAAACCACCAATGAATTCTTAAAGGGAATTTGCACTAAGAGACACAGGAGAGGTGGGCCATCAAGGAAAAGGCTAGAGTGGGCTTATTAGCAAACACACAAGTTTGGGAATTATGTAAGCAAAGACTTAGACATGAGACTGACCATTGTAGCTTATAGACCATTAGGGACCTGCTTGGCTGCCAGAGAGATGGCCTCCATGATAAGGGTAGTGACAGATGAGGTAGTTAAATATAGCTCAAAATATGAAAAGTAATTTCCATGAGCCACATGGGAATATTAGTCTTATCACTGTGTGTCTAATGGATGACTATGGGAAAAGGTCCTCATACGGGAGGGCCTTGTGGGTCAAATGAAGATCATGGTGCAAGAGGCTGGTGGCCTTCAAACATTTCTTTTTGCAAACTAAATGTCACAGGGAACCACAAAGCAGGTAAGAGGATAGTTGTTCTGGTATAACCAAGGGTCAAGGCCATGGAACCCTCCACCCTCTTTCCTACAAGGTGGTGGTGCCTTCTAGGGTTGTGTTACTCAGAGGTTTTGCTTTGCAAGTCCTTGGTATGAAGGGTATAGGTTAAGAGAACAATTTTCACCAGAGACTGGCAAAGTCAGAGCTCCTGGGAACCCAGTAATCCCCAGGGCTCCTGCAATGGCCTGGAAGTGAGAGGATGTGGGCTTAATCTAGCAGAGGGAAATGTAGGAAAAGGACAAAGCTGCCAGCTACTTTGAAGGGCAGGCTGGTGGTGAAAGTTGCTATCTGCATCCAGTTGCTCTCAGAGGTTTGTAGAGATTTCTGGTCTTTGCCACTCAGTTGGATGACCTTCGTAGCATCTGGGTGGCTCACTGTGGCCTTAATCTTTATTTAGCATGATTTGAACTATGTGGTCTCAAATAATGAAGTCTAAGGCCATTCTTAGCCTTGGTTTGATTCACAGGGTTGCCACACTGGAAACAGATGTCTAATGTTTATTGAAATACTGAATTGAATTAAAGTAATTATAAAGAAATAATTGGTTACACATAACTACCATAGAATAAGATCAGAATGTTCCTAGATATGGGAGACAAGCTCTATTCCTCTACTACAGGAGTTTTTAGGCATGATATTTAAATAAAGGAATAAATTTAAAAAATACAACCGTATTTCTTCTACCTCATATCTGGTAGCATAAATCGACATGGCGTTAGATAGACATGGATCCCATGAGTTCTAGAACCGTAGCTTACTATGGTTGATAGTTGGAGGTGCTATACAAACTCCCTCAGCATCAGTTTCTAAAATAAAGAGTATAAAACGCAGTCCTAAGATGGTTCTGAAGCTCAAAGGGGATGTCATGGGGCAAGCAGTGGGCTCAGCGACTGCCACACTAGTAGGCACAGGACGTGCTCAGCTAGACAAATGCGTTATGTCACCTGTTACCACAGCTTCCCCATCTGAATAATGTATAATAGTCGTACATCTTTGACAGGTTTTTGAGAGACCAAATAAGGTAACACGTGCGAGAGCACCGAGCACTCCTAGGACCGACAATTTTAAATAGAATAAACAGTTTGGAATGGGTGACCTGAAATGTAAGAAAAGGGACAAATCTGAGAAGTGGTTAAAAGGAGCATTTTCTACCTCTTTGTAGATTAAGAAACAACAATGACAAATTATGAACCGTCAATACATAGGGAAGCCCAGCAGCGAGCGACAAAGAACTGCGGGTGATCTGCGGGTTTGGGGTCACAGTGTCGTCCTCCTGGCAGACAAGCTTCCGGGGAAACCAGAGCTCAGGCACCGTCCCATCCCATTCCGGCGCTTGGGCTGCTGAACCAGGAGAAGCAATGCCTCCCGAGTGGGCTGACTCAGAACCGTCTCCTGTGTGAGTTTGCCTATTGGGACAATACAGGCTTTGTCTGTATAATTTGTTCTCTCTGATAAATACTATTTTTGTGTTGCCTACCAATCATTAATCACTTTATTTACGTATTTGGGTTGCTGTAGTGTGGTAAGAATCTGACTTTTTCCTGAAAATACGAGGCGGCCTACAGTAAAGACATGTAAAGGAGGTGTCTCCGTCAGCGCAGGCTGCTGTAACAAAAATACTCCAGACTGGGTGGCTTATAAAGAACAGAATTTCATTTCTACCAGTTCTGGAGGCTAGGGTAGCTCAAGACGAAGGCGGTGAGAGCCCACCTCCTGGTTAGACAGGCGTCTAAGTGGGCGTCTGGTGAGAGCCCACTTCCAAGTTCACAGAGAGCCACCTTCTCACATCGTCCACATCCCCATGAAGGGACGTTGAGGGTCTCTTCTACTAGGCACTAACGCCATCCATGAGGGCTCCACCCTCATGACCTAATCACCTCCCAAAGGTATCATCACATTGGGTGTTAGAACTTAACATATGAATTTGGGGGAGGTTGGTGGTGAGGGGGGCACAAGCATTCACTCTATAGCAGAAAGAGACCAATGCGAGGAAAATTTTAAAATGTTGGTGGATATGGGGATGGGTAGAGAATTCAACGAATGGTACTAAGTGGTTTCAAATACCTGACATTGTCAAAGTCACAAATCACAATGCCAATACTGCCATTTATCAATATCTACAGGGTTGCATTTTGGTTAGAGTGTCATCATATCATCTTTTTAATGACTTGCTTAATACTATTTTTTTTTTAATTTTACAGAACATTATTGGCTTTAACACCACAGAGTTTACAGCTGCTGCAAGCAGTTAGCTCTTCTAGGTTACTAACATAAACCGGAAAAGAGGACAGGCAAGCCAGTGGGAGAGGATGAAAAAAAACATCGAGCAGGAGCACCTTATTTTGTATTATTAACTGGTTTCGACTGAGTTATTGAAATAATGGGATGACTGGGGTAAAATCGCCCACCATCGTATTCAACAAATTCTAGAAATCAGCACATAGTGAAGGTCCAGTAGCGTCCGTCTAGTCAAGCACTGACTAAGTGCCAAACACAGTGATAAAGGACATTACCTCAGTTGGTCCTTAGAGTTGTGCTGGGTTCAGTAGCTGCCGTCCACATGTGGCCACTTAGGTTTCAATGTCAGTTAACATGAAAAATCGGGCTCCTCACTCACATGAGACACAGTAGGCACCTACCTATTCAAGTAGCAAGCTGGGTGCTGGAGACTATGGGCATTTAGGGGATATCAGGATGTTACCCCGGCTTTGTCACTCATGGTCATGTGAGCTAGACTAATTCAGGTCATGCCCTCTGAGCTTTGGTGTTCTCATCTGTAAAACGGGACCGACAATACCTATGTTGTAAAACTGCTACAAGGATTGTAAATTAGAGGTTCGTGCGTCACCTAGCCGATTGCCCGCTGCGTGGTGGGTGGTGATGATGGAGGAGGAGCAGGAGGAGGGAGCGGGGGAGGGAATTCAAATTATTTCCTCAAAAAGCTTCTGGTGTGACTATTAAAGCATTTTGGTTCCTCCCAAGAAATAAACGTGTAGAGCCATGGTAGGACAACTCCCCTTCAACACATTTCTACTGTCCCCGTAACAAATACCCTCCCTCCGTGCCATAATCTCTTCAATGCTTCCACGCACTTAGGCTAGTGTCCCTCTTCCCCCTATTTTTCAGGAAGAGTCTCAAAACTTGGAAAAACAAAACCAACTTTTGAGATCTGAAGGCATCACGGCCCAAAAGTTTAAAATCGTAACCGCAATTAAACCTCATCTCAGTTTACCACGAGGGCATCCTTACGTGAAAGGAACCAGTCTCCACCTGAAATCCCAAGAACCAGTGAGCACTTACTGGGACGGTTTTGGGGCGTGAGCAAAGCTGCTCCTCCGGGCACCTGCCCTGATTGCATCTTTTCTCTTTCTCTGACCTCTACAGACAAGACATTGCTGCAAGTCCCCCGTGCTGTTAGGAAGCTGAAGCGGCCCCCCCCGTGAGAGACCAACACACCTGCAGTTGCTGTTTTCTTCCGTCACCCCAGCCACTTTGCAACATCTGGATAAGTAGCTACAACGCAGCATCTTTTCCTGTCTTGGGTCTCAGCCTCCCACTGACCACAGGGTCAAGCGTTGTGCTTAATTCCACGGCCTACCCTGCTGTCTCTTCAATCAGTGCTGTCATTGCCCCCGTCGGAGGGTCACGGACGAGTCTGGACAATAGTTCTGCTATAAGTGAGTCTTTGCCTGGGGTATAGATTATTCATAAATCATATCTTTATAACAGCAATAACATTCCCTGTTGTCTAGCAGGTGCGTTGACTGGTGGTTTGTGATCTGTCTGGACAGTCAGCCTTCTGCCAAATGCATATTTGTGGAACTCTCGTAGTACACGTATCCCTGCCAATATTTTTTTTTTCTTTCCTGCTCAAGCAGACTTTTTTTTCTTTTTTGCAGCGAAAGCCAGCATTAGGGATGTGCAAGTGACTACTGAATAATCCAACTGCTTGCCGAGACTCTCATCGGAGGTCCTCCGTGTCCTTGCACATCGTTGGACGGTTATTCCGGCAATGCCCAAGTGCTTCAAGTGGAAGGGAAAGGGAACTCCCATTCGCTAAGCACCCGCAGCGTGCCAAGCACTGCACTCCCTGCCTTACCCATGAGATCTTCATCTGATCCTCTCACCAAACTCAAGAGGTAGGCTCTATCTTTAATGCCATTTCACAGATGAGGAAACTGAAGCTTGGAGAAGTTTAATAATGACAGCAGCTAGAGGGTATCACGCTCTGATGTCAGGCACCGTGACACAGGACATTATCCCATTCAGTCCCTAGACCTGCTGCACAGTCCAAAAAGGTAACAGCTAGTCCCACGTGGCTCTTTAAATTCAGAGGGGTTCACATAAAATGACATTTGAAACTCACTTCCTTAGTCATAGTAGCCACATTTCAAGGGCTGGGCAGCTGCACGTGGCTAGCGGCTCTGTCTTGGGGCAGATACAGGACATTAGCATCATGGTCTTAGGTTACCTTGGCCAGTGCTTTGCCACAAGGCTTAATCTTTGTCGCTAGGCATGCAATCCGTGTTTCTGGGATTTTCCTGGTCTGCTTTTGTGGAGCTACCAGAGGCCCGAGGCCGCCCGCCTCCACTGGCCGTGGGCACGGGCACCTTACGGGTCCCTGACCTCCGAGGGAAGCCACCTGCTGCTGTCGCAGTGCGCCCGTCTTCAGCATCGCCACTCGCATCCCTGCGGGCTGGAGGTCCACCCTGGACACTCCCACGGGGTCGTCTGAGTGACCTTGGAGGCGGACTCAGTCCCACGTGGTGATGAGTCTGCGGCTCCGGTGGGTCCCAAGGGGCACGAAGGATGCAGAATGGGCTGCTGCCTCTAAGCTCTCCCGCCCAGTCAGGACCCAGGACTCGCTCTGTGGCCCGGACAGAGACGTGGCCAGCGGCCAGGCTTTTGCTGACTCCAGCCCAGGGCCCCTGCTCTTACTTTGGGAACCACGTCCCTGAGCCAGAACCTTCACTTTCCAGGGCTCACACTCACCCTGATACCTGAGTGTGTCTGAGATGTCCTAGAGCTGAGATGATGCAGAGCGGGAGCCGTATGGCTTGTTGAGGGACCCTGACACATCAGGGTTCTGTCCCCCACATTTTGGGGAAAATAACTAACACTCTTCGGTTATTTAGTAGCCTTCATTATGTGTTCAGGACTCTGTTTCACGTGCATCATCTCATTCACTCTCCACAACAATCCTCAAGTGGCATATCCTTTTTTACTTTCACTTTACCCACCAGAAAATCAAGGCACAGGGAAGTAATCTGCTTGAGGTCACACAGCTATTTGGAGATTAGTTGGGATTAATAATCACTATGCCGTTTTGCTTCTTCTTTTACTCTAATTCTGTAAATAAGAAATTGTTGTCCGTGATTAGCTGATGAGAAAAATGAGTATTAGAGATTAAGGATCTTCGTCCAGAAAGCAGGAAATAGGTGGCTAAACCGGAAATCACCGTAACAACGTTGCTGTGTATTTTAGCTATTTTTAAAAGTCCAATTTTAGGCAATTCAGCTGGAATGTAAACAACTGTCTTAAGATAAAGAAGAGTACTCTGTGAAATGTAGTCACCCTACAGATTTAGGGTACTCTCTTTTATGTAGCAAACTCATAATGTGAGAAGGATTACTTCTTGATGGTGTCCTTTACATTAGCGTCACTAATGGCTTGCACTCTCGTAAGTGCTCAAAACCCAATAAACGAGAACAAATTCATTAGTACGGATTACGTTAGACTGCACTAATGCAACAATGTGGCTTGAACTCAGTGGAAATTTACTTCTGTCTCGTGTAAGAGAAGAAGTGAGAAGCCCAGGGCTGGTGTGGCGGCTTCGTCTGCGGGCCTCACCTTCGTGGGCCAACATGGATGCCAGAATCGGGGCCATTATACTCATGTTGAAGACAGTAGGATGAGGAAGCAGAAGAGACGCATGGATACCTCTTCAACCAAGAAGGCTTTGTTTTGGGATCCCTGGGGGGGTCAGTGGTTGAGCGTCTGCCTTCGGCCCAGGGCGTGATCCTAGAGTCCTGGGATCGAGTCCCACTTCGGGGTCCCCGCAGGGAGCCTGCTTCTCCCTCTGCCTGTGTCTCTGCCTCTCTCTGCGTCTCTCATGAATAAATAAATAACATCTTAAAAGAAAAAAAAGACTTTGTTTCTATTTATACCCATTATACTAATGGGAGCCGAGGAAATGGAGTCTCTTGGTTGTGCAAGAAAACATCTAGATAAAAACCAAGGTCTTGTTTCTTTTTCTTTTTTTTTTTTAATTTTTATTTATTTATGATAGTTACAGAGAGAGAGAGAGGCAGAAACACAGGCAGAGGGAGAAGCAGGCTCCATGCACCGGGAGCCCGATGTGGGATTCGATCCCGGGTCACCAGGATCGTGCCCTGGGCCAAAGGCAGGTGCCAAACCGCTGCGCCACCCAGGGATCCCTCTTTTTCTTTTTTTTTTAATTTTATTTTTCATTTATTTGAGAGAGAGAGCACACCTGCAAGAGAGAGCATGAGGGGGCAGCCAGAGGGAGAGGGAGAGGGAGACTCTCTGCTGAGCCGGGAGCCAGATGTGGGGCTCAATCTAGGACCCTGAGATCATGACCTGAGTTGAAGGCAGATGCTTAACCGGCCGAGCCACCCAGGTGCCCCCTGGGTCTTGTTTCTGAGAAATAAGAGGACCTAGATTTGGGGTTGGCAACTAGGCATGTCTGCCATAAGAACTAATGTTCAGAATAATCCACAGGTCTGCTATCTACTAGGTCATTTAGGCATCGCTCCCATTTTCTGGCTTGCCTCCCAGCCTGAGTTTTCTGGGTAAACCAGTAGGAAGGCCTTCAGTGCTACCTGGCACAATTTCTAATTCTGTGGATCTCAGAAACAATACAAATCATGCATTGTTTTCCCTTTTCCTTGTTCAACATCGTATCCAAGGCCTTTGTAGCACGGACCATTTTCGTCTAATGATGATCTTGGGAGATCACAGTTATCCTCCTCGTACTTCCTATTCTGTAAGTTATCCTCCGTTTCTATTTTGACAGTGTATTTGTTAGAAAGCAGGCCTCACCTCTCCAATTTCTTTCCTACTCTTGGCTTCTTGTGTCTACTTGACCACCATTAGATTTGGGCTTGACAAAATTTGAGTCTAGTTTCGATGTTAACCTTCGAGGGAGGACTTTCATGTTAAGCCATCTCTCACCAAATAAGTTGGAGCAGCGACAGCATTGATAAGTAGAAATCCTTGGGAAAGTGATTTAATTATGTTTAGTTAAAAATATCAACTGATTGAACATCTTGGCTTCTTTGGGGCTCAGTTTCCTCACCTTCCATACAAGGCAGTTGGGAATTCAATTAAATAATCTCTAACGTTACTTTTAGTAACGGTCCCACGGTCTACGGTCCCCTGGTCTTGTACTGGCAGGTCTCAGGAGAGCCAGCAATTGGGATATCCGGGCCAGAAACAGAGTGGCACTGAAGGGAACACGAGAAGAGGCCAAATCCCTTTCTAATTTCTGTCACAGGCCAGCCTTTTCCGCTTTGAACTTGAATCAATCATGCCTGAGGGAGGAAAGAGAAGGCAGATGTCTCTTCTTCCATGAAGTGGAAAGTTCTTGGAGGGCCAGCGTGCAGGAGTAGCCTGTTGGGTGAACAGGATGAGGAACACAGCTCAGAGCTGCCCTCTGGGCTCTCCCTCTCCTTCGGCCTTTTCCTCTTTATTTTTGTCCCTGACACTTCCTATTCCATTCCTTACATTTCAATTATCCCCAGGGTTTTATAATCCGAACCTTTGACTTCTCACTCACTAGGCTCTCCTTGCCCGTCTTATCCACCCAAATGTGTATCTCCAACCCAGTTCTTTGTTGAGCTCCAGACCACAAGGTCGCTTAGTGGGCATCTCAAAATAATCTATCTACAAATGAATTCATCCTCTTCTCACAAAATGTATAGTTTCGACATCCCTAGTTTTAAAGAGCTGTGCCACCAGCCTCCCTTCCTGCCTACTTGAAAGCCTGAGAGCCATGTTAGACTCCCTACCCTTCCTTCCGTGGCCTGTCAGTCAGCAGACCGTCTCACTTCTGTTACCTTTCCCACCACCAAGGGCTCACCAATTTTATCTACATTGTTATAATAATCTCTGGCATTCTCTAATCCTTCCATAAAGACTTCTTTTAACAATTTTTTAAATTTTTATTTATTTATGATAGTCACACACAGAGAGAGAGAGAGGTAGAGACATAGGCAGAGGGAGAAGCAAGCTCCATGCACCAGGAGCCCGATGTGGGATTCGATCCCGGGTCTCCAGGATCGCGCCCTGGGCCAAAGGCAGATGCTAAACCGCTGCGCCACCCAGGGATCCCCTAAAGACTTCTTTTAAATGAAAGGTCTATTAATGACAGGGCCAGTGATAGCGAAAATAATCACTATGGCTTACTTTTCCCTCGTGGGTGCAAGTGCTTTTTACTTATTATCTTCAAGTCTCATAACGCCCCTGCCATGTGTTTATTGTTTTACACGCTTTGCAGATATGGAAAGAAAGGCTTACCGAGGCTAGACAATACCCACAATATTACCGAGTCGTCAGTGGTAGATTTCAATTCCGATCTTTTGAGCTTCAGATCCTGTTGTTTAAAAATCCTGCATGTCCTACCACTTGCTCCTCTGCCATTGCCTTCAAGGTGGAGTTTAAACCTTCTCAGCATGGTGTACATGGACCTTGACAATCCAGCTAGTGCTACTCCCCAAATCCATCTACGGCCGCACCCACTCTCTATGCCACATTCATCCACTCTTTCAGCTTCAGGATCATTCCCTCCCTTTTTGTGTCTCTTCATTTGGCAAATGCTGTTCTTTACCCTGGAAGGACTTTCCCCATGGATTACACTACTTTGGATCCAAATATTCCATTCAAATATTCAAATGTCACCTCCTCTTCAACGTCCATCTGGCCTTCTGAGTCTGTTCCTTCCACTGCCCCCCACCCTGAGAAAACCACTATGATTACATTTATTATTTCAACTTTTCACTATTTCTCCTTCTTAAGACAGAGATTCTTTTTTCTCTTTCCTATATTTCTCATGTGTCTAGAACATTGCATGCTCAATAAGTGATGATGGTGATCATGAAAATTATCATGATGATGATGATCATGATCCAGACAAAGCTGATGGTGATATAGTCAATAGGGATGAGTGTGCCCAGGACTCACTCTTGTCTTTCCTTAAGCTCTTCCTAAATCATCCTATCCAGTCCCAAGGCTTTTCACACCTACTTTCATATTGATAACTCCAAACTTTTTGTCTCCAGGCCCAACTTCTCCCTCGAGCTCTAGATGAATATATCCAACTGTTTCCTTACCGCCTTCATTTATAAATCTAACAGGTACTGAACCTTAATGTAGCTAGAACAACACTCTGAAGAATTTCCTTCCTAAACTGCTACTTTTCCAGTCTTCTCCATTGCATTTACTAGTCCCATATTTTACTTGCTTGCTTTGACTAACAACTGAAAAGGTAACCACTATGTCTCTCATATCCTATAGCCAATTCATTAGTAGATCTTGTTGGTTTTACCATCTCCCAAAATAATGATAAACCCCATGTCCTACCATTTCCCTCCTTTATCACTGCTATCACCCACATGTGAGTCAAGGCATCTTTCAATAACAGGCTCCTAACTGGTCTCCTTGTTTCTATTCTTGTCTCTCTACCCTCTATTCTCTACACAGTAGCCAGAGTGAACGTTTATCATACGATCATGTCATGTCATTGTCCTTGTTTGAAATGCCCCAAAGGCATCCTCTCACATCTGAAACTAAAATAGTCTATGTCCTCTACCAGGATCTACAGAACCCTCCTGCCTACTTCCTGACCTGATCTCCACCAGTCTCTTTCTTCCATTAGGCTCTGACAATTCTGACTTTCATTCTGTGCCTCAAACTGGATCAGCTGGTTTTGGCTGCAGGCCTGTGCACTTGCTATGTCTTGGCCTAGAACATACTTGCTCCCAGATCTTTGCATAACCAGCTCCTTCTCACTGTTCTCTGCTCAGTTATCCCCTCCTTAGAGTGGCCTCCCCTAAGCACCCCACCTCAAGTAGTCTCACCTGCACCACTGCTCCTTTCTCCATTACTTTCTCTTCATATGTGTCTTAGCACTGATCCCCACTATCTGAAATTAATCTTATTCACTAATTTATTGCTCATTTACTTCTCCTTTTTTATTGTCTATTCTCAACTAAAATGTAAGCTCCAAGAGAAAAGGGACCATATGTATATAGCTTTATAGTTATAGATGTATTTATATAGAGAGATATAGATGTAGATTTTAGACATGTACATACATATATGTAAAAACTCCCCTAAATCTCTTTATGATTTGAGCACAGTAAGACCAACAACTCCAATAGCTAGCTTTACATTCTTTTCGGTGCTGCCTCAAAAATTCCTCTTCAAAAAAAAAAAATCTATCGTATTTCCACAGTTATTGACATCTGAAAAACTAGTGGTATGATACATGTAATAAAATGGATGAACTAAAAAACATCATTCAGAGAGAAAAAAAAAGCCAATCAGAAAAGAGCATGTATTATATGATTCCCTTGATGTAAAATTCACAAATGGACAAAAGTGATCCATGGCGATAGAGATTAGAATAGCAATTACCTAATAGAGGTCATTCGCTGGGAGAGGGTTGAGGAATCCTTTTGAGTAGTGGAGATGCTCTTGATCTGGACGGTGGTTATATGGGCACGTACATATAAAAGTGTGTCACCCTATATACTTGGGATTTTTGAAGTTTATTCTTTGCATGTTATACCTCCATCCATCCATCAATCAATCAAGCCACTGGTAAAAGCCATTTAGCCACAATGAGATCAGAAGCCTGGAGGGATTTGGTATAAAGAGTTAGGAAAGAATATTTTTTAGGATTCAGTGCAGACTTTTCCTCTAGGGAAAAAAAAAAAAAGTCTCTGGAAAATATGGGGAGATGATGATTCCAGCACATCACGTTGTACCCTTGCTGTTCAAAGGAAAAATCTACTTAAGCCTTTACATTTACTTGCTCCGTTCCCTGTGGCTCCCAAGCACAATAGTGAATGTAAGCTACAATAAAAAGGTCATTTTCTTCTTTCAGCAACAGTAACACAAGTGGCTACATTTCCTGATTCTGGATTAAGTTCAAGATTTCAAATACAACTGGACTCGTTTCTGATTAGAAAGTTTGATATTTATCATAGACTTCCCTGTCTTCCATAACCAGTATGAGCGAGATTGCGAAAAAGTAAACTGAAAGGGACCATTCTTTTATTCAACAATTAACCCCATCTGGGTAAATAATACGGCACGGTGCACTTGAGCCACTGCTGTTAGGCTCTGAGTTCAGAACTCAACACGGCTTCAAAGCAGCGTCGATGAAACGATGACAAGATGCTACAGAGGTGGCTTTTTATGTGGAATATAATGCGCGTCTAGTGTTACATAGTACAGTAACGAGGAGAAGAGGGTTGTAAAGACAGAGGATAGAGTGTCTGGAAGTACTTACCTGAGGGAAACACAATCTTGGTGTAGTTCAGGCCCTTAGGCCTAGAAACACAGTATATGGTCTAGAAACTTGAATATTCGAAAACAATTTCACCAAGGGTTGTAAGGTTTCCATCACAGGCAAATAAAAACAAAATTCCCTAAGAGTCACCAAGGCCGCCAAGAGCTGAGATGCTTCTGAAAACCTGAGCTTCATTCCCTCTTTTATCAGATAATTTCATTATACAAAGGGGCATATGTCTCTTAAAAGTATCAAACAGCACATTAGAACCGTGAAAGCCCGTCAGTCAACAAATCCTTTTGATAAAGATCGATCGCTCCCTGAATAAGGGGAAAACATAGTCCAGGTCAATCTGTCAGCAAACGCATTCAAAAATCTATACTCTGAATTGAGACAAGGGACTCTAATAAACTGAGATTACTTTCCAAGAAAATATTTGGGTATCCCTACAAGCCCAGGCCTCACACCTGACTGCATTTGGCATCCCCAGGAAGAATAGGCTAGTGATCCACGGAGGTGTGCAGGCATCTTTGGTTACTTCTGAAAGGCAGGCCTCACCTGATTTCCACCCGCCTGTATCACTTTTAGTAAATGGCACGGGGATGGAAATTAGTGGGGGAACCAGCTTGAGACCTGGGCAGCTCCGATTTCTCAAGTAGATTTTCTATTGTAATACGGGGACTCTGAAGATCACATGAGAGACCCAGGGGCTGGGATCTGCTTCAACAGTAAACTGTTTGCAAAGCCCCCGGAACAAAAAGCGCTTGTGCATCTAACCTCTGTCAGTTACAGAAGTCTCTCGATAGATCCACGAGGGAAGAAAAACATGGAGAAGACAGATTTGGATCATCTTTATAACCGAGGAAAAACAGCTATCCACGTCAGTTCATGAGGTCCCGGCTCTGCAGCCCAGGGCGCACACCGGGGAGGAAGCTAAGGCGGACAGTCCCTGCGGTGTAGACCGCGCAGGTTGCACATTCTCATTTAATCCCGGTCCCGCACTGAAGGCGGGGGACCATCGTACCCAAGTGACACAGCTCCCAGGAGGCACAGGGAGCCAGTGGTTCTACCCAAGACATTTAACCCAAGACATTCCACGGTGCCATTTGGAACCACGGGGTCCCGTGTATCGAGTCTGTCCACCGGGGTGACTGTCAGACTCTGGCTCTTCCCTTAACCTCATCACGGTCCAGGGCCACGTGTCCACCATCCCTCCCCATGGATTCCCTTCGCAGTAGTTGGGCTAACTTCTGGGCAGCACAGGAACCCCTGGTTTTGTTTTCTTTTGTCTGCCATTTAGTAAAAGAGGCTGGCTCAAGGTAAGAGGTCGGCCTTACCAGCAGCGAGGGCTGCACGGTGGGAAAAAGCATCAACCAAAGCCCACAGTTTGGAAGCTCACGGGCACAACACCCTGTGTGAATAGTCAGAGGGTCTACAAATCGGATAGGTGGTCGGAGGCCAGGGGTGAGGAGGACTGCAGGAGGCAGAGACTCTGGGCTAGGGCCAACGAAACCAACCATGCCGGTTGTCATCCAGCCTCCACCTGTCCTTACTGGAAGGAAAGACATGACTTAGATTTTAGGAGGACTGGATTCAAATAAGAAAGCTGCATCAAATCCAACTATGGGACTTGGGGCGGGGCAACTTACCGGACTGGCTGCCAAGTTTCATCATCTGCATGTTCAGGATAACGGCACCACCTGATGGAAGAAAAGCAAAGATTAGAAAGAATAAAGCATAGGAAACACCTAACCCAGTGCCTGGAATACAGCAAGCCTTCAGAAATCTTAGGTCTCTCCATTTCTCTTTCCATCCTCTTCGGGAAGAGCCAATTTGACTGTGACATTGGCCCTACAGCCTCGTATAAGGAAATAAGTGACGACTGGTTCGTCTGACAAATTCAGACACGAGGCAGGATGCGGCCCAAAACAGAAGCAGTTCTGAGCAGCAGCCACTTATGAACCATGAGCATCACCGCTTGGGAGCATAGTAGGGCAGCCACGACTGATCGTTTTGCTTCCTCGCCGCCACTTTGCGCAACAGCAAAGATAAGTGCTCTGATATTCATGCCAGGTAGGAATCTGAAATGCTAACTGCCTGGCCCCAGCGTTAAACAGGGCAGCCATACCCATCACTGCTGCTATCCCATCCTGCACGACGACCACTGTCCCCCCTCCCCACCCCACCAGTCCTCATCCTAGTGTTCCAAGCCATCATCCCTCGGTTTTAGTCTGATTTCCTATTTGGCTTTTCAATGGTACAGCCTGACCTCATGAACCTAAAAATGAAGAATAAAGGGGATTATACACACTAACGGGGAGGAAAGAGCCTCATCTTTACACAGGAGTGCATTTTGCCCCTTCCTACTTCTTTTCTTTTAATGGTTTTCTGGAAAGTGATTGAACTGGAGTCCTGGTCTATCCTCCTCTTTAAGTGGCTTTGGTGAGTCATAGATTTCAGTTCCCTATTAGTAAAATATGGTCACATGAGATACCATCTCCGAGAATCCTTCTATTCGGGTATTCTGTGAGCCTCTTATTCTATTTCACAGGTTTACGTCCATACTTAGAGAGTAAGGAGGCAAAACTGTAGATTGGGAGGCTGTGTAGGAGGTGGCATTAGGCATAGGGTCCTGAGTTCAAGACCAACCAGTCACTAACTTGACATGCTCTTAAGTGAGATACGTCCCCCTGCTTTTTTTTGTGCCTCTCTCTCCACAGCCATAAAAAAGAAAATCGACCTCAGAATTGTCAAGCATTCTTCAAAATCTAATATTCCACGGTAAAGAAAATAAATCCTCATTTTAGGGCATAATTCATATTTCAAACCTATCAACAGGTGTTGAAAAACCTTTGTGGGCAAAGAACTAAAAATTAACAGGCATGGCTTTCCAGAAGCTCCCCAGTATTCCTGATAGACAATAGAGGGCACTCTTGGCATGTGTGCATCCAAAGGGTCCCCAGAGACCCTGGCGTGAGCTACCATGGCATATAGTTTTTCTAGAGCTAAGGTTTTTATGAAATGTTACTATAAAGTTTCTATTTGTCCCACATGCTGGCCTTTTGCTTACTGAGCCATATTTAATCTCCATTTGGCCCTTGGTTCACGTTCCACGAATTTACTAAATTCTGGTATTTATCGGGAATTAATCTGGGGTCTAATTCTCCCATACGAAAATTCTCGTGCAAACACCTACATGGATCTGTTGTCCATCTCTCCCCTCTTTCCTCCACCCTACGCACATTTTCACTCACTTGCTTTTACCAGGTTCCACATTATTTTTATCAAATTAAAGGAAAAATTCAAAATCCACAAAAATGGTATGAGATTCCAAAGGTTCTCTTGTTCAGATTCAGAAAAGTGCAGTGAGTGAATGCATTTGGGGCTAGCAGGACACAGGCCTTAAAATCACATTAGTCCCTAAATGGTACCGTTCACTCAGTGACCGGGGCCTGGTCAACTACATCTGGTCTTCAGTCTGCCAGCCTTCGTTGACTCACTTATGCCTCATATTCCTTAGGCCTAAACCCATGGGCTCTACTATGTTATCTAGTCCTCTGTGGACTTCTGTGACTGCCATGAATTGAGTGGCTGCACGGTTTAGGTGAAGAGTGTGCCTTTCAAGTGGGATAGAGCTCAACGTGAATCCCTGCTTTGCCACTAGCAAATGGCCTGAGGAAAGTTGGCTTTCCTTTTCTGATACTGCTTTCCATATGGTCAAAGTACGAATAAAAACACCTCCCTTCTGAGTTTTTTTTCTGATGATATAATGAGATGCCCCCCGAAGGGCCAAGCACACATAGAAAACATTTGGTAGGTGTTAGTTCTCTTCCCTTCCTCCCATGTTACAATATAAGCTTGGTTTCACCCATCTGGATGTTCTTGCAGAGCTTATCAGCCATCCTCTGAAGGATTCGTTAGTGTGTAGTCAAGTGTGAGGATCAAAGTAAGTAGGGGACACTAGGTGAGACTTTTAGTCTGAGAGTCCAAAAAAGTGTCCTGGTTTCTCTAAAACAAAATCATACTTGAAGGTTTAACTCAGAAGTTTGAATCTTCAGTAGTGAAGCAACCAGGAGCAGCTTTGGGAGTTAACTGCTCCACAAACAGCCCAGGGTCTTCTGCTTCCCTCTCCGCCAGGGCAACTCAGGGCCACCAGCCTGACCCATTGTGCTTGGTGAACCCCGCTGGACCGAGATTCATCGAGTACAATCTGAAGGGTAGATTCTAGCGGAGTTCTGGAGCATCCCTACTTGACCGGCCTCGAACACCAATTCAGCTGGCCTTTCAAACAATACGCTTAAATCGTGGGCATAAAGCAGCAGCAGAAGAAACTAAGTAGGTCAATCCTCTTTGAGTTGAGCAGGTGGAAATGCCTAACCCTTGGGGCCATTTGTTTGACCTGGTGAATAGGACAAGAATGTACGATGAAAATCAATCTAGTAGATTTTGAAATATTTGTCTCTGAAGCACCATCCATGCCCCTTTTAAGTACAGATGATATGATCCATATGATCATACATACGACGGTGCTCACAATTGCCCACAGGGATCCCATTTCTTAGTGAATTTTGATTTTTCCGTAGAACTAGAATCCATGGTCACTTACAGATTAGAATGTACTCGACAACCAGAATATTGCCTTTTTGACAAATAATTTCAGCTAAGTTTCTGCTAAAGAGTGTTTCAGACATTTTTTTAAAGATTTTATTTATTTGATAAAGAGAGAGAGGAGGGAGGGAGCACAAGCAAGGGGGAGCCACAGAGGGAGAAGAAGAAGCAGGCTCCCCACTGAGTAGGAGGCCTGACATGGACTTGGTCCCAGGACCCCAGGATCATGACCTGAGCTGAAGGCCGACTTTTTTTTTTAATAATAAATTTATTTTTTATTGGTGTTCAATTTGCCAACATACAGAATAACACCCAGTGCTCATCCCGCCAAGTGCCCCCCTCAGTGCCCGTCACCCAGTCACCCCCACCCCCCGGCATCCTCCCCTTCCACCTCCCCTAGTTCGTTTCCCAGAGTTAGGAGTCTTTATGTTCTGTCTCCCTTTCTGATATTTCCCACTTATTTTTTCTCTGAAGGCCGACTCTTAACCAACTGAGCCACTCAGGTGCCCCTAAAGAGTGTTTCACTTTAAGAAAAAAAGGTCTTGACAAATTCAGCGGTACTTTTAGCAAACCAGCATGGCAGATTCAATCAGGGTTACAATGATGTTAAAACGCAGCCGCATTCAGTGGAGTAGGCCACAGGCCCCAACCACGTGCCTTAACGCACCAGACAGAAATCCAATGATACTCTTCTTCTGAGGCTGATATATTCCGTAGATTTTTTTTCCTGTGATTCCAAGAGGAAATGCTTATAATTATTTGCTCTCCATGTAATGATTATCACATTTTTTATTTCAGAGCAAACACCCCTGGAAACACATTCCTTGTGGTAACCTGAGACCCCCCATTTGGGCAAGATTCTGATTGATTTCAGCAGAACAAAGGGACAATTGCATCTCATTTGAAACCCAGATGAGGTGCTCCATATTTCATTTTAGATTGGGAGTGATGATGGTTGGGTGGTCATACTTCAAGGGGAGAAATAAAACAACAACAATATTGAACAGTACTGGTGTACAGTGGCTATTTTTTTGGGCTGGAACCGGTTAACTAAGAATTGAAAAGTCATCCTCTGGTAGCCTGAACAGGAACCTGCAGTCTGCAAACACTTATTCCCATCAACACTGCTCCAAGGAGGTGCCGAAATGCAGGGTCCCTCATTCTGATCTTGTGTCTGTCCTGGTATGAATTAACAGAGGGGAACAGGAAATGGATCAACACTGTTCATAAGTAAGGAGGCCAGGCAGGAGGGGAGGTCCTTCTGCTTTCAATCAAGAGAGAGGGTACAATCTGAGGCGTCATCAGTACATCTCAACCATGGGTAAACCCAGGCTTCGGCAGGGAGCGGGGCTTCTTTACGGATGGAATTACACATTTTGCGAGTAAGAATTATTTCTTGTACAGAATACCTGTTAGCTTACGGCAAAAATGTGGGTGGAAGGAAACACATGGAGTGGTGAAGCAAGCAACTCAAACAGAGCGTATTTCTCCACCCAACACAGGACTAGACAGAGAAATCATTATCATCATCATTATCGATACTCTCATTGATATTATTTAATAGGGATATTTTTCCCAGTTCCTCATCTGGAATACTCTGAGAAAGGAAGACTTAAAAAAAAAAAATCATTCCCTCTCATGGAGATTTTTAGAATCCAGGAGCTCAGAAGCAATTTACTCTATGCCATTGGGTCATTCGTGTTTTAGTGAACACTGCTAGCCTTGCTTTAATATTGACACTGATCCTTGCTTTGTTGACATCTTGGGTAGCTACTATTAAGAGCTGGGAACTAATTTGCTTAATTTCAACCTTACTAATTCAATAAACTTCCCTGTTTACTTTGCTTGCTCAGCAAGCCTTTGAAAAATGAGACTTTTAAGTGATTTCCTACTCCAGGAAAGATTTGTACATGGGCACTTGGTCTTAATCAGAGAGGGGATGGACTTGTCTGGGTGGATATGGTTGGAGGTACAGCTTGCCGGGCAGAGGCAGGAGGAGGAAACTGGAAAACCGCCAGCCTCTCCTGAGTCATCTTCACAGTATGACTACAAGATTCCATTGGAAAGGAGTTCCCCAACACTAAAAAACGCCCAGATATAAATGCAAGCACAAAAAGCAGAAAATATGTTCTCTTTTTGGCTATTTGACATTTTATCAGCCACATCCCAGTTTCTGTCCTTTTGTGCACATCAGTGGGAGTCGCCTAAGTTTCGAAGAGTATGTTGGAGATGAGCTATGTCTCGAAAACTCACTTTTACTTTGCAGTTTGGCGTGTCAGCAGCAGAGCTCACCAAGATGCTAGTCACCTCCTTGCTATAAATCAGGTGTCTTTGAAACTATTGCTTATTTATTGAACTACTGTGGCCACTTAAGAAAAAGAGCTAACTTTTTTTTTCCTACGAGGCGTCACACAGTAAGGTATTTAGAACATGATAGAAGTGCACATTGTATACAGCGGGTCTCTCTTCGTGAAGATATTCCCCGGGGCTTAGCATAACTTCCTTCCAACGCATAGTAGGCGCTTAGTAAATATCTGCTGAATGAACGATTTGGCTCTGAGTAAATGCTTCATGTACTCAGAAAATATCACCAGAACCGTGTCTATACAAAGCCAAAACCACATTTAAAAATTATTCAAACCAATTCTTTGGCAATACTTAAGCAAAACCGAAGGACCATTTGTTCCCTAACCGGCCCTCAGCCCTGATCTTCAGGGTTTGTCTTTGTGTCCTGTAAACTCAGGCCTGGGGCAGGGGTCCCTATTAGTCCCTTATATTTTGTTTTCATTATTATTTTCTTTTTGAAAGAGAGTGTTTCTCCTGTAGTCCCAATGAAGGGTGGTCCTTTCCATTTCAAACTAATCTTAACAGTATGATTGGAGAAGAATAGCCAGGCAAATTTTATTTTACTGGCCAAAAGATCAGTCCAATGTAAAGAGGAATTTTCTTGATTCTGGGACCACAAAGCTGTGGGGGAACTCTTGGATGAAAGTCATAATCCAGCGGAGAAGGATGAAAGGAATTTAAAGGTGAATTTGGGGACTTTGGAAATTTAATACTGTGATTTGGTATCAGATTTAAATTCTTTCCAAAGCCACTGTGAAATCAAGGTGGGGGAGGGGTGACTTACAGAGAGTTGAACGCTATTAAAACTATATATAAAAGTATTTACCAGGCCCTTTTCCTCTCCTAGTTAACACAATTCTTTAAAAGTCTCCATAAAAGATGATTTTATTGAGCTACATCTTTTAACAAATTGAAGGATTGTTGTGTCTAGTACTGAAGATAAAAGTATATATATATATATTTACTATTTATATTTATATTTATATTATTTATATTTATATTATTATATTATATTTATATTATTTATATTTATATTTATATATAAATGTGTAAAGCACAGGGTCAAACCAAGACATGGTGCTGCCATGTCGTACATCTGCGGATCCAGCACAACTTGAGGAGATAACATACCAGTGAGGCTCCTAATTGACTCGATCCTTCCATGGCACAGGCAAGGTAGATATAACAGGAAATAAATTCCCAAATGAGCGGCTAAAGGGATGGCTTCACATAGCTTGCTTCCGTAGCCTGGAGACGACTGTGTTCATGGGGGTTTTGAAGACATTCTGCTGTACTCCCAATGGAGAGAATCCAGAGACAGGAAAATAAAGGAACAGGGCTGTCTTGTATAGCAGGACCTTCAAGAGCGCTGCGGATAAAGAGTGCTTATTATTCCAAGAGCTAAATAATAAGGTAATAGGTTTTTTTTCCAACAGGCCCAATGAGCCATTCTAATTTGTTAGTTGGGTGCTGGCAAAAGTAGATGTTTTCAATGAAGAGAGGCCTCAGGATTTGATTCCTTCCTAAAGGATAATCACCCTGGTCTCCCTAGGGTTCATGCCACCAGGGTCCATCCTATTGAGGTTTAGGGTCTCACCCATTGGAGAGATAATACACTATCACTGAGATTAAAACTGCACAAGCTTCGCAAACAACTGAAGTTTGAGTCCTGGCTCGCATTATTCTCTCAGAGACTTCATGCCTTTATCATAAAATAGAGGTTATAACACTAATTTTTGCTGCGCTTACTTTAAAGAACAAACGAGGCAAATGTGGGGAGGGAGCAGTTAGTATAGGAATTAGTATAAGTAAGCACTCTCATGGAAGCCCAGGGTCATTTTAAATTCTCAGGAACATTAGAGATTCTGATCTTAATGTTCTTTTGATAACATCCCACCCAGGTAGGTATCCAGCTTATGGCAAATTGTCAATGGAAAAGTTAAAAATGAAACTAGCAAATGAAAGATGTTTATGTAAGTTTTCCAAATCACTTTTTAAAGTTTTTATTTGACATTTGCAATAAATTCTTCTCTCTTTTTTTAAATATTGATTGATTAGTTGATTGAGTTTTGGAGATTCACATGTTGTTCAAATGCTCAGCCTTGACTGATTTATTTAGTGAGATATTTACAACTGGTGCATCAGCTCATTCATATAAAAACATTAAAAGGACCATGAGTTTGCACTTAACCAACATTAAAATATTTTTTTCCAAAGCAACATAATTTGGCCTAGAAATTAAAATCTTTTATTTTTCTTTTCAACTTAAGAAGTTTCTTCGTTGTGAGATTTTAAACTATGACCTCCCTCTGTTGTTCCAGTTTCTTCTCTGAAAGCACCTATAACTCTGAGCTCAGCTCCGTTTTCTGACTTCCATATTTTGTATGTTCCTTTGAATCATTTCAATCTTTATTCTTTTCCACTTCAGGCTTCTCTCCATTGGGTTACCAGTTCACTTTTTCCTTTGGGGTAACTATTTATTATTCCTGCTTTGCCCCATCTGTATATATCAGAAATGTACTTATAAATGTACTCATATGCCTTTCTGAATTGAATTAATTCTAGATTATAACGGAACACAGATTTTGAAGTATTTTCTGTTAAAGGGATAAATCTATGCAAAAACAAGACAATAAAACCATGTCTAGGATAAGGAGATACAATCCTTAAAACAATGTTTAAGGGTAAGGATAAGGATAAGCATCACTAAAACTAGAAACGTCCCCGTGTTAGCAGCGTGGACACTAGGAAGGGCAACCAGAGAACACTCATACCAACATCCCCCATGCCGATGCCCACGCAAAAGGTTGGCAGTGGGTCACAGCATTCTTCATCACGGATCCAGTACGAAGCCTTCACCGTAGCTCTCCCAGCAGTTACGACCAATTGGAACTGGCACATGGTAAGAGATCCATCTGCCACTGCAAGTCTATGGAAGCATTTTTTTAGTTCAACAGTATCAAATGTGTGATATAAATTTTGTTTCTTAAGCTTCCAATGGAATTTTTGAGGACCTCTGTCCTTAACTGACCTCATTTCCCAGAAGCTCACTCTTATATTTAATGTCTGTTGGGCAGTTTTCCTCAGTGTCCTTTCTGAGGGTAGGCGGTGGTCACAATGTTCCCCAAATTGCTGTTCTTGATCGTGTCTCATGACCGAGATCCATTTGTACTTGGGTGCGAATCTATGCTTACGGGGGCTTTCTAGTTCCATCTTCCATCTTTTTTTTAATACTTCTTCTGTGAGGCGGGATGCAAGACAACTTGGTCACACACAGTAAGTTTATTGAACAATTGGTATTAAATAAAAACAAAGAAATGGATGTGGAGAGGTAGGAGACACAGGAAAATTCTGTGTTAGTGAATTTGCCAATCGGTGACTCGTAAGGGCCACTTAATGAGCGTTACCTGTGTACCAGCACTTCATCTACACCATCTTGTTGAATATCTCTGACAACCCCATGAGTTAGATATAATTATTATTTTCATCCTACAGATGAGGATATTGAGGCTAAGAAAGTCTAAGTTAATTGTCCAAGATCACACAGCTGTTAAATGCGAGGGCCTAGACTCAACACAGATTTGTCTGATTCCAGAACCCATTCTCTTAACCACTATGCTTTCCTGCTAAGAATGTCAATAAAAATACTTTCTTTAACAAAAACAAACAGTATTTTCTTTTAAGGCATCAAGCCAATAATAATGTCCTTTCATTTAACAGATCAGCTTCTGCTGTGGAAATGGAGCCTTGGAGTGGTGTGCGTGATAAGATGTTGAGTAAACCTGCAGGAAAGGAAGGCCCATCATTCATTCACCAAACAGAAACATACAAGAGAACAAAGAGAGCCTAGCGCGGGGTGGTTTCATATTTTACATGGAAAGAGGCTACAATTACGTGTGTGGTCAGGTCACTTCCATGGCCCCTGTTCCCTACTCTTTTCTCTCTTCTGCTGACCCAGGAGAGGATTCCCCCCGTTAGGCTGTTTGCCGTGGGAAGGTTGAACTATGTCTTTTCTGAGTCCTCAAGACCTAGCACAGTGGCTGGTACAGAGCAGGCATTGAAAAAAATGTTTGCTGAAAGCTTAATGCAAGGGGTGTAAGGGAGAAGGGAAAAAAGAAGAGTGGGGAAAGGAAAGCAAGAAAGGAAAGAAGGGAGAATAAAGAAATAAATCAATGTCAATTAAAAAAGAAAGAAGAAAGAAAGAAAGAAAGAAGAAAGAAAGAAAGAAAGAAAGAAAGAAAGAAAGAAAGAAAGAAAGAAAGAAAGAAAGAAATGAATGTCTTTTAACAACCTAAATGTCCTGTCCTAGACCCACAGTGGAATCCTTCTACCTGTGAATGTACCCATTGGGACCTCTATCTACTATGGACTCCAAACGCCTAAGAGTTGCCTACTTTGGGTTTTTCTGCACCTTCTGTTCCACCTACTTTGCAGGTAAGACCTCCCAGTGTTCATTGCCACATTGCTGGGAAGGGAGCAAAAGGGATGCTGGGAGAGAGAGGCCGTTGATAAGGTGGGGGGGGCGGGGGGCTCCAGGTTCTGGTGTTCTCCAGGTTGGTCTGTCTCACTTCTGATCAACCTGTTGTCGGAATAGCATCTGGAACCCAGACACGAAGGACCCTAACCAGAGGCCCACCTCTGTCAAGACCCAATAGCCTCTGGGGTCCAATGGGCAGCATTGGCTACATGTGGCCAAATGGAGGGATCTGCCTCACTGGGACATTGTCCTATCCATGTGTCACAGCCTAGATGTGGTTTCTTCCCTGTAAGATAGGTCACTTCACCTCTGACCCACGAGACCATCTTTAACCCTTTATCCACTATGAATTAGCTCTTCCTTATTTTTAAGGGAGCAGGCAGGTGCTCTGCTCTCCAGACAGATTCCTGTAAGTCCCACCTGAAGTACAGTTTTGGATTTTGGATTTTCCCTCGCCTCTGAAGCCTCAAGCCGGCTGTCCCTCTATGATATTCATTCTTTATAATGAAAACACCATTCACCCACTTGCTCTGGCATCATTCGGGACTTCTCTCACTTATAGCCCATATCCAAAGCATCATCGATCTTTTCACCATAACATTTGAAATGCATGTCAAATCAGACCACCTTTTACCCCTTTTAGTGTTATTATCCTAGACCACATCACCGTCATCATTCAACCACTCCACTGAGTTAGACTCCTAACTAGTCCCACAGCTTCTGCTCTTGGCCTCTTCCAGTCTCTATGGAGCAGCAGGTGGTCCTTCCTAAGACAAATCCAGGTCATAAGCACTTCTCTGATCAAAACAGCCCACTGGATTCCCTCGTCTCACTCGAATTGAAATCCAAAGTACTTCATTTGTCCCACAGACCCCATACAAGCTAGCCTTACTCACTTCCCTAGCCTCATCCCCTATCAGTGTCCCCCTCACTCACTCTGCTCTTCCACACAGGACCCTTTGCTGTGTGTAGATGTTCCACACACTTTCCACCTCAGGGCTTTGTGCTTGTTCTTCCCTCTACCTGAAACGCTCTTCCCCAGAGATCTGCAAGCTCAGTCTTTCACTTAGTCCTGTTCATTGTCTATGCATTGTCACCTCGTAAGAGGCGACATACTTGCCCGTTGCCTGATCCTGCCAAGCTTTCGTTCAAAGTACGCATCGCCATGTGACATGGTGTATATATTCGTTTACTGAATGTGCACCATCTCTTCATTGAGTAGAAGGTGCAGGAGAACAAGAATTTGGTGTTGAGTACTAACTAGAGCACCTCTGAACAGTGCCTGGAGCAGAGCTGGTGTCTGACAAGTATTTGTTCAGTGAGCAAAGGAATGAATATCCAAAGAGTTTTCCAGAGGAGTTAGCAGAAGGCTGGAGCCTTATGCTTCTGGTTTCAGAGCATCAGAAGAAGTGAGGCCAGTGGTCTTCTTATGAAATGTGCATCCCCGCACCGCTGTACGGCCCCAGGCCTGAGCCCCTGCTGGCTACAGCGAGCCTTTGCTGGGCAAAACCAAGGCTCAGGGAGGAGACACACATGGGGCTATTTATACCTCTGCCCCTCGCCCCACAGACATGAGCCTGCGATTCCTGCCTCACAATCTAACAGCTCTCAGTAATAGAAGTAGTAATAATGAGTCCAATACCCCAAACAGGGAGGCAAGTAGGCTCTTTCAGAAGTCAAACTAAGGGGCACCCGGTTGGCTCAGCTGGTTAAGCATCCAACTTTTGATTTTGGCTCTGGCCGCCGATCTCAGGGTTGTTGAGATCAAGCCCTGAGTCAGGCTCTATGCTGGGTCTGGAGCCTGCTTAAGATTCTCTCTCTCTTCCTCTGCCCCCCCCAAAAAAAAGTTAAACTGAGGCACTGAGACATAATGATGAGCCAAAGGTCATACCAGAAGTTGGACTAGAATTTAGGATTAAAATCTAGATTTCCCTTCTTTTGGGTGTTGGCTATCAAAAACATTGTGCTTGGAGCTGGTCCAAGACTCATGGATGTTTCGTTCAAACAGAAATGAAAGAGAGCCCCTAAAAAATAGACTGGTTTGTTAACTTTCCAAAGTTGTGGTCATCGTGTATGATACGATAGATGAGTTTAAGCGATCAGAACATTAGCAAACCTCCCTTTGGGTTTCCCTGACTGCTTCCCTGTGTTTGCAGACATAATATTCAGTTTCCCCAAAACATCTCTGGTTACTGAAAGTAAATTTTGTGGGAAAATGGTGACGATGGTCAAATAAAGAGTTAACACAACCCAAACAAAAAATCCAGTTTGAAATATTTTTACAACGTTCTTTACACTCGAGAGCGGTGGAGAAAAAACAGGATTTTAAGTGCTGCTCTTTTTCCCATTAGGTTGTCTGCTTTTACAGGTGGCAAGTTTCAGTGAGATCTAAAGGCAAAAGGCTCATGCAGAGATGGTCTGGAGCAGAAAGACCTGACCCGCCTGACCTCCTGCCCATGCATACAACATAATCACTCACAAAATAGATACTAAAATAATGTTAGCAGCCGCCTGGCCTTAAACTAATAAAACTGAGCACGTTGAGAGTGAAGGCAGAAAGCCTGTCCTTAACTCACCCCCTTGGGCCTCGGCATTACTTCTTCTCTGGCCTGAATCAACGGAGCTCAAACCAAATGGCTGTTTGCACCTCCCTGCTTTTCCTTGTGTCATTCTGACACTCTTTTTTTTTTTTTCCTCTCCCCCTAACAGGGCCTGACTCCGTGAGTTTAAATGCCCTTCTCTTTCTCACTCACCACATGCAAACTTTAATTAAGGTTGTCTCTACATAACACCGACATAACCTGTTGAGCAGTGAACCGGCTAGTCAAATCACTGGGTTTGGGGCCAGGAGAGGAGGGATGGAGGGAGGTCGGGGGGTCAGAACTGACAGCAAAAAACACCCTAAGCGCTCAGACAGGTTCCTTCTCACAACACTCTCTCCCGTTGGCTGTAAGCACCGCGCCGTTTCCCTGCATTCTGGACAGCAAACATTTCTTCACCAGGGTGGACGTGTTGGGCTCCGAAGCCATCCTGTTCCCGTTGCACAGAAGCTCCCTACGCCTTATCATCCCCGGGCTGTCCGGGGCAGCAGGGCAACTGCCGATCTTTAAGAACGTGTTCTCCTCCATTCAAGAGAAATCTGAAGTTCAAAAGACTGACACCAAGTCCAGAGCCCCAACAAAAAATTAAACATTTAAATTAATAACTGCAATTTTTAACAAAGACTAATTACAAAACATAAAGGCCAAACAGGGAACTTGATTTATATTCTCAACTTCAAAGTTACAAAGACAGAAATACTGACTGAGGGGCCTTCCAGGTGCTGATAATCAATTAGGTCATATTCATGGGAAAGAACCCCCAGCCCCCAGCCCTCCATCTCCTGGCTCAAGTGGCTTATACAATAGAGACCCCGGAACCAGGAAACAGGTGGTGGCTCCTTAGCTTTGCAGACTTCAGAGCTGTTTATTAGTTTGACATGGGAGCTTCAGGGCCTCCACTACTGTTGTCCAAGGACACGCTCCAGGCCGGGCTCCAGCATTGCCTTCAGGCTGCGGCACGGAAAGGACAAAACCCAGAGGCTGAGGTCGGAGAGAACACAGGCCAAGCATCACAGCGCTGAGAAGGGCAACCTTTGCCATTCCTAGTTCGTGTGCACCTGGTCCAGTCATTCTGCTGCACGTACTGGAGCAAGCGACCCTCCTTAGGAATACGGTTCAGGAACGTTCCGATTAAAATCTGATTTTCTGAAATGTTTTAAATAAGATCGACGATGGGCAATAGAACTGACCCTATCAGTTGTAACCCAAACTCACTGGGCTTTGGCTGCAACATGTCCAGCCCCTAAAACAGGACAAATATAATGAAAACGGCTTTTCACTTGCTGCAATAATGAAAATAATAATACATAACGTTTATTAAGTGCTTTTGTGCATTTTACATATTTTGTCTAATCCTAATTGTTATGCTCCAAATAAATATATATTGCTTAAAATTTAATTAGAAATTCCCAAGGATTATTGCTTTGAAAGGGGTAAACTGACAATCTGAGCTCTTATGGACTATTGTTTCAAGAAGAATGATTTGATAATAAGTTTAAAAATTGTATGTATTCTTTTGCCCAAAATTCCAATCTTAGCTATTTTAGTACAGAAATAATCATATAAGTTTACACCATAATTTTCACACTAATACTTATTTTTGCATCATTTTGCAAGTGGGAAGACTATCAATAATAACCTGTTTATCGATAAGCATTTTTATAATTAAATCATAGAATATCCATAGCAGGGAAGTTAAAAGCATAGGTTCTGAAGTCGGAAAACCCTGACCGGATTTTCGCTCTACCTCACCTAGCTGTGAGAACTCAAGCAAGATCCTTCACTTCCATAAATGTGTTTTTTCACCTATGAAATGATATATAATCTATCTATAGGTGACAGTGAATAAGGCTTTAGTAGGATAAAGCACAGGAATCACTTAGCACAGCACCAGGCATGTAGTGAGCACTCAGTAAGTATTATGATTCTTTTTATTGTGATTAATTTTTTTAAAAGATTTTATTTATTTATTCATAAGAGACAGAGAGAGGCAGAGACACAGGCAGAGGGAGAAGCAGGCTCCCTGTGGGGAACCCGATGGGGGACTCAATCCTGGGACCCTGGGGTCACACCCTGGGCCGAGGGCAGTCGCTCAACCGCTGAGCCTCCCAGGGGCCCCTATTGTGATTATTATGACCACACTATCTATCCACTACTCTGCAGCTATTAAAAGATGAAGTAATTCAACTTATGTTGGCAGAGAGCGATGCCCATCGCCACAATGCTACCAGCTACTGTGATCTTTTTTTTTTTAATTTTTTTTTTTATTTATTTATGATAGTCACAGAGAGAGAGAGAGAGAGAGGCAGAGACACAGGCAGAGGGAGAAGCAGGCCCCATGCACCGGGAGCCCGACGTGGGATTCGATCCCGGGTCTCCAGGATCGCGCCCTGGGCCAAAGGCAGGCACCAAACCACTGCGCCACCCAGGGATCCCATACTGTGATCTTTCTTACTGAATGCTCTTCCTCACGCCCAGCCCCATTAGACTGAATTCCACGAGGTTGTGGAACATCCCCGCCCTGTTCTCCATCCCCAGGGCCTGGACAAAGGCCTAGCATACAGTAGCCACCCCATTAAACTTGGTTGAATGAACAAATGAATAGATGAGTAAAAAACAGTAAAGAAAACATGAAGTGTTTATATTTAAAAGTCAGAAGCAAATGCAACAAACTGCTGACAGTGCTTTTCTTTGAGGGGGAGAATTAGGGAGGAAAGTAGATTTTCATCTACATTTATATTTACTATTTAAAATTATTTAGTAATGACAAAAGTTGTTCCCATGTCAAGATTATAAAAACCTAAAAGATCCTATTAAAAAAAGTGTATGCTTCTGAACAGAAACTAGAGAAGAATGTGCACAGAAATGGAGAATTTTTAGGTAAGTCGTATTGCATTTTCTCTTTTTTAAAACTTCGTTTTTTACTCCAATGCTGTTATGTATTTTAAATAGATTATATTTAAGTATCCTAAGAAATGAACTCTCAAAGAAGGGTAAGATGCATTTTCTATAATTTTACTATAAAAATATATGTTATTAGTTTTATACTCTGAAGAGAACTTTATTACTAAAGTTATAGGGTTCCTTGTATACATTTTGGAAAACGTAGAAAATACATTTTTAGAAAAATTCTTAGCGTTTTAAGGTAATCTACCTGTCAATTACAATTCTAATGTTTCCTAGACAGAGTTCAAACTGAAATGCAGAGAGGATGGAGTCACAGAATCTACAGTTAGAGACTGAGTTAACTCAGATCCTGTCAAGTCTACCACAGAGATACACCGAGCATCACCCTCCTTTCCAACTGATATTCTGATTAATTGGTTTGTTAATACTCTAGGCTAAACTGGGTACTCCCCAAAGGTGGGGACTCAAGTTTGCTCCTTTTGCTCCACTTTTAAAGCAGTTCTAATTAGAGAGCCTGGCATATTGTTAGCATTCAATTTATTTATTTATTTATTTTTAAAGATTTTATTTATTCATTTGAGAGAGAGGCAGAGACAGAGCATGAGCAGGAGGGAGGAGGCAGAGGGAGAGGGAGAAGCAGACTCCCCACTGAGCAGGGAGCCCGATGCGGGACCTGATCCCAGGGCCCCGAGATCATGACCTGAGCCGAAGGCAGACGCCCAACCAACTGAGCCACCTAGACTCCCCTCAATTTATTGTTAAATGAATGGATCCCCTTTTGAAATATAAGGAAGACATTAAAAAGCAGGAATAGAAAAGAATGAAGCAAGTGATAAGAAAATAGGAAGAGAGAAAGGAGGAAAGAAGGAAGGAAATATTAGTTGGAAAGAAAAGGAAGAGACGAGATGAGTCAGAAACTGCCCTTTCTGTCCTCTTTTTATTTCTCTTCTCTGTGATTACAGTGGTCAGACAAGAAGTCATGCACACCAGGTCTTTTTTCAGAGGCTGACTTCAGTAGCGGCAAGGCAACACTTTCAGAATTTATTAGCTTCTGGAAAAAAAGGATGAGACTTGAAGAGAGAGCCTAGAACAACATTTACTCTGGAGCTCAGTCTAATCTGAAGCTACACATCTGGGAAGGTAGGAAGTCGAAAGGCCCAGTTCAGCCCTTCAGCTGTGGCAAAGGACAGTGAGCTTTATGAATACGCTGCAGAGAGAAGACAGTAGCTGTTAAAACCAACACTCCACTTCTTAACAGGTTAAAACAAATACAGAGATAAATCATGCCCAGGATGAATGAGCACGAATCGCAGGTTATTTAGTGTAATCATGCATTCTAAAAAGATTCTTTTTTTCCCCCATTAAAAAGACGGTAGCAGGAAGGTAAAAGTGAAGGGAAAGGAGAATAACGAACTATATTTCTCTAAGGCTTTTGGTTTTCTGTCCGTTTTGATCTCCCTGGCAAATCCATTTTGGATGGGCAACAGTAAAATTATGCGGCATTTTTGAAGTCAGCTTGATTCTTAAGTCCAACATGTCTAAAGGAATATGTGCTCTCTTGTCAAGATGGACACTCAGCTTGGAGGTAAGAAGAGTTCTGAAAGAGCTGTATGTGAGTGTGTGTCTGTCTCAAGAAATTGGAATGAAATCAAGGTGCACATCAGGGATAACCATATCACTCTTTCCTTTAGGATAAAATTCATAGTTCGAAGTCCCTTCACCATCTGTTTCCTGTGAGCTAACACAGCCTCATCCTCCCTTCTCCATCCCATGCATTTAGGCTGATCCTCTCTCTGCCCTCCCAGGAAATCACACTCATTCCAGCCTTATGTATTTGAACATGCTGTTCCCTCTGTGGGAAGGGTTCTTCCAAATATTATATACTAACCTATTTCTGTGCACACCCTAAGACTCAGTCTCTAAAACACTTTTGTTACGGAGGTTTCCCCAAACTCCTTGAATAGAGTTAGTTGAAGATTTAGTTGCCTCATCTGTGATCTCACAGCTCTTTGATCATATGTCTACCATGGAGTTTTATCATCTGTTCAAGAGTATTTACATGCATTTCTTTCCCACTAGACCCTGAGATTCTCAAGCACAGCAGCAATCTCATTCTATTCCCAATACCTAAGAAATGCCTGGCATAGAGGAGACACTTAAAAAAGATGTGTCATGTGAAGCACATTGAGAAGTAGTCAGCCTTGTGCCTTCCAAGGAAGATGGCTTTATGTCACCTCAGCTCTTAAGATGAAGGGAATAATCCTGGAAGAAACATTTAGGCATGACCGAAGTCTGGCAAATTGACCACGCAAATAATGAAAAAAGTACAACAATCAGAGATGGTAAAAATAAAAATAAACAGCATGGCCCACTTGTACTCTCTGCAGCTTACCAATGGGGTAAGGACATTAACAGGACTTTAGAGGCAGCACAGTTCAACAGATAAGTAGGAGAACAGACCATGGATTCAAATAACAACTTGGCCTCTTGTTCTCAAACGAAATAACACACTAGGGTATGATCACACTTGGGTGTGATCTTGGGGGAAATAAATGAATCTCTGTGCCCATTTTCTCAACTGTAAAATGTGTCTGGTGTGGGGATAAAATACATTAACAGGTGTAAATACTTACAATAGTTTCTGGCATGCAGATACACAAATTTATAATTCACTGCACCAGTAAAATTCTAAATTCCGAAGTGGCCAAGGTTGGAAGCAATATCCAGCTGAAGCACAAAGTTCAACAATCCACTCCCAAGCTGGATCTTCTCTGTTCTCTACCTGATGGCATGGATTTAAACTGTGTTACAACCCAACTTCAAAAGGCAATTTTTTTTAGTTAAAAAAAAAAATAGCTATGTAGAAAATGGAACTTTCTGGAAAAGAATAGGTAACACGACCTATTGGTGTTTTGTGAAAACTTTAATCTATGCTGTAAGTACATAATAAACTGCAGGCAGGATTTGTATGCCTGAGGCTTCCATGGTCTACAAGATATTGTTGAGGAACATGGTAGCAGAGACCTCCCAGTGAATGGGAGAATTGCTCTTGCTTCCCCTGATACAAAAACTGAACTCAGGGCAGTCTAGGCTGACATGCTGAATAAGGTTCTGCAATACTTCAAAATGGGTTTATGTTTACACTTCATTGTGAGACTTTTTTTTAATGGTTTGAAGTGACTCAGAGGAAATTATGTAATGTTTATGGAGACACGTGCTAGAAAATAAACCAGGAACCACAACTGTAGTGTTAGAGGTGGCTCCTGAATAAGCCTTCTCATTTATTTATTTACAAAGTGTGGTTTAAATAACAACCAGGTAATTAGAGAAGTTCCAGTTCTGGTAATGGCAGAATAGCTTGCGTTGGAGTAACCCTCCTACTGATGACAATTATATATTTTGGATGAAAAAAGAAAGTCTCTTGGAAGGCACTGGAGAGGAGCCAAAAGCCTGTGACACTGAAGGAGATATGAACTTTTAAAGATGAGATGTCAATTAAGTTAAGGGTCACATTTGTCCAACTCTTCCCCCAAGGGCACTCCCTCGTGTCCATGAGAATAAGGGATAGAGCTCAGACTCCTGAACCGAGAATTTGGAGGCTGGATTTTGGGTTGCCAGTGCAGCTGGGAATTAAGAAAAGATATCTTGGAAGGAAGGTAGCCATGGAAAAAAGAGCACATACTGGTATAAAAATTCTGCTCAAATTCTTGGCTGACTCTAAAATTATGAATATGCTGGGCAAGACTCCAAGGAGAGATCAGGTGTATGTACATCTGGAAGCAAAAGTGCTGAGCAGACGTCAGCAGGTAAAGTGCTAGGGGGGAGAGTTTAGAGTTCAAGTTCTACCAAGTTAGAGGGAATTAGTGAATACCCCAGCTTCTCATTAAACCCTCAGAATGACTAGGCCTTGGGAGAAAGGGCTATACTCCAGGACTAAGGGCTGAATCTTTAGGACTAACGGCAGAGCCAAAATAAATCCTCCCTAATAAAACCCTAAAGCCAGGCCTCTGTAGAAATAAGATAATCTGTCAATACTTGACTATTTGCTAAAACAAAACTCTCTTTAAAGAAAAATGAAAAATCCAGATATCTATGGTACATCTTCAATAATAAAACATACTATCAAATTTAAAATAAGAAACTACTTGACAGGCAAGGAAGCTGGAAAAAGTGAGCTATGATTCAAAAGAAAATATAGTCTATAGAAGGAGACCTATGGATGATAAAGATGTTGAATTTAACACATAAGAACTTTAAAAACTTTCTTAAATATGTTAATAAATGTACAGGAAAGGATAAATATAATAAATTATGAAATAAAGAATGAAAACTCTAAAAAAGTATGAAAACTCTAAAAAGAACCAATTAGAAATCTTAGAACTAAATAATAAAATATCAGAAAACAAGATGTTATTACTAGACTAAGTATCAATCAGAGATTATATTAGAAAGGAGCAATGAACTTGAAGTCAGGTAAACAAATATTATGCAAATCAAAACAGAGGGGGAAAAGATTGAAAATTAAATAAAAGGAGCCTTAATGACTTGTGAGACAAAATAAACTAAGCTTTTGTGTTTAACCTTAGAAGGAGGACAAAGAGAGAACAGAAATGTATTTGAGAATTCCCCAAACTGATTAAAGACAAAAATCCACTGATCCAGAAAGTTAAGTGAACTCCAAGCAGGGTAAATATGGAACAAAATACAGAATATTTATCAGAAAGATTATATATTGGGCCATAAAATCAGAGTATTTTCTTTGGCTACAATGGAATTAAATTAAAAATTAATCAACAATAAGATATCCAGAAAATCTCCAAATATTTGGGAATTAAAGAACATGTATAAATTAACCATATATCAAAGAAGAAATCATAAGGAATATGTGAAAATAGTTTTAACTGAAAGATAACAAAAGCACAGTAAATCATAATTTGTGACGTGTAGTTAAAACAATGCTTGGAGAAAATTTTTAGCTTTAAAAGGCATGTATTAGAAACATAGTTAAATCTTAAACCTAATAAACACAGGGAAGAGAGAGAGCAAATTAAACTCAGACTAGGTATATGAAAGGATATAATAAAGATGAGATTGGCACCAATTAATTAGAAAACAGTTCTCCTCTGAAAAATTAGATACAATCTGGAAGTTAAAGTTACTGCCTTGAAAAGGTGAATGAGTCAGATAAATGTCTACCAAGAATAATGTATATTCAGAGAGTGAAAGAGAGAACACACAAACTAGCAATAGCAAGAATGAAAGTAGGAGACCTCATTACTCATAATGCAGAAATTAAAAAATAATAGGAGTGCTTTGGTGGCTCAGCTGATTAAATGTCTACTCTTGATCTCAGCTCAGGTCTTGATTTCAGGGTTGTGAGTTCAAGCCCTGCATTGAGCTCCACATGGAGCCCACTTAAAAAAAAATAACAAAAGGATATCATGAACAGCTTTGTCAGTAATTTTGACAATAACATTAGATGGGAACACAAATGGAACAAAATTCCTAGAAAAACACAACTACCACAAGAAGGTATAGAAAATCTGAATTGCCCTTTAAAAAAAATGAAAAAAAAAAGAAAAAATCTGAATTCCCCCCTTGTATTATAGATATTGAGTTTATAATAAAAAATCTTCCCCAAAAAGGTAACTCTAGGACCAGATGGCTTTACTGAGGAATTCTACTAAACAATTAAGGAGAAATTATGGCAATCATGCACTAAAAGCAGAAAAGACAATATTATCTCACTTATTTATGAGGGCAGCATAGCCCAGATACAAAAATCTAAAAAGCACAATACAGGACACAAATTTATAAACCATTATTTTTCACAAATGCAATATGCAAAAATCTTTAACAAAATAACATCAAATCAGAACCTGCAATATGTAAATGTATAAGTACACACAGACATGCACACACAACATAATATTAGCAAATCAAATCCAGCAATGTATCAAAAGGATAATAATACACTGACCTCTATCAAAAGTATAATAACACATTAATTCAAGTTGGCTTAATATCCAAAGTCAGTCGAATTCACTACAGTAACAGAATAAGAAGGAAATTATATGATCAACTTAAGTGAGGCAGAAAAAGTATCTGACAAAATTCAACACTCATTCAAGAAATAGAAGGGAACTTCCATATATACAATGGAATATTAGACATAAAAAGGAATGAAATCTTGCCATTTGCAACAACATGGATGGAGCTAGAGAGTATTATTTAGGCTAAATAAGTCAAAGAAAGACAAATACCATATGATTTCACTCATATGTGGAATCTAAAAAACAAAACAAACAGACATATGTGGGAATAAAGAGAGAAAACTAAGCAACAGACTCTTAACTATAGAGAACAAACCAATAGTTACCAAAGGGGAGGTGGATGAGGCAATGGATTAAACAAGAGATGGGGTTTAAGGAGTACTTGTTGTGATGAGCACCAGGTGTGTTTTTTTTTTTTTTAGGATTTTATTTATTTATTCATGATAGACATTTTTTTTCCTCTCAATTCATTTAATTTCAACAATCTGTCAAAAAAGAGCCAATAAACAAATACTGAATTACATTTTGTTGGGTTTTTCAAACCCTCCAACTGCAGACTATAAAAACATCTTGTGTGTCTCTCACTCTGACCACCCTGTTACTTTTCCATATACCACAGGCCACCCATAGACACAAAGCCAGGAGCCAAAGCCGGTACGGTCTACTTGGAGCCAGTAGACAGAAGGGCAATGAGGCCTGATGAAGCACTTATGGACAATATATAGTTCACCTTTGGGTTGAAGTTCTTCAATATAAAGAAGGAGGCAACAATGACCAAGACCAGGAATAGGGTGTTGTTATAGAAGATGGAAAATGTTGTAGCTTCATAATCAGCAACTTCATTCTTCTTCCACAAAATTCTTTCATCTTTTTCCTTTAGAGACATCTTTCTGTTATCAGCTTCAGAGAGTTTTCGAGTCACTTCTTTGGAAATAGCATCCTCCCTCTTCTATGCTACTTTGTGTTTAAGAATAAATTTCACGTTTTTGTATGCGAAAGTCACCAGAGCACGGCCGACTGAATAAGATCCATATGCTATATTCTCCAATACAGCCAGATAGGGATGGTGGACACGATGAAGGCGTTCCCGAAGAGAGAGAGAGAAAGAGAGAGAGGGAGAGAGAGGCAGAGACACGGCAGAGGAAGAAGCAGGCTCCATGCAGGGAGCCCAACACGGAACTCGATCCTGGAACTCCAGGATCATGCCCTGGGTCAAAGGCAGGTGCTAAACTGTTGAGCCACCCAGGGATTTCCCCCTGGTACCAGGCGTTATACAGAAGTATTGAATCATTAAATTGTATACCTGAAGCTATATTACACTGTATATTAACTAACTGGAATTTAAATAAAAACTTAAAAAAATAACTTTCTCAGCATCATAAAGTACATCCATTAAAAACTTACACTCAACATTATATGTAATGGTAAAATATTGACTGTTTTACTATTAGCTTGGAGGAAAAAGAAGGATATCCGTTCTCACCACTTCTATTCACCGTATACTGAAAGTCCTAGCCTAGCAATAGAGAAAATAAATAAATAAAATGGGGAAAAAAGGAAAGGAAGAAGAAATCTTATTGTTGATAACAGACACATACCAAGTAATCTACAAAGAAATGATTAGAAATAATAATTGATCAAAGTAATGGCATACTGGATCAAGTTACAAAATTTCTCTCTATTAGCAATTAAATGAGCAGAAAATGAAATTTTAAAATACTATTGATAATTGCATCAAAAATAATTAGAAATTAATTTAAGAAAACTTTGAAAAAATATACTAAAAATTATAAAACATTACTAAGAAATATATACTTCAATAAATGGAGAGATAGAAAATATTTATTAATGGAAAGATTCAGTATTATTGAAATGTTTTCTCCAAGTTATCTTTAGATCAACCCAATTCCACTAAAATCCAAGCAGAATTTTGGTAGATATTGACAAGCTAATTCTAAAACATATATGGAAATGACAAGGATTCGAGATAGCCAAATCAGTCTTGAAAAGGAACAAAGTTGAAGGACTACTGATTACAAGAAACACTATAAAGCTTCACTAATGAAGACAGTGTAGATAGACACATAAATTGGAGGAGCTGAATAGATATTCTAGAAATAGACCCATATGATTTTCAACAAAAGAAATATTTTTTAAAAAAATATTCTTTTTTAAAGAAAACTATTTTCAACAAATGATGTTGAAACAACTGGATACCTGCATGGGAAGTAAATCTCAATATCCCCTTCTCATGATACACAAAAGTTCATTTGAGTCAGAAGATAGACCTAAACATAAGAGCTATAATAATAAAGCTTCTATAAGAAAATATAGGATAATAATTGTAGGACTTTAGGATAGGCAAAGATTTCTTAGATAGGAAAAAAACATATTAACCATAAAAGAAAAACTGATAAATTGGACTTAATTCAAGTGAAAAACTCTTGTTCATAAAAGACTTTAATAATAAAATGAAAAGGCAAGTCCACAGACTGAGGGAAAATATTTGTGATACATATAACTGATAGTGTACTTGAATCTAGCATACATAAAAAACTTCTACAACCTCTAAAAAAATGAGCAAAAGACTTGAACAGACATTTCGCAAAAGATGATATATGAATGATCACCATTAGTCATTTGGGAAAATTCAAAGTAAGACCACAGTAAAATTTTATTCAATTAGAATTGATAAAAATGTTTAAAGATTGATAATACCAAACACTGGTGAGAATGTGGAACAACTGGGCTACTCATACATTGTTGATGGAAATGCAAAGTGGTACAACCATCTTAGAAAACTCACAAATTTATAAATTTCAACATATATGTACCTATTACCCAGAAATTGCACTCCTAGATATTTACCCTCCCACTCCACAAATGAAGACATATATCCATAAAGGGATCTGTAGAATGTTCCTGTCAGCTTTAATCATGATCACTCTAAAAAAAAAAAAAAAAAAAAAAAAAAAAAAAAATCATGATCACTCTAAATGGAAATAACTCAAATGTTCACAAACAAGAGAATGGATAAACTAATTGTCGCATATTACTACTTAGTAATAAAAAAGAGATGAGCTACTGACACACAAAATAATATGGATGAATCTCAACATTATATTTAGTGAAAAAGTGAGACACAAAAGAAATACATGATATATAACTCTATTTATCTAAAGATTAATAAGAGGCAAAGCTGAGCTATCATAATAGGAATCAGAAGAATGGTTACCACTGTGTGTTTGTGGGCAAGAAGAATTGACTGGAAAGGGGCACAAGGGAGCTTTCTAGGGTAACTTAAATATTCTATATCTTGATTAGAGTAGTGCTTAAATGAGTATATACAATTGTCAAAACTTATCAAATGGTATGTTACTGTCTGTGCATTTTACTGTATGTAAACTAAAACAAAACTATCCATAAGGGACAAAACAAACAAACAAACAAAAACAGGTAATTAATTAAATAATAAGAAGGTGATTAATTAAAAGTAAAATATTTTTATTGGTTGAGTTTTGAAAGAATTTTTACATGGGAAGGTGAAAAAAATGGTACCAATGCCCTAACATCTCTTCCAGAAAATGGAAACAGAGGAAACACTTCTAATTTATTTTTAATGAAGTTAGCACTACCCTAATACCAGAACCATACACAGATATTACTAGGAAAGAAAATTACAGACCAATATTTCTCATGAATAGAGATGCAAAAATCCCCCTCAAAATATTAGCAAAGTGAAACTAACATGAGAATTCTACCCCACAATCAAGTGAGATTTATTCCAGGTATGCAGACTCGGTTCAACACTTGAAAACTAATTAATGTTTCATCACATTAACATACTAAAGAAGAAAAATCATAAAATCACATCAATAGACACAGAAAAAGCATTTGAAAACATCTAACACTCATTTATGATAAAAAGCGCTCTGAAAAAAGTGGGAGAAATTAGAGAGGGTGACAAAACATGAGAGACTCCTAACTCTGGGAAACGAACAAGGGGTGGTGGAAGGGGAGGTGTGCGGGGGGACAGGGGGACAGGGTGATGGGCACTGACGGGGGCACTTGATGGGATGAGCACTGGGTGTTATACTATATGTTGGCAAATCAAACTCCAATAAAAAAAAAAAAACCACCTCTCTGCAAACCAGGAATAAAAGAAAACTTCCATTACTTTGTAAAGAACATCTACAAAAACTCTACAGTTGACATCATACTTAAATGATGAAAAACTTAATGTTTTTCCCCTAAAATGGGAGACAAGATAAGAATATCCCCTTTTATCATTCCTACTCAACATCATACCACATCATACCAGAAGTCCTGGCTAATGCAATAAGGGAAGAAAAGGAAATAAAAGGTATATAGATTGGAAAGAAAGAAATCAAACTATCTTGTTTACAAGGGATACAATTATCTATGTAGAAAATCCCAAGGAATCAACAATAACAACAAAAAATTATTGTAACTAACAAGTGCACGTAGCAAGGTTGCAGGATACGAGTAAGGTTAATATACAAAAATCAACTGCTTTCTTATATAATGGCAATGAATAATTGGAATTTTAAATAAAAAGCAGAATACCATTTACATTAGCACCCTAAGAAGGCATACATAAAACCAAGCATGCATATTAAAAAGAAGATACAAAACTCTGATGAAATAAATCAAAGTTGTAAATAAACAGAAGATATTCCAAGTTAATGGATAGTAAGACTTATTATTAAGATGTCAACTCTTCTCAACTTACCCCATAAATACAACGAAAATCCCCAAGTTACTTTGTGGTTATTGACAAACTGACTTTAAAGTTTATATGGCAAGGTAAAAGATCCCGAAAAGCCAATAGGATAATGAAGAGCAAAGTTGGCAGACTGGTACCACCCAACTTCTAGACTTACTTTGAGTCATTTATACCTTAATAATAGTAGAAAAAACCTCAATATACAAATTAAATGCAATCTCTATCAAAATAACAATAAGTATTTTTCACAGAACCAGAACAAATAATACTAAAATCTGCATGGAACCACAAATGGCTCTGAATAGCCAAAGCAATCTTGAAAAAACAAAGCTGGAGGTATCACATTCTCAAATTTCAAGATATACTACAAGGCTATAGTCATCAAAACAGTATGGCACTGGCACAAAAACAGACATAGAGATCAAAGGAACAAAATAAAAAGCCCAGAAATTAACCCATATACATACAGTCAATTAATATATAATAGAGAAAGCAAGAATATATAATAAGAAAAAGCTTTTTCAACAAATGATGTTAGGAAGACTGAGCAGCTACATACAAAGAATGAAACTGGACCACTTCTTACACCATACAGAAAAATAAACTCAAAATGGATTAAAGACCTAAACGTGAGACCTGAAACCATAAAATTCCTAAAAAAGAACATAGTCAGCAGCATCTTTGACATCAATCTTAGCAACATTTTTCTAAATAAGTTTTATCAGGCAAGGGAAACAAAAACAAAAATAGGGACGCCTGGGTGGCTAAGCAGTTAAGCATCTATCTGCCTTCAGCCCAGGGCGTGATCCTGGAGTCCCGGGGTCGAGTCCCACATCGGGCTCCCTGCATGGAGCCTACTTCTCCCTCTGCCTGTGTCTCTTCCTCTGTCTCTGTGTCTCTCATGAATAAATAAAATCTTAAAAAATAAAACAAAACTAACAAAGAAAACCCCACAAAAATAAACTATTGGGACTATACCAAATGAGAAACTTTTTCACAGCAAAGGAAAACATCAGGAAAACAAAAAGGCGACTTACTGAATGGAAGAAGAAATTTACAAATGATATATCCAATAAAGGCTTAATATCCAAAACATATAAAGAACTTCTACAATACCAGAAAAAGACCAAAACCAAAAAAAAAAAAAAAACCACAATAATTTGATTTAAAAACAGAAGACTTGAATAGACATTTTTCCAAAGAAGATATACAGATGGCCAACAGACACATAAAAAGATATACTTGATGTCACTAATCATCAGGGAAATGCAAATCTAAACCACAGTGAGATATTACTTTATACCTGTCAAAATAGCTAGAATCAAAAAGACAAAAAATAACAAGTACTAGTGAGGATGTAGAGATAAAGGAAACCCCATGCCCTGCTGGTAGGTATATGGAAAACAGTATAGAAGTTTCTTTAAAAAAGTAAAAAAAGAGACACCATACAATAGTAAAATAGTAAAAGTAAAAATAATAGAAATACCATATAGGAGGATCCCTGGGTGGCTCAGGGGCTTAGTGCCCGCCTTCAGCCCAGGGCGTGATCCTGGAGTCCCAGAATTGAGTCCCGCATCAAGCTCCCTGCATGGAGCCTGCTTCTCCCTCTGCCTGTGTCTCTGCTTCTCTCTCTTTCTCTGTGTCTCTCATGAATAAATAAATAAAATCTTTAAAAAAAAAAAGAAATACCATATAGTATTATAGTAAATAGGAATACCATATAGTATTACAGTAAAATAGTTAAAGTAAAAATAATAGAAATATCATATATAATCCAGTAATTCCATTACTAGGTAATACCCAAAGAAAATGATAACACTAATTCAGAGTATACGCACCCTCATGTTTACTGTAGCATCATTTACAATAGCAAAGGTAAGGAAGCAAACCAAGTGTCCATCAATACATGAATGGATTAAGTTGTGGTATATACAGTCACACACAATAACTCAGCTCTAAAAAAGAATAAGAGCTTGCCACCGGCCATAACATGGATAGACCTAGAGGGTATAGAGGGTATACTACTAAGTGAAATAAGTCAGACAGAGATTGACAAATACCATATAATTTCACTTATATGTGGAATCTAAGTAACAAACAGATGAAGAAACGAACAAAGACAAACAAAAACCAGACCCTTAAATATAGAGAACAAACATGGTTGCCATAGGAAAGGTGGGTGGAGGGATGGGCAAAATAGATCAAGGGAATTAAGAGGTACAAATAAAATAAAATAAGTTATGGGGTACCTGGGTGGCTCAATCAGGTGAGCAGTTGAGTATCTGACTCTTGGTTTTGGATCAAGTCATGATCTCAGGGTTGTGAGATGGAGCTTAATGCTGGGCTCCACACTCAGTGTGGAGTCTGCTTGTCCATCTCCCTCCCCTTCTGCCTTTTCCCCATCTCTCTCTTTAAAATAAATAAATAAAATCTTTAAAAAATAAAAAATAAAATAAGTAACTTATGGAAGTGAAAAGTACAACACGTGGAATATAATCAGTAAGACTGTAATAATGTTCTTTTGTGACAGACGGTGACTACCCTTGTAGTGAGCACTGAATAATGTATAGGATTGTTGAATCAGTATGTTGTACACCTATACAACACTGTATGTTCAATAAAAAATAAACTGAAAAAAAAACTTATTATGAAGCTACAGTGATCAAGACGGAGTGGTAATAGAAAAAGAATAGACAAATAGATGAATGGAACAGAATAGAGAGCCCGGAATTAGATCCACATAATATGACAAAGAAGCAAGGCAGATTAATGAAGAAACAACAGCTATTTTAACAAATTGTGCTAGAGCCACTGGGCGTGCACATGTAAAAAAAAAAATCTAGATACAGACTTTATCTATCACAAAAATAATAACACCGAATGGATCAGACCTCAATGTAAAACGGAAAAGTACACAACTGTTAGAAAAAAAAAAAAAAGAGGAAATCTAGGTGACCACAGATCTGGCAATAGGTTTTTAGATGTAACTACAAAAGCACAATCCATGAAAGAGAATGATAACTTGGACTTCATTAAAAACAAAGCAAAACAAACAAACGAAAACAAACAAAAGACAATCAACTTCTGCTCTGCAAGAGACACTATTGAAAGAATAAAAAGACAAAGCCACAGACTGAGAGAAGACATTTGCAAAAGGTGTACCTGATAAAGAACTTGTGCCCAAAACATCCAGAGAATCTTGAAACTCAACATTAAAAAGACAAATCAATTTTTAATCATGAAATCATTTTAAATGAATCAATTTTTTTTAAATGGGCAAAAAATAAAATGGGCAAAAGATCTGAACAGACACCTCACGTAAAGAAGACAGACGGATGAAAAACAAGCTTACGGAAAGACACTCAATGTCCTATGCCATTAGGTAACTGCGAGTTACAACAATGAGCAACAATGAGCTACCGCTACCCACCTCCCGGGACTGGCTAAGATCTAGAACGTTGACAACATCAAATGCTGATGAAGATTTCATTCGTTTGCTGATGGAAAAGCAGTGTGGTGCAGCCATATGGGAGTACAGCCTGGCGGTTTCTTAAAAAACTAACCATAGAGTCCAGCAAATCTTTTATTTACTCAGATGACTTAAAACCTATTCCCACACAAAGCCAGCACAAGAACATTTCTGGCAGATTCATTCTTAGCTACCCAACTCAGAAGCAATCACGACATCGTCCAACAGGTGAATGAGTGAACAAACCACGTGCGCCCACCCAGTAGAATACTATTCAGCATTAAAAATAAAATCATAGAAGAACCTTAAATGCATATCACTAAATGAAAGAATCCAGTTTCTGGAAAGACTACATACTCTGATTCCAACCACATGACATTCTAGAAAGTTCAAAACTATTGAGACAATAAAGACTTCGGTGGTTGTCAGGTATTTAGGATGTAAGGGAAAGATGAATAAGTGGGGCACAGGGCCTTTTCAGGGAAATAGAACTATTTTACACGATACGTGGCCACATGACGTTGCACATGCACAACACACCATGAACACGTCAAAGCTCACAGAACTGCACAACGCAGAGAGTGAAGCCTAATGTAAACTACGGGCTTGAGTAATAATGTGCCAGTATTGTTTCACCGATGGTAGTAAAGGTACCGTAATAATGCGAGATATTAATAATAGGACAACTGGGGGACGGGGAGGAGATATACGGGGACTCGCCTTTGTGTGTAATCTTTTCGTAAATCTAAAACTGCTCTAAAAAAATTTTTTTTGGAAGGTGGGGGGAGTTTCTCTTGAATAGATCATGTTTGGGAGATGCTGTCTCAAAATCAAACTAGTTTCTTTACAGAAGGACTTTTCAGAACCTTCGATACTCTCATATGCACTGGATTCTCTATGAGGGAGAAAACGTAGTTTTTCCCAAACCTACTTGACTAAGAAACTTGTCTTTTCAGAGTACATCGAGGCACTACTGCTCCTTATAACACTGTGGGGAGTACTGTGGGCAGTGAATTAATGATTTTTCCTGTGCATGCCTGAAAAGAAAACGATATTACATATAAGGCGATCTTCTGTTGTCTCAGTGACAAGAATCTAAAAAGTAATTACTTTGATCAACCTTAAAATATCAAATTTTAGAGAGTGTAATCGAAACGAGCCCTCAAGTCGTGATATGTAATTTTTATATTTACTTATCTGTACGCACGTTGGAAAGCTGATGTGTCTACGGCTCCATTCCACTCTCAGATTCGAAGAATGATTTGACTCTGATTTTTCACATGCATCTTCATTCAACATGAACCTGACACTGGGATTTCGATACGCAAAGTGCCCGCGGTCGTGCTGCACTAAAGACAGCGGAGCCTCTGTCAGTCAGAAGCCCACCAACACAGAAACACCAGTCAGGACTCCTGTGGATCGAGCCTCCCCCCTCGTGACAGCATCATCTCGAAGTCCAGGCTCTCGTAACCTAAGTCAAGGCCACGCGCATTGAGTCTCCCCGAGTGTATTTCCCTAAGTTGAGCTCCTCAAACACAGTTTCTCTCAATCTGAATATGTGTGAACTAAAGAGCTAGGTCACTTCCCTACACACCAAACAGTGGTGTCACAGACAGTGGGGAACTACTGCAGACACAGCTGTTCAGACAGTGGGAACCGACTGGGCTCGCTGGGGCCACTGATCCACAGAATTTCGAAATACAGCTGGACATATGCTTTAGGAGTTATTTAATTAGAATCCCATCCTACTTCTACTTAGGAGGGATTCCTCATGAGTCTGGGCTCTGTCCTCTCAGCTCTTGGTTCCTCTCACCGGATCATTCCTTCATGAGAGAAGTCTACGTTTTCAGCTGAGTACTCTTCTCAATTTGTTTGCTTCCTTTGCAAACTTGATGGTCCAAATGGGTCCTTTTTTGTCATACTCTTTCCATTCCTTGCAAAGTAACACATTTTGTCGACACACATTTTTTAATGTTTTTTAATTTAAATTCATTTTGCCAACATATAGTATAACACCCAGTGCTCATCCCATCAAGTGCCCCCCTCAGTGCCTGTCACCCAGTCACTCCAACCCCCTACCCACCTCCCCTTTCACAACTCTTTGGTTTTTCTTTTTTTAAAGATTTTATTTATTTATTCATGAGAGACAGAGAGAGAGGCAGAGACACAGGCAGAGGGAGAAGCAGGCTCCATGCAGGAAGCCCGATGCAGGACTCAATCCCAGGACCCTAGGGTCATGCCCTGAGCTGAAGAGAGACGCTCAACCACCCAACCACCCAGGTGTCCCCATAATCACATTTCTTTCTGCCAACACACTTCTCTTAAAATCTTTGTGGGTATTCTATGAATATAATTCTTGTTCACTCATTAAACAGAAGCTACACAGATTTCTTGGAAGATCAGTCTACATCATGGTTTCTGATGAAATTGCTGATCTTCTCAGAAGACACCGAATGCTTTTTTAAGCTACCATCTGAAATCCTTCGGAGGCCTTAACAAAGAATTTCTACGGTTATACCCCAGGCTTTCTTATTGAAACACGTTTTCTCAGCAATGCTCTGGATTCGATCTTTTTCTTAAAAGCTATTTCTTAACTTTAACATCAACATCCATCAGAAAGACTGGAAAATGTCATAACCAACATGTCATGGCTTCCTTTTGAGGAGTGTTCTTTCCTTCACCACTCTTCTCTTGTAGTTTGCTTTTAGCAACAAGGAAGTACTGGGGATAGCACCTTCATCACTGTGTGGAAATCTGATCAAGATTATTTATTTCCTTCTTTCGTTGACAGTGTGGCTCAACTCTCAGCCAGTATATAAGAATTTAACCTCCTGCAGTTTTTAAATGTTGAACAGTGTTTACCTCACATTCCTTTAAAACCTAACCAGCGGCCCCTTCAAAGGCTATCAAGTTCTAATGACAGTCTCTTCAGGAAACTTCAGGCTTTTAATGAACATTATTCTCAAAGTCCTTGAAAAGCTGATGCCCACTGCTCTGTTCCAAAGCTCCTGCCCCTCATTCTCTTCTCTTTTTATTTATGGACACTCCACCTCCAGGTTCCAAAATTCTTGTTAGCTCTCTGCTAACGAGATGAATGACTGTGCTGCCTCCCACCACCCCCCAAATTCATATGTTGAAAGGTTTAATCCCTGATGTGATGGTATTAGGAGGTGGACTTTGGGGAAGGTTCTACCTTCGTGATGGAATTCACACCCTTATAAGAAGACACAGGAAAGAATCTGCAATTCCTCACCGCTGTCCACACCACGTGAGGACGCAGCAAGAGGATGGCAAACCGGGAAGTCAGCTCTCACCAGAACAGAGCATTGCTCACCAGAACCATAACAAATACGTTGCGAGGACACGCTCTATTGCAACATAACGGTTTACTCCAAAATAAGTGGCTTAAAACTATAAAACAGTATTTTCTCACGCAGTTTCCTGTGGGTCAAGGATCTAGAAGTAGTTTAGCCAGAGGGTTCTAGCTTGTGGTCTCTCATGAGGCTGCAAAGTATCAGCAGGAGCTGCAGTCATGTGAGGTCTTTGTCTGGGACTGGAGGATTTATGTCCAACTCGACTCATTTACGTGCTTGGCACCCCGGGGGGGGGGGTGATTCTTGACAGGAGGCTTCATTTCCTCATTTATTTCTAAGGCAGAATTGCCATCTTCACATCTATCCAGTTATTTGAGATGGAGCGCTAATGCTTTTTAGATTTCATATAATATCATCACTGGAGATTTTAGACCAACCTTTTCGTATAATATTATAACAGATATCCATCCTATTTATTCTATTCTCCACAACATAACCATGTGAGGCATTGGCTTTTTAAAGTATTTTTTTTTAATCTTGTGTAAAATAACATTTAACATTTGCGATTGTGAAATCATATGCAAAAATATAATTGTGAAATAATCTATTTCCTTTTGCTATTATGATTCCTTTCACCAATTTTGTCAGGTGACCTTCCTAAAACACCCCAAAACTAGCACTGATTATAGTCATTTCAGGCTAAGGTTTCTTCCCCAAACTATACCTCATTATCTAATATAAAATATTTGACAGAGTGCCCTGTAATATTCAAGGTTTTGACTATAAGGCAAGTTCTTCCTTTCTGAGTACTGATTTTGAGAAAAAAATTGCCTTATATTTAGTCATTATATTAGTTTGCTAAGGGCTTCCATAGCAAATACTATAGACTGGGTGGCTTGAACACCAGATGTTTATTTTTTTCACAGTCTGAGGCATGGACGTCTAAGATCAAAGCGTCAGCGGGTCTGGTTTCTTCTGAGGCTTCTCTCTCAGTTTGCAAATGGCTATCTCTTCACTGTGTCCTCCTATGATTTTTTCCTCTATGTCCTCATCTTCTCTTCTAAGGACACCAGTCATCCTGGATTAGGGCCTATCCTAACAACCCCATTTTAATTTAATTATCTTTAAAGGCCTTACCTTCAAATATAGTTATAATCTGAGGTATTAAGAGTTAGGGCTTCAAAATACAAATTTTAGGGGGACATAATTCTCCTATAATAGGTAAATATGATATTTAGTCTCTGGCTTTTTCCAGAAAGGTTTTAAGATGACTCCCAAGAATCCAACAAAAACTGCCTGACTTAAATACATGATGAAGAGAAGATATACGAAACCAGGGTGAAAAACAGGAGTGAGGCCCATAAAAGCATTCTATCATGACTTCCACAGCAACTGCAAGTGGCCCTCTGAATTATGTAAAAGCTCCCAGGTCGTCAACATAAAATGGGAAATAAGGCCAGGAACACAAGCTTTGTTTTATTTGTGACAATCATCTAGAATGTAATCCTGTGAGAGTGGTGTAATGGGTTTATTCCCATTACTTGTATAGTAGGTTGACTTATAAACTATCAAATGTATATTGACTCAGAACTTCAGAATTTGGCCATATGTGAGAAAAAAAAGGTCTTTGCACACATGGTTAAGGATATGGAGATAAGATCATCCTGGATTAGGACAGACCTTAAATCCAAGGACAAGTGTCCTCGTAAAAAAAAAAAAAAAAAAGGGAAGAAGATGAAGAGGAGAATTTCAGGAGGACAGGCAGATATGGGAGTGCTGCATCTATAAGAGGAGCCCCAGTGATTGCCAGTGGCGACCGGAAGCTGGGAATGAGGCATGGAACAGATTCTCCCTAAGAGCCTCCAGAAAGAATCCACTCAGGACACCTGGGTGGCTCAGTGGTTGAGAATCTGCCTTCGGCCCAGGTCATGACCCTGGGGTCCTGGGATCGAGTCCCGCATCGGGCTCCCTGCAGGGAGCCTGCTTCTCCCTCTGCCTGGGTCTCAGCTTCTCTCTCTCTCTCTCTGTGTCTTTCATGAATAAATAATTTTTTAAAAAATCTTTAAAAAAAAATAGAATCAGCTCTGCTGACACAATGCTTTTAGCTCCTGAGCTCCAGAACTGTGAGAGCATGCATTTCTGCTGTTTTAAGCCTCCCTGTTATTGGCAATTTGTTACAACAGTCATAGAAAACTAATACATAAGCCATCATGTCCTGGGATCATCATATGTCATTCCCTTTCTCTTCCACTTCCAATGTATCCACATTTATAAGCTCATTTATACACTCAGGATATTAAATGTCGAATCCCTACATGATCCTAAATCATCTCAGAGAGATATCACTATATGCTGTTCACTGAGGTAGAAAACTGGACCAAGGCATTTCCTTTTATGGCATTTTATCTGTAAAATCATAACAATCTAGCAAGGTAGGGCTATAAACAATCAAATCTGCTATAAGGCCACTACTTACTGTAACTAGGTGGCTTTACATATTTCTGTGAGGTTCTACACACACATATGCACGTACGTACATAACGTGCGGATGTCATGATGGATTGCTCTTCCAAGATGAAGGTCTAACAGAGTTTGCTGCATACCTGTGGCACCTTTTGGATCCTGACTAGACGAAGGTAACTAATTTTACACACTTGATATAAAGAACAAAACCTGGGTTTGATCTAGTCCTTTGAAAATTTCAGATATTCCATGTTATATGGATACAGTATTTATTTATGGGATGGTGCGTGAGGCATGTCATGCACTTATTAATAAACAATACATGTCCCAGTTGTCGTTTCTTTTTTAAAATGCCTAGTGCAAAATAAAATTAGCAGGCAGAGTTGATTATTAGGAAATAATTGCATAAAACATCTGAGTCTTTCTCAATTTGATACCCAATTAACAGTTCAATTTTGTCATCTGCTAATTGAGATATATTTGGAGAAAACATTTGCCATAAATTTTCCCCATAGACTAGTATAAAAAAGAGTTTGCTGCAATATGAAACTTGTATTTTGTGGTTCTTTTCACACTATCAAAATGAGAAACCCATGGGCTGCAGACCAGTTGTAAGTCCTACCATTCATTGACGGTCTTCTCTGTGATACCCAGAAGTAGACTAATGAATCCTCACATGCAGTCCTTCAATCTGTCCAATGAAAGAAGGCAGCTGTCTGGCAGGAGTGTGCAACCCTATGTGGATCGTTGTGATTATTCTGTGACTCATCTTAGAACTCTCATTCCTGCTGCCATCACCATGGTCCTGTCCTTCCTGCAGTTGTCATCACCCATAGCAATGAATCAAAGTATCAACATAAACTGTTTAGCAAGTCAGACTCATAGCCTCTGCTGCTAGCAGTTCTTGGCCTTAAAAGCCCGTTCTCCTCCTTTACAGCTGGGGAGTCCTGGGTCTAGGTTCTTCTGGCTCTCCTATGGGCTTGAAAACACCGACACCAGTCCCTGGGAAGACTTGTCAACACTACCAGAAAAATCAGGTTTCACTCTATAAGCTGAATGAAATAGAAGGTAACCTATCCCTCTAGTCACTGATTCGAATGTACAATAACTAAATATTTGGGAACAATGTTTGAATGCCAGGAAACATGCCAAAGATTTAATTGTCATGATCTCATTGAATCCTCACAGTGACCCTGTGGATTGTACCCATTTTATAGAAGGGGAAAACAGAGCCTAAGAGAAGTTAAAGAACTTGGGTATGATAGAGCTAACAAGGGGACGCCTGGGTGGCTCAGTGGTTGAGCATCTGCCTTCAGCCCAGGGCATGACCCTGGGGTCCTGGGATCAAGTTCCATGTCAGGCTCCCCACAGGGAGCCTGCTTCTCCCTCTGCCTGTGTCTCATGAAAAAATAAATAAAATCTCAAAAAAAAATAAAAAAGGGATAGAGATGACCAAAAGCAGGAAAAGGCTTTTGACTTGAGTTTTTCTTGCTTCAAAGCCTACGCCCTAGCTGCAACTCTGTGACGCTTCCCCAATGAGCCAAAAGCCAATTAAAGGACCACCTGAACCCAAATATCTGTTTTTTCTTTCCATTTTTGTTGGCCAACTGTACTTACAAGCATGTAGATCTTGCTTTGTGAAGGAATAGCTGATAAGAAAACTTGCCATAATATACCTTTGACCAGGTGGGAGTAAAAATTTTGTCTACTGAGAGTGATCTTGGCAACCACCTTGAGATCATCAATGAATAAATGCTTCCTCACAGTTTATAATTAATATCTACACATTCTATAAGGGTTCTTCGTGGTCTATTTGGGCAGGTGATGCATTTTTCCTTAAACTTCTTGGTCTGGCTGTGTTTACTTATGGGATATTTACCCCTTCATTGTGGAAATCCTTTAGGCAGCGCAGTGTATTATTATAGGTTGGTATTTGACATCATATAAAAACCTGCAACAAAGCTATTGGTTTCTGGGTTTTTCTCATGTACAAGGGTATCTAAATCCTGAGCATTAGTCTTTCTTTGTAGACTTTTGAAAGCTGTCTGATAGTGAAAGCAAAAATGAAGGCTTCACTTCCCCTATAAATATTTGTTCAGTGACCTATGACTGTTGGCCAGCCTGCCTGCCAACACCCCATTAGAAGTCATCCCTTTTACAATCATCTACTATCATTTGATAACCTCTTGGGGTTAAGAGTACAGATGCAAGATCTCAGAGATTTCTGATGGGAATACTTCATATCCCAAGTATGTTTTTCCTTCAAAATGACATCACCACAGGGAAACATTTTTCAAATAATTTGGCCGTCATGTTATGAAAGCTTCCTTAGAAATATAAAGAAAGAAGCACTCTGTACCTCAAATAAAATTTTTCAGAATCCAGGGATGAAAGCAAAAAAAAACACCTTACTGCTTTAATTAGTCTTAGAAGGTCTTGGTGTGGCAAGGTGGCAAGGCCAGTGAGAAATAGTGTCATTACAAAAACTATATTATATGACTTTTTGTATCAAATTCTAATGTTATGAAAGGTCATGGTCACTGGCTTTTGCTTGAAAGATGGTTTTTATACTTCAGATTGGAGCACAGAGATGATTTAGTGTGAATTATGTGAAAACTTATTCCTAACAACGGAGCAGTCAAACGGCTGCCCATGGGCTAAGACTTTCATCCCCAAGCTTCTTCCTACTTGCTATGACTTTATGAATAAATGTCACTGAGGGAGCTCTATGGCTACTTCTTTAGCTTAAAGCACTGAATTTCTCCAAAAACGCTCTATACAGGGCCACAAAGAAGAAAATAGAACAAAGGAGACTGTGGGAGACTGGACTATGAAGAAAAATTTCCCCTTTGAGACCAGAGATGGACCACTTTGATAAAAATAATACCTGTGACATGTAAGTTTCTCAGATTCCGGTTCCCAGGGCATGTGTATATGTATTAGTGTATTCCAATGTTTTCTTGCAATGTGTAGAGTTGGAAAAAATACTTATTGAGGATCTACTATACACCATCTTCTGAATTAGGTACCTCCCATGCAGAGGTAAGAATAGTAACAAAAACAATGGTATATCACATCTCCTAGGGAAGGCCTACGGCCATACGGTACCATTATTTCCACTATGCAGGTGAAAAAAAAAAAAAAAACTGAGGCTCAAAGAAGTGAAGAAATCAAAGATATGCAACTAATAAGAAATGGACCCAAGAGTTTAAACCCAGGCAGTCCGACTCCAGAATCCACTGTGTTATGTAATCTTGTTCATGCCCTTAAGAGCTCAAAGCCTGGCAAGAAGAAAGGCAAACCCAGATCACCTTAGAGACCCGCAGGAAACAAGCGGATACGTAGAGGAGGGAGCTATCATCTCCCAAGTGTGGAGTCGGGAAAGACTTTGTAGAATCGATGTTAAAGCCAATGGACGGAGGGTGAGTAGCATTTCCAGAGGGACATGCTAAGGAAGGGAGCTTCAGATCCAAGGAACATGGTGAACCCAGACGTGAACGCTGCAAGAGTGTCAAGCAGCAGAATCACTAACGTGGATCAATGACCACCGGACTGTGGGGCACACGCACGTGGGAAGCTGGTGTGAGAGGAGCTGGATGGGTGACGAGTGGGGGCTTCTCCACATGTGGAGGTCCTCCGAAGGACTGCATGCAGGATGTCTACACGATGCATTTCTATTTCAGACAAGTAACCTTACGGCCTGTGTGATGTCAGATTTGAAGGGGTCAGGCCTGTAGGCAGAAGACTTAGGGTGCCATGGAACTATTCAGGCAAGGAACCTGGAACCCCAAGGCCGCCTCGAGTAACTGGGTGGATTGTGGTGCTGTCCATTTCCAGGAGGCATAGGATGGAGAGCAGGGGGCAGGAAGGCTCTGAGGTCTGCTTTGCAGCTCCCTCCTTACTTCCTGCTCCTCCTCCATCCCTCTCTCCTCTGGGCCCCAACATCGCCTTGAGATGCCACTCTTTGGACCTTCACTTTGTTTTGTACTTGTATGTACCTGTCTTCAGCAGTAGACCACGGACTCCTTGGCAGTAGAGACTATGATAGATCGACCAATCAACAAATGTTTGTTAAGTGGCTTCATGAAGAACACGACCATTTTTTTCATGAATGGGTAATTAAGAATTCAAAGGAAACTCCCTCCCTGTAACGGTCAACCCCTGTCCCCCAGAACACTGCCTTCCAAACACTTAGGATAAAATACATCTTTCTTTCACAAAATACGTTAAGGGTTGAAAGCAAAGATTGCACCACAACTTAGTAGAAGTATTTTTCAGTGTGAAAATCCCCAGCCCCTTCAGACGTTCCACATACAACATAATTCTCCTATACTTTATCATCCTGCTTGCCCTCTTTCTAGACATGCCCCAATCTGTGTTCTTCTTTAAATGTGATACTCTGCTAAACTGAGCCACACAGAATGCAACGTGACCATTACTTCTGAAAAGGGGTGAAAATAAATCATTTTAATAACTAAAGTCAGAATCATTTTTTTAAGGAAAAGAAGTGTCTTTAGGAAATTAAAGTAGTAAGTAGCGTCAGGTAGAAGGTGAGACCTTGCAGGCACGGGTTAAGTGGGGGTCAAGTAAGCAAAAGACTAAACTGTTCTTCTTGGAAACTACCACAAATTATGGATTTGGGAAGTCAGAGATGGTTAGCCCGAGGATTTAATTTTTTGTAAAATTTCATTGAAATATAATACACAAACTCCAAAATGTGCAAATCCAAAAAATATAACTCCGTGAATTTTTAGAAAATGATCACACCCAGACCATGAAATAGAAATATTATCAATACCTACCCCTTGTTTCATCCTTTTTTGTTCATCCACCCTCTTCAAAGAGATACTGTTAGGAGTCTTGTTTCTCTGTCCCTTAGCAATGACCCTTCACTGAGGTCCAAGCCTGGATTCTCTACTCAGGGTGTCCCTGGAGAGTGAGTTTCCCTGCCTGGGCTAAAAGGGATGTAGATCATGAATGTCAACGGACTTTAATCCAGGGCTTCAGAACCTCTCCAGTTGCGAAAAGTGTCCTTCCCTCAATGGGGCCCTGTCCCCCCAGCAGCAAGAAAACGCCTTGCCAAGGTCTTGGCTTAATTTGTAGCCTTCTGGCCCAGGCATCTCTGGAATTCAGGGAAAGGACCCTTCAAATCTCCAACTTTGTCACCTCTTGTCCTATATGAGCACCAAAATATCCCTACTTTCTTTGTCCCCCATCCATCGTATTCTGTCCAAGCCAAATCTAGTTCTCAGACTCCAGCCTTCACCAAGAATCAGAGCAAGCCCCCCCAACCCCACCCCTCCGGCCCGGGACAGATGTATTTCCTCAACTTTTCTTTGAATATTTCCTTTCTCTCAGCAATTTTACTCCCTTTTGTCTTCAATGTTTCTGAAGCTCTCTGGCGCCTTTAAGATATCCGGAGCAAGCAAACTTTCCTGTCAAGACCAGATAGTAAATATTTTTGGCTTCATAGGCCATGTGGTCTTTGTCACGACTAGTTATGTTGTTTATAGCACAAAAAAATACCCCCTCCCAAAAAAATGAGCATGGCTGATTTGCCCTGTAACCTATAGCTTGCCAACCCTTTAAATATGTAATTATTGTAATGTATTTAATATTCCTAGCTCTTCGATAAGTGGCCCACGTGACCTAGTCCATCCTGGCTGAAAGCAGAACCCTACCAGAAGACCTTCAAGAACAAGCACGGCTAATACGCAATCTGAAGTTCTTGAGTGGGTATGATCTAAAATCTTATCTTCATTTTCCCAAACTTACAGTAAACCCTTTTATACACACAGAGGCTTCTGTGAGTAGGATTTGTGGGCACGCACATGTGTGTGAGCGTGTGTGTGTGTGTGTGTGTGAAAATAAAGAGGAGAGTTTGATTTGGAAGGGGATGAGTTTGGGTGATTTAGGAGGTCAATAAATAATACTTCTCTTTTCCCCACCCAGCATCAGAGATAATTGAGTGGTAGACATAAAAAACATGAAAATGGAGCTCAAAATATAACCTCTTTTTAGTGACAAGCTAGGTATGCTTTGTTTTGTTTTAGGTCACACATGTTTTTTCCTTTCCTTTCTGCCTTCCTTTGGATGACTTGAGAGTTCTTTATGTTTCCATTGTATCTCTACTACTGCCTAAGTGTTTTGTTGTTTTTTGTCAGTTGGTTTCAAAGGTTGCTCTAGAACAAGGGAGACAGCAAACTATAGCCTCCAGCCCAAATCCATCTCACGACCCCTCCATTTTTTTTATAAATAAACTTTTATTGGAATAGAGGCCATACCCATTCATTTATTTATGTCAATAGCTGCTTTTACACTGCAAGGGCAGAACTGAGTACTTGTAACAGAAGTCATATGGCCTGTAAAAAACAAAATTATTTTTTATCTGGTTTTGGCAGAAAAATTTTTTGCCAATCCCTGTTCTGGGGCTTACAATATATACCTTGATTCCTTATAGTTCCCCTGTTTTTGTGGATTTGTCCATGGATCTTTTTATTTCTGTCATTTATTGCTTTTTGAAACTATGTAATTAGGTATATATAGATTTAAAACTGTGATTATTTCATTTTATATTGATTCCCTTACCATTATGGAATGTCTCCGCTTCTCTTCAATGATACCTCTTCCCTTAAGGTCCATATTTTCTGATAAAAGTGTAGCTACTCACAATTTCATTTGGTTAGTTCTTGCATGGTGCATCTATTTCCAAGCTTTCACTTTTAAATTTCTGGTCTTTATATTTAAAGTGCATCTCTTGAAAAAGTGTATTGTGAAGTTTTGTTTTTTATCCACTCTGACAATCTTATTATATTGCTTAGAGTATTTCATCTATTTATATTTAATGTAATTACAGATATAGTAGGGCTTATATCTACCATCATATTAGAGTTTTGGTTTGTTTTTTTTCCTAGTTAGGGCCATCTGTTTTATATTTACTTTTTTCTTGTCTCCTTGTTGGTTAATCAGATGTGTTTTTATTATACCAGTTTCCCTTCTCTAGTTTGTTATATACTTGTTTACTTTTTTAAAGTGGTTTTCCTAAAACTATGGCATGACTTATTAGATTTCCATACAAATTTATACTTTTGCCACTTCCAGGATATACTCAGGCTTTTTCATCTCAATTGTCCCTTTTCCCTTCTTTTTCATATATTTTGCCATATATTTTAGTTGTATACATCTTTGAACCCTGAAAGACACCATAATTGCTTCTTATAGCCTATCTACATATATAAAAATATGTAGGTTATACATATATATGATGTATAACCTACATATTTATATAATTTACTAATTTTTCCATATATACACACACCCTTTGAAGTGCTCTTTTTTTCATTCCTGCCCACACATTTATCCACCTGGAGTCATTCATTTTCCCTAAAGAAGTTCCTTGAGTATTTCTTGTAAGGAAGGCCTACTGGTGATTAATTTCCTCTGTTGTTGTTTTTCTAAAAACATTTTTGTATTTTACCTTCACCTTTGAAAAATATTTTCACTGCCCCCAGCTCTCACTTAGCCCATTAAATAAATCATTTTTTTTCTGGTTTCCATCATTTCCTTTCAGAAATTAAACATAAGTCATTTCTACTTCTTTGAATTTTTCTTTATGTTTTTGGATGCTTCTAAAATGTTCTTTATGTCATTAACTTTAGAAGTTTGATAAACATGCTTATATGTGGTTATTTGTGCATTCATACTGTTTGAGGCTTGAAGAGTTTCCTTAAATCTGTGGATTAGTGTCTTTAGTTTTAAAAAATGCTTAGCCATTATCTCTGACATTTTCTGTCTCCTCTCATTCTGCAACGCCATTTATACATATATTTGAGCATTTCCCACATAACTCTGATGTGATATTTTTCTGCTCTTCATTTTCCTAGTGTTTCAGTTTAGGTATATTCTTATTGACTTAACTTCTAGGCCACTATCCTTTTCATCTACTATAACAAATTTGTTGCTAAACCCATTGCATTAGTTTTTCATCTCCGACACTGTAGTTTTTCAGTTCTATAATATCCATTTAATTGTTTTGCAGTATAAATCAAATTCTTGATTACATTTTCAGTTTTTCATGTATTTTGTTATCTTTTTCATTTTTTATTAAATGTACTAATCATATTATTTTGAAGTCATTGTCTACCTACAATATCGGCATTGCTTCTTTTATTCTTTAGTTATCAATCATATTTTCTTGCCTTTTCCCTTGACTGGTTATTTTTATTTCATTCTGGACATTATGCAATCCTAGAGGAGTCAGACAATATTATATTCCACCAGAAGTGGATTTCCCTTTCTTCTCTTAGGCAGATAGGGTGAAGGAGTGAGCTAAATAGGGCTGAAATTCAATTTTGTTAGGAGTCTGTCTTCCTCTGGTAAGATTCTAGCTTGCTCCTATTTTTACTGAATGGTCTTCCCAGGCCTCTGGTTGAGATTCGAGCATACTTCCATTTCTTCAGTTATAAGCGACTGCAGGAGCTTCAGCTCTGACCTTCAGAGATTTCTATCCTAGTTCTCCAACCTTCTACCTTAAACTGCCTCAAAATCCAGCAAGTGTCTTAAAGAGAATACCAGCAGTGTGCTTCAAGTATTTCTCATACTGAGGAAGATCTTTATTTCCTAAACTCTGAAAGACTACAGGAGATTTTATTCTGTATTTTAGAAGCTTCTGGCCTAGCTGAAAACCTTTTGTATAACCCCAGACCTCAAGAAATGGCCCATGGGAAAAGAGCCTTCAAAACTCCAACTTGTTACTAACCAAAAACTCACTGAGTTTTTTCTCCAAGAAAAGAATCCTGATACTCAATCCGCACTCAATATCAATAAATGTCCTCAAGGAAAAAAATGGCTTATGATTGTCATCTCAACTTCAAGCAGCTCTCCATTCTCTAGAATTCTAGTGTATCCATTCTTTATAGCTTTCACAGCTCTGAGGGGCCTTTAAGATATAATGTCTATAATTTATCAGTTGTTTTACAATTGGAGAATGGACCTGCCACAACCCACTCTATCTTACTTGAACAAGGTGAAAGTCTCTTAAGAGACCATTCTTAATAGTAGACACATCCGTGCATTGTGTTAAATCCAGGGCTTAGTTTGTATTTACTGAATATCTTTATATCAATAAAGAACACACTTGGCTGTGAGTCATAGAAAATCTGACTATGGTAGCTTAAAGAAACATGGTTTTCTCCTGCTCACTTAATAAGAATTCAAGAGTTAGGCAGTTACTAATATTGTTTCAGCAGCTCAGTGATGTCAGTGTTGATGATGTCTTTGAAACTCTCTTGGCACTTCCCAAATGCATCTCATGTCAAAGTCACCAGATGGCTATGGTTTCAAATAATATTTTTGCATTCAAGGCAAGAAAAGAAAGAATGGCCATGATAGTCAACTGTGTTTTTCATTGGAAGAGCACAGCTATCCAAAACCTCTCAACTAATTCTGGATTTTATTTGATTGACCAGGCTGTATCATGTAGCCACCAGCAGCAGTAGGGAAGGATGGGAAATTCAGTACTTACTTAGGTAGGATAACCAAAGAGTTGATCACGTAAAGACTGATCCAGACATAGAAAATATAAGTACAAAAGACAATAGGTGAAAGAACATATCAGACTTTCAGGAGCAAGACACAGAAAACCAAGTATACATTAGATAAGTCACTTATTATCTCACAGAACAAGATGTCTGGAGGAAGAGTAGAATAGATTAATTTAAATATCCCACAAAATCATTAAGAATACATGTTATTTTGCCCTTCTGTTCTGCCATTCTCAACAGTCAGCAGCTCCACTCATGGCCATAAGTTGTCTATAGCAGCCCTTGGTAGCATATCTTTACACATTAAACTTCAAAAGTAGGAAAAGGAATCATTCTTGTCTTGGATCCTAAGAGCCCCCAACAGACTTTCACTTAGTCTCATTGGCCAGATTAGTGTCCCGTGATTAATGTCAATGATTGGCCTTAAACAACCATTTTGAAAAGGTAATGAGTTAACCACTATTTCTTAGAACAATTGATTTATTCCCGGGAACTCAGGAAAGGGACAGCCTTCTTAAAAGATTTATCCTCTGTAGGACCAGTAAATACATTTAGGTTCCTTTAGTAAGAAAGAATTAAAAAAATGACTACTATAATCTGTAATGTTTGCTTCTGAGAACACGAGACACTCAAGAAATTCAAATAATTCAGTATGCTTAGAATATAAAGGACAAGGTTGAGGGTGAGGTAAATGGAAAAGTAGGGTCAGGCCAAATTATGATGGATCTTTTAAGTCATAGTACTGAGAGTAGACTTCCTCTTGAAGGCAACGGGGACCCACTGAACACTGAACCATTTTAAACAGGGAAAGGACACAATCCGCATTTTTCAATGTGGACATAGCAGTCTGACTTTACTGTGGAGAATTGACAGTTGGGACAAGACTGATAACAAGAGAGTATAAAGAAACATAAAACATGGCTATGAAGTAGTAAGCAGGTTTTCAGATTGACATTTCAAATAATGATACCTATCATCAACCTTAATTAACTCATGAAATCTTCACAAAAGCCTGGTAAGATATTTAACACTTGAAGAAACTGAGATTTTGCAAAAGTTAAGTAACCTGCCCAAAGCTACACAGTAAGGTCCAAGGCAGAGACCTGAACTTAAGCAGTGTGCCTCCAGAGATGGTGTGCATCACTTCTACATTGAAACGTTTACTGAGTTGGCTTGAAAGTAAGTCTCTGCTAAGTCTTGGATACTACTTGACCTTAGGTGTGTAATTCACCCAAAGAAACTAGATAAACTGGAGGAGGCGGCAGGGCTGGGTAGAGTTCTGGGTTCTAGACCTGATTCTAGAACTCACTAGCTGCAGCCTTGGCTAAGCTGTAGTTTCCTCATCTATATAAAGGGCCCCTCTGTACTTTGAAAAGTTGTGACCACTGAATTAAATGAGAAAATGTTTGTAAAGCTTTCAGCACATGGAAGACCTTAAAATTGACCCCTTTCTTGTCCTTTGTCAAATAGCAATGCCAGAGTGAAATACACATTCCAGACTGTTTCACATTGCAGAAGTCAAGAAGTAAGTGATCTCTGATTGCTAATGAGGAAGGAAGGTAGAGAGCTAGCGCTAGAATGGGGGGTCCAAACAGGGGGGTCCATGAGCTTGGGGACGAAACATCACATCATTTTTTTTTGTTAACCTCTAGCTAAAATGTATTATATGCTTCAATTTTGACCATTGACAGCAAACCGAGGTGGCATTAATACCTGTGCCTCCTCATCAATAGAAATCAGATATTTTCATATCACATTTCAATTATCACCAACCTCTTGAAATGCTTTTCCACTCACCACTACTTTGAAATTACATCACTTATTAGGTATGTGTATTAAATCCTGTTATTTAGCGGATTTGTACAGAAGTATACACATACACATACCTACGTTTCTGTCTCATATATTTTCTATGTTTCTATCTCTCATGAATTCAACGATATTTTGATAACTCAATACCAAGAAACTTGGATTTCCTTCGTAACCGTATTTTGTTATATCTAAGAAACATTATTTTGAGAAGTCTAAGGACTTCACCAACTGCAAAAAGGGGTCCATGCACTGAAGGAACTCAGGCAGTGCTGGGGGTGGGCAGCAGAGGGCCTAGGGGAATGTGAGTCTTATCAGTCGAGTGCACTAGGCGTTTAGGGCAAGGAGTCCAGCGCTCTCCTGCCTGTGACCCTCGGCCAATCTGGGGCAGGATGCAGATGACCCGAGCCTGGCAGCTTCTGAGACTTTTTCCTGAGCATTCTTGTAAAACAGCAACCACATTGCCACATGTGCCTGGAATTTGATTTCCAGGCCAAGTGTCAGCTTTTCCGTGCTAAGACTCCCTCAGGTTTTGGCCCAGGTCCTCCTGCTGTCAGGGCCCAGCCCTTTCAATACCTCGACCACCTGCCAGAGAGAACAGATTCATGGAATTTTGGCTGCCACTTCTGAGTCACGTCGTCAGCCACAGGCTTCCACCTGCAACCTCTGGAGGCCTGGACTGCAAGGTGCCTGAGGAGACACCCGGCGCTGACCCGGCTCTCTCAGGGCAGCATGTCCTTCCCTGTGGGCCAGGAGGCTTTCCAGATCAGGCCAATTTCCTTCTCCCCGCTCGAAAGAGGCATTTCTTCTCAGAGAACGAGCCTGAGTTTTTCCAGTCTTATCGAGAAATCTTCGTTTTTCTCAAGTTATTCTTTTTTTCTGTAATCCAACAGCGAATTTACCCCAGGAAATGGGAGAGAGAAAGGCTTATGCAAAGGGAGGGTATTGTTGTAAGTAGGAGTCCTTGCTGTGACTTTCTTAAATAAACAGGTTGCTAATGCTTCCAGGCAGCCGGGGAGCTACTGTTCAGAGGCTGGTCAAACTGTTTTCCTTGTAGAAAAGAATCAATGTCCTTCCAAACTACTCCTTTCCAGGGACATAGTGAACCCCTTCACAGTCTTAATTTGGGGGATATAGTCCTTCTTACCCCTGCTAGATGAAGGAAGGAAGCTAACTTAAAGATGATGGCCTAAGTGGTGTGTGTTACTGGAATGAGAAAAGCCCCCTGTTGCAGACAATTTTCTTCCCTCAGCCACGCAGCCAGGACCTGAAATTACTTATTTGTTCTTTCTATATCTATATCATCTATATCTAGATCTATCTATATCATCTATCTATAGATCTATCTATAAAACCATTACATACATGTATCTATTATTAAAACTTCTAATACTTCCAAGAGAGGAATATATGAAATGGTTTCAATTAGTAACCTCTTTGTATTAATGATCTCATTTTTTCAATTATAGGCCAAGTGATTACAGATAGCAAGAGAGAAGGACAGTATCACTTAATCTACTAAGAGTTTAGAAAAACTACAGGCAATGAGAGAAAAAGGAACTCTGGAAGAAACCACCCATTTTCTAAGAGCTGGATCGAGGAGAAGGAGCTTGTGAAGATGACCGGTCCTGGGCACATATAAGGCAGTCAATAATCTTTATTAAATGAACCACTGGAAAATGGAAGACTAAAACCATTATTTTGCTGGTTTTTAGACCCCTAACCCAATCCAACCCCCATCTGAGTGGAGCCAGGTCTCCGTTAACATTCAACAGAATCCCTAGATTTGGCCATAGCAAAGTTTTTCTGAACTTTGGTTAACTAAAGGATCATCCATTAATAAGTAACTGACTCAGCAAGGGGTCTATTTTCATAACTGCCAGGTCCTTTGTACTTCCAACAATTTAAAAGTAGGAGGGGGTTGGAATGAAATTTAAAACTAGGGGAAGGTAAGAATGGAGGGAAAGAATAGCATTGCTTTTTATAACAACATGAAGCATTATTTCCATTGCAAACAAGTGATTTGTTCATTGCGAGGCAGTCAGGAAACTGTTTTACTTTCCACATGTTTAGAGTCTAATGCCTCTAAGTTTCAGCTTTGCCTCTTTAGACTAATCTTATCTTCGGCTTTTATTCTCCCAATATGTTTTGTTTGTTTGTTTGTTTGTTTTGTTTTTCTCCCAATATGTTTTGATGGAACATACAACTTGATACATTATCAAGTGGATCCAATCAAACCTGACTTTACATTTTAGATATGCATACTGAATATTTAAATCCTCCTAATACAAGCTAATACAAATTTTTCACATGGTATCCCTGTATTATACCATAAAGAATGCCAAAAAGACAAAAAAAATTATGTGAACTTAATCACATTTTAATGAGTCCCACATTCTCACTTAGATGGATTTATCAACATCATGTTCCCTAAAAAAAAAAAGGAAGTGTAATTTTAGCTTATGTATATCAATAAATCTAGACAATCAAACCAGGTAATCACTTTGGGAACTGAATGAACTGTCCAGTTGGCCTAAATTGATTGAGCTAACCTCTATAACTCCTAATCCTTAACCTCTTTCGCTCATTAGAATAATTGCTAATGAAGATTTAAATGAACAGTGAAAAGGGCCAAAGAGCCAATATGTGTAGTGGAAATGTCACTCCACTGGCCACCTGGATACCTTTAGTTGAGAGCTAAATGGAAATAATTCCTGTCAAACTTTTCAGGTTGCTCACAATTAGGAATTTAGGGTCTTCCTTTTCCATGCCCTGATAGCTCTGCAAATTGAAAATACTTTGTAATTTCTTTCCATGGACCAATTCTAACTTCTGTTTTTGAAAAGAAAAAAAATAAAAAAAGCTGCAAAAGATGGAAAACAAGGGCATCCTGATTGTGGTGTTCAATGTCCTGCCAATTATACTTAAATCACTCTTCAAAATGTATTTCATGTTGATTAACGCTAACTTGAAGTGATTTCATATGGTGTTTTACTTGATGCTATCATTTTCCAAGATTTTTAGATGATCTATATATTCTTATGAGATAATTTAGCACATTTAAAGGGGAACTGCTTTTTTAAAATAAATTCCTATAGACTATTATACCATTTACAGCATTTGTTTCTCCTAACTACTTGGGACTTTGGAAACCCAAAACTGTGTATGATTTGATATCTACAAACTTACCTTCTACTATTGCATCAATTGTACAAAAGGGACAAGGTGTAATTCAATTTGGGGAAACTTCAGCATTCAATTTAAATGGCTTTAATGGAATTAGAATTTAATGAACTAACAAGTGGCTCATACTCTCAATTTGTCATAGTCTTTAGCATGTTACCTTCAATGGGCTGAGATGTTTCAGAAAGGTGAATTTGTCACTCATGGCTCCAACAACCATGTGAGGTCAAGTCAATTCACATCCATCTTACTGATGAGGAAACTGAGTGATATAGGGCTGAAATGTTTTTGCTGTGAATCTTACAACTGTGAGGTATCAAATTTAGGAATTTATTTCTCAACTAACTGGAAACGGTCTCATTGAAAAGTGACATTTTTAATTACGTGTTCTGAGCGTTCAAATAAGAGAATGTTTGCACTTTGATAAAAATGTATCTGGCTGCAGTATATGCATGAGTCCAGGGTTGATCCATAGGACTTAGCTAATTTGACAGTCCCTCCTCACTTGTCCTGGTGGTGGCCCAGATGTAAGTCATTGTCACAGAGCCCAGAGAAGAGGGAAAGGAGAAATTGGTAGTTTTATTTCAATGACACACTCATTTTCCTCATCCAATCCAATTCTTTTTCATTTGAAAGACTTGAGCAAAAATAAAAAATTCTACTCTTTTATTTTGGCATGGGAGGAAATGAGAAATTCCAGTTATCACTAGCCATTTAAAGAGAACCTGTATCCAAATGTTATTGATATCTTTAATGCAGAGTTTTCAGGAAAAGCAAGTATAATTTTTTCATCTACTAGATATCTGGCTTAGTTATTCAGGGTGCCTTTTTGAGTAGAATGTGGAATACACAGGAAAATTCTATAGAGGTACCTGTACATCATAGCTTAATTTTATATAGAGAAGCAGGAAAATAGAAATAGGAGCCACAACTTGGGTGCTATCCTGCCATTTACCTTTATGATCCTTGACAAGTTGTTTCAATTGTTTGGGATCTGATATTTTTATCTGTAAAATGGGTGTATTCTGCTGGAATAACATTAAGGCCCATTATCTCTAAAACACTATATTGCTTGTTTAGTATTCTTTGTTTTGTTTTGTTTATCTCTTTGATGTATTTGGAGACTTTAAGGACAAAAAGGCATTTTTATAATAGCCAGTACACACTTACTCTAACTCTTGAGTATTTCACATAGTTTGAAGCACTCTGTACTACAGAATTAACTCAAAGCTGCAGGCCAGGATGAGGAATTGCTGACAACTCAAATCAGGATCTCAAAGTACTTCTTTAAGAAGAGACAAATATAAAAAAGATAATAGTATTGCTGTCATTAAAGCAATTGTAACAAAAAAAAAACACATGGAGTTATAAAAGTCTTTAGCAACAAATATTCTAAAAGCCACATCATGGGGCAATTACTCCATGAAAATGTCTCTTTGGACCTGTATTTTTGATGATTTTCTTTTATCTTCCACTTTTCTTGTTTTCTCTTTACTTCTCTCTTGCTAATAATTTTTTCCCTTCAAGTGGAAAATTAGATTATTATTTATTATCATTACTATTAATAGCACTTTTAGATATGTATGTTTTCTGATCTTAAAAAGGCTATTCTAAATTGTCTCTTTTAAAAAACCGAAATCACATTGCTCTTTACATATGTGGTTCTTGATTGCTTGTGGGTGTGTTCTTAATCCTGTGATTTGACTAATCTAATTGGGTTTCTTTGCACTACCACAATCCTGAAACACCTCAAACCACTATGGAAATAAATGGGTAGTAATGAAGATTCTTTTTTTGGCTCCAAAATTGTTCCAATCAGGCTGTGGCATCTTGTTTGCCTCAGAATTTAGGGAAAATGAACAAAAACTACATGACTGTTGTACTAAGCATCTTGGATCTTTAAATATGTCATGATTCTGCTATGCCTGACAAAAGGCTAATACCTAACTGATTTCACTGGAAAATTCAGTATTTTAGCAAAACAGATTCATCTAAATGTGGCCTGAAACTACAAAGGAACCGAAAAACCAAGAAACAGCCCCTTTTAGTTGAGAAGTACAGATGCCTTTGCTTTTTCATTGGCAAGGGCAATAGTTTTGCTGTTAGACATTTTATTTTCAAGAAACAGCTGTCCAGTTTGGACCTGTCATTTCTGTGACTATGATTAGTTAGAGATGTTAGAAACAGCAAAGTGACTCAAAGAAGTGGAGCCTACCAAGGCAGGAAGCCCACAGCCCAATTCTAAGTACTTTTTGGGGGAAAAAAATTACTGAATGGAAACTTAGATAATAATTTTCCTTCTGTGAGTGATTGCCCTGATATTTTTCTTTTCTGAATAAAAGCCTATTACAATTAGTAACTATTTTTAGGCATATCATTAATTGCCAAGTGGCCAGGGAGTAGGGAGTGCTTGTTAACTCCTTGTCAGTTCTAAATTTTGAACAAATGTGAAGCAAGCAATGGCCTTTGTGGCTTTTAGATAATAATGACAATCCCTTTTTATTTGTGTCTTATTCTGTATTTTATAAGACTATTCTATACCTTGCATAAGGTTGTATTTTATCCTGTACAATGTTTCATACAGGATATGTATGTATACAGGATATGTTTGTGTATAATTATTTTATTCTATATAACATTTTATTTAACACAGATAAATGCTACTTATCATATCAAACTATTTCATGTTAGTCTTTGTTCCTTGAGAAAAGGGAAGGTGTCTTTTATTTCTTACTTATATCCACCTTTTAACCAAGAACACAGTAAATCCTCAGTTAACTTCCTATTGGTCCTGTGATTTGACTGAATCTAAGAAAAGTTGATGTAGAAGCAACTAACAGGCTGAGTTCCCCAAGAACTAATAACCTGATTCATAGCCTTATACTTCCTGATTCATACACCACTTACTTTGCCCTATTGCTTACCTACTTTCTCATCAGAATGTTTATTTTAGGCTTAACTGATAAACTGCTGCACACCATTTATCAGATACACTGTGTCTCAGATATGGAAATCCAAAAAGGCAGGAATATATAGATAGACTTGGTCAAGTGTTGGGGGTCAAAAAGCCTTTTGGGAATTCAGGTATTGGATTTATGCCCAAGGCCAAAGTTTGTTCCAAAGTTGACATTACACTACAAACACACACACAGATACACAAACATTCACGCAAATTACTGTCTCTCAATATCCATTCTCCCCTTCTTCCTCAGTAAAAAAAATTCCTAATTTTCAGCTGGGCACAGAAGCCAATGAGAATAAAGACTACAATTCCAAGTTTCCTTTGTAGCTAAGTAGGGCCATGTGAATAGACCCTAGCCAATGCGATGTAAGAAATCATGCCACATGCTTCCAGGAAGTTTTCATAAAAAGAGTACCTTCTTTTCCCTCTTCTTGCTTCCAGCTAGTTTGAATGCAGGTGTGATGGCTGTGGTTAGCACTGTTTTAGACCGTTATGGATTCCACTTGCTAAGGTTAGTGAAGAAGCAAAGTAGGAAGATTCTGTGTCCAGGGACACCAGAGCTTTCCCCAATGACCTTTTACTGAAATAGAAATAAACTTCTATCTCACCCAAGCCACTATTATTTTTGGATTTTTGTTTTGACACCTGTTGCTGGAATGGAATCACTAAAATTAGAGTCAAAAAATAAATTTTTTTTAAAAATTAAAAACTGTGTGGGGACTTCAGTTTAAGTGCAGATATAGAAAGAGTTTAGAAGTCATCATTCCCATCTTTTAACTAGAAAAAAACTGGAAAAACAAAAACCAATGACATTTCTTTTACCCATCAGAGAACTGAGGTCATAGAGCAAACTGCCTCTCAAAATTTGGATAGGTACCTCCAGGGAGACAGAGGGTCTGACTCTTGGCTTACCTGAAGCATATGCCTCTGAAACATTAAACTAGAAGTTTTGATTAGTTAATTAATTAATTAATTGCTGGAAGCCAAGTGTAGGACAGCATCAGAGTAAGAAGCTTGGCTCTCATAGGGTAATTGGGAAGAATCTGGAAAAAAGTTCCCCTTAGGGCCATGGCAGAGGCAAAAGTGGAGCAGTACTGGTGAAATCCCCTAAGGCCCTTCTTCCTTAGGCTTAATCTCCAGGGAGGACATTTCCAGAGGGTAATTTCCAGCTGAATTTGGGAAATTCTATTCCACTCTAGTTCACCCAAGAAAATCAATCTATAATCTAGAGAGGAAAAGCTTTTAAGGACACAAACTGGAAAGACTGGAGTATATCCCCTGTAGTGAGGGAAGAGATTGAGGGCAAACGGAAAAAAAAAAATCTCTATCCCTTGAAGAGGATCCAAAACATTTGCAAAGGCCACACTCCTGAGACACAAGTGCACTATGCACTCCATTTAATCAGAAGATTAGAGAATCCCCCAACACACACCCTTCCTTACTCCACACAAACAAGCCACCAGTAACAAGAGTAATAGAACACGGTCAAGAGAGCTGCAAAAGACAAATTCTCCCTAAGGAACAGCACAAAGGGATCCCTGGGTGGCGCAGCGGTTTGGCGCCTGCCTTTGGCCCAGGGCGCGATCCTGGAGACCCGGGATCGAATCCCACGTCGGGCTCCCGGTGCATGGAGCCTGCTTCTCCCTCTGCCTGTGCCTCTGCCTCTCTCTCTCTCTCTCTGTGACTATCATAAATAAATAAAATTTAAAAAAAAAAAAAAAAAGGAACAGCACAAAGAAATGCCTCAAAGCAAGGAAGAAGACAAAATAAGGCCACTGGAGGAATTTGAATACAACAAACATCAAACACAGCCCAAATCCTGGTCAGCTTGACATAAATCCTCACACTAAAGGTCTGCTTACCTTTTTATCTATTTTGCATGCAATATGTGCAGCTATCAAAAAATTACAAGACATGCAAAAAACCCAGTCTGAAGATACAAAGCAATCATGGGAAGCAGACTCATATGTGATACAGATGTTGGAATCATCAGACAGACATTTAAAAGAAACTACAATTAATATGTTAAAAGTTCTAACGGAAGAAGTAGATGGCATGCAAGACCAGCAGAGATAGGGAAACTCTAAGAAAGAATTGAAGGGAGATGCTAGAAACCTAAAAGAGGAACAAATAAAGACTGCCTTTAATGGGCTCATAAGTATATGCAATGCAATTGAGGAAAGAATGAGTGAACTTGAAGAAAGGTCAATAAAAATCACAAAAACTGAAATGCCAAAAGAATTAAAAAAAAAAAAAAAGAGCAAAACAAAACCACAAAAAACCAGACTAGAACATCCAAGAACTGCAAAGTAATATCACATAGCATAGCATTTGCACAACTGAGATACAGGAAGGAGAAGAAAGGGAGAATAGAGAAGAACTATTTGAAGGAATAATGATGAAACTTTCAAAATTACTGAGAAATACCAAACAACATATCCAAGAAACTCAGAGGACACCTGGCAGGATAAACACAAAACAGATGTGCACATACATACATGCACTTGGACAAACTGCCAAAACCCAAAAGACAAAGAGAAAATCTTGAAGGCAACCAGAATGGGGAGGCAGGGGACCCTCCTCACCTATAGAGGAAAAGGATAAGAACTACAAAAATAAAAGTGTTGTGTAAGGTGGATGGTTGGTTTGTGCCTAAATCTTTCAGTTGCCAAATAAAATGATAACTTTGGCACCCTTTAAAAGCAAGGACTAGACACACTTTGTAGCCATCATTACTATGAGACACACTGATGAATTTAATTGAACAGCAGCTCTTGGGCCCTGGATCGCAGGTGTAGGGCCCCGTAAGTAGAAATTATTCATTTACTTTTTAGTGCTTCAGCTGACATTCATCTGTTGAGGGCATCCTCTAACTGCTTCATCTTCTAGCTGAAATGCTGTTCCTGGACCATGGAAGTCGACATATTAAGTGAAGATCTAAAGGGAATTCATGCTGTGAAACAGAGTTTTTTTGGTGCCTATTACACAATTCTAAGAGGTGTTCAGAAATTCATTAACAATAGAACACGTACTCCCTTCTGATGTTCAATACGGACTGAATAGGACTGAATGTATTCGTCAGCAAACGAACTAGGTTCTGGCTAGAACCCAGTTTCCATTGCTGTGTGAACTATCTACACCCTTCCAGTCACATAAGTTAGCTCAAAATATGGCAGTAGCTTATGACTAGTTTATGCAAGAACATTTATAGGTTTTCTCGACCTGGAACTCTGCACACAAATCACTGTATCTCTACTTTGTGACCTGAACATCTTTGTTTCTTTTAAGAGTGTTTCTGGGAACCCTGGGTGGCGCAGCGGTTTAGCACCTGCCTTTGGCCCAGGGCGCGATCCTGGAGACCCAGGATCGAGTCCCACGTCGGGCTCCCGGTGCATGGAGCCTGCTTCTCCCTCTGCCTGTGTCTCTGCCTCTCTCTCTCTCTCTCTCTCTCTTTCTCTGTGACTATCATAAAATAAAATAAAATAAAATAAAATAAAATAAAATAAAATAAAATAAAAAAATAAAAAATAAAAAAGAGTGTTTCTGCAAGTCTACAGAATGAGGGGGAACAATAAGGCTTACACCTGAGCAATACTTGCCCCACGGCATAGGTGGCATTCACGGACTCTTCATCAGTCAGGTAAGGTGCCAATGAGCTCAATGAAAGTTGGGTTTTTCAGGTCTTCTACTTAAAAAGTCTTTTTCATTAATTTGAGAATTGGAAAATAATTTCTTGGAATAGATAACGGAAAAAGCAATTTCTGAACAATGAGTTATGCGCTAGTGTTCACATATTTGGACATATAAGACATATTAAGCAGTAGAGAAATTCTTCTGGCAGATTTATTTTCATTCTACAAAGAAACGCTGTCTTTTGTCCAGACTCATTTTACTCACAGAGAACATTCACCAACCTAGTTTATATAAGTTAGCTCACTTGACAGGCTCCAGGGAGACTTGGGACAGAAGAAAGAAAGAACTCTCAATGAAACAGCACAGAAAGCAAGAAATGCTTGACTATGTAACAGACTAAGAACTTTCCTTTTTCAAAGAAATTAGAGAAAAAAAGTGAGTTAATAAACTCGTTCCTACAAAACAGATTGTGTAACAGAAATATCGTAATGAGATGACTTTTGAAGAAGTATTTAGTGTGCGTGTTCTGCGGTGGACAGCATGTTCATACTTGCTCACTCTCCCAACTCTGTCCCTAGCTACCTGTCAGAAAAGCCAATTTTTTTTTCTCTATTGATTAAAGCCTCATTGAACAATGAAAGGCTTTGACTAGATCTCGAAAGGCAAATAGATGCCACCCTGCATGCCAAAGGTAATCCTTTCATGGCCTGGAAAGCTGTGACAGCAGGGGCCGTGCAGCTACAGCCAGACCCGGGGTCGTAGTCCAACTGGACGGCTAACACAAGGTTACCATAAGCTGGGTGGCTTACAAACAACAGAAATTTATTTCTCCCAGTTCTGCAGACGGGGCAGGCTAAGATCACAGCACTCATAGACAGCCATCATATCGCCCTAACCCCCCTCCTGTGGCACAAGGGGCCAGGAAGCTTTCTTGGGCCTCTTTTATGAGGTCTTTAATTCCATTCTTGAGTACACGCCCTTCATGACCTAATCATTGTCCCACTTCCTAATACTCTTCATCTTGGGAGTTAGGATCCAACATATGAATGGGAAGGGGGGGTGTGTGGGGCACAAACCTTCAGTCCACAGCCCCAGGGAAGACAAATAAGTAGATGAATGTGTCACACAGGGGCCCAGGAGTAACAGCTAACATAACATGGCATATGTTTCCAGACCTTGAACCAAATGAGCTCTAAGGCCACCCATTATTCCAAGCGAGCAACGATTGGTATGACACAGGACTGGCCAATCAGAACAAAAAACTGACCAATCAGAATGGATATTAACCATCTCAAAAATGGCATGGCCATACCTATGAATGGGGTAAGATAAAACCTGACTCTAAACCAACATTCAAAAAAATAAAATAAATAATAAAATAAAATAATAAAAAATAAATATAAAAATAAATACAAAATAAAAATAAACCAACATTCAACAGCAATGTTCTGCAGTTACATTATTAGAGTGTTTAGGAAGGATAGTTAGGATGGTCAAAATCTATAAGAGGCTATAATTTTTTTTTTTAATTATGAACAGTTGTTTTTTGTTTTGTTTTTTTTTTCTTTAGAAACAGGAGACTAGAATTTGGTAGCAGGGCTGCTTCTCTTTTGGTTCTAGGAGTGACCCCTTCACTGAGGCTGTTATCTTTACTTAGATTTTTAAAAATAATAATAAAGAAAAAAATAAATCAAGTATGATTCTTATTCTGATATGGAAAGATTAGAGGTATTGAGTATCTAGGGTATTTGCACAAGGTTAAATATCATCACTACGGGCAGCACTGAGTTCCTGAAGCTTATTGTCTATCATAGGAAATTTTTTTTCCTCCTCTTTCAGGGAATCTTAGAGTTGTGATAGTTTAAATTCTAGATAGGGGAAAGCAGTTGGAGTTCACCCCAGAGCAAAAGTGGTGTGTCCCCTACAACTTGATAATTGGCTGGTGCCAACAAACCAAAAGGGAAATTTCTGACTTGACTTGTGTAGCTGAGGAATATCAGTGTCTAGTATCTAACATCCATGTTATATTATGATGCCCTGATGTTTCCTGCACCAGAACTCCCTGTGTTACCTGCAACCTTTTGATAAATTTATCATAAACAATACACTTGGTCATAGCAGTTACCTCTGGGGAATTGAGGGAAAGGATGGTGTGCACACCTGGGGCAAGGAGGCAGCTAGGGGCACAGCCGTTTGAGGAAAGCTGGTTTCTGGGTGAGAAAAGACAATCCAGTGAAACAGACCAGTGGTCGGGAGCCAGGTCGGAGGGTACAAAGGACAACCAAGATGAGCTTACGGACCTTGAGGAGAGGACTCTAGGAAAAAACTGGGCTACCTGTCATCAAACATGAGAAATTACCCAATTGGGCATTACAGGGTGGGGTGATTCCTTAAGAGGGGAGGTGCAGAGAAGTTACTTGTCTGATATCCTCAAGGTGCTCTGAGCACAGGGTCTGGAATACAGTAGACGCATTCACACCTTTCCCTGTTTCACACAAGAAGCACTGAGGGGAGAGGCGTACGTAGCATGACCCGCATGAACCCATTCATACCCCACCTCTGTCCTTACTCACCATGTGGCCTCACTCAAGCTTCCTCATCTCTCCATGGCTTCTCCCGGGCTGCTCAATGAGGGCAATCCTAGTATTCACCCTCGGTGCTTCAGTGAGGTGCCAACAAAGAGCCTCAAAAAGTGTGTACACTAATTTCTAGAAATTAATAAATGTTCTGTTAGTATTAATGGATATATATATATTTGTGCACAGATACATACCTGTGGGTGTATGTGTATATATATATATTTAAGAATCATGTGTATGCAGAGATCTACTTGTTGGTGTATATATGCACACTGAATTCTCCCAATAACAAAATTCTGTACTTTAAATTTTACTGTACATGATCATAATAACCACCATCAAAATAACCACTCCATTCTGCAATTTTATTTATTTACTTTTGTCACCAGCTGTCCATTACATACCCCAGGACTTATTTATCTTAAACTGAAAGTTTACTACCTTTTGACCACATTCATCCACCTGACTCGCCTCCACCCCTGCCTCTGGCAACCACCAATCTGTTCTCTGTATCTATGAGTTACTTCTCTCTCTTCCTTTTTTGGATTCCATATATTAGTGAGATTCACACAGTATCTTTCTCTAACTTATTTCACTTAGCGTAATGCCTTCAAGGTCCATCCATGTTGTCACAAAGGGCAGGATTTCCATCTTTTTATAGATGAATAATGGTCTATTGCATATATATATATATGTGTACACATACACATATTCACACACTACATTTTCTTCATCCATTCATCTGCCAACGGATACTTGCATTGCTTGAATGACTTGGCTATTGTAAATAATGCTGCAAATGAACATGAGGGTACAGATATCTTTTCAAAATAGTGACCTTACTTCCTTTGGATAAATACCCAGAAGTAGAATCATTAGATTATAGGGTAGCTCCATTTTTAACTCTTTGAGGAACCTCCCTACTGTTTTCCTGAGTGGCCGCACCAATTTACATTCCCACCTATGGTGCAGAAGGGTTCCCTTTTCTCCACATCCTCGTCAACACTTGTTATCTCTTGTACTTTTGATGAGAGCCATTCTAATAGGCGTGAGGCGATATCTCATTGGGGTTTTGATTTGCATTTCCCTGAAGATGAGTGATGTTGAGCACCCTTTCATGTACTTGCTGGCCATCTGTATGTTTTTCTTCAGAAAAATGTCTGTTTAGCTCCTCCACCCCTTTGTTAATCAGATTGGTTTTTCTGTTATTGAGTTGTAGGAGTTCCTTATATATTTTTGGAGCCCTTATCAGATATATGATTGCAATTTTTTCCCCATTTCTGTATGTTGCCTTTTCATTTTGTTGATAATTTCTTTTGATGTACAGAAGCTTTCTTGTTTGATAGAGTCCCAACTTGTTTGTTTTTGCTCCTTTGTCATAAATTAATTGATCATATATGTGTTGATTTACCCCTGGGCTCTATTCTATTTCATTAGTCTATAAGTCTGGGGCTCTGTTAAGTCCATATGTTTGTTTTCATGCCAATACCATACAGTTTAGGTTACTATAGCTTTCTTATATGGATTGAAATCTTTCTCAAGATTGCCTTGGCTATTTGGGATCTTTTGTAGTTCCATACAAATTTTAGGATTTTTGTTGTATTTCTGTGAAAATGCCGTTGGAGTTTTCATAGAGTTTGCGTTGAATCTTTAGATTACTTTTGGAAGTATGGACATTTTAACGATATCATTTTTTTTTTTTTAATTTATTTTTTTATTGGTGTTCAATTTACTAACATACAGAATAACACCCAGTGCCCGTCACCCATTCACTCCCACCCCCCGCCCTCCTCCCCTTCTACCACCCCTAGTTCGTTTCCCAGAGTTAGCAGTCTTTATGTTCTGTCTCCCTTTCTGATATTTCCCACACATTTCTTCTCCCTTCCCTTATTTTCCCTTTCACTATTATTTATATTCCCCAAATGAATGAGAACATATAATGTTTGTCCTTCTCTGACTGACTTACTTCACTCAGCATAATACCCTCCAGTTCCATCCACGTTGAAGCAAATGGTGGGTATTTGTCATTTCTAATGGCTGAGTAATATTCCATTGTATACATAAACCACATCTTCTTTATCCATTCATCTTTCGTTGGACACCGAGGCTCCTTCCACAGTTTGGCTATCGTGGCCATTGCTGCTAGAAACATCGGGGTGCAGGTGTCCCGGCGTTTCATTGCATTTGTATCTTTGGGGTAAATCCCCAACAGTGCAATTGCTGGGTCGTAGGGCAGGTCTATTTTTAACTGTTTGAGGAACCTCCACACAGTTTTCCAGAGTGGCTGCACCAGTTCACATTCCCACCAACAGTGTAAGAGGGTTCCCTTTTCTCCGCATCCTCTCCAACATTTGTTGTTTCCTGCCTTGTTAATTTTCCCCATTCTCACTGGTGTGAGGTGGTATCTCATTGTAGTTTTCATTTGTATTTCCCTGATGACAAGTGATGCAGAGCATTTTCTCATATGCATGTTGGCCATGTCTATGTCTTCCTCTGTGAGATTTCTCTTCATGTCTTTTGCCCATTTCATGATTGGATTGTTTGTTTCTTTGGTGTTGAGTTTAATAAGTTCTTTATAGATCTTGGAAACTAGCCCTTTATCCGATATGTCATTTGCAAATATCTTCTCCCATTCTGTAGGTTGTCTTTGAGTTTTGTTGACTGTATCCTTTGCTGTGCAAAAGCTTCTTATCTTGATGAAGTCCCAATAGTTCATTTTTGCTTTTGTTTCTTTTGCCTTCGTGGATGTATCTTGCAAGAAGTTACTATGGCCGAGTTCAAAAAGGGTGTTGCCTGTGTTCTTCTCTAGGATTTTGATGGAATCTTGTCTCACATTTAGATCTTTCATCCATTTTGAGTTTATCTTTGTGTATGGTGAAAGAGAGTGGTCTAGCAAGATGGCGGAAGAGTAGGGTCTCCAAATCACTTGTCTCCACCAAACTACCTAGAAAACCTTCAAATTATCCTGAAAATCTATGAATTCGGCCTGAGATTTAAAGAGAGACCAGCTGGAATGCAACAGTGAGAAGAGTTCGCGCATCTATCAAGGTAGGAAGACGGGGAAAAAGAAATAAAGAAACAAGGGCCTCCAAGGGGGAGGGGCCCGCGAGGAGCCGGGCTGAGGCCGGGGCGAGTGTCCCCAGGACAGGAGAGCCCCGTCCCGGAGACGCAGGAGCTGCACCGACCTTCCCGGGCGGAAAGGGGCTCCAGGGAGTTGGAGCAGGACCCAGGAGGGCGGGGATGCCCTCGGGCTCCCGGGGACAGTAACAGCAACTCCGCGCCCAGGAGAGTGCGCCGAGCTCCCTAAGGGCTGCAGCGCGCACGGCGGGACCCGGCGGGACCAGGAGCAGCTGAAGGGGCTCGGGCGGCGGCTCCGCGGAGGGGGCTGCGCGGCCCCGGGAGCAGCTCGGAGGGGCTCGGGCAGAGGAAGAGGCTCCGTGCGGAGGGGGCTGCGCGGTTCCAGGAGCAGCTCGGAGGGGCTCGGGCGGCGGCTCCACGGAGGGGGCTGCGCGGCCCGGGAGCGCGAATCCACCAGCGCAGGCTCCGGAGCACAGGGCGCCAGGACACAGCCCAGGATCCCGCCTCCCCCGGGACAGGCAGAGGCCGGGAGGGCCCAGGACAGCGAGGACGCTCCTGCCCCAGCTGAGCAGATCAGCGGCCCCGCCCCGGAGCCTCCAGGCCCTGCAGACGGAGTTCCTGCCGGAGCTGAATCCAGGGTTCCAGAGCTGCCCCGCCACTGGGGCTGTTCCTCCTGCGGCCTCACGGGGTAAACAAGCCCCACTGAGCCCTGCACCAGGAGGGGCACAGCAGCTCCCCCAACTGCTAACACCTGAAAATCAGCACAGCAGGCCCCTCCCCCAGAACACCAGCTAGACGGACAACTTCCAGGAGAAGCCAAGGGACTTAAAGAACACAGAATCAGAAGATACTCCCCGGTGGTTCTTTTTTTTTTTTTTTTTTTTTTTTTTTTGTTTTGTTTTTGTTTTTGTTTTTGTTTTGTTTTGCTTTTTGATTTGTTTCCTTCCCCCACCCCCTTTTTTTCTCCTTTCTTTTTCTTTCTCTTTTTCTTCTTTTTTTTTTCTCGTTTTTTTTTCTTTTCTTCCCTTTTTTTTTTCTCTTTCTCTTTTCTTTCCTTCTTTCTCTCCTCTCTTTTTCTCTTTTTCCCAATACAATTTGCTTTTGGCCACTCTGCACTGAGCAAAATGACTAGAAGGAAAACCTCACCTCAAAAGAAAGAATCAGAAACAGCCCTCTCTCCCACAGAGTTACAAAATCTGGATTACAATTCAATGTCAGAAAGCCAATTCAGAAGCACTATTATACAGCTACTGGTGGCTCTAGAAAAAAGTATAAAGGACTCAAGAGACTTCATGACTGCAGAATTTAGAGCTAATCAGGCAGAAATTAAAAATCAATTGAATGAGATGCAATCCAAACTAGAAGTCCTAACGACGAGGGTTAACGAGGTGGAAGAACGAGTGAGTGACATAGAAGACAAGTTGATAGCAAAGAGGGAAACTGAGGAAAAAAGAGACAAACAATTAAAAGACCATGAAGATAGATTAAGGGAAATAAACGACAGCCTGAGGAAGAAAAACCTACGTTTAATTGGGGTTCCCGAGGGCGCCGAAAGGGACAGAGGGCCAGAATATGTATTTGAACAAATTCTAGCTGAAAACTTTCCTAATCTGGGAAGGGAAACAGGCATTCAGATCCAGGAAATAGAGAGATCCCCCCCTAAAATCAATAAAAACCGTTCAACACCTCGACATTTAATTGTGAAGCTTGCAAATTCCAAAGATAAGGAGAAGATCCTTAAAGCAGCAAGAGACAAGAAATCCCTGACTTTTATGGGGAGGAGTATTTTAACGATATCAATTCCTCCAGTCCATGATTACAAAATCCATTTATGGATTTTCTTTCCATTTATTTGTGTCTTCTTCAATTCCTTTCATCAATGTCTTATAGGTTTCAGTGTATGGGTCTTTTGCCTCTTTGGTGAAATCAACCCTTAAGTATTTTATTTTTTGATGTAATTATAAATGGGATTACTTTTGCAATTTCTTGTTGAACTGCACAAGTAAAAAATAGAACTAGCTATACTTTTTCATTTTAAAATTTACTAATGGGGCACCTGGGTGGCTCAGTTAAGCATCTGACTCTTGGTTCCAGCTCAAGTTGTAATCTTGGGGTTGTGAGATTGAGCCCCACATCAGGCTCCATGCTCAGTATGCAGGGTCCACTTGAGATTCTATCTCTCCCTCTGCCCCTACCCCTTCTCATGTATACTCTCTCTAAAATAAATAAATAAATCTTTTTAAAAAATTAATAAATCATCTATTAAGCATGTACTGCCCTTAAAGAACTAGGGACATAGTAACGTAGAAGACAGATAAGATCATTTTCTTTATGGAATTTACATTCTTATTCTTATATTCAACCAGAGGAAATGTCAATGTCAAACATAGTAGGAACTGGTCTCATTTAGCATTCTTCAGAAGAAAAAATTTAATTAAAAAATGACTTTTAAATTAACATTTTAAAACATGGAAAAGGAAAGAACAGAGAGAAAAATCACATTGTGATCTCTATTCAGTGGTTTAGCTTGGGTGTGTAAGGGTTAGGTCTCTTGGTTGGTGATCCTTTCATTTTTGTACAACATCATCTACAACCCTGTACTTAGTAAAAGTTATTAACAGTAACAACAATGATAAAAATCAACAAAGGTCAAAGACCATTTTGTTCCATGAAAGCAGTAGAAAGATTTAGGCTGACTTAAAGAGAAAAAAAGATGCAAATTATCCACAGAGTTTAAGTTCAGATTTCCTGGATGCTCCCCACGTGCAGCAGCCAGAACAGAAGAAAAAAGGCTAAGGAGGGAATGTGCTTTAGTATCTTCTGGTGCACAGGACTGCCACTGGTAGCTCAGAGCAAGCTTAAGGCCAAACTTGGGAGAGATAATGATAATAGCTCTCCTTAGTGAGCAAGTACATATGTTAACTCACTTAATCCTTACAACAATCCTAAAAGGTAGGTTACTATTGTCACCCCCATTTCACAGATAAGAAAATCATGCATAGAAAAATCGATTTGCCAAGGCCACACAAGTAAGATGTGGAGTCAGGATAAGAAATAGGCTGGTACCAGTTAATCTGACTGATTAACCATTAGGCATCACTGTCTCTTTTACCTCCCTCTCAACTAACTGTCACCTTCCCCACTAAGTAAGTTCTCTCAACTGCCTACCAGTGGTATCCCGACCAAGAAAATTCTCCACATTTTACCTAATATCTCCTGCCCTGCCAAACCAAATGATGTATGTTGACCATCACCTAGGGGCCCACTTTCTATTTAGGTCACAGGAAATATAACAATTTTTCATTCTAATATAAGAATTCTCTGATTACAAAATAATGTTTCTTCTATTAAAAAAGTTTTTATAGTTCCAAAATCTAGATATTTCATACATATATTAATACATATCTATGCATATACATACACATATATAGTGTAGCATTGTGTACTATACACATGTACAGTATAGCATTATGAAATCTATTATAGCAGGAACCGTCACCTCAATATAGAATCTACCCTTAAAGCTCACAAACTAGGTTATCCCTTCTAAGTAGTTAAGCATTTAAGTCAATTAGGATACACACAGTTCCTTAGGAGAATCCTTATTATACACTCATTAGGACAGGATTTAGGAAGATGTAGACCTGTCAAATATCCTTAAAGCCATGACACATAAGTGATTTCCCAGTCCGTTTATGTGGAATCTGAACTTGGCACCAGGTCTATCTTTGACCCAGTTGAGCTACCCAGTCCCCAAGTTCATGTGGCTTTCCCCTAAAGGAATAGTTATATATCAATTAGAGTTCAAAGAAGCAGAACCATGAGAACAAATATGTATTTGATGTAACAAATTGTGAGAGCAATTTTCTTCACATCTCATGCTAGAGCAGTGATGGGCACCAGTTCATGATGGGCACCCTGGGTCACATGGTAAAATGGTAGCCTATAGTCAGTTTCACTTCTTATTAATGACTACTAATAAGCCAAAAGCTTTTCTCAAAAAGACAGCAGTTATCTTCAGAGGATGTCATGGCTTTGCTCCAAAACCCAAAGAGTATGGACCATGATTCATTTACAGAGGCCCACCGGAGCTCTATACAGCATCTGCCACTGACATTTTAAGCACCATGATATTTGTTGAGACATATAGTTCAGGCGGCAGAGCAGCCTGTATTAGAGCCTGGGCCTGTTCCGAAGCCTTCTCTTATTCTGACCCCTCCTCAAAACAGGCAGCTCTCCAGGTCATGTGGTAATGAGTTGGTGTATTATGCTCAAATATGTTATATGTTGCCTTCAAAATCCTCCCAAAATTTAATAAATCAATGAGGTATTATGTTTCTTCCTTAGTGGCAGGTGGGGCCAGATGCAGCTTGTCTTCCACCAGGAATAGGAATAACTCAACATGCCCCAGACTATCTCAAGTCCTAGAAATCTCATAAAAATGGCAGACGTTTGAAGTTTTGTGGTAGTTACTTTCCACTCCATGGCATACAAGTAACTTAATAATGCATCTAGAATCGTTTTTACTTCCTGCTCACCAGAACCATGCAACTCAATAGAATCAATATAATGGACAAGCATCATGTCCTGTGGAACAGAAAGGTCATCAAGGTCTCTATAGACTGTATTATGACATAGGGCAGGAGAGTTGATACAACCCTGAGGAAGGATGCTGGGGGTATGCTGCTGGTCCTGCTAGCTGAAAACAAACACTTCCAATGGCCTTTATTAACAGTCATAGAGAAAAAAATACTAAGCAGATGAATTACCAGGGGATGTGTTAGTTTGCTGTAGAAATTAAACCACATCTAGAATACCAGCTCAATCACAGTCACTACCTGTTTACATTTACAACAGCCCACTCTCATTTTCTGAGAGCCACCTGTCTTCTGAACAGGCCAAATACATGAACTGCATGAGAATGTGGTAGAAATCCTCACCGCCACATCTTTCAAGTCCTTGGCGGTAGCACTAGTTTCTGAAATTGTTCAAGGAATGCAGTACTGACTGAATTTTATGATTTTTGCAAATAGAAAGGGTTCTAGCAGCTTTTACTTGCCTTTTCCTGTGATATGAGCCCTCACTGCACAGGTCAGATGTGAGTATATGTCAATTGCTGAGTGTGTCTATTATACACCAAAATTATGCATCAAAAGTATGCAATCAATATGCACCAACAACTAAGGAAATAACCAGAGAGTAGATTCAGGGATCCAATGGTCTCACTGTGTGATGTACTTGATTAAAACTGTATCGATCATCTGATCTTCAGAGGTCCCTGCTCTGACTGGTAAGACCATGGTGGCAGTTGGGTCTCCAAAAATTAGTGTCAGTCTAAAGCAAGTATCTCCTGATCCCTCCCAAATCGGATTGTTTCCCCTTCCCCAGTGTACTCTCACCTTGGTAACTGGACAAAGACAAGCCCCTTGGAGGAAAACTCAGAGAATAATCAATGGGATACATTTTTGGCAGCATAGCAGGGTCCTTCCTCAAGGGGGCCCAGATTCCCCTTTATTCATGAAGTTGTGGGTCTACACACTGGCTCAAATATGACAACTGATTGAGAGGTTGTGAAGTTAAAATGCCTGAACTTCCTTGGTGTGCTGTGAAAGAAGTATCCAAGGATTCTGAGAAATTGTTATGCCACCGTGGGATACTTTCTTCACCAAGGCCTGAATCACACCCAGAGGAACAGAACGGCCAGCGCTTGTGCTGTGACTACTGAACCGCGTGAAGAGCTATGAACTCAGCTAGTTCATGCAGGTAGAGTCACACAGCAAAGCTAGGAGACAAACTAAAGAGCCCGAGACATAAACATTCTATCACAGTATTCCCTTGATACGCATCTGGGGCAAACTTTACATACATTATCAGAGAGGAAGGTGATCACTCTTGTGACATTTTCTTCGTGGGTGAGCCTAACAGACATTAAACTATGGTACTGAAGCTTCTCTACTGTTTCCAGAAATTGATTTCAAGTATACTGGCTGTCAGGCTTAAAGGAGAAAGTAGGAGATCCACCTCGTAATAAATATTTAGTAAGACCCTTCTTCTGTGCCTTTACAAAGTAGGGGATGCATTTATCTTTGCTCAACCACAGATAACTTTTCTATCAGCAAACTTGGCAGGCCTGCAAGTGACACTCTGGCACAGTGATGAGGAGAGAAGTGAACCAAACAGGACAAAGATGCACCCATCAGAGGTAGCTGAAGAGTCAAGACACAAAAGACGTAGCAATCAAAACTGACACTACAAAAGGTTCTGTATGCTCTATATAGTCTGTATATCTCCCCCTGTGGTATCTTCAGATTGCTTCTACAATGTCTATTAAAATATACCTTCCCCTCTCTGTCTTCACTCTACCTTTTAACCCTCTTCCACAATAATCTTTCTCACATACTTGTGATTTCTTGGTTTAATACTATTTCCTGATATGTGCTTTGAATTTTCTAGTCTGTTTCTGAATACCTATTTGTCTTGTTTTCTATATCAAATAAAAATATTACTAGGGCTCACATTTTTTCCCATGAAAGGAATTCATCACCTAAGGTTCAGTTTTCTCATTGTTTCCCCTCACCACCTGCCCAATTCAAAATAAAATGCTGTCCACAAAAAAAAAAAAAAAAAAAAAGATTAAAGGTGGGCTCAGAGTATCTCAAAGTTTGGACTCCAGTGGACTTCAGTGAATCTTATGTGATATTATTTTAAGGCAGACACTGGCTCCTCATTGTTCAGATATAAATATTCTCTACAGCATGATTTTTCCTTTTGGGATTAACCTCAGTGTCATTTACTGAATGTTTTCCAAATCAGCATTTTTCTCTTGGAGTCTGTGAAATGTCATGACATCTTTTGCAACATTCTAGGCAGAGAGCTGCATGAAATCAAGTATTGTGTTGTATATAACCATTTAAAAGTATAAAAATCACTCTGTTGTGATTAACACTTCTTTATATGAGTCATTGGATTTTTAACTTCAATTGTCAATATAGCTAATGCTTATTTGAATTAAAAATATCCCTAATCCTGTTGCTTATCTAGTGATACAAAATTATAATTATGATCAACTCTGCAGGCAAAAGGATTTTTGAGTCAAATATATAAGTTCTTTATACTGTTTGGGAATTTCAAGAACAAATCTGAAGTACCTTAATCACACAGCATGATTCGATTGATTCTGAAATAATACTTTTAGTCAATTGTTTGCATAACCACTGCATTTTTTAAAGCAATTGAATAGTGTTCTCATTGCTAAACCTAGTCACTTGACCCCTATATTCTTGGGAAATATATTCTCAAATAGCCAACGTTCCCATCTCTATACCCGGATAAGGATTTAAGAAGCTACTTGGAATAGCTCTTTCCTAGAGGATCTCCTTAGTATCATTGATTTTTTTCTATTGAGACCATGATATTTATTGTAATGTTCTTATCAGAGACCTAAGTTTTATATGTCTGTAAAGATGCAGGAGAGCACCCATGAATGGGGTCTTCAGATGCTCACTCTTCATTTTCTGTAAATGGATTTAAAACATGGTTATAATATTATGCTAACTGTAGCAATGTATTGTTGTTTAAAGAATTGAAGTCCACCAAGTCATCCTTTCACGTTAGATACAACACACTGATAATTGAGAATACACGCACACACAATACGCATGCACACACAGCGATCTGAGAGCATTATGCATGATAGTCATCAACTCCATTCTGGCTGGTCAGAACTGGATGTCTCCCAGGCCTGTGGGAGCTCTAGAAATCATTCACCTTCCTGCTACTGGCAGGCTGTGCTTGGACCCACAGTGTATCTACATATACGTGGCTCCATATCCCGCAACACTCCAGAGAAAACTTATGCAGATTTCTCTGGATACTCCTTTCTCTCTGCTATATTGCCCTACAAATTATGGCTGCTTCAGCTTTCCGGAACTCTGATTTTTATCTCCTAACTGTGTGTGATCTGCTTCTGATCCCCCTTCCTGCCTGAGTCAAAGGCGTCTTTAGGAAGAAAGCTTGGAGATCACAGGGCTCATCTCTTTAGTTTCCCTTCTCTCTGTGCTTCATGTTGCTTTATTATTTCCTGAAAACTATTATTTCCTATATTCTGATAAGTTCTCTATTTCGTACAGCAGAAGGGAAAGTCCAGTTGCAGTCACTATCGCACATAGAAACTTGGGGCACTATAAAAATATCCCAATGATCAATTTTATGCACACAGATCCTAACTTACTGGAGATGGGGCTTGAGCTTTGGTGTTTTATATAAAAGTTCCCCAGGTTATCCTAATGTTTATTCTGGATCAGGAGCCACTGACCAGAAAAGGTTTCTGCATCAGTCTTATAGGAAAGATTGGGTTCACATGGTCAGAATAAGTGAAGGAGGCGGAAGCCAGAGAGTGCTTATCTTCACAAGAAGGTTATCTCTTGGGGAAGAGGAATTATAAGAGGCATGAGAACAAGTAGTCCTTCCTCTTCCTCAACCATGATCAAGTATAAGCTGTTCTAGACATCTCCTTCACATGTTCTTTCTCTTCTTTCCCCCTCTCCTTCTCTTTTCTTCTAAGTGGCTGGTTGGAGGGAGGCCCAAGTCAGATTTAGATGAGAGTCTCTCACTGGCTGTACAGTGGAAACCTGGTATATGAGTCAATTTGTAAGTCTCAAAAGATGCTGGGGTCCTAACTTCCAGTACCTGAGAAGGTGACCTTACTTGGAAATAGGGTCTTTTTGGATGATCAAGTTAGGATGAGATCATTCATGTGGGCCCTAATCCAGTATGGTTGATGTTCTTATAAAAAGGGAAAATTTGGACACAGAAACAAACCCATACAGAGAAAAGATGATGTAAAGGCATGGAAAAAAGGCCATCTACAAGCCAAGGAATTCCTAAGGCTACCACAAGCTGGGAAAGAGGCATGGAATAGATTGTCCTCACATCCCTCAGGAGGAACCAACCATGCTGACATCTTGATCTTGAACCTCTAGCCTCCAGAACTGTAAGACAATAAATTTCTGTTGGTTTAGCCACCCAGTTTGTGGTACTTTTTATCGCATCCCTAAGAAGCCAATACACTGAGCAAACTTTACAAAATACATATGTCAGGCAAAAGCCCCAGGGATTCTGATTTAACTGGTCTCAGGAGCAGCCTGAGAAGACACATTTTTAAAGCTTTCTACACTTCAATTAAAAATAAGATAAACCTTTGCCAGGTGATGAGCAACAAGGTTGGAGAACCACTGTTGAGATCTGGGTTGATGTCGGTAGAGAAAACTCATTACAGTTTATCCTCCCCCCGCATCATCCCCAGCAGACACTCTTGGATATCCCCCATTTCTTCAGGATCACCATAGTGGGGAAAATCAATGGAGCCCTGGTTACAAATTGTTTCTAGGGCTTCTTGTATGATAAAAGTACCTAGAATCCACTATTTCTAGGCTTCAAGAATTAATATGTGTAAAATGTAGTCACAATACAGCTGCAGAAATCCTCTATTAGCTTTATGTTAATGAAACTTTTTTTCCTAGTTTTATGTGGTCAGGAAACAACTGCCAAACTGTTCACCTCTGTTTTCACTTGAGTGCTGTGTGTACTATTGATGTCCGTTGGCTTGCACCCAGAGGGGCCCTGGCTCTTAAAGAGTTGTTATTTTTGGGAAGCCCTCCTTGACACTGAGGTCCTATTTGTGTCTGGGATCTCCAGCCCTTTTCCATGATCTCCCCAACCCCATGCACCTGTGTGGGAACTGAGACCAACATTAGCCTTCTCTAGGCTAGGCAACTGAGATTCTACACCTCATCATGTTTAGATATTACTTCTAGGAAACAGCCTTGCCAAGGATAAAAAGGCTAACATGAGTCATTATCATTTTTCTTTGATTAATAACTGGAGATTGGTCATCCTAAGACAGTCAGAGTAGCATTTCCTGTAGTAAAGATGTCCCAGAAGATGTTGGAAGGTAAAAGGACAGCAGGCCAAATGGCTAACAAAGAATTGTGCATGTCAGGAAATATTTTGGAACATTAGCTGCTTGTTTTTATATCTGCAGGATGTTCCAGAATGCAATCAAATGTGTACCTCCAAAGAGACAAATCTTCGGATATGGCACAAAAATAGTAACTACGATGAAAATACTTCCACCGTATGTCCTCCCTACTTCTGTTTGTGTCATCATTATTCCTCCTGATATCCTAGCTTGAACTTCAATTATCTTTGTCTCTGATATCTCCTTCCATTCTACAGCTCAACAAGCATTGGATTCAATTCAACACATATTTGCCAAGCACCTACTGTGTGTCATGTATTTTCTAGTGCTAAGGACATGATTTCATGTACTTTAGTTCTTGTGAAGAAACCAAATAATAAATTTATAATATTCTGGGTAGTTATATGTGATATGAAAAAGGTACACTAAGGATAGGGAATAATGGAAGGGCACTCCTTTACTCAAGACCAATAAAGAAATATTCTGATGTGGTAACTTATGAACCAGAGAAGTGAAGGAAGTAATGGCATGAACCAAGTGGATATTGAGGAAAAAGCATTCCAGGCAGAGGATGCATTAATCACAAAGGCTTTTTAAAGTCCATGGAGAGCAGACATACAGAATCTGCTTATTCATTTTTATTTCCTCAGTGTCAACCCAGGCACACGAAGTAGTCCATGCTCAACATGTTTTCATTCACTTGAATGGAGGAGAGAAAAATAAATAAGTAGGTAGGTATTCAATAGTTATATAACTATATATATATATATATATAACTATATAACTATAGTTATACCTACTATACCTACTAGTATGACTCTATCAGTTGTTTAAAGTAAGGTTCTAATCTTATGATTGATTGGTCAGTGCCCACTCTGAGTGGTCAGTGCCCAAGCCAAAGCAGTTATCAAAACCTTGGATGTCAGTCAGCCTGTTAACAGGTGGTAATTACACCATAGCTGCAAAATATATCCCCTTCGCTCCAAGCCAAGAGTTGTAGATTTTTTAAAAACAAGAATTTGGAGTTCATACTAGTGGACCAGGGAATAATTTTGAGAGAGTTACATATGATAGGGAATAAATTTGAGAGTTATCTATCTATATCTATATCTCTCTATCTAGATATATCTAGAGATCTCTCTATATATATATACATAGATGTTAGCATCATTAACATTGTATGGAAGTGTAAGGAACATAGAAGAATATATATATATATATATATATATATATATTCTTAAAGAAACTATGCTGGGGAGAACATAAGAAGGAATAAGAAAGCATCTGAAATGTTACAAATTGGTTGTTAACCTAATCTGCACTATTTATTATTTATACAGTTATTTTCTTGAATTATGCCTCTAATATCTTTGTATCTCTTAAATATGATTTTTTGGGGGAATTGATTATAGTGGAAATATAAAAAAATCTTGGAATGTTGTAGGAATTGGATAAAAGGGACAGCAAATCAAGTACCAACTCTAGTCACAGAGTTGAAGAGCCCAGGGTTGAGAAGATCTCTGAAGAATGTGGACATGGAAAAGGCTCCCTTGATCAATTGGTGATGCTGTCAATGGGCATGAACGTGAAGCACAGTAGTGCCAGAATCAGATGTCTGCTGTCACAGGCATGAGTGTTGGGGCCAGTTGGACTTCATGACTATCAAAGAAGAGATAACTCCGTTCCATGAACTGGTGTAAAAGTAGTTCCAGAAGGTCAGGCTGTTCTCCAAACCGTAACTCTGACTGGGCAACTGCAAATGACTCCAATGAGGAGTAAAAGTAGCCTAAAAATTCATGACTACACAGAGAACTTTCCAAGTAGTTTAAACTGAAAAGCAATGCACAAAAGATAGAAATAAAGGCATATAACTAAGGATCAGCAAAAGAATGCAGCAAGAATGGTGTCCAAAAGGTTAATGCTGGAAATAAACTCAAGCTTGCACACCTGGAAAGAACACCAAGAGGACTTTTTAGTACTGGGGCAAGAATAATAAAGAAAGAACTGTTTAATTTTATAGGTGACAGAATGATAGCAAAACTTGTGAGACATCCATCTCTTCTGCCAAAACAATTGATGTTTCAATTGGAAAGGATGAAACAGATATTGGAAAAAGAGAGCAGAATTGAAGCTCAGTGTATTAGGCTCGGTGCTTGTAAGAAAGAACCTAGATGCTCTGATGGGTTCAGGAATCCTAATTAGAAACAACTGCCTCCCAGAGAATAAGAGAAGACTGGCTAACGTATACCAGTTATTGCTGTGGCATCACTCAGGGCTCAAATATTTTCAAAATGACAAAGAATACTGATTCTGCAAAGCACAGATCAATGCGTTTGATAGCTGAATAAAGCAAGACTCTAGAAGATACCATTAAAAGGAGTTAGTATGAGTCGTCTTGAGGAAAGCCTTGTTGAAAAGCCTCACTTCATTTTGTCATAGAGTTTCTAGAGTGACAAATCCAGGGAACACGTAGCACAGAGCATCTGGATTTTAGTGAGCTTCCCAACAGTGTCTCAAGGCACCCTTGAAGACAAAACAAGAAATGTGCATAGTTAGATGGATTCTCGGCTGGTTTAATGACTGTTTTTGCTAACTCCCTGGAGGGGGGCTTCCTGTGACACACAGTAGGGTTCTCTCCTCAACCATATTCTATTTTGGCAAAGACATACCGATCAGTAAGTATGAATGATTGGAAGCCAAGAAAACGTCATTAACATCGTATGGAAGTGTAAGGAACACAGAAGACTTAGCACGATGAGGTAAATGTGGCGCAGCTTCTGTATTCCAAATGCTTCTGTATTCCAAAAAATCCCCTGAATGAGAGAAATGAGATCATTGTTGATTGTAACTTAGCAGTAGCACTTATACTACAGTTCCCACCTAGTTCTTTGCTTCTTGAAACCTAAAGAATGTATAGCCCAAATTTGAAAAGTAAGAGTTGATCCTTCTGTCCCTTAGAAGGCATCGTACTTTTTCTCAGGTAGCCAGGCAGTCTCCCTAGAACCTTTTGTTCTAAAGGGTTCCTCTTAACAAAAGGAGAGATACATGAATGACAATAAAGCTTCAGACATCAGGATTTGGGTTATTTTTTAAACTAGTGGTTATCTTTTTCATTCTATTGTAATAAATGGAGCGGCTATTTTTTAAAAAATAATGAAGGAGGCCAAGGGTTTGCAAAAAGTGAAGCCCCAGAAGAATTATCCTCAACTAATGTTTAAGAATCACAATAATTAACATAACTGAATTGTCACATTAAAATTCTCACAACTCTTCGATGGCTCACAAAAGCAGTGCAAGTCATCACCAGTTGTAACTAAGATTTCTTCCTTTCTTAATTAACTGGTTAAAATAATTACTGCAAGGGAATGTCTTATAGAAAGTTACAAAATATAGATCAATAAGAACAATAAAATAAAATAAACACAAGGCATTTATGCTAACATTAAGCGTCGTACATGCTTACCAATCTTTTTATGCATATGTATATGTATATATATACATTTATGTAGGTGTTAAAATACTTGTGTATTTTTAATTTAAAACCAGATCATATCACACATGCTGCACTGTAATCTACCTTTTCATTTACCAATCTCTGCCTTTTTATACCAACAAAATGTTTACTATATCTAATGGCGTTTGACCAACGGTGCCAAAACATCCTTCAGAGGTAAGTGGCTCAGCCCAGGTCCAATCCAGGACCACATGCTGTTGTTTCTGGCTGTTCTGTCCATTACTTGCCTTCTTATCTAGCACATTGCCCCCATCCAACTGTGTTTTATGACACTGACTCATAGCACTGCTTTCCTGCAGCTAAAGGCTTAAAGGATTCAAGTTAAAGATTTTTGGCTTGAATACATCATAGGTGATGTATTGCATCATAACACAGACACATACTATCTGGTTGCCTAATTAGAATGCTGAATTTTTGTTTTACGCGGAGGAGGCCTGTGGATAATAAAACAGTTTTACACTGAAGAAAAGATAACATTAACCCAAAAATGGAAAGATCTGAAAACTAAATTTAGTGCCTAGGACAAAAAAGAGTAGTTGGAGGATTAACAACTCAAGGGGTGGAGAACGCAAACACCCCTACATTATTCCTATGTCTGTTCACGGTAAAGTGTCAGACATCAAACAGCAGAACCATCTCAGATTTATCACTGGAAGCAGAGTGCCCTGAAGATGAAATAAGAACCCTGAGAAGGATTAGGAAGACAATGGCTGTCCAGGCCTGTCCACACAATTTATAAAGAGCGATCGTTGATTTTTTTTTAATATAAATTTTTCTTGATAGTAAGAGTCTAGGATCAGATTTGAATGTAAAATACTTGCCACGTAAAGCTGGGACAGAATGACCTAGTAACTGAGGACCAAAGTGAGATCTCCTCTTTTACATTCATGCATTTGTTCTGTCAAGCAAAAATTACATTTTCCAAAATACCAGATAAATTCAAAGGAGGTTATAAAAGACGGTTCCATAATCCTTTCTCCATCCTGCAAGCTGCAACCAACTGCAGAGTTTCAACAGTTCCCCCTTCAGTCCAGGACAGGACTTGTGTGTGCAGGGAAATGGGCCACGTGTGGCCTGAACCAAGCTGGGATCATTACCTCTACTCAGTTGGACTTTTTGCCTACGTGGATTTCGCTGCTGACATGGGTTAACAGGAATAGACCCAGGAAGCCAAGAGGAAAGACTGCTGTTTGGTCTAAAAGGAAAAGTAAGGTAACAGCTGTAGGGAGGAGGAAGCAAAGAAGCTGATGTCGCTGGAGGCTCTGCGCTGTGTTGGGAAGAGCACTGAAAGCCTTACACAGCTGCACGGCCACGCAGCCGTTCGTAATGACTCCGTAAGCCGCGTGCCAGAGACACTCGTCTCCCCCGTGGGGGAGAGAAGGGGACCAACATCCCTGGAGTCCCACATGAGAATCCGGGAATAAGATGCTAATTGTACGTTAGGTTAGGATGGACAGATGATATGGTCACAGCAAAGGAGATTGCTCCCTTCTAGAACTCGTGGGCCAGGTGTCACTCATCTTCATTTCCTGTTGACTTTCTCAGTCTGCTCAGGGGCTGTGGCTGGCCCAAACTCTTATTTACCTTTCATAAAAAGAGGAACCAGATCTCTGCCCCAGATTCATAGGGCTGTGGACCCAGGCCCAGGGACTCCAGAGACGCCAGGAAGCATTTTTAAGAACCCATATGTGTCGGGTGTTGTCCCAAGTTAATGAAACAGATGCCACACCTGCCCCTGGGGAGGCCACATCTAGAACCTCATCACAGTACACAGGATTTCAGTCGGCATAGTCTAAGGTCACTCATACATCCGTCTAGAAGGTGTTTCGTGGGCCTAGAAAATTATATTTGAAAATTATGGATTAATTGTGAAAGAGTTTTAGAATACTTTCAATGTGTAGGACACAATTCTTGGAAATAAAGTGGCTATAAAGTAATTTTCTTCTTTATTTTCCCTGCACAGCAGCTGGCCCTTTCTGGCCCCGTGAAGTCACGGGAAAAAAAGCAAGCAGAGGGAGACTTCCTGGCACTCTTGGCAACAGCTTCGGCACTTGGAGAAATAAAAAGGTTTCTGTGGATAAATAAGATGTTTGAGAACATCAGGAGAGAAAGAGAGAGAGAGAGAGCAAGCGAGCGAGCCCAGAGCTCTTTATGCCCATCAGACAAAGGTGCCCTAGATGACATGAGGTGCAAACTCTGCAGCTCTCCAAGGCTCCCGGCCTCGGGCTTCTGCGTGGCCCAAGCAGGACCTGGGCAGCTTAGCTCCGTGGCCCGAAAGTGCTGATTCGGAGGGGACGCCCAGCCTGGGTCCTGGGGCGCCAAGGGATAAAACAGACAAGGAGGGAAGGGGGTAAAAAGAACAGAAAGGTGGGTGGGCTGGTTGACGGAACAAGGACTATGTTGGCACAGGGCTGGGTGGAAGGCTTGCTGGAGGGGCCGGGAGCCACGCGGGAGCCAAGTCGGTGTGGGGGCCAGCCCGGCCTCCCCTGCAAGGAGCAACCTCCCTGTTCTGGGGTCTGGCTAGCGGCCCTGGCATAGGACTTACAAAGGACTGCACTTTGACTGTATCTTGACTTCTCTGGTAATCATCAAACAGAAGTGATGCCAATCCACATCTGAAGAAATTGCTCCCTCCTAATTTCCTAAGGGCACCTGTAAGTCTCTCAAAACTGCTGAGGGAACGGTGTTGGGGAAAAGAAGTCCTCAGGCCCAACCAGGTGCTGAGCTCAAGATGCCCTTTGGAGCCAGGACAGGAAAGAGCCAGCTCCGTGACGGTTGGGGCCATCAGGTTAGGAGAAGCTGCTGCAATGAACGTCACACCGCGAGCGTGGCAGCCCTGCAGCCCAGAGCCAAACGGCGCTCTCTCACCCCTGCAGCACTGTCTAGGGCAGGCATTGGATCGCTGGAAGCGCAATACAACAGGGTAGATGGAAATCAATCCATTCTACAAAATGGTATTTGTAGGAAGTCTTCCTGATGGGATGGGACTGGGAAAAGGGGATTCTAATTAAAATGAACTCGAATGTGCAGCTCTAGGCTAGAGGTACCAGCAAGGTGGCGAACCCAAGGCAATTTGCTATGAAGTCGGCTAGTCTACCGGTCCTATTGCTAAAAGGACGAAAGAGTAAAGACACAGGCACCTTGAAGTGTTGACTAGGACGTACCAAATGGAAACGGCACAGGTACTAATCAGAGGGGTGAGCCAGTTTCTTCAGGCTGCCGTGATAAATCATCACAAACCAGGTGGCGTAAAACAACAGAAACTTAGGGGCACCTGGGCCGTGTGCTCAGTTGAGCATCTGACTCTTGGTTTGGCTCAGGCCGTGATCTCACCGTAGGTGGGAGATAAAGTCCGTGCTGGGCTCCTTCTCCCTGCCCCTCCTGCTTGTGTGCTCTCCCCCTCCTCCCACCCTTGCTCTCTAAAACAAATAAATATATCTTTATTTTTTATTTTATTTTTTTTAAGAAAGATTTATTTATTTATTTATTTATTTATTATTATTTTTTTTTTTTATTATAGACATAGAGAGAGGCAGAGACACAGGAGGAGGGAGAAGCAGGCTCCATGCCGGGAGCTCGACGCGGGACTCGATCCCAGGACCCTGGGGTCACGCTCTGGGCCCAAGGCAGGCGCTAAACCGGTGAGCCACCCAGGGATCCCCCTAAATAAATCTTTAAAACAACAACAGAAACTTATTCTGTCAAAGTTCTGGAGGGTAGAAGTCCATGCTCCCTTGAGTTCTTTAGAGAAGAATACTTTCTTCCCTCTTCCTAGCACCTGGTGGCTCCCAACAAGGTGCTAGGACCTTCTAGGGCTCCCGGGCTTCTAGCTGAATCTCTCTAATCTCTGCATCTCCCGGGCTTCTAGCTGAATCTCTCCAATCTCTGCATCTGTTGTCACATGACATTCCTCCTTGTGTGTATTCCTGTGTGTCCTCTTCTCACAAGGACACTAATTATTAGATTTAGGGTACATCCTGTTCTAGTATGACCTCATCCTAATCACTTCTGCAAAACCCCTTTTTCCAAATAAGGTCCCAATCTGAGGTTCAGATGGACGTGAATTTTGGTGGGGACACTATTGAACCCACTTCAGGTGGTACCAACAGTAGCACTGGAATGTGTTCTCAGGGGCCCTCTGCTGTTCCAGGCATTAACCCTTTAGTTATTGTATTGTGGAAAGTTTGGGAGGGGGCAGACCAGGGAAAGGTGTTTATGTTGTAAGGGAGGTAAAGAAGACAGAAGCTGTGCATCAACATTCCCCAGGTCAGAGCCGGCCCTGGAGAGGAGGCATAACCTTGGACGAGGCAACTCCCCTAGACAGGAGGACAGTGCCTGGGGAGGTATCCAGCCATGGTCTTTCAGCAGGCAACAGTTCCAGAACCTGGGGGAATGGTGCCTCCATCCTGCAGACATCGGGGCTGCATCCACTACAGGAGGGAGCTCTTCTTTTACATGACAGGATCTGAGTGAAGGTGACACTCCTGGCCTCTGTCCACATTCTCTTACCTTTCACTGCTGGGGGTAGGAGGGGAGAATTTAACTTAAGGAGAAACCAGGTATGGAAGCTTAACTTTCTTCCCTACGTGCTGCAACGCGCACGGTGCCCGTCAGAACAGAGGATAGGAGCACAAGCAGAAATTGGAAGTTGTTCATGCGTCACTGTAGACAAGGAGCCTGTGGCTTGAAATATGAGGTTTGACTTTCTTTTCACAGGCAACGTTACCTCAAAACTGTTGCTCTTTCACTCTCAAGTAACATCACTATGACTCTGAGGCTGACGGTATCCTGCTGTCCCACTCCTGACCTCACATTATTTCTGACCTCTACTCAGCGTTTGATCATCCCTCATCTCCTCGAAGGTTACAGCATCTGACTCACCGTCTTCCATTTCTCTCCAATACTTGTTTTCCTATTAGATTCCCCTCAATCCCATCCCTAAGCTGATAAGCACAGACATATCTAATGCTCCTTGAATCAAAAGGAAGGACAAAGAGAATAAATGAGTATGGCGCATGGGCAATGCTGACTGATATTTTTGAAAATTAGGCCATCACATTTCTCTGTGATTAGCAATGTTTATCCCATCACCCCCAGCAGGAATCCCCCTCAGAAGGGGAGGAGGGCGGGGGGTGGGAGTGAATGGGTGACGGGCACTGGGTGTTATTCTGTATGTTAGTAAATTGAACACCAATAAAAAATAAATTAAAAAAAAAAAAAAAAAAGAAGGCTCTCCAAGGTCTCTGTGGCCTATATATCTCTCGGAGAGAAGAGTGAGTCACAGACCCTGGCACTAGAGACCTTTAAATCTAGCAAGGAGATAGCCACTTAGGCAAGGTTAAGACAAGTGATGAGTGTTACCATTTTCATGTGTATACCACACTGTGGAGTGTAGACAGGAACTATTTAACTCTGCTGAGGTGGGAGGTCATTCCTGAAAGCCTCAACTGAGCAAGGGACAGTGAGGTAGGCCTGGAAGGATGAAGAGAAAAAAGGTCAAGGCCATCTAGGAAGAAGCAAAAATAGTGAAGAAAACCCTTGGAAGTATGAAAGAGTTTGTGTTGTAGTGTTAACACCAGCAGCTCTGACATCCCTAACCCTGACCCTGACTTTCCCCAAGTCCCCCCAACTAATGCTTATCACATTGCTTTGAACAGAGCAGGCGTTTAATGGACTTAATATATCTAATTAAAGAAGTTTCCTTTATTCTTGTCAAACTTGTACTAGAAAATTCTTCACACATTTGGCCCGTAAAGAATACATTTTATATCCTGCCTATATGTGGAATTCAGTAAAGATATGAAGGCCCAAAAGACCTGTCACTCTTCTTAGTCAAAGAACATTTCCACAGTAAATTTTATCAACAAGGCTGAATCAGTGTGATGGAAAATGGCTATATTGGGGGAGGAGGGAAGAGAGGCAAACCATAAAACAGACTCTTTTTTTTTTTTTAAGATTTTATTTATTCATTCATGAGAGACACACAGAGAGAGAGAGAGAGAGAGAGAGAGAGAGAGGCAGAGACACAGGCAGAGGGAGAAGCAGGCCCCATGCAGGGAGTCCAACTTGGGACTCGATCCCGGGTTTCCAGGATCATACCCCAGGCTGAAGGCAGGCGTTAAACCACTGAGCCACCCAGGCTGCCCCATAAAACAGACTCTTAACTACAGAGAACAAACTGAGGATTACTGGAGGGGAGGGTGGTGGGGGTATGGGTTAAATAGGTGATGGCGATTGAGGAGGGCACTCGTGATGACCACTGGGGTTGTATATAAGTGCCGAATCACTAAATTCCACATGTAAAACTATCATTACACTGTATTAACTGGAATTTAAATAAAAACTGGAACCTAAAAAGAAAAGAAAATGTCTATATAAAACCTTAATAAATTCAAAGGTTTTCTTTCCACCTGTAATGGGTGTAGTTATTTGCCTCTGTAACAACCATTCCCTCTTGCTCTAACAATTCTGACTTTTGCTTAGTGGTTGAGCTGGGTCTCCACTGCCTCTCTTGACCCTCTCTTCTACCTTCCCACTCTGCTGAGTGCTCCTACACTGACAATAGGAACTCCCCCACATGCTCTCCCTCCCTAACTTTGGGAGCACAGCAGATGGGAGGGAAGGTGGGGACATCAGAATTCTCATTTCTCCAGCTCCCTCTCTATCGGGTTATCATGGGTGGCTGTATCTCCACACAAAGGAATCAGCTTCTGTCAGGTGTCCCTCTCCATGTGACCTATCTCCAGGAATTGGCAAATACTCCCTTCCATCATATTTTCAGGCCCAGGGATGTTGACAACTCATGCTCCTACTGGCTACAAACACTGTGCTCTTCCTTTTGGTTTTCCTACACTTGCCTATACATTTATAAATAATTCCTTTTTAAAAATCCTCATCAAATCCCTCGATTCAACTGTGACTGATTTATTCTTCCCATGCTTCCAGGCATCCCATCAGGAGCCTGAGCCAATCGGCACATCTTTCACCGGCTATAGTGATGGCTGTGCCCATGGCCTCTACAGGGCTACTCACAGTACCTTTGCTAAGAATGGTAAGATGAAGATGTTCACTATATTCTGCCAGATATAAAGCCACAAAGTTGCATTCAAGGAACTGATAGAAGGCATCTTACAACCACAAGGTCAGGTCTAAAAAATAGAACCAACATCTAAGAAGTGAAACCATGAAGTATATATAAAAGTGGTAGGCAGAGTAATGGTCCCCAAAGATGTCCACGTCCTTAAACTCCACAACCCATGAATATGTTAGGTGACACAACAACGAGGAATTACTGACCTCGTGATGGGGAGATTAATCTGGATTATCAGAGAAGGCTCAATGTGATCATTAGGGAGACACAAAAGAGGGAACCCAATGATGATAACAGGAGAATGACCTGCTATTGCTGCTTTTGAACTTAGAGGAATGGAGCCATGAACCAAGGTATACAGACAACATTTAGGAGCTGTAAAAAGGCAAGAAAATCAAATCCTTTCCTAGAGCCTACAGAAGAAACACAGCCTTGCCAACACCTTGATTTTAGACCAATGAGACCCCATTTCAGACTTCTGACTTCCAAAGCTGTATAAAAATAAATTCGGACTGTTTTAATCCTCTAAAATATGTGTGAATTTGTTATAGCAGAAATAGTAAACTAATACAATAAATAAATGTAAGCAACTGGAGTCCAGCTTGATGTTACCATGTTCAGAGAATCTTAATTGTACAGCACTAAAATCACATAGTACACAGGTAACAAACTACTTGCCAATAGTTGTCTTCTCCCACTGACTTCCTATGATGCTATTTCAAAGATTCTAGCTAAACAGGGTATTACTGAATGATGTAAGACGTAAGCAAGACAATGGTGCCATGTTGGAGAATGGCAGAGATATTGAGAAGGTGAGGGAGTTAATAATGCCTAGAAAAGAGAAAATGGTGGAACACCTGAGTGGCTTAGTTGGTTGTGTCTGACTCTCGATTTCAGCTCAGGTCATGATCTCAGGTTCATGAGATTGAGTTCCACATGGGGCTCTATGCTCAGCAGGGAGTCTACTTGAGATTCTCTCTCTCCTTCTCTGCCCCTACCCTAAAATAAATAAATAAATCTTAAAGGGGGGGATGGTACATTCAAAGTCGCAGAGGAGTAGCAAGAAGTTGGGAGAGAAAGGATATAGAAAGATCAGTAATACCTCATCCTGGTGCCACCTGGGTGGCTCAGTCAGTTAAAAGTCTGCCTTTGGCTCAGGTTATGATCTCAGAGTCCCAGGATTGAGCCCCATGTTGGGCTCCCTGCTCAGTGGGCAGTCTGCTTGTCCCTCTGCTCCTTCCCACACTTGTGCTCTGTCTCTCTCTCAAATAAATAAACTTTAAAAAAAAATACATCATCCTGGATGACAGAGTGTTATGTAAGCATTGTAGAATAATTTTAATAATCATTATTATCTTCAGCAATTCCTTATCCTTTAGAAATGTCATCATAACACTTTTCCAAGAAAGCTATAACTCCATCTCACTAATGAGCACTCTGAAGATCACAGGGGTTAAGCAACTTGTCCAATAATATAGACAAGCTAATGGGTGACAGCTGGAATTAAGCACAGCCTCTCTGACCCCAAAGTCTGCAGACTTAACTACTTGGCTATACTGTCAGCACAGATACAACTTTCCAAGCCTCAATTTTCTAATCATCAGATCCTTATATCTGCACACAGAGCTCAATAATAATTGTATATTGTTCCATATTTTGCTCATAAGGTTGTGATTAACCTAGTGCTTTAGGGAAAAGAATCTTTGGCTGGAAGTTTGACCTCTTCTCATTCCCCAAAAAACTTTGTCATTTATAGCTGTGTGGCTTTGAGTAAGTCACTTCACTTCTCTGGGTTTCAATTTGTTGTCTTTTCAGAGAAATAGACTTGCTGATTCTGAAGCCCTTTCAAGCTATTATATCTTTTGTGTTTTTCATATAGCAAAGCTGAGGTTTTTAAATGCTGAGGTATTTACATTTCACAGAGTTGGCAGGAGGTGCCAACTCATGAACAGGGCTATGATGAATTATCTGAAAAGAATTATTCAGTAGTTGAGTTTAAAATGAAGAGGTAGTTGCTAGAGGTGGGGAGATGAGATAGAAATTTATAGAATTCATTCACATCCTCTTAATAGTCCATAATTCATGGACTAACTAGAAGGATAAGTAGGAGAAAAAAAACACACACACACACAAAAAAAAAAACCTTTCCATTGTAGCACCTTGTATGTACCTGGAGGCTCTCCCCCATCCCAGTACTCAGACTACAAAAGCTTTGACAGGTGCTGAGGTGCTATGAGTCTCTGGGAAAAGTTTCATGTTGAAACTTTGGCATCTAGCCACCTAGGTGAGAAAGACCAAGCTGGCATTGCCTCTACCTACTGGCAGCCAGAATAAGCAATCAGGTTGAGGGAGTGGACCACCGGCAGGGTAGAGAAGAAGGGAAGGAAGGGATACAAAGGTAGATCCCTGGGAGCTGTGAACAAAGACACCAAGGCAGGGAGCCAGGTATATCACTACTACCTGTCAGGGAATGGCAGAGAGACAGTGACACAGCATGGCAGGCATTCTCCTGGTTGTAGTCTGAGCCAACTCTTCTTCTGTTTCACAGAAACAACCCTGAAAATAGTCCAGACAAATAAAAAGCCTAGATAAATAGGATAGTTTGTGGCTGTCTGTATTATTCTGTCTTTGTCTTCACTATAATTAGTTCTTCATGGCCTCTTCATGCCTCTAACTAACTCACATATGAACACACAAAACCAAAAAGCTGGTCCAATAAATGTGAAGGGCTTTTTGATGTCCTATAACAATCACCCTTTGTCAACTAATGTGCACATCTGTGACTAAAGTATTTGAAACATTTATAGAAGTTATAACTAGGAAAAATAAAGAATAAAGGGATGGGAGACAAATTTGAGTTGAAGTTCACATCATTAACTACAGTGAAATAAAAAAGTCATTTCAATAATCAAGGAGGTAAGAGAAACAATGAGTATTTGGGTTAAAATGTCATAATGGATCAGTTCTTAGCTAGTGTTAGTCAAGAATTTCCAAGTTGACCAACTGATGGTAGTTTGGATGAGTTACCCTTGTAAGTTCATGAAGGTCAGGCAGCCAACCATTCCGCAGGTCAAAGAAATCTCTGATGATAATATTCCACAAATACTATTGAATCCTTACCTGGAGGATGGCATCACGGTGGGAGCTGTGGGGCAATACAAAATAGAAAAAATACTTATCCTAGGACTCAAGAAACTTGCAACTGTTAGAGATGATGTTTACTTTCCCTAAGGAACTCACATGCTTTTTCTTTATTGGCATATATAGGATTCAGGCAACTAACTGTTTTGCTTTGATCACTATAGGAACATTCAAATTAACTTTTAATAAATATATCAGATTCTGTGGCCTGCAAATCTCCATTTTAATTCTTCCAACTCAACCCCAGATCTTGATTCCCTCAGAAAGTCATGATTGTTCTGAATCTACTATTCATCTGCAGCCATGAAAATAAGAAAACAGTTATGAATAAGGAGGGGTGAAACATGGTCATAAAGGTATAAATGCCATAATAGAGGTTTATGTCAGGGGAGAAGTAGGGTTTAGATGAGGAAGATATCCATTTCGTCTGGGTAGAATCTGGGATGTCTTAGAGAGATGCCCTTTAGAGTAGAAGTTGTAAACTCAGAAACATAGAAGAGTCTGGAAAGCAAAGTAAATAAAATAGGAGGACCACGCAGAGATGGGTGAACAGTAGAGCTCATCGATATTCTAAAAGTGATGGTTGCCCTGCAGCTCCAGCCTTTGAGGCACAATTTACCTATAGATAGAATTATGTTTTAAAATCCCTTAAATCACCCATAAGTTGGAGAATCAGTGCTTGAACTGAAAAATAAACACTGCTAATATTACATATGTGCTATGACACCAAGTTAATTAGTATTTATTATGTTATATCCTTTTTTTCCAGTAGTGTGTGCTAGATGGTGGAGCTGGGAAATTTAAAAAAAAAAATACATCATCTTTCCCCTTGAGGAACAAAGAAGTTGGATTCCTGTGGACTAAAGCGCATTTCATGGTATTTTTTTATATATTCCATCACCAAAATACAACTATGGAGCTATACTATGGAGGTGTACCATACTATAGAACACGACCTCATGTGGAAAGACAACACAGATTGATTGCACTGAGTTGATGGATGGCATCTACCATCAGCAGCTGACCATGAGGACTTCAATATTTTAATCAAGACTGTTATGGTGGAGAGTCAGAGATACAGCAAGTCACCATCAGGCAAATTCTAATAAAAAGTGTCCAAAAGTAAACAGGAGAAACCAAGAAAGAAAAGCAAAGGGAGCTTCAGAAGAATCTTGTTGGCTTGCAACCATACTCTGGGTTAAACTGAACCAATAATTGGGTTATAGGAAGAAAATTCCATTTTGGCAGCTTGGTCAGGGCCTGAAACGTTGCTTCTAAATATCAAATGAGCAGTAAACCTTGGACTCCAGTTTCTTCTGAACTTCGCTCTCCAAAGTTTCAGATCTGACTATTTCACTACACCAAGGCATTTGGGAAACAGAATCTTCTTGATGGCATTTCAAGTCTAACATTTTACTCAGATGTGCACCGCACAATTCAGGCAATTGTTTAACAAAAACCTGGTACAAGGGTCAGCAAACCTGGCTCAGCTGTGAGGCTACTGAAAGAGTCCAAGTTTATAGATTTTTTTTTTAAATCTAAAATAAAGTGTGATTGGATTTCAAGGGTTTAAACAAACTCCACAATGAAGCAATCCGATAAAACCATCTTGAGAAAGAAAAGCAACAGAGGAACCAGAATTCTCTAGTGATAATAAAGTCATTTTGTGCCAGAAAGAATGATCCAGTGAAACTGTTAGAATCTAATCAGGACTAACATTTGCATGTTAAAGGGCTCAAATCTACAGCTCCCTTCTGTAAAATTAACATTTTCTGTTTTTTAAAAGAAAGTATTGGGTCACTAATGAAATAATAGTACAACTGTCCTTTCCTTCCATGTTTTACCCCTAATCCTTATCCCCAACATTTTGTTCATGAACAGAGTCCTGTGCAGTGAGAAAGAAAAGTAGGAAGGTTGTGAAAAGACATTCCATGGGAGGAGAAATTTGCCTAGACCTAGATTTTTGTTTTGTTTTATTTTGTTTTTTGGCTTCTCTTCACCCATTACAATAGTGTGGCCTGTTTTCAGAAAAGGGAGAAGCCAGAAACACAGTTAGTGCTCTGGTGTCTGAGAGTGCAAGTCAGATTTCTATGGAACAAGGGAAGGCAACCTATTGCCATATAGGTTATTATCAAGTTGCCTGTGAATAAAGACTGCACTGGTCATAAAACAAACTGTCCCAAATCCAGGAACAGGAATCTGTGGCCCTGGTGGGGGTGGGGGGGATGCTCCTTTATACTACTGAGGAAACATCTGTGGCCTATATGAATTGGTTTAGAAGATTGACTGGCAGTGGTATCCCTTAAGAGCAGATTGATCTCACAAGCAATATATTCATTTTAAGAAGATGTTTACTAAGGTTTCAGACTTCTGCCACTTTACAAAGTACAGCACTAAGGGGAGCAGGTGCAAATGGAATAGACACAAATAGAACCTACATAACTTCAAACGGGAGGACAGGCAAGACTCCAAAAGAACAAGGTGTAGTTGTGGTTTGGCTGCATTTCTTAAATGATTATTCCTACTTTCCCACTTCCTTTCTGGGCTAGGCCACTTAAGAGGGAAATAAAACTCCTTGGTGACAGAGGGAGGTGAAAGGGAGAAATATAAATATCTCCCTAAAGACTGACAGACTAGATGTGGTCAACAAAATTATGCAGGGTTTTGATCATGCAGGCCCTTGACTTGGCTTCCTCTCCTTCTGCCTGCCCTTGAGTCAGGTCATTGCTCCTTGTGCCACAACTAGAGAAGGCAGGAAAGACTGGGAGTAAAACACAGAACTGGAAGTGTGGTCTGTGGAGCACATCTGAAGTCTAGAGGCTTGCATGGCTCTTTTAAGTATTTCCTAAAATCTTCACCGATGAAATACGAAGGGAAAAAACAATACTACTACAAATTAGATTTATATAATAATCAAAAGCAATCTTGTAATTTCAAAAATGTTAAATCAGAGTATAATTTCTAAAGTCTTTATCCAAAAATGGAGATAATTCACTAGGGATGAAGCACAGAGTTAAAATTTATCAAAATTTAGGCAAAAAGTGTTGTCTATTTTTATCAATTACATTGCTGTATTCTGGCTCCTACCCTCCTTTTTACATCAGAAACAAATGAGAACTATTAATATATGTTAAAGAGCTTTGGAAAATCAGAATTATTAATCATATAAAAGTTTTTAAAAATCATTTTTGGAAAAAAATCATTTTTGGTCAGGTTCACTACTCTAAATTTAGCTTCTTATTATCAGCCTCCTAAAACATTTCTGGAAATGACTGTTCCAACTTTCTATGAGCAGTGACTATATTCCAGCTATTGTTCTCAGTCTGGGAATACAGTAATGAATAGAAGATAAGGCTTCTGTGTTTTTGGAACTTATACCTGGCCTGTGAAGGAGGAGAGAAGTACACAAGAAAACCAATGAGAGTAAGTTGTATTAAAAGAGTGTTACATGTTATAAGAACATCAAACAGATTGATGTAGGAAAGAATGACTGGGATGAACTACTTTAGCTTAGCTCTTCAGGGAAGTCACCATTGGGAAGGTATCATTGGGCTGAGACCTTAATGATAAAAATGAGCCATCAATGGTGAGAATGAGCTCACTGTTTTGAAAGATAGAAAGGCTAATGTGACTAGAATCTATTAAATAAGAAGGAACATGATAGGAAATGGTTCAGAGAGTTATACAGCACCCAAATGGAATAGGTTCTAGTACTCAAGATAAGGGGTTTGGATTATACCTAACAGCAATGGACAAGCCATTGAGCATTTTAGGCATTAGGTTCTAGGATCCAATTTATTCTCTTAAAAGACTGCTTTGGTTTCCCTTTTGGCCTAGACTGATTAGGTTGCTTAGGATCAGTTTTCCCACTGAGAACTAAAAAAGGAACAACACTTTGTATTTCCCTGATGCTAAGTGTTATTGGGCATTTTTTCATTTGTCAGCCATTTGCATATCTTCTTTGGAGAAATGTCAACAGATCAATGGATAAAGAAGACATGAGATAGATAGATGATAGATAGATAGATAGATAGATAGATAGATAGATAGATAGATAGATAGATAGAAAATGGAATATTACTCAGCCATCAAAAAATGAAATCTTACCATTTGCAATAATGTGGATTGAACTAGAGGGTATTACTAAGTGAAATAAGTCAATTAGAGAAAGACAATTATATGATTTCACTCATATATGGAAGTTAAGAAACAAAACAGAGGATCATAGGGGAAGGGAAAGAAAAATAAAATAAGATGAAATCAGAGAGTGAGATAAACCATAAGACTCTTAACTACAGGAGACAAACTGAGGGTTGATGGAGGGGAGGTGGGTGGGGGGTTGGGGTAACTGAGTGATGGACATCAAGGAGGGCACATGATGTAATTAGCACTGGGTGTAATGAAAGTAATGATATACTATATGTTCATTAATTTAAACATAATAAGATTTTTAAAAAGGAAAACAAAAAAGAAAGATGGTTTATATAGACACCAAAAAAGAATAATAAGACTAACAGCTGACTTCTCAACAGACACATGAAATCTAGAAAACAATAGAACATATTTAAAATATGAATAGAAAATAACTATCTTAGATTTACACTTTTATTCTACATCTATATATATATACCAACAGAAATGGAAACGTGTGTGTGTACACACACACACACGTACACACACACACAGATGTTCATAGCAGTATCCCTCATAATAGTCCAAAATTGGAAACAAACCAAATATCCATTATTATTGATTAAATAAATCAAAGTATACTCATATACTGGACCACTAGAGAACAATAGAATTGAATAAACTTCTGCCATATACAGCAATAGGATTGAATTTTATACCCATAAAATCCAAAAATGAAGGGAAAATGAAGACATTTAAAACAAGTAATTATAGAAATAATCTGCCACCAGTTGAAAAAAATTTTTAAAAATACTAAAAGGTATTCTTCAGGCAAAAAGAAAATAATTGCAGAAGTAAGCTCAGAGATGTAAGAATTTACATAGAGCAATGAAACTTACAATAAATCCAAATGAATATCTATAGTGTAAATGGAAATATTATATAAATTCAAATGAATTCCTATAGTGTGAAATAATAAGTGATGTCTCATGGCACTTACGGTATGTATATAATTAAAATATATCCACCATACTATAAAAGTCTGGAGGAAATAGAGTTAAGGTCTTCTAAGGACCTTGCATTGTTCAAGGTCAAAAATAGACCAGATATTCTTGAAAAGGAAGGAGGAGGAAGAGGCGGGGAAAGGAGAAAAGGAAGGAAAGGAGAAGGAAGGGAAGAACAAGATTCTTTTTAAAAGAAAATAGGACTTAATTTGTTGAATCAAGACTTACCATAAAATAAAAAAAAAAAAGGACTTACCATACAGTTACAGTCATTAATATAGTATGGTATAGTTTTGAATATAAAAAGACAACAAAGAATATAAAATAAATAAGTTAAAAATACCCAAAAAAGTTTACTTTCTTGTGAAGACAACTGAATGCAGAAGAGAATAGGAAAACATGGTAAGACCTGTTACAAAGTGATTTCAGTGGTCCAGGTGAAGAATGATGACTATTTACACTCAGATGTTAATTGAAACACATTCATGAATATAAAGATACTTGATTCATGACCAAAATGGCACTGTAGAGCAGACCAAAATAATGGTCCCCTCAGTAAGAGTGATGATGATTCATATAAATTGAATATTTATAGAGAAAGAATGAAATTGATCTCCATCTCACACTACACATGCAAATGAATGTTCAGGTAGATTATATACCTAATTTTGAAAGATAAAACAATGGATCTAGGATGTAAATATAATTAATTCACAAATTTGATATAGAAAAGGATTTCTTAAAAAGACAGAAAAAGGGGCACCTGGGTGGCTCAGTGGTTGAGCATCAGCCTTCAGCTCAGGGCCTGATCCCGGGGTCCTGGAACCGAGTCCCACAGGGGGCTCCCTGTAGGGAGCCTGCTTCTTCCTCTGTCTGTGTCTCTGCCTCTCTTTCTGTGTGTCTTATAAATAAATAAATAAAATCTTAAAAAAAAAAAAAAGAAAAAGCTCTAACCATAAGGACAGTAACTTTTAAAAAAGGACAAAAGCTGATAAATTTGACAACATTAAAAAGCAATTTTGGTACATATTTGAGCTGAAAAGGCAACCCACAGAACAGAATATACTTGTGACACATGTAATTGACAAAGGGCACTTATCTAGAGTATTAAAAAAGCATCTACTAATCAGTAAGAAAATAGCCCAACAGACTTGGTTACTTTACCATATATTCAAATAGCCAATAAACACTTGAAAAATGATCAATGTCATCAGTGTTAAAGCAAATAAAAACTACACTGCATAAAAGCTATGCACATTGGTACCAATATGCATCCGCCAGCATCGCTAAAATGAAAATGACAGACCATACAAAGTATTGACAAATATGTGGAGCAAATGGGACTCTTATATATTGTTGGTAGAAATGTAAAGTGTCATATGAACAATTTATGACTCAGAAATTCCACTTTTAGGCATATATGCAACCAAAATACTAATGTATATGCACATGCAAGTATGTATGTATGCATGCACATGCACCGTACATACACATATGGATAATTCTAGTAGCATATTTCATAATAGCACCCAAATGGAAACAAACCAGAGGGTTATTATCAATGAGTTAGATCACAGGATCGGTGTATATTTATACACTGAAATACTATAGATAAGGAAACTGGGCAAGCTTCTGCTATACATGGTTGAATTTCATAAACATAATGTTGAACAAAGAAGCCAGATATAATGGCATATAAATATGTATATATTTATTATTCCATTCATGTAAATATCAAAGGGAGAAACTAACTTATGGTGTTAGAAGTCAGGATAATGTTTGCTTTCGGGAGGAAGAAAAGAATAATGAGAGGCAAATATTAAGGGTAAGGAATATCTAGGATTCTGGTAATGTTTTATCTCTTCACTTGGGTGTTGGTTAAGATTATTTGCACTTAGTTATCATTTAGTGAACTGTACATTTATGATTTTTTCACTTCTGTACTATGTTATATTCTAGTTTTTTTTTTTTTTTTCAATTCACTTTGCCATGAAGCAGAGGGAATGGGAGAAAATGAGATGTTACAAAGCAATTGAAACAGTCCAGGTAAAGAACAATGGTTACTTGGACTTAAACATTAATAGCAAAAAGGTAGAGAAGCATATAAACCTATCAGAGATACGTTGGAGATAGAACCAATCACCTTTATTCATGGATTCAATGCAGAAGGGGTGAGAATTGGAAAGAACATAGATGAGTCCTACCTAATGGATGGTAGAACCATTTTTGGAGTGAGATAGAAATGAATAATTCTTCCTTGAATATTAAAGTTGGAATACTGTGAGACTGCTGTAAGGCAAGTAGGTCATTGGACGTACACATCTAGAATGCAATGACATGCTCAATACTGGAAATTTCTACTTGGAAGTCACCAGGATGGCACCTCTATTACCAACTTATCTATGTCCCCTTCATCATCCCATCTTTAGAGAATTGGGAATAATGAAAGACATGGAATGATATAATACATATATTCCTAGAGTTTTACTTGTCAACCACTATTCTAGATGCTCCATATGCATTAACTTATTTCATAGTCATAACACCTCCCCTCTGAGATGAAAAATATTGTCTTCATTAGCTCCATTTTACAGATAGGGAAATGGAGATGCTGAGGTTAAGCAACTTTCACAATGTCCCATCATTAAAAAGTGTGAAAGCTGAGACTGAAACAAGACAACCTGAAGTCATTATCTTTAACTACTATAGGCACACCTCTCTAGAAACAGAAGAGTGAAACGCAGGGGAGCGCTACTCCCGTTATACACTGCCACCGACAATTTAATGGATTAAAAGAGCAATTATCTTTTTATATCTCACAATTCATGTGAGTCACAAATTCAGGGAGGGCTTGCCTGGGTTCCTGCTACCCTATGGAGCTAGAGTAGTTGGGGTGCAGGTGAGAGAATTAAAGTAGGTGGGGGCTGGCCAAGCATCTCTATTTCTCCAGGTAGTTAGTTGACTCAGGTCCTCACCCTGAGATCATTCCTGGTGAGCTAAACTGGTCTTCCTTACAGCATGGAAGCTTCAGATCAGACTATGTAGACGGTAGCTCAGGGTTGCAAGAGAACCACACAACAGCTGTATTGCCTTTTATGGCCTGGCCTGAGAAATTACATCACATCGCTGCTGCTATTGTCACAAGCTCGTCAATATGCAAGGGGAGGGAACACAGGCTCCCTACTCTTGATGGGAAGAGTCTCAACATTACATTGTAAGAAGAGCACGTAGGACCAGAGATATTGTTGTTATCTTTGCAAAATAAAGTATGCCAAGTGGAGAAAAAAGTGTTTGGGTAGGAAGTTAGGAAGAACAGACACAGAAGAGAAGGGGAAGATGTGTACACTAATATAGAAAACCTTCATTCAATAAATAATTGTCAAACACTCTGTGTGTACTAGACATCACTAGAATTACGGCTATACTGGTAAGCCAAATGTGATCCTGGACCTAAGGAAGCCAAAACTGTCTAGGTGGGAAAGTTATATATAAAACACAGGTTGGGGGGATGCCTGGGTGGCTCAGTGGTTGAGCATCTGCCTTTGGCTCAGTTGTGATCCCGGGGTCCTGGGATCGAGTCCCACATCGGGCTCCTTGCATGGAGCATGCTTCTCCCTCTGCTTATGTTTCTGCCCCTTTCTCTGTGTCTCTCATGAATAAATAAATAAAGTATTTTAAAAACTAATAATTAAACACAGGTGGGAGGATTTTTAGAAGCTCTTACATTAGGACAATAAGAAGATTCATGGGATTTAATGGTGCAGAACAGGGGTCAGCAAACTACAGCTCACAGTTCAAATCCAGCCTACCACCCGTTTTTGCAAATAAAATCTTATTGAAACACAGCCATATCGACTCATTTGCATGTTGTCTGTGGGCTACCTTAGATGATAAAGGTTATGTCGAGTGGTTAAAACAGAGAACATTCGGCTCACAAAGCCTAATGTATTTACTATCTGGCTCTTTACAGAAAAAGTTTGTCTACATCTGGTGTGGAATATTGCACATTGATCAGAAGGGAGAGAATAGAACTGAAACCAAAATAAATAAATAAAGTTCCAGATTTCCAGTATCACGGAAAGGAATGCACAAGGGCCTCTGATTCAGGAAAATAAGATAATTGGCCAACCACCTGCTAGCCTCATGACCTTGAGAAAGGTTATTTCATTTCTCCAAATCTTAGGCTCCTGTCCTAAAGAGAATCTTAGTTATCCTTTTGCTGCCCAGGATGATGATGTGGATCAAGTAAGGTAACATATGAATAAATGCCTTGTACACTCTGAAATCCTAAACACACATGCTGCCATCTTTTCCACTGCATTTCCCATCAAATAAAGCTTTGTGGATGGTCTTTTATCTCATCTATATTTTTACACTCAGGACATAGTTTTCTTCTTTTATAATTTTAAATAAGTACATCTTTTCCTGTTTTGATCATCAAAATTGTTCTTCTCTGATCTTTGGTCCTTTATTGTTTTAAGACACTAGAAACTATTCTTTAAAACTCCAGACTTCTCCAACTACTCTTACTTTTTGGATCCTTACTTAACTCTCTAATAGAGTCCTCATTCTTCTCTCTTACCTTGAAATTCTTTTCTTTACCTTATTCCAACCCATATTCCCACTTTTTCACATGCTGCTTTTGGAGGATGTGCTGTTGGAAGGAGGCACCTAAATTCTCTGATGTTTTTTGATAAAGTTCCTTGACTGTCCCACAATTGCTCAGAAGTATCAGTGCATTCTAACAAGACCTGCAAAGATCCTTCTCTAGAGCTCTTTGGGATTCTCTTTCAAGTCAATGACCCTGTGACTATATTGATCAGAACAATTTAATTCAACTTCATTGAATATTTTTTAAGATTTTATTTATTTATTCATGAGAGACACAGACAGGCGGGGCGGGGCAGAGACACAGGCAGAGGGAAAAGCAGGATCCATGCAGGGAGCCCGACATGGGACTTGATCCTGGGTCTCCAGGATCAGGCCCTGGGCTGAAGGCGGCGCTAAACTGCTGAGCCCCCGTGGCTGTCCTCTTCATTATATTCTTATGAGTCTATACCACATCATCATTAGTTGTTGGGCCTTCATTTTCCACATCTTTTCATCATATCTCCACATTAGCTTCCAATCCACCCTAGTCCAGGGCAAATTAGCATGAGTCATCTCCTCGTATCATCCTCTCACCAAGCATCTTCTATGCAATTTTTAATCTCTAAAAAGATTGGACTGGTCAGGAAAATCTGACCACATGGAATTGGAATATTTAAAAAAACTTCCATAGTGAAATCTCCCATGCAAACGGCTAATAATTTCACAACTTGGTTCAGATGAGACTTTGAGCTCTTGTACTTCCGAGCCAGCTGGTCATTTAACACACATTCCATGCACAGGAAATGTCCATTACCAGAAACCTCACTAAATAACTATGACAATAAGCTCAAGAATGTTATGGCCAAGGACACAAACAGAGCAGGAAGATTTCAAGAGTTCTTCCAGGGAGAACCACAGTATGATTCCTGGTATTTCATGGCAACAACTAATTAAGAAACTAACCGTGAATGATAAAGCAGCAGGAGAATGGTGAATTTAGTCAGCATCACTACCTACTAGAGGAAGCGAATGACAACAATGATGCTCCTGCAGACAGTGTATAAATATCAGATTAGGGCCATTCGGGAAAAGGTAGTAATGCATCTGCATGAACAAAGTAAAGAAAAAGCATCTAGAAAGTGTGAAGGGAAGCCAGATCAGATGCAATGAATTTTTAAATACTTTAAGTGGGAAATTTTTCTACTGTTAAAATAACCACACTTATAGATTCCTCATGAAATTCTGTTCGATAGAACCTATTCTGGCTCTGGACATAATATAGGATTGAGCAAAGCTTTTAACTTGAAGCAACTTTTATGAAATTGCACATCCATTGGACCTTAAAAATGGTCAATTACATACTTTGTTGAATGAATGAATTTGTGTCTTGGCAAAAATAAAGACCTAGGCCCAGAGTGAGGTACACCAGTAGAGCAATGCAAGTTCTTTACATGTTTTCCATTTTTCACTTCTTTGTGTCATGCTTGGTCATGTCTGTGTATTTCAGTTCTGTATGTCAAGACTCTCTTGTCCAAGGTATTCATGAGGGGTACTAGAAGGAGGGGGATTAGGATAACTCAATGAATTGTAGGATCTTAGATCTCAAGCAACCTTAGAAATTACATAGACCTGATCAGTGCTGTCCAAGATTAAAGCCTAACATGCTAACAAATGAATAAATAAATAAATAAATAAATAAATAAATAAATAAATAAAGATGATGTTCATGAGTAGGCATGAAGTGTGTTACGTGTATGTGCCTGTATCGTACGTTTTACCAACTCCTATTCCTTATAAAGAACTACTTTATTATATTAAAATGCCCTTTTTATTATGAAGTGCTAATTGTAGCAGATGTTAGTTGTATATATGTGTGTTTTCATGTCTTGGCAAACTAAAATTATAGAAATACTCTGTTTGCCCTAACCCTCAATGGCCCTTCCAAGTTTTTGAAATTCTCCTGGTATGGTACATGTAATCTGAAAATCTTACTTCTCCTGCTCCCAAAATTATCCTGTCCAACTAAAACCCTGTTGTACCAATAAATAAATCTGGAGAGAGAATTTGGGAAGGAGCCTCCTTTAAAAGTTAGGAGAAACAAGATACACGGAATTCCCCCCATTCCTATTCTCTTCTCTCACAAAGAATCAGAACCCTTTCCTAAGCCGAGTCTTCTCCTTTGGAGAAGGTGTGGACACAACAGCCTCTCGTTCAGATTCCTGAATTCAGAGGAAGTATTTGCGGGTGGGTGGGAGTTTAGAGCCTTTCCTGATGAATCAGCAAGAGGGCAATTGTTAAACAATGCTCAGTCTCCCAAGAAGAAGAAAGGGATGGCATATCTAGAGCTATTCCAGAGATCAGATTCATCAAAATTTAAATCCGGGCTGCTCATGTGGCCCAGGAAGATGACTAGGCATGTTGATCATAAGACAGTAGTATTCAAGAACATTCTCTCCATGCAAATGAAATACTGTATCATCGCATCCTGTGTGATTTGGGGCTGTAGAGGAAGGAAAGAAAATTGTAAGATGTTTTATGCTAGTTCAATTTCTACCAAGAACCAGCTGACCAATAATATAAACCAATATTTCAAGGATGACATATGGCTAAGGACCCAAAAGAACACGTTACAGATAAACTAGCAAATAAATGGGAGGCAATCCACTCTCTAGGAGATGATTATCTACTGCTGTTCCTATTAAGATGATCTTGCGGACGGATAGGGTATTTACTACTAAGTGCAAGTGTGACCAACCAGAAGTCCTTACATATTGTGCTCCATAAAGGCTACTCTCAGTTTTGTTGGTACTAATAGTGAGTGTCCCAACTATACAATGTGCTATGTCTGTTTCTGACACACCAACCTTCCCAGGGTGCTATTCATTTGTCTATCAAGTATTTATTAAATACTTACTATGTACCACTACATGGTAATGTAAAGATGCATGAGGCACAGTCCTTCCCCTTAAAGATATTGGTCTCCTTGAAATTTATTGATGGCCTACTGCATATTAGGTTTTATAGACTGAATTGTGCCCCCTCCATATTCATATTTTGAAGCCCTAACCTTTACAATGACTATACATGGAGACACAGCTTTTAAAGAAGTAATTAAAGTTAAATGCTGTCATAAGAGTCAGGTCCCAATCTGAGTGAACTGGTGTAAGAAGAGGAACAGAAGGCAAGAGATCTCTCTTTTTCCAAACACAAAGAAGAGGATGTGTGAGCGCACAGCAAACTGGTGGTTTCATGCTACCTTGTCAGCACCGTGACCTTAGACTTCTCAGCCTCCAGAAGAGTGAAAAATAAATTTCTGTTATTTAAGCCACCCAGTCTGTGATATTTTTTATGGCAGCTCTAAACAAAGACACTAGGCAATGTACTAAGTACATCATACAGTTAGCACGCCACAAGATGCACCTTGTTTACAACTGTGCTTTAATGTGTTTCCTCAGTCATAACCCAGACAGGATCTAGCTTGGAGAGGAAGCTTGTTTGTTCTGTTTGTCTCATTTTGTTTCTACAGGGCTCTCTGGGTATCTCTTCTGGTGACTCGCTTCCCTCTATAAACTCATCCTCAGAAAAATCAGTGCTCTCAAGCTGTAGTGTGGCCACACTGAAGCTCTGCTTGAAGTCCCTCTTCTGAACTAAAATGATCCTGTCTCTATATTCTCTCTCCCTTACTTCAATCAAGACTCTATTCAGAAAGGAGTGTAGACAGGTTTACCCATTTACAGAAAATGTCCATAAAAGATAAGCATTATTTCGTATCTGAAGATTAAGGCTATACCACTACCTTGCTACTTAAAGCATCAGCCTCACTTGGAAGTTTGTTAGAAATGCAGAATCTGGGGCACCTTTGTGGCTCCGTGGTTGAGCGCCTGCCTTCGGCTCAGGTTGTGAATACATAAATAAAATTAAAAAAAAAAAAAAAGAAATGCAGGAACTTGGGCCCTTCTAGATTGATTTGTATGTGTGATAGAGTTTGAAAAGCCCTGATCTACCAATAGTTAAATAGGCAGCACCTCAATGAGACTCACTTCCATCATCCTTAAAATGGAAGCCACCATTCAAATAATCTTTCACTCCCCTGCTCTTCTCAGTGACCTTGTTTCTATGAAGTTCATTTTCCTTGCCAGATGTTGGCATGCTGTCATGTGTCCTCCACCTGTTTTTAGGAACATTGACTACAAATGTCCTGAGGAGGTACAACCTAATGGTTAATGAGTGTGAGGGATGGGAGTAAGACCACTGGAATTCAATCCTTCACACAACTCAGAATAATCATGAAAAAGTAACTCCTAAAATGTTCTCCCACCTTAAGAGCAGGAGTATTTTGTGAAATATTTGGTCATTGGAACATTCAAAGATGCTGGTGTTTTTCCTAGCTAATGTTGCAATGCCATGAAAGTTGGTTCTGCTCCAAGAATATGAACATTATACCTCCAAAAGTGTAAGCATATTATTGATACAAATGTTAGAACATAGTGGCTCACAATATGGACCTGGCTATCAAACCCAATGAAAATGTGCCTTATATGCAGCCCTTACCTGTGGTAGTCAACCTGCCCAATATCGTTATATGAGGCCCTTTTATCTCAAAGAAATGAAAAAATTGGAAGAAAGGGGAGCTACCATTGGGTAAAATCGATAGAAGTGACAAATAAGTGATTCTTTCAGTTATTCATTCAACAAATTCAAATTATTCACTGGGTGCCTACTGGGTGCCAGGTACTGTGTCTATCAGTAAAACAGCAGACAGGCACAAACAAGTAAATCCTCCTCCCAAAAAAACATTTAACTTCACACTGAAGTTAAGTGTTCTAAAGGGAAAAAACATTATTCCTATTAACAGAGAATAATAAGGGAGATCTACTGTGGGATTGAAGTTATAGCAGCAGTGGGAAAATCCAGAAAAAGAAACTCTTTTTCACTTTAATAATAATGCATTTTCCAAAGTGTTTCTAAAGAATACAAGTACCCTGTCGTCAAATCCCCTTAGGAAAATTGTTTGAATCTCATCTTGAAGCTTCACAATTCACACTGTCTTATCAAATTTCGGTCCTAGGAAGGCCTGTAGTGAAGAATACTGTTTTAATGAACGAACCTGGTTTGTCCCTTTTGTTCATCCTTTTATCCCCAGAACCTAGAACAATGCTAAGTATATCAGAAAAATCAGTAAACATTTGTTAAATGAATGAGAAAATGAATGAGAATAAATAATGTAGCCATTTTTCTATAATACCTATTAAAACCCTATAGAACCAATGCCGTGGGGAACACATGTGTTGGTTGAGGGGAGGGAGGGGGAGTGGGGGGAAGGGGTTGCCAGAGGGGAAATACTATAATGGAGGGAAACAAAGGCCGGCCTTCACCACAATTCATGCACTTCTAGATTTAGTTGAATAGGAGACAGGCACAAGTGTCATGACTAAGTTTAGGGAAGAGCAGTGAAACTAAAGACTTCTTCCTCTTGTTTTGATCTTATACAGAGATATTATAAAAGCTCTGTGCCTAGGACTTAGAAGTCTTTAGTATGCATCCTTACCCCATTCTCCATTCAGGTTTTATGTTTTTCCTATGCTACTTTGATGTCTTCTTCCATCCTGGTTGACTTCATTTAAACCATCCTTGATGGCTGTTTTTAGGTCTTCAACAATTGCTGGGAAGAATTCAGAAATTTTCTTTCTCACAAGGTTCAAATTGTCACATGTTAAATCTGGGTTTCAAGGAAGCTGGACCATATCAGATCCAGGTCCAATCCATCATGCATTGAATTAGTCACCAAGATATTCTCTAAGAGCACAATGTGCTATTGCCACCCTGTTGCCAGATAGTTGTGGCTTTGAGACCTTCATCACTCAGCTCTGGAGCAAACCACATTCAGGAGTCCGCTCAAATAAGTAGCATTGCTGACACTTCTATCAAAAAATTATGGCCCTTCTGTAGAGACAGAAAGCACATTAATAGTTGCCAGGGACTGAGGTAATGGGGAAATGAGCAATGACTGCTTAATGGGTATGGGGGTCTCCTTCAGGAGTGATGAAAATATTTTGGAACTAGATAAAGGTGATGGTTGCACAACATTGTGAATGTACTAAGTGAAACTGAATTATATGCTTTAAAATGGATAATTCTATGTTATGTGAATTTACACTTCAATTTAAAAAAAGATATGGCCCTGTAAGACACAAAAAGGAGACTGCTCCATTAACAGAAAATACAATCTCATGCACCCAAAATTCTCAGGATGCTCTGAATTATGGATCTCACCCTGTCCCATTTCTGTAACAAGAAGGAAGATGGGAAATTGGCTTTGCTGAAGGCAAAGAAGAGTTGCCCTCATTAGGCATCTGTCAACAGAACTTGGTTACCTACTCGACACAGATTAACCTATCTGTTTAAAGCACCATCCTAGAGGGGCCTGGGTGGCTTAGTCAGTTAAGCATCTGCCTTCAGCTCAGGTCCTGATCTTGGGGTCCTGGGATGGAGCGGGGCGTCAGGCTCCCTGCTCAGGAAGGAGTTTGCTTCTCCTGCTCCCTCTGTCCCTCCCCCTGCTTGTGTTCTCTCTCTCTTTCTTCTCTCTCTCTCAAATAAATAGATAAAACCCAAAAAGAAAAAAGAAAAAAGCACCTTCCTGATATCAGGATGGAATTGTAGTGTAAGGACACTGGTGTAGCATAAAGAAAGTATAATTTTAAGATCCAGTATTAAACAAAAATTGCTTCTGAAAGTCTGGAATTAAAATATGTATGGGTCATAGGTAGAGGAGAGGAACTGCTAGGGAGGAAAGAATACAGCTGTGAGGAAGAAAAAAAAAGAGAAATGACTATGTCTTTAAATACGTGTATTAATCACAGTTCAGATGCAATTCAAGGTAGGAAGCCACAGCTGTGAAGGAGAAGGTAGAAGGAGATTGTGATTATTATTTTAAATGTATTTATATTAAATCATTACTGAAAATGGGGAACCAGACTTAGAATTTGCAGCTAGCAGGAGGGCAAGGAAAACTTTGTCCTTATCCTTTGAAATGGCTGTGTTAAATGGGTCTCCAACTAGGTCAAAGGGGGCACCCTCCAGCTGGAAGTGGGAGGTCTGAAAGAGAAGGCTAGTTTGTCTACCTGTCACTTTAAAATATGCTCCTTCCCTTTCAGTGTCGGAACCTCTTGCAAAATAGAGAATTTATGAAAATGGGAGAAAAGAACAACCGGCTTCCTTGCTGGGCTACTCTGACTTCTCAGCTTTGAATGACTCCATGGATTTTGTAATACGATGTCATTTTTTTATTCCTCTTGGGGAAGAAGTATCAACATTCTTGACATTCTTTGGATGTTAAATATGGTTTTTCTTTAGAGCAGAGATTTTCAACCTCTCGGATTAATTTCTGGATCCCGGAATCTAACACAATGTCTGGCACATTTTATGTGACAGAGGAGCAGAAGGGAAGAATGGAGAAACAGAGGCAAAGATACTCTCAAGAAACCAGGACCAAACACGCACTGAAAAGAAGAAAAGAAAATCTCCACTATGCCACCAATTATTCCACCTTATGAGGAGACATTAGGTTTACCATCTCACTCATGAAATAATTCTGTAATATCAGGGAAAGCCCTGGCTTTGACAATCTCACGGGCCTGGTTTCAAATACTGGTTGTTCCACTCCTGGCAATATAACTTGGAGCACCTTTATCCTTCTGAATCTCAAGTTCCTTATCTATAAAGTTATGATAACAATAATCTTGCAATATTGACATGAAAATTAAACCAGACAGTGTAAGTAGAGTACCTGGCCCATAGGGATAATTTTTTAAAAACACTAATTATCTCGCAGTTAAGTACATGTTGTACCAGCTCATGAGAGCCAATTGTGAATATTTCTTCTCAACTCTGCACTCGGTATTATCAAGTTGGTGGCTCCAAATAAGCCATAGTAGAAGCATTTATACCACAAAAATTGACAAAGATAATGATCAAGATTTTTTTTTTCCCCCGGAAGGCCAATTGTTAAACATTTGCCAGCATAATAGTGACTCACATTCTCAAGGTGTTTATGGTAGAAAGAATTCTGATGTGGAGGTCGGGAGAACTAAGAGTTAATTCAAGCATTACAAAATGCTATTTGTATGGTCTTGAATAATTTACTTCAATTCTGGTCCTAAAGTTTCTTCACCTATAAAATGAAAGGGTTGAACTCTATCAGGTTTCTGTTTTTGATAATGATGAGTTGCTTATTTAGATAGCCCCCCCCACTAAAAACCAAAAATGCTGGATAAAATTTATAAAAATGTAGAAACACCAAAGACCTAACAAGAAAATCATGAAAAAGATAAAACTGAAGGAAAACAAAAAAACCAGTGTAGTAGGGAGGAAAGGAGCTGCTTTTGCCTTAAGAGAATTTGCCAATTCCAATAAATTTCTATTTTTTTTATTTTGCTGGCCTTAATGGCAGGTAGAAATTCAAATTTAATATAAGACATTAGTAGAAGAATCTCTCCATAGTAAACTGGAACTTTATGATAAACCTACTCATGCTCTTTCAATCCACTTTCCATGGTTCAGGAAAACTGAAGTCTTGAATTTGGATGACGTTTGCCTGGGTCCTTAGTACATTCACATGCCTGTGAAAAGTAACTAAAATCCTCTAAGGAAGAAAGTGCCTTCATCCTAGGCCTCAAATTACTCCTACAAAAATATATTTTTCAAGTAGGATGAACATATTATAATCGGAGATAACTAAGCATTTAAGGAAAGTAGGCACCAGAAATCTGATAAGGAACAGAAATAACAACAGAAAACAGATCCACAAAAATTTCAAATACTAGAATTATTTATTAGGTACAAACTATAAAACAATCGCACTCAAAATATAAGTTTGAAAATATAAACAAGGAATAAGGAAACTATAAAAAATAGCAATGCAGATTTGTTTAAAAAAAAAAACTTAATACAGTATTTGGAAAGAAAAAAATAGAAGAACCAAACTTAAGAAAAAAAGATCTTAAATTATAAAGTCTGGGGGTCAAATCTAGCCTGAATTTATACAGGGGATTCTGAAGTTTGGGCCTATAGCATTTAAATAAAATCTTGAACCACTCTTTAAAGAAGATTTCACATAAAATTCAAATTTTGAGCTTCTCATAAAATGAGGTCTGGCAACACTGAGGCAACTCACACAAGACAACAATCTGCTAGAATGGAGCTCACACTCTAGTTTGCCACTTTCCCCACCACCTCCTATCTCCCAACACTGAAGCTGCCATCTATCACAAGTTGGTAAATTCTTTTAATAAATGGCCATACAGTAAATATTTTAGGCTTTGCGAGCCATACAGTCTCTGTCACAAGCATACCACTTTGTCATCATATCACGAAAGCAGTCATAGACATTACAGAAACAAACACATATTGGGGTGCTCTGAAAAAAAAAAAAACACCTGATTTACAAAAACAGGCTGAATTTGGCCCCTGGGCTATCGATCTCTGCCATATATCTTTTCACTTGCACTACTGTTTTTCTGAGGGAAATCTCTCTTCCTACTCCTGACACTGACAACAATAGTGCAAAGATATATATCCTGAGAGGACCATGTATTTCAAGCAAAATAGGTAAGATCCTGAGATTGGCCTTCTCCATTTATTTGTATGGCCTCTCTGACCTCTGCAGGCTTCTGTATTTGTGTCACCAAGCCTAAAGGATCTCTACAATTCCTTCCAACTATATAAATTTCTGGTCTGATAGCAGGTATCAATGTGGCCGGGAAGTCAGAACTCCTGGGCACTGTGTTTTCCTCATTTCTCTTATCAATTACCAAGCCCTCCCTAAAATCCTATGTTTTCAGGTTGTAACAGATAACAAGACAAGGCACTTGGGAAAAGTGCAAAACAGTTATTTTCTTACATGCAGAAGTGATTCATGAGGGTAAAAATGCTCATTTCTCCTACTTTTATTTCCTCTACTATGATCTAACTTTTATAAGAGTTTTTTCTTACCAAGTACAAAATAGAGGGAGAGATAAAGATGAACCCTACTCAAGTTTTTGGAATGTCTGGTAATTCTAAAAAGTACTACTACTTGAAGACAAAAATAGATTAATTCCATAGTTTAAAGCCAACTTCCAATCCGAAATTTCATTAAAGGCAGGATTTTGAATCAGTTCAAGTTGTTTTAACAGCTTTGCCCTTTTCCTTGGTTCAAATTATAGTGAAATATTTTTTATTGTCTTTTTCACAAAATCACAGTTTCAATAAAAATGAATACAGAGAAGAAATAAACCAGATTCCCTCTCTGACTATTTCCTAAGCTCATTGTGAAAGAGACTTTCATGTATACAATCCCTTTATAGTTAAGGAGCTCCTGTTTTCTTCAGGCTCTTAAGCCTCTTGGATAAGATGCAATAAAAAAAAAATCCCAGACCTTCTCTAGAGTAAACTATATTACAATATCAACATATTTCATCAATTCTAAGAGGTATGTGTTTTCATATTACAATGTGTCCATAACTGAGGTGACTCACAATTACTGTTGTGTAGTTAACAGTCATGATGTCGTCGTCATTGTAGGCACATGAATAAGCTTAAGTGTCAACCCTGTTGGAATGACTGAAAAACGGCGATCCCTCAACAGTTTAGTTAGCAAACTGTTTAAGAACTGTTTGAAGAAGGAATATAAGTACTAGTAACCCTTTTGGTTTACCTTTATGGTCAGATCAAGAAGGTTCTAGCAACAAAATTTGCAAAGTAAGCATCAATGGCTGGAAGAGACTATAACAGAACATTATTTTAAGAAATATTGCACCATAAATGCTTCCAATAGTACAGGGGGTGATATTTCACTGGGTGGGGGGAACATAGGTACCAATAACTGTGAATTAAAACAAAATTCTACTCCTGAAACCATATTACCCTACATGTTAATTAACTATAATTTAAATAAAAACTTTAGAACAAAAAACTGACTCAAGACAGAATTTCCAATGACAGCAGAGTTAAGAGGCTGGCAAATCCTCTCCCGAGAAAGCAAGTTAAAACTGGATAAAATCATCTAAAATAAGTACTTAAGGGCTTTGGAAATTGACCAAAATAAACAATATATTGAGATGCATTCATTCATGATAAGCTACAATAAGTTTGAATGAGAACATTGGTTGATTTCATATTCTCTTTTTAGGGCGATGAAACTATTCTGTATGATGCTACAATGGTGGATACATGTCTTAATATGTTTGTCAAAGTCTATAGGAAAATACAACACCAGAAGTGAACCCTAATGTAAACCATGGACTTCGTGTAATAATGAGGCATCAACATAAATCCATCAGTTGTAACAAATGTACTATTGTCATGTGGGATGTGAGGTTTGTTCATGTGTGAGGATAGGAGATATATGGGAACTCTTTTTATTTTCTGCTCAATTTTCCTGTGAACCCAAAACTGCCCCCACCCAGAGAAAGTTTACTAATTTTAAAAAGCCATATTAGGAAAATATAAAGGAGTTTTACAACTTCACAAGAAAACAAGCAACACAATTAAAAATGGACAAAATATCTGAATAGATGGTTCACCAAAGAATATATATGTCACTATTAAGCGTACAAAAATGCTCAATATCATTAGTCATTAGAGAAATGCAGAATCACTATAATAAAAAAGAATAATAATAAAAAGTGCTGGTGAAGATGAGGAGAAACTGGAGCCTTCATATACTAGTGATGTAAAATGATACATACAGCCATATTGAAAACTGTTGGCAATTTCTATAACTTAAATATAGAATTCCCAAATGACCAATTTGATTCCTGGGTATACACCAAGAGAAATAAAAGCATGTGTTTACAAAATCTTGTACATGACTGTTCACAGCAACATTATTCCTAAGAGATACAAACTGGAAACTTAACTATTTTTAAACAAAATCTGAATACCACGCAGCCATAAAAAGGAACAGAGCACTCCTATGTGCCACACAATAAATCTCAAAAAACGTACTAAGTGAAAGAAGCCAATCACAGTAAAAGTACATGTTCCGTATTTTTGTGTGATTAGTATGATTCTACTAATATGAAACTTCTAGAAAAGACAAATTCATAGAGAACAAAAAAATAAAAGATTATGGATTGCCTCAGGCTGGGGTTAGGAACACAGACACAATGCAAACAGGCAAGAGGGAATTTCATGGCAAATGAAAATGTTCTAAAACTGGATTGTGGTAATGGTTGCACAAGTCTCTATCTTTTCTAAAAATCATCAAACTTTACACACATGGTGAATTTTATGGTATATGAGTGATATCCCAATAAACCTATGTGTGCACAGGAAGGGGAAGATGAGGAGCTAACGTAATTTACTCCAAATCACAGAGCTACTTTCATGACAACCAGAACCAGAAATACAAACTCCCAGCCAATGGACTATTTACTATAAAGGTTCTAGGGTATCCCATAACCAACTGAAAAAAATATATATAATGGAGTAACTACCTTAAATCATATTTGGAGAAAAAAAAATGTGAAGTATAAATTGGTAATAAATGAATAGAAATATGAATAAACAGATATATTTTAGATGTTAAGCATCAATAAATTCTTATAACTTACATTCAAATATAAATTTTATGATAGGACCTTTATGTTCCAAAATACTACTCTCTTTTTCAGTGTTGTTTCCTATTGCATATGTAGAAACCCCACTTCCCAACTCGCGGCGATAGCTCTGTATCCTTGTTAACCATGGTTTCCCTACATGGGGTGCCTTCCTCAGCCTACTGTCCTGGCCAGAGCGCTGCCTTGATAAGCACCTGCGTCCTTCACAGCTTTCTGTATGGGCAGCTCCACTATGTCCTCTGTTTAGCTGTTACCTCTTTGTAGTATACTGGAATTCCTAATAGATTGGCCAACTTAACCAAAAGCACCACTTTCATTCTGAATCCAGGAAGATCTCAAGGTTTGTCAAGAAAATAAGTATCTCAACTTCATATACACAAAAGGACAGAAGCCTGTAACATGTTTTGATTTTTTTAAATCTCCACTAAATGACATAAAACTGCCTTATGAAACATAGAAGCAAAATTTTTCATTACATATATATATACGTACAGAATTATGTATACATAATATGTATGCATATATATAATTTTACAGTAGAATTGTATATATATGTATGTATACATATATAAATTTCATGTGGGGCAGATGAATGCAAACCCATGTTTTTGCATTTAAGCTGTGGTATATGGCTTGGACATACCAGATGAGGTAGAAATTTTTTAAATACCAAGACTAATCACTTTTCTGACTGCATTCAAGAAAAAAATATGGAGCCCTCTGGTGGTCGAATCACCATACTCACAATCAAGTTCCCTAAACATGAACCTCTTAGTAACCTAACAGTAAAAACTTAAATTTCACAACCAGAAGCTCAGCAATTATTAATCTTCAAAGGGACATTTTATTTAAATGAGTGCAGGTCTTTACTTTATATAACTCTTTGTGGTATATGTGCTTTCCGGGCAAATGGTTTAGAGCTATTAAATACTTAAATCCATGGGATAGCACCTTATGTCAAAGTAAAATCAGAAATTAGAAATGGGCTCCAGAATCATTCCAATGATTAGAAGGTCACTATGGATAGTCCCTAACCCCCTTAAATCTAAAATGGCTTCAAATTCCAAAATCTTTTGCAACTAGCATGGGTTTTTTTTTTTTTTTTTGGAAATTTTACTGCATCCTACACCCAACATTTAAATCTCTTCATTGGTAGATGAAACTGTTCTTTTGTATTATACCATGTAACATATACTTATAAGATATAATAGGTTTCTTGAGATAAATGATGCAATCACTTGTTTTAAGAGAGCAAGGAAGAAGGGGAAGGAAGGGATTCATTATAAGGAATTGGTCTATGTGATTATGGCAAAGACAAGTCCCAGGATCTATAGGGTAGACCAGCAAGCTGCAGATCCAGGAAAGCCCTGGTTCATTTCCAACCTGAGTCTGAAGACCTAAGAGAACTAGGAGAACAGATGGTATAGTTCCTGTCTTAAGGCTGGCAGGTTTGAGACACTTCAGTTCAAGTGTGAAGTCAGGAGGGAAAAGACAATGCCCCAGCATAGAGGCCACCAGGCAGAAAGAACTCTCTTACACAACAAAACAAACAAAAACAGCCTTTTTGTTCTCTTTAGGCCCTCAACTAATTGGAGAAGGCCCACCTGCATTAGAGAGAACAATCTGCTTTATTCAACCAATCAATATAATAAATGTAAATCTCATTCCAAAATACCTCACAGAAACACCCAGAATAAGGTTTGATCAAATATCTGGGTACCCAGTGGTCCAACCAAATTGACGCATAAAATAAACCATCCCAGAGCCAGAAGGGAAAAAAGAGACATTATTACATAGAGAAGGAAAAAGATTATAGTAGGATTCTTATCAGAATCCATGCAAGCACAAGACAACAAACTAACATCTCCAAAGAGCTGAAGAAACTGTCAACACATAACTATATGCATCAAAAAATATCCCTCAAAAATGAAGGTGCTGAGGGGCACCTGGGTAGCTCAGTTGGTTAAGCATCTGTCTTCAGCTCAGGTCATGATCCCAGAGCCCTAGGATTGAGTCCCATGTCCAGCTCCCTGCTCAGTGGGGAGTCTGCTTCTCCTTCTCCCTCTGCCCTTACTCCCACTCATGCTCTCTCTCAAATAAATAAATAAATAAATATTTTTTTAAAAAAATGAAGGTGCTGGCAACATGAATCCATACACCATATAAAGTTGCACAGAACCACACACACACACACACACACACACACACACACACAATAATGGTACCTCTTTTATAAAATGCCTTCTAATTCCTAGGAATGGACCTGCATCTTTTGGACCATAAATCCCATTGGTTTTGGTGCTTGATGGGAAATAGGAAAAACTATCCTTTAGCTCCCACATTTTCCCCCCACACTACAGAAATACAAGGAAACACAGATGACACGAACACAGTCATTAGCAGTAAGGGTCCGACTGCCTAGGAGAAACAAAAAGGAGAAAGGCAACGATTGCCGACTTGGACCAACCTGAAGGTTTTTATTTTATGTTTTTAATCACCTCGGGCTCAGTCTGAGATATGTTGACTCATCCAGGACCACTTAAGGGGTATCAATTCCTGACAGAGCAGATTTGCTTCAGAGGCTTTGCTGAGAAACAGTATTTGGTGAGGTGAAAGGTCAGAAGTGGGTTAGATGTGTGCATTCTACACAGATCAACACATAAGCAGAACCTACCCAACTACTACTTGGGTTATTTCCTTAGAGCTTACACTGGATAGCTCTCAGACTCGTGTTTTACTTTCAGAAAATCAAATGTCTCCTCTCCTCTTCAGATTCAGCCACACAAATTGCATCAGTTCTTAAAGAAAGCCATACCTCAAGACCTCACAAAGAGGTATCTATTACCAGGAGCTCTCAGCAAATGTTCTTTTAATTAGCTACATTTATCTTTAATCCCTGTTTTGACAGAAACTCTAACATAAACATACATTACCAATACATAAAACCCAGCTCAAAGTATGGTTAATTTTTATATTTGACAGAGCCAGTTGGAAAAAATAACTTTGACCTTTCTCCGTCTTTGTGTGATGTCACTACGACCTCGTCTCAGGACCTAAAACAGAAACAGTGGCATCTGCAGCTAAAGTACAATAATGATTCTTAAACTGCTCCTTAAAAGTGGCAATAAAAATCCTAATAAGACCTCTGGGCCTTATGTCGAAGCAGCTGCAAAATCAAGTTAAATAATTTCTGCAAGGACTACAGTAATTATAAAACTGATTAAAGTTTACCTACACTTCATTCCTAGAGGGTTTTCACCAAGGACTTAGAAACCAGATGGTTCAAGACTATGCATGATGGATATATTCCATGAAGCATGTCCGTTGTCATGGAAACAACAGAAATAACATTATCTTTTCTGTCTATTCCTTCACGAAACCATGCATTTAAGAGTTGCCGCCAATTCAAGCAAAATTCAAATGAATACTTAGGTATCGGGTCAAAAACCAGTGCCTCTACCCACTTTTCGTACTAAAGCCCGACTGTTGAATTCACTAAAATGTCTTTAGAGAGTCTATTTGCTTTCTACAGGGTATTTGAGTGGAACCTTCACAATTTTTAGAATTTTAATACTCCAGAGAGAATCGGAAAGACTTGAAGGTCCTGAGGAGGTGGAGCCGGGGCTCAGAGACTCTTCTGCTGGAAGAGAGAATGGTCAAGTAGAGAGCAGTCCTTGCCCGCTGCCCCCGCAGAAAATGGCGGTCCTGCTTCTCCAGAGGGTCAACTACACCCTGAACTTTTCCCAACTTCCCTGCTAAGGGAGACTTTGGCAGACCTGTTCTCTCCTCGTCAATGTCTTCAAGCTCAATCACAAAGACAATAACAACAACTGAACGTTTCTTGAGCGCTTACTATGTGCCTGACGTGTATGGTGCCATTTCAGCCTCACTGCTACTACATCATTATCCCTGTTTTATAGAGGAGGCAACTGTGGCTTAGAGCAGAGCTTCTCAAACCATAATGTACATATGAATCATCCAGGGATATTTTCAAAATACACAGGCCGGGGGCAAGAACCGAGAGTCCGCATTTCCAACAAATTCCAGGTGATGCTGGCCCATGAAACACACTTTGAGTAGCAAGGATTATGATGGTCAAGAAACATGCCCCAAACACCCAGCTATTAAGAAGCAGAGCCTGGGATTCCAGCCCATAATTCCCTGGTTCTAGAATTCCAGCTCTTAATCACTATGCCCTTCCATCTCCCAATTCCATCAGACACGCTGCAGCGGCCTTTCCCCAAAAGTACATGAGAGCAACAATAAAAAGACAAGTTCTTAACAGCCTGACAACTACTAAACCCCATTCTTTCCCTTCAGCCAAGTTTTTCAAACCAGGAATTTATACCCGCTTCTGGTGCTTCTATACTGCCCATGTCCCTGCCACTCTGAAATCTCACTTCCAGACCTATGATTTCCCCGACTTGGCTGTCTTTTTCCATCCACAGGCTCTGTGGATGATCTTATTTATGACCAAATTTCATGCATGCCTTTTTTTTTCCCCCAGTAGAATTGAGATAGGAGCTGGATTCTTACATATGTAAAATAGGTAAGAAACTAAAGATAAGCTACCACGTGCGTAGGGAAATGAACCAAAGAGTAGTTTGAGAAATAGAAGATAAGAATCAAGAGAAAAGCCAGCCCGAGAGGACTTTTGTCAGTAAAGGAATCTGGGTGGACCTGAAGACTTCAGACAGATGGGGCACGGCTCTTTCAACATTCCAGAGATAGAAGATGGAACGCCCCAGGTCTGGACTGGACATCCAAGAAGAGAAACCAGACTTATCTGGAAAGGCGTGGGTTAGTCAATGAACTTTTCAGGGAATTAAACCAAGAAGATCAATCTCGAATGCAGCCTTCCTCTCCAACTAGACTAAGCACCCGTCTGTGACCCCGCTGGGCTCCTGACTTGTTGCTCTGTATTTAGAGTTTGTACCTTGAGAATTTTCAACCAGTGGTAAAATATTCCTGGCCGGGCCAGACATACAGACCATGTAAGTCTTGTCATCAGGGTCAATGCTAGGGAATTGAACCATTAGAAACATCTCCTAAACTAATTCATGCCCCTCCAGGTGTCTGTCCCAGATGCTCCCCTGCTCTAAAAATTACCCACAATGGAGCAAGGTTTTGGAGCCAGGCAAATGAAGTTAAATCCCAGCTCTACAACTTACATACCACGTAATCTTGGGAAGGACACTTAACTCTCTCAGCCTCAGTTTTAACCACTGTCAGATGGCAGTGATATCCCTACAATGCGGGACTGTTGTGAAAATTAAATGGGCTAATACACGTAAAAAATACCTAGCACCTACCTTGAACCCATGCAGCTGAGCTCAGGCTGTGTTCGCTTCTTTTGAGTCCCTCTTTGATGTACCTGTGTCCCTTTTCCTTTGCTTCTATAACATTAAAACCTCCCCATTTTGTCACACCTCTGATCATTCCTTTTAGTCTCTTTCACTGATAGTTTTTCCTTTTCACTTAAAACTTCTGGGCCTCTAAAAAACAAACAAACAAACAAACAAACAAAACACACACACACACAACTTCTGGGCCTCATTTCCTTTCTATAGGTAGAATGGGTTGGATAAAATCATAAAAAAAAAAAATTCTAAGATTCTTGCACTAACATTCCCATGCATCTACTTCCTTCTCTTCCTCCTCACCTAGTGCACACACCCTTAAATTTTTTTTAAAGATTTTTATTTATTTATTCATGAAAGACACACAGAGAGAGGCAGAGGGAGAAGCAGGCTCCATGCAGGAAGCTGGTCCAGGACTCCAGGATCAAGCCCTGGGCCAAAGGCAGATGCTCAACCGCTGAGCCACCAAGGTGTCCCCACATCCTTAAATTTTGAGCAAGCCTGTGCCACCCTCGTGGCAACCAAAGCCACTGCAAATGCTCTGATTCTAGCTCCAATTTCAAGTGTCTTAAAAGAAATCTAAAACAAACCAAAACAGGGGGATTTGGGTGTCTCCATCAGTTAAGTGTCAGACACCTGGTTTTGGCTCAGATTTGCCTGATCTCGGGGTCCTGAGATCAAGTCTCATGCTCTGCACAGAATCTCCTTGAGATTCTCTTTCTCTCCCTCTGCCTCTTGTTTCTGCTTATGCCCTCTCTCTCACACACTAAATAAATAAATCTAAAAAAAAAAAATTCCAAAACAAAAACCAAATCCTTTTGCAAAGTGTCCATTTCAACACCATCACGTTTTGAGTGGCTCCCAGTCTTCAGTCCTTGCTGCTGCCTTGGCTCTCCTTTCTGTTTGTCCCCTATGACCATCAGGTGCCAAGCCCTGTAAGTCCCTCCTTCACAGACTCCCCCATATCTGACCCTTCCTCTCCATGTCCACTGCCACCATCGGGACCCAGATCTTCCCTGTCTCAGGAGTTTTTCCCGTAGCTACTGGTCTTGTCTCCCTGACTCCATTCCTCCCCCACGTGGAGAACAGCACTGCCCAGCTGCTCTGCATCTCTCCTCGTCTTTAGTTTCTCATTTCCTTCCTTATTCTCTACTGATGCTCTGTTGCTTCAAGCTTCCCATGGTTTGCACTGGCCTATCTTTTCTCCTACACAGAAGGACTAAAACAATAGTTTTCTGCAACCATCAGGTCTATTGATTACTAGTCTAGTGTAGCTACCAAAAGCAGCCATAAAGAAGAGACCATCACTTTTTGAGAGAATGCTATGTGCTATGTGCTTTTCATCATTATTTCTAACCCAGCCTGGATGATGTTCTGGAAATTTTCCAAGAAAAAATAGGAAATAGAGGTTCTGCTATTTAATACATTTGGAAAACACTGCACAATACTCGTAGGTGGTAGCGTCTGTAAGTGGGGTAAGCCACCAGAATCACAACACATTTCTTATGTTTGTAGGTGTCCTGGTGACAGTAGAGGCCATTTCCCACTAGAGGAACTGAAACTGAAAACTCCTCATGCCTTTTTTCCCAGCCTTCCTATATTTAGGGCTTGGATACATAGCCTAGACTGTGCCGATCAATTTAAGGATTTTGTTTTTACTTTTTCACTGCTTTTATAATGAAGTATCATAAACTTAGTGTCTTCAACAATTCAGATTTCTTTTCCTACCATCCTAGAGATCAGAAGTTAAAAATGAGTTTCACTAGGCTACCTTGAGGTCTTAGCAGTGCCGGTTCCTTCTGGAGGCTCTCAGGACAGAATTTTGCTTCTAGAGGCTGCCTCCAATCCTTGGCTCATGGCCCCCCACTTCATATTACTTCATATTCTTGCTTACATAGTCATATCTCTTACCACCGACTGATTCCCATACCCTCATTTTATAAGGACCTTAGGGATCCTATTGGTCCCACCCAGAAAATCCAGGATAATTTCCCAATCTCTAAATCCTTAATCATATCTGCAAAATCTCTTTTACCAAGTAAGATATTCATTCGTAGGTTCCAGGGATTAGGACGTGGACATCTTTGGGGGTAATTATTCAGGCTACCACAGATCCCTAGATTTTGAATTGCAAGTTAATAAGACAAAGAGCAAGGCCTTACAGAGAATCCATGCTGGGAATAAGAGGTGACCTCAGACGTGTCACCATCAAAATCCCAAGGGTGGCAGTAGCACCCAGTGTTAGCACTCACGGCAGAGCCAGTGGGGCAGATGCACACGGGACTCAGTGACAAGCGGGGTGTAAGATCCCCAACTGGCTTAGTCTATAAGGACGATCCCAATGTCCCCCAATCTTCTTTGTCCGTGCCCTTTGAGCCACCCAATATCCTTCTAACACATTCCTTTCCTACTTATACTAATCAGGAGTTTCTGTTCCTTGCAACTAAGAACCACTATTTAATGTTCCCTTCTTTCATAATTAGGGGTAAATTTAGCTGGACACAGGATTTTGGAGGTGTTAGACTAAATATATTTATTTAATTGTGCTTTTTCAATTCTATTTGACCACAAAAGCCTCTTTTTTGCATTATGTTCTTTCTAAGTTGTGTGCTATAGAACAGCAGTGAAAAAAAAAATGTTATCCCAATTTTACAGATAAGGAAACAAAGATTCAGAGGGTTTAAGTTCGTTACTCAAGGTCACACTGGTAGTATGCACCAGATCCAGGATTTAAAATCTTATCTATTTAACCCAAAGGCTACTCTGTTATACCTCCCCCCCACATTAAAATTCCTATATCATAATTTAAATCATAAACAAAATTATCTATTTCTAAATACTTGAAGTGTCATGATTTTTTAGGCATTCATTACAATTATTTAATCTTTCTAGGTACTGAGAAGTCACAGGTTTTCCCACTATGATAGCAGTATCAGAGAGAACGATGAGAGGGAGAGATCTTTCTGGGGTAATTCTCACATACTTTATAGAAAGAAGGTCAAATTAAAATATTACAGGGGTAATATTTCTGTGTGTTAAACATCACAGGAGTGGTTCTACTCCCCATATCCCTCTCCCATTCAAGCAGCAGGAAGGTCCTTCACACTCACTTCCATTAGGGAAAGCACTACAGGGAGAGAATTAAACATCACACTCTTAGCTTTTTAGTTCTGAAATCAACTTTTGTAAATTCAGAGCAGAAACCACAGTCTTAAAAGCCATGGCTTTCACTTGCAAGAGTTAGGCAATTGAAAGAGAAAAACTTTTTTTGTGGGGAGGAAATCCAAGAGGTTGGTTTCAGGGCCAAACCCTGGAGGATTGAAAACACATCATGTATACCATAAAGTGGGGATGAGTGATGTCATGCCGTCCATCCACCGGGAGGAGGAAAGGGCTGTGTCCCCTTGTGGAAGAGAGGAAGGAGAGTGGCTGCGCCCCTACCTGGAGCTGATCCCAGAAGCAGCAGAGCCCAAACTTCAGGGAAGTCTGAGGAATCCCTGAGCGAACAGAGCACTTCCTGGCTGCTTCCCAGAGCATCAGCTAAAAGACTGCAAGCCACGCAGGGAACCTCTGCCTGCCACGTGGTCCCTACGCAGTAAAGAAGCAAGGACTGGAGGAGGTTTCTAGGAAAATCCACCTGCAAAGGAGCCTCACAGAATCCTGAGTAGCCCCAGGGCTGTGGCACCTCCAGTCCTGCCCTCTAACCTGCCCCCCCACCCCAGCGTGTACAAAGGGGCTGGAGGCACCGATAGACCGGAACTGGGCCAGGAGAGGCCTCGTTGTTGGTAGGAGGAGAGCCCGGAGTGAGAGGAGCCAATACCCGGCGCCATGGGGCAACGGCTGGCACCAGCAGGAGTGATACAGACTTGGCAATGCCCAGGCCTGATGAAATGACGAGCCGACGAGGACAGGAGGGGATCGGGGACACAGGCCAACCTGCCCACACCACCCTCTACGTACGCCCTATGTGACCTGTGCCCCCCTCCAACCCAGGAGGAAGAGAAAAGTCCAGACGGAGGAGAGAATCCTGATTGGGCTCATTAATTACCACCCCTTCCCCACTGAGGGATTAAGTGTGAGACTGGAAGTTAGCGAATGATCTGGAACTGGTAAGTTTTCTAAAGCTAAAATGGGTTGTTTAAATCTAGAATGCGTTTAGGGATAGATAAGCAAATTCATTATCTTTTTTTGGTATAATCTGTGACTATATAAAATTCATACTCGGTTCACAAGTCTTAAGGAAATGTGGACTTCCTGTTGGTGGATGACTTGTCAGGGTATATTCTTTTTTATTATTCAAATGACTCTGATATGCCCCATTTATAATGTTATGAGTCATAAACTTGAAAGAAGGTTTATTTCCCTGGTGGAGGGAGAGACTGTGGAACAGGTGGGCGTCAGCTCTGACAGTGGCCAGAAAGCATGAGAAGGCCTCCTTGCCGGCCACTTTGCTCGTGAAGGCAGGAGCAGTGAGCTGACAGGCAGCTTATGGGCCACCTGAAACAGCTTTGTGAGCGGCTGGCGGCTCATGGGGGAACAGGTGGGGGACCGCTGGTGTGGGGGAGGAAGCAATAAAAACACACGAGTGTAGGAGAGAGTTGGAACTGCAAAACGACGAAATAAGCTATAGTTTCATTGAAAAGGAAAAAAAAAGTGCAAGCACCAAGAAATACAGTCTGTGAATTCACAAGGGGCCCTTCAAAGATATGAAAGCAAAAAGAACCCAATTTAAAAAAAAATAATAAAATCGAAAAAGGAAAGAAAACCAACTGAGAAAACAGTGGAATGGGGCTTTCAGCAAAGAAGTCCTTTCTAAATAAATTAATAGTAGTCAAATTCATAAGAGAAATTAAGACTTCCAGAAATTAAACAGGGATAAAAAGAAAAGGCCTAAAGTGAGTAGGAAAATAAACCAAAAGTTCTTGCAAGAGCGGTTGTCTCATGTTAAATAATTTCCCCAGGAGAACACAATCGTTGGTGTAGCAGAAAGAGGCTAAGGGAGGATGATCATCAGTCAGATGGACTACGTTGTGTCCATAAAAATTGCTTTACTATTTAGAAGAAGAAAATTTCAATCAACTAGAATATAAATAGCCCATGGGCCCGCCCAAATAATGTGAATTTTGTTTAATATAAAATAGCACCTTTTTATAAATCGAAACTAACTCATCAACCATTCATCAGTCTCTTATTCTCTCCATTGCAGAGAGAGGAGACAGGTAACAGTGAAACACCTTGTCCGAGGCCTGAGCGGGGCAGCCGTAGACAAGGCATTTATTCCTGTTTCTCATTTTAAGAAAGGAATTGTGTATAAATTACATAGACTGCAACGTGAAGTGTGTGGCACTGACACTGTGAATGGGCATGTAGAGTAACAGCACCGGGAGCCCAGGAGGAGACATACCCACGTATTGACTCTTGACCTGCTAAGTGCCACTACAGACCAGGGGAAAGGACAGGCTTTCCAAGATGATGCTGGGACAACTGGCATCCTGAATTATTTTTAAAAACTAAACTGGATGACTACTTCACATGATACACAACAATCAAAATTCAACTCTAAATTGGTTCAACATTTGAATGGAAAATGAAAAAAAAAAAAACTGTAACGCTTCTAGAAAATAATAGGATAATGTCTTCATGACTGTGGGATATATGGCAGAGACAGTGCTTTGGGGACAAACTCAGAATCCTTTCTATTGTGGGCACTCGAAGAGCACATTTCATAGCCTCACTTGTATTTCTTGGGAACCTCATAACTGGCATCTGGACACTGGGATGTAGGCTGACGTGACTGACCTGCAGCACTTCCAGGCCTGACTCCTTTAAAACTTCCCACACGATCCTCCTCCTCCCACATCGTGTCTCTCTTCCTTCACCTTCTGACCAAAAGTAAATATAGAGGATATGGTGGACGGCTCCCAGGTCCCAGAGATGATGAGGCTTTGGAATGGAAGGAGCCCAGGTCTCCCAATGTCTGCATGGCGTAGAGCCCTCTCTTCCACCCCACATGACACACTGTAAAGATGCCATACGAGTCAATAAAAAAAAAAAAAAAAAAAAGATAACTCAAAGGAATAATGGGCAAACAGTAAAATAAAAGAAGACATCCAAATGGTAAATAATCAGATTAAAAAAGTGAAGGCTCTTGAGTAATCAGGGATACATAAATTAAAAATATGTTTCACATGCACCAGATGGGCAAAAATGTAAATATTTAATAACATCAAACAAACACTGGCAAAAATGCAGAGCAATGGGAACTCATCTATTTCTGGTGGAAGTGTTTACCGGCACAACTACTTTATAAAACAGGTTTCCGTTACCTGGTAAAAAATGAAAGTGTGAATACTCAGTGATTCAGCAAAATCAAGCATGTATATCCAAGAAGAATCAATGTGCATGTGCACCAGGATATATGCCCAAAAATGTGCACCTGGAAGCAAGCCAAATTTTATTCCATTACTAGCAGAATGGAAAAATTAATTTTATAAATGATCTAAAATTACACGCGAAAATACTAAGTCTCACACACATAATAGTAAATGAAAGAAGCAAGCCACAAAAATATATGTATTATTGTTCTGTATAAGTACATGTCAAAGAAAAACTAAATGACACTGTTTAAGTATACATGAAGATAATAAAGGAAAGAAGGAAATCACGTTTAAAAAGTCAGGATACGGGATAATGTTTCCTTCCAGAAGTGGCAGGTGGTTACACAGATCTTTTCTATAATGGGCTATATCTGTATATTTCATGCACTTTTCAGTATATACCTCATATTTGCAATAGAAATGTGAGAAAATGGGGCGCCTGGGTGGCTCCGTTGGCTAAGTGTCTGCCTTCAGCTCAGGTCATGATCCCAAGGTCCTGGATCGAGCCCCATGTCAGGCTCCCTGATGGGCAGAGTCTGCTGCTCCCTCTTCCTCTGGCCCTCCCCATCCCTGCTTGTGCTCATTCTCTTCTCTCTCTCTCTCAAATAAATAAACAAAATCTTTTTAAAAAATGTGAGAAAGAGGGAAAAAAAAAAACAACAGTTAAATGATCATTTATCTAGCAATCAACCTAAAATCATGAAAATTCTAGGGAAGGGAAAGGGGAGAAATCACCACATTATGAAGAGAAGAAAATCAACACCAGAGGTAAAGAAGAGCCATTACTGGAAATGAAAATATTATCATGTCTTAAACATCATTCAGTGGCAGAGAAAGGATTTTAAAAAATCAACAATAAATTAACAGCTAACTTTTGAGGTTGGCCATAAAGGACAATAATTTTTTCTTTGGTCCAACTTCAAAATTCCAACGCTTATAAATATCTCTTAGAAGCAAAATACACACCAGATGAATCAAGTCAAAGATCAAACAACTGTTGTGGGAAGGAGATACTTAAGCAGAGGCCTTAAAATTAACCAGAAATTAGCCTGGTCAAGAGTGCTCCAGGCTCAGGGAACAGCCAATGGGAAGGCCCGAGGCACAGAAGAACTGGAAGGAGGCCAGCTTGGCAGAAACGCAATAGCCGTGTCCCTGACGGAAGGCTGCCTCAAGAGGACGGGTGGAGAAAAGACGCTCCAGAAACCCCGATTGTGCTAAAATGTTACTGGGTGAATCTCTACTTGATTCCACCAAATCTGATAACTGCCCTCCTCCCTCCCCAAAGGCAGAGCTTTGAGATGGACAGATTTGCATTTATGGGAACAAAGTACAGGGTAATTCCATCGAGATTTCCTCTCTCTCTGATTTCTGTGTTTCTGTGAACCTCCTAAGTAGCAAACCACAACTGAGAAGAAGGCAGGCATTGGAAGGAGCCAGAAAAAATAGCAGTTCCTTCCCCGAGTTTAACACTGAACACCCGGACAATCAGTGGGGCGTGTGTGTTCCCAGAGATACAAATCCCGGGCCTACTGAGGCAGTAAGTGGTCTCCCTCAGAACCTGAGCACCCCCTTTCCCACTACGCCGTCTGTAGATTGTCACATAAAATGTTGAGGGGCCCCTGGGGGACCCAGTCAGTTAATGTCGACCTTGGGCTCAGGTCACGATCCTTGGGTCCTAGGATCCAGCCCCTCGTCTGGGTCCCTGCTTCTCCCTCTCCCTCTCTCTCTCTGTTCCTCCCCCTGCTCCTGCCTTCTCTCCCTCTCTCTCTCTCAAATAAATAAAATCTTAAAAAAAAAAAAAAAAAAAAAGTTTAGGATTCAAGGCAGTGCTTTTCCAAATGGGAGCAGACAGGTTTCCAAGGTGTTACCCTCTTCATTGCAAGAAAATGGCTAATTCTTTATACCTACTTGGGTTAATAAATTTTATTCTCGTTGACAAGAATAGTAGCTTTGAAGTAAATAAGCACACTGTGCCTTAAAAAGCCCACTGTTTCCCTGCTTCGTTTTCATGTACAATACACATATTATTTCAAATGGACATTTAAAGGACAGATATGTACCCAGTCCTTTAAAATAAATTACACATTTTCTGGTGCCAGAGCACACAGATGGTCCATTTACCATTTCAGGGGACTTGCCACTGTTTTCAAAGCAGTAAAAGTTTCTTTTTCTCACTTTTTTTTTTTTTTTTTACTTCCTATTCTCTTTCATGATATTCACTAATACTATGAAATTCTCCAGACATTTGGGAAGCCATTAAAAAGTGGAGAAAATTTCTGTTCTCTATGGAATGTGGATCCAACATTTGTTTTTAAACCAAACAGGTGTGCTGAAAAAGGAGGCACGGGGATTTACACCTCTACAGTAACGTGGCCTTTGGTTCAAAGTCAGGCACGCCAATGTCAAATCACTTGGAGTAGTCGCTTGCGCAGATGAGGAACTCAAGGCCCTTTTGGTTAGTTGATTGATTAGTTGGTTAATGTAGCAAGTTTAACTTGCTTCCTTTGTTTGGCTCCCAAGAGTTCTATGAAAATGTTGAAGGGATAAAGAATACCAGAGACTCTTAGATAGTAGGACACACAATCAAAACCCAAACCAGGACTTTCCTCACTGATTCTCTGCTTCAGTCCTTCAATCGCTCATACCCTACCGTTGCTGAAACAGGAAACGAAGATAAGGCAGAGAAAATGTGGAGAGATGGATGGTCAGTTGCTGGACTCGGTGGATCTCGAGGTAGAGTGAACTGTCCCGACGCTATGGAGACGCTTTCAAGGGTTTTTATGTAATCACATAATATAATTTCCTCATCCTCGTTCATCACATAACTGGGCTCCACACTGGATGGCAATTTAATAATTCTCTAAGTCTTATCATACGACATTTGCCGATAACACTTAGAGATAATTAATCCCTAGATGTTATTCACTATTTATACAAAGGCTTTAATCCACATTTCCCTCTTTTTCTCTGTTGTCTCTGCATATATTGTTCCTTTACTAACATTTTGCTTTACCGTGGTATGTTGACTCGTGAACGTAGGTACGGTCCCCAACTCAGCGTGGTGTGACTTATGATTTTTTTTTTGACGTCGCAATGATGTGAAAGCAACACGCATTCAGTAAAAACTATACTTCACACTTGCATTTTTTACCTTTTCCCCAGCTAGCAAGATGCACTACGCATCTCCTTCATGATGCTGGGCCGTGGCAATGAGCCGCAGCCCCCAGGGAGCCCATGATCGTGGGGGTAAATAACGGGCATACTTGAAAAAATCCTGTAGCCACACAACCATTCTGTTTTTCACTTCCATTACAGTATTCAATAAATTATATGAGGTAGTCGGCACTTTAATATAAAACACGCTTCGTATTAGGTGATTTCGCCCAATCGTAGGCTAATGTGTTTTGAGCACATTTAAGATGGGCTACCATGATGTTCAGCAGGTTAGGTATATTAAATGCATGTCTATGTCCAATTTATGGTGGGTTTATTGTAAGTTGAGGAAGATCTGTATATCCATTCGTGCAGAATCTCGTATTTCATGAATTGTGCAGGAACCAAAGAGGATGCAATCCAACAACAAAAATCCATGATAAAAGTCAACCAAAAGAGCATATCGTAACAAATTTCTAATAGCCCTATAGCAAAAAACACTATTTTTTTATATTCAACAAATTCTACTTTATGGCAATTCAGCAGTCATTCAAAAGCCAAAAGAGGTGGAAACTCCAAGAATCTATCTAATTGCATTTAAAAAGCATGCTCTTTAATTATCTGCAGGAGCATCCCACCTTCTTCTCTGACCCATGCAGACATCCCAGGCAAGGGTGGGCTTGGTCCATAACTGATGCTGAGACCCAAAGGGGGTGAACAGGTGTGAATTATTTACAATTAGGGAATATTTGCATTAGTGCAAATTGAAGGCCTTAGTACACTATAGACTTAAGACAAGAAGTTTGTCCTTTCTCAGCAGAGCCCTCAAATTTTCTCAAAACTATCCTTGCTGACCAATGACAAATCCTATCACTTGACCATGGCATACAGAAGTCTGAACAGGTGAAGCCTAGCTGCTTTGCCCAACACAATGTCACTAACCACATGTGGCTATTAAAATTAAAATTAAAAAAAAATTAAAATTTAAAATTCAGCACTCAAACACACTATCATCTTCCAAGTGTTCAGTACCAAGATGTGGCTAGTGGCCACAGTCTCAGCACAGAAGATCATTTTTCATCATCTTAGAACTTTCCCTTGAACAGCTCTGCACAGCCCTCCGAGGAGCTTCCCACTTCTTAGGAGAGAGAAAATGAGACTTCACCAAATCCTGGTGGACCAAAAAACAATTGTATTTGCTTCTCTACAGTTCTTGCAAGCTTTCAGTACCCATTTCTAAACTGGAAACTATTAAAACTATTATGCCAACGTTCTCCTGTCTTCTGTTTCTCTTACATTTTGAATTTCTCTACTTGTACTGCTGTCCCCCACCTTCCTTGAGCTTGCATCTCAAACTCAAACTCAAACTTTTGCACTTTCCCTGGGCCAGACTCAGACCTGCCTCCCAATGTTACCTATGCTTTCTCACCAGATCAGTCTAGATCTTGTTATATTTTTTCATCATAACGATATGTTTTTTTTCTCATTTGGAAACGTTCTCATGGACTCCAATACAATTCTATCAGAGGAAGAGGAAGGAAGCAGGCACTTCCGGTGATAGAATTCATTAAACCATTCCAGATCAAACAATTTTCAGAGTCCTCTCCTCTCCTCCAACCACATCTACACTCAATGATAAGTCATAATATCTTAGCCTGATAAGAGATAAATTCATAATTACACGAAGGTCAAACTTTTGCCCTAACTCTCTTGACCTTGAGATGAAGAAAATGTTATAACGAAATTTCAGATCGTGTTCTTTCAGGCAAAGGTTTCTCTTATCCAAATATACCTTTTGAAGCTGGTAGAAAGAACTTGCCGATAAATGTTTCAACACTACACTTTATTAAAACAAGTTATTTCTGTTGTTTACTATGTGGTTAGGCCCTGATGAAAAGCAGATCTTGACCAGTGCATTTTTGTGCAAATTCCTTACCTTTCTGTTTACAAAAGAAAGTGAAGACCTTTCAGGGCTATTTGTCACCATGCCCTAGTAGCCAACAATGCACACTGCCAACTGCTGAAGGTTTCAATCCTTAATTAACTTTCCTAGAAGTTTAAGAACTGTCTGAAAACATGAAGCCTTCCCATTTAACCTTCCCTCATCCCACTTGGCTCAGTCCCGGTCAGATGATGAGTGCATTGAACAATAAAGTCCTCGAGTGGGGTTGGAACCATCTTGTACACACACAGAGAAATCTGAGAAGGCTTTCTGCAGGACAAATTAGTTATCTACTTCATTTAGAACCTTTTTAAAGGATTACGACATTAAGGCAGTCCTGCCCCAAACCCATGCACAAATGTTGAAGTTATTCTCAAACATACTTATTCCTTTCATTCCCAAGGTGAGATTCATTTTCACTTAATCACTAACAATATTTCCCAGCCCTTGGCTGAGGGATTCCAGATCACACATGCACACAATATCTCAACATATTAGTAACAGTGAACTTTAAATAGAATCATTATTATTAGAAGAAGTAGAATTTTCTTTTAAATCCTTGTTTGATTTAGGTGTTTGTAACAAAATCCATCCCACTTAAGAATTAAATAACTACTCAAGTATCCTACAATTATTATGCTACTGTCCATTTTAATTGAGGGAAATCCTCTTGGCAAAAATTTTTGGATATGTTTGTAAAAAATGCAATACTGTGGTCGTTTCACATACTTTCTCACAGATGCAGGGATTCTTTTGTCCGTTTTGCAGGAAAAGGAAATAAGGAAGAGGAAAAGTAAAATCACCAGCCTCAAGTTGCACAATCTATCAACCATGAAACCAAGAGCACTCCTGAATCACAATGAGGCACATGCGTCGTAGTGGAAATCTCTTACTCCAACCACTTTAGTATACTCTGCATCTTAGAGAAAAGACCTAACCCTAAGGATAGTTTCTCAGGGAGCAAATACTGATTCATTTCGGAATGCCCCCAAATCTTTACAATACTTCTACAGTAATTAGAAATAGCGAGAAAGGAATAGCTAACTATAATACACCTAGCATTCCTGAATGCAGGATTCAGACTTTCTCCTAAGAACCACTAATCTCCACAAGTCTCACTTTTGCAGAAAACCTAGGTTCACTTATATGGAGCTCTGCCTTTTTTTCTAGACCATGTTCAGGAACCATTACTGAGCAGGTTATCTCTGGATACACTTCCAACCCCATGATATCCCAACTCAACTGGATTGCCCAAATCATCAGTTCGTGCATAATCATCTGCTTTCCACTACCCAAAGTCACTTTGCATAAAGATAAAAAAAATAAGATAAAAAATTATCTTTAAGATAAATTATTTTTAAGATAAAAAATTCAGTTAGCTCCACCAGTTCTTCCCAATAGCCTATAATACCTCTCAGAGTCAAGTGGCTAATGACACTGAATTTGGTAGAATAAGGCAGCTGGAAGACTGAAGACAGTGCAGTGTAGATGCAAGTAGGAGTTATCGCAACTGGGTTTTAGCACCCCTTGGTCGCAGCTTAAATCCAAGAGGGCGTATATCTTTCTTATGACTCAAGTGTAGGGAAGGAATGCCCATCCTAGTGAAGCTCTTGGAGATCAGTACCTGAATTTGTACACAGCACCTTTTCTAGGATGGGTCTTCTTTGGTAGTTACTTATCTATTGACTTGGAAATGAAGGACAAAAGTCAAGTTGGTTTGCTCAGAAAATCCAGGGAGGAAATTCAAATGTTGAAATCAAATGTACATCATCCTCCTCTTTAAAAGATATTCAGAAAGGCTGGTTGGGTCAAAGTGCTGCCTGGTTGCTGTTCAAAACATAGCAACCATTTGTGCAGTAGAGGAGGCAATGACACTAATAACTCATAACCCTCCTAGAGGCAATCTGGTTGCTTGCCAGGTCAGCTTAAATTGACTGTGACGGGAGGGGGCGGGGAGGACTTTCAAGGACTGTCAAGCACACACCAGCCTTGCTGCAAGTAAGAATCTGAACAATCATTCATCTAAACATTCTCATGCAGAATAGTGTCACTGCTTTACTTGAAACCCTGCCGAGTTAAATATATTAAAAACATCAAATCCCACCTGAGCCACATTTTCATCTGGTCTATACACATTGCCAAGATGTAAAGAGATAACTATGTGTAAAATTATTGTGCAGATCTTTGTTAACTAACCAAGAAGCAAAGAGAAAGGAAGATGAAAGAATTTCGAATCCTGTGGCTAATTACATAATGGCCAAAATAAAGTCTGCTTTCCAACGTCAACTCTATCTTCCCAGATGCAAGTGCAGCTTGGACCGTGAGCTTCACACTTGGATGTTAATTTTGGCAGACCTTAAGCAGGTGAGGGAATTAAGAGGGAGTGAAAGACACCTATCTGAAGCTTGAGCGCAGCAGAGGAAGGGGGGGTAGCAAAAAGGAGACGCCTCTTTTTGGTTACAGGAGATGTAATGGGATTGGGTATAACAGATACCAATGACAGATGAGGCTGACAAATGGGAGCAGGTGCCAGGGCGTAGGTGAGGTGAGGCACGGTGGGCCAACCACTGGACCCACAATGGACACGAGCATGAGGAAACTTGGAGAACACTCAGAAGAAGGCAAGGATAAAGTTTGAATTTAAAACTCAGAGAGTGATCTCAAATAGAACATGGAAGGAATTAGTCCCCAAATAATTCTACCTGAATGGTTTGGTCTTGTGTCAAGGAGCTTCTATGAATCCAGTTCAGGATCCACAGATCTTGCCACGGGGAACACAGTAATAATAACTGTCAGTTTAGCTAATTAGAAACAATGCTTTCAACTACCAAGTGGGAGACAGAAAAGAGGTAAAACCAAAATAGTGGTTTCTGAGGTCAAGCAAAAAATTTCTCGTGCCAGAACCCACTGTGAAAGTTCATATCATCTTTTCCCCCCACAGAATAACACAGATATGCATCAGCTCACATAAATTAGCATCAACATCTCCACTTACTTGGGAATAAGAAGTTACATAAAAATCATGATAGAGTAGGAGAAAGGCAGGACTGAGAGATGAGTTTTTAAAATTTTCCAAGGTATGCATATCTGCCTGTCATTGTAATTTAGAGATCATTTTTATAAAAAGCACTCCAGGGGCACCTGGGTGGCTCAGCTGGTTGCGCATCAGCCTTTGGCTCAGGTCATGACCCTGGGGTCCTCGGATGGAGCCCCACATGGGGCTCCCTGGTCCTTGGGGAGCCTGCTTCCCGCTCTCCATATGCCTGCCACTCTGCCTACTTGTGTTCTGTCAAACAAATAAATAAAACCTTAAAAAAAAAAAAAAAGCACTCCATGTGATACAACGTCAGTGGTGATTCTGAGATGTTGAAGATCAAGACTTATAGTTTAACACTGAACATACTATATTGTATTTTTGCACTTAATGGCCTTCTCCTAAGCTGGGTGCTGTGCTCCCTGAGGTCAGGATCCTTGGAGGTTTTGTTCATCACTGTATTTCTGGCCTCTGGAACTTTGCCTGACACTGCAAACGCAAAAAACTATTTCTGGGAGGGAGGGAGAAAGAAAAAAAAGGAGGCAATGAAGGAAGAAGGGACAGGATCAAGGAATGACATGTAATTTTAAGTAATAATCGAGGTACTTAATGTCTAAATAGTATAATTTGATAGAGTTATCTTTAAACAGTTTGAGAAAGCTCCAATAACTGATGCTCCCAGGATGATGGTCATGCAACGGGAACATGGCTTAGGTAATAGAGTGTGAAATGCACTGTAAACTTTTAAAAAATAAGAAAATAAGAATTCATGGGGGATATCGGCTTACCACAGACAGGATCTACGTTCTGACCACTAGAAATGAATAAATCTTCTGAAATAACTGAAATGATATAAGATTAGATGAAGATAAATACAGATTATGTTGTATCCACCCACATGTAGTAGCTTCCTACACTTCTGGAGAATTTTGTAAAAAAGTAAATTAATATAAAGAATACAGCCATACTAGTCAGTGCTGTATTAGCATAAAATCATTTGATTCAAGAGTCGGAGGGGAGGGGTTAGCCCTCATAATCCCATAAACCATAAACTGGGTTGCAGTTTCCTCACCTGAGAAATGAAACTGGTGAATTGATTATTTTTGAAGCCATCTGAGCTATAAATTTCTTTGATTTTAGCACTAATTTTAAATTTTAGTGAGAGTGCCAGTAAGACAGCAATGATGAATAGTGTGTCCTCTTAATATACAAAGACTTTCATGGTACTAATTCTCCGTGGCTGCTAAGGGAAGTTATAAAATTCAGGATTTAAAATGTAACAAAATAGTTCAAGGCTTTAGCAAATTTTTTCAGCTCTCAGTTTTATGTGCATAATACCACTTTGGGTTTGTTTTCTTTTCTCCATATGATATAAGTAATTGCATTTGTCTGCTTGAAACAAACTACCCAATTAAACTAGAAATGTTAGGCTTGGACAAATGAATTGTGGATCTGATATGTGGCCTTAGAAACCAAAAACTCTCAAGCAAGATGGTCCTATGGATGCAGGTGACCCTGCCTGATTACCACAGTAGTGATACCTGGCAATGTGTAACACAGGGTTACACATAACCTTATTTAACTCTCACCCTAATCCTTTAGAGTAGAAATTCTTACTCTCATTTTTAAGATAGGAAAATTGGGGAGCACCCGGGTGGCTGAGTCGATTAAGCCTCAACTCTTGGTTTCGGCTCATGTCATAATCTCAGGACCATAGGATGGAGCCACACGTCTGGCTCTGTGTTCGGCATGGAGTCTGCTTGTCCGTCTACCTCTGTGCCCTCCCCCACACTCTCTCTCTAAAATAATAAATAAAATCTTAAAAAAAAAAAAAGACAGGAAAACAAATTCAGAGAGCTTAAGTAACTTGACCGCGATTATACAGCCAACAAATGGTGAAACTGGGCTTTGACTCCAGGTCTAAACCTCTGCCCTTAACCAGTACGTGCCCTGTCTCCGTGCTCTGTCACATGATCTAGCGGAATGAAGAGTAAAGAAAAAAGCCAGAGAAATGGGACTCAAATTGCTCATAAGGTCTGTTATGGATTTGAATATTTATGTCCCCGCCCCCCAATTCATATACTGAAACCTAATCCCCCACATGATGATATTAAGAGGTGGGGCCTTTGGGAGGCAATTGGGTCACTAAGGTAAGGCCCTCATGAGTTGGATTAGGCCTTTATAAAAGAGACACCAGGAAGGTCCCTTGTTCCATCTCCCAAGTGAAGACACAGAAAGAAAGTGGTCGTGTATGAATCAAAAAGTTGTCCCACATCAGACACCAACTCTGCCAACACCTTGGTCTTGGACTTTCAGTCTCCAGAACTGTGAGAAGCAAATCTTTGCTGCTTAAGCCATGGCTGCTCCAGTCTATGGCATTCATTATAGCAGCCTGAGTGGAGAAGACAGGATTCTTGGACCACTGCTGAAAGGCACTTAAGCAGCATGTATCTAAGAAGGGCAGACACAGGTCCCACAGGGCCACCCCAGTCAAGTGTCCCTTCAGAGGAAGATCCATAATCACCTTCTGGAATATTACCAAGTTGCCACATCATAGGGAGGCAAGGCTCTATTAAATGTTCTTCCCTAGAAATGGTACATAACGCTTCTCCTCACAGTTCATTGATCAAAATTTGTCACATGACCCCCCCCCCCCCAACCACAGACAGCCAAGAAGCCAATCTTATCATGGAAGAAGGAAAACTATAAATATTTGGGAGATCACACTAATGATGACCACAGTAACTATAGCACCAAGTCACGTGAGTTGTGACCGACGTGTGTAAAACGTGCCATCGGAGCATAAAGAAGGGTATTGGAGGAACAAAGAAGGTTCCATAAAAAAGGTGATACTTGGGCTGGCCTGTAAGATACTGGAAAGATTCACGTTGCAAAGATAAATGGGAAAAGGGTATTCCAGGAGAAAGAAAGGAACTACAAAATAGACTCCTGGTGTACAGGCACCCTCCATGCTCAGAAAAACAGGGAAACGGGGGTGAAGACACAGCAGAAATGTCTACATTGTGTTGTACTTAGGAATCATCTGAAGAGCTCAGAGCTCCCCAGCCCCAGATACAGTGATTCTGCAGATTATGAGCAGGACCTAGGTCAGCCGTCTCCTTTCTCCACGCCACGGTGTGGTTCCAATGCAGGAAGTCCATGGACGTCCCACATTGTGAGATATACTAAAATAGAAAGTGTGAGGAGAAGTGACTGGTGAGGGTCTAGAAAGGAAGCATTAGCTCCAGAACCAGAGGGCCCAGTTGTCCTAGCTAGAGAACTGTCCTTACACTTCTGGGAGGGGAAATAATTAGTATGTTTAACTAGAGGAGATTTTTTAGAGCTGTTGGTGGCAATATAAAGGGAGGGCTGGGACAAGAAGACACTGAAATGAGGACAACGCCCTGAGGAAGCTCCCGCATTAACTGAGTGTATTGTTAGTGAGGACCTGCACCCTCACTAATTTAAAGCTCGCAGACCCATTATTTAAAAAAAACAATAGCAACACCAACAATTCTTGATAACTTAGACTCATGAAAGCTTTTTTATAAGAGACGAGTATTTTATCACTGGCATTGCACGCGGTGGGGGTGGGGATCAGACTTTTAGTCTGTTTTATGGGTATTTGAAATTCTCTCCAGACAATGCATGTCGTTATTGACTGCCTTGGGAGTGGACTGCTCCCATCACCTCACCTTAGAGTGCCTGGCGGCGGGGGGGGGGGGGGGGGGGGACCAGACCATGTCAAGGAGCTTCAAAAATCTATACACCCGCCACCACAATCAAAATAGAAAACATTTTCACGAGTCCAAACGGTTCTCTGTGTCTCTTCCCCAATCTCCAGCCCTGGACTTAGCAACCACGGGTCTGCTTTTCATCTATAGATTTGATTTGTCTTGTCTAGATTCATATTAAGGAATCGGACAACACGTATTCTTCTGTGACTGGCCGCTTTGCTCAGTACAGTTGAGGTTCATCCATGGTGATCATCCATTTTACTGCCAAGCAAAATATACCACAACTGTTTGATCACCTGTTGATGAACGTTTGGGTTGTTTCCAGTTGGAGGCTGTTTTATGAATAAAGCTAATTTGCACACATTTTTGTGTAGACGTGATTTCGCTTTTTAGGGGGAGGGAGTGGTAAAAACCCAAGGCTCCTAAAATTGCTGGGTCGTATGGTACGTATATGTTTAGCTTTATAAGAAACTTCCAAATTGTCTTCCAAACTAGTGCCATTCTATATTGCCACCAGCAGCGTATAGGAGTCCTAGTCGCTTCACGTCCTTGTCAACATCTGGTATTAGAATTTTTATTTTTAGCCATTCTGGTGGATGTAATGGTATCTCATTATTGCCCCTTTCCTCTCACTGTTAAGTTTTCATCAAATTAGGGAATGATACCAGATTGTACCAGTTCTTTTGTTAACACTCTCAGATCCCAAATGCAGCTAAAGGAAGAATTAAAATGGAGACTGTTTATAAAGATAACATATTTATAATATAAATATATATAATATATATAAAACATATATAAATAATATATATTATATATATAAGATATATATATAATATAAATATGTTATCTTTAATAACATTGAGTTTGGTAGTAACCCGTTCAGTAGTAACGGGCGTAGACTCAGGGCTTTAATGATGAAAGAAAAACAAAATTCTATGCACTACATTTTGGTCAACTCTGTATCTTACCTCATACTTATATGCAAAGAAAAGACTATTCCTGAAGTTCTGCAACACTTCCTTTTCCTAACAAATGTATAAATATCTTACATAAAGAATTTGCTTTTCTCAATAGGGCTTCTTTTCTATATTCCAGGTAAGTTGTTTTTTATTTGAACTAAGATTAACATACAAAAGAAATTTCAGAGAAAAATGAAGGGACACACCACATAATTCTTTTAGATTAGGAAGCAGTTTTCTAAGAAAGATCCAAACCCAACTGCTCCAGAGTGAGGCAGAAAGTAGAGCTGCAGTTATACAGCTATAAATTGGCCAGGGCATTTTATTTATCTAGTAACTAAGTTAACACTTATCAACCTGTTCATGGAAGGCACTATAGTTTTTAAAGAATCATATGCTTAGTTGAAGATGATGATTTAATTCCTGGGGAAAACATATCCGTGCACACACACACACACACACTCCAATACATGCTCAGCCAACATCACTTAAGTCTAGGTATGGGTTTGCACAATTCTGGGTTCAAACATCTGCATTTAAAGCCTGCATTTAGACACAACAGGAGTATAAGTTATTGGAATAGGTAAAAAAAAAAAGCAGCATAAGCTAATTGAGATATTAATAAGTAGTGTACAGAAGCAGAAATACTCATTTCTTCAATAGCATAAATATGGCAACTCTTTTCTTCTACTTGAATATATGCCTTTTATCCTACCTGTAAGTGGGCATATATACTCTTAGAAATTTAAAGCTGATGATAGAGTGGAAGTAACTACAAAAACTATCTAGTCCAACAACCTCATTTTCCAAATTGGAACTGAAGCTCACGTCAGTTAAGTGATTTGTCCCAAGTCCCTTCTGTAGTTACAGGGACAGTTGGATCCAGAATCCAGATTTCCATTGCTCAATCTACGATACCTTCCTGTGTCCCATGCTGGCTAAAAGAATTGGAGTACAAAGATTTAAAAAAATAAGCATACATATTTATAAAAACATTTAAATACATGTGATTTCCTAATAGCTTCGTAAAATGTAAGTGAAAATTTCTAAAAAGAGCTAAAGTTACTTCCAGATGGCATTAATTTACTCGTCCCCAAGTCTCCATGATTTAAAAAAAAAAAAAATGAGGACGTCAGGGTGAAGAGTTCCCTTTTCTCAAAAATTACCTGGAAAGGAGTCCTACACCATCTCCAACTTTCTAACACTGTTACTTCAATAAAGAAATTAATTCTTCTTTGCAATCAAACATTACCAAAAAATGTATAGTATCGCTCTTTGCATCCTGAGTGAACTCATGGGTCTTGTCCTCCTGCATTCAAGAATATGTGGGGGATACAAAGAGATCAACGTCCTACAAAGCCCAAGACTGACAAGTAAAGCAGATAACAGGAGGATGATCTTTGAGAGGATTCCCGTGAATCTAAATTTTCTAATTTGGGATCAAATGAATAGTCCTGAATTAAATGATTTTTCTCATGTCTCCCACCTGACATTCCACACAGCCCAGGTCCCTTCACAATTTGGCTCAAATTTCCTGGAAATCCAGCCGAAATTCAATCTTGGCTTGTGAATCTTGGCAAAGGATCGTGCTGGCCGCTCCAAGCTCCCCCCAGCCAGCAGCATGCACTCTTTTCCCTCTGGAGGACCCAAGGGGCACAGTTTTACTGTGTGTTTGTGTTGGTTAGCCTTCTCAAGCCCAGGGTGACGTCTCTTTTCCCAAGTTCCAGGTCTACCATTCCCTGATGTTGCTTACCCCACCCTGAGGAAAAATAAAAATCTTGGGGCCATACTAACAGCAAAAACTTCTACAGCATCCTCCAATGTGGCCTGTTTAATCTTGGGCTTCTTCTTCCCCTGCCAGTGCCATCTGGGCAGCACTCTTCATGGTTCCACCATCCTTTGACATGACTGCCCCACACACCCCTTTAGCTACTCTTCCCTTTAATACCTCATGACACCAGGGGGTGAGAGACTCTATAAAGTATATTGTTCCTATTTTATCAGTTGGAGATTCCTGTGATGAGTTAAAGTAGTTTTCTATCTCCATGCATAAGGAATTCCAATCAGTGAAATTTTGAGAAACTTAAAACTTTCTTTTCAAAATATAACCTGCTATCATCTCAAATTAATAGGTGCATTTAGAACAATTGTTATTGTAAATTTGTAATTGCATTAAATCCTGAAGTGACTTTATAAATGTGAGGATTCTAAAATCCATGGTAAATAAATATATAAATAAAATAAAAATTCATGGTTGGGGCTCCCATGTGGCTCATGATCAGGTCATGATCTCAGGTCTTGGGATCGAGGCCTGCACTGGGCTCCCTGCTCAGTGGGGAGTCTGCTTCTCCCTCTCTTCCTGCCTCTCCCCCCACTTATGCACACACTTTCTCTCTAATAAATAAATAAAATATTTTTAAATCAAATCCATGATAAATCAAGCAGGTAAAAATACTCAAAAAACCTGGCGTAGAAGAAGGGGAGAAATTGCTATATTTTAAAAGCATAAAAAAGCTGTATAAGTAAAGCATTTCTGTCCTGACATAGAACTCAGTAGGTGGACTGTGAATTTTTTTAAATCCAAAAGAAGTAAGAATTTAATAAATTCTAAGAAAAATTCAAATCAGATTACTTGTTTATTAACAGATAAGTAGTCATCTGTCTCATAGCATGCACTAATCAAATCATAAAAGACTCTTAAAGAGAACAAACTGAGGGTTGCTGGAGGGGAGATGGGGGGATGGGGTAACTGGGTGATGACTACTAAGGAGGGCCCTTGTTGGGATGAGCACTGGGTGTTATATGTAAGTGATGAATCACTACTTTCTACTCCTGAAACAATATTACGCTACATGTTAACTAGCTAGAAGTTAAATGAAAAATTTGGAAAAAAAAAAAAAGAATACAACTCGACACCCAGAAAGCAGATAATCCCAATTAAAAAATGGACAGAAGACATGTACAGGCATTTCCCCAAAGAAGATCTATGGGACTGACAGACACATGAAGATGCTCAATATCACTGACCATTAAGGAAACAAAAATCAAAACCACAATAAGATATCACCTCAAACCTGTCAGAATGGGTAATATTAATAACACAAACAACAGGTGTTGGCAAGCATGTGGAGAAAAGGGAACCCTCCTACACTGTTGGTGGGAGCGCAAACTGGTGCGGCCACTCTGGAAAACAGTGTGGAGGGTCCTCAGAAAGATAAAAATAGAGCTACCCTATGACCCAGCAATTGTACTACTGGGTAGTTACCCAAAGGAATACAAAAATACTAATTCAAAGAAATGCATGCACCCCGATGTTTATAGCAGCATTATCTACAATAGCCAAATTATGGAAAGAGCTGAGGGCGCCTGGGTGGTTCAGTCGGTTAAACATCTGCCTTTGGTTCAGATCATGATCCTGAGGTCCTGAGATTGAGCCTTGCATCAGGCTCCCTGCTCACTGGGGAGTCTGCTTCTCTGTCTCTGTCTCTCTCTCTCTCTTTCCCCCTCTGTCTCTCCTCCTGATCATGCTCTGGCTCTCAAATAAATAAAATCTTAAAAAAAAATTTATCAAAGGAACCCAAATGTCCATCAACTGATGAGTGAACAAAGATGTAGCAGATCTACAAAATGGAATATTACTCAGCCACAAAAAAGAATGAAATCTTGTCATTTGCAACAGTGTAGATGGAGCTAGAGACCATAATACTAAGTGAAATAAGTCCGCTGGAGAAAGGCGAGTACTGTATCATTTCACCCATATGTGGAATTAGAGAAACAAAACAGATGATCTCAGGGAAGTAAAAGAGGGAGGGGGCAAACCAAGAAACAGATTCTTAACTGTATTTCTTAAACTCTATTCTTAATTATAGAGAACAAATGGATGGTTACCAGAGGGGAGGTTGTTGGGTGATGGGTTAAATGGAAGATGGGAATCCAGGAGTGTACATGTTGTGATGAGCACAGGGAGTTGCACAGAAGTGTTGAATCACTAAATTGTACAACTGAAACTAATAGTACATTGCACGTTAATGAGCTGGAATTTAAATAAAAACTTTCAAGAAAAAGGAAAAGAGGAAATTTTTCTCTTAACTCAGAGTAGATTTGATCTTCATAAGTATAAAGGCTTACCCAAAATCTAAAAGGATGAGCTGATTATATATGACTTCAGGAGGGTGAGAATAAATAAACTTATGGGTGTCAAAATCAACCGTAAGCAAAATACAATGACAAAAATACCGGAGAAGTATCTATAGCTCACTTAATAGCAATGTATATGCGAGCTAGCTAGTCAAGTAGATAGATAGTTAATATATATGAATGATTTTTATAAATCAAACAGAAAACAATGAAAAACATGAGCTTAATATGGGCAAAGGATACCTATAAGGAAATTCATAAAAATATTAAAATGGCCCATAAACATATGAAATATGTACAATCAAGGGGTCAGTGGGTATAAGAACCTAGTATTTCAAGGACATAAAATCAAGAAACAAATCATTCACATGCTAAATTTACAAATATTAAAGAAAAGTCCAGTGTTGATGATGTAGAAATAGGCTTTCTCATCCATTATTACTTTGAGTTTAAACTGGTGATTTCTGAAAATAAATTCAGAAATATGCATGAAGAGCCTTAAAAGCGTCATATTCTTTAACCTAGATATTCAACTGCTAGACATTAGGCCTAAGACAATAATAAAAAAGCATGCAAATGGGTAGGTACAGAGATGCTCATCACAACAGCATAACTGATGAGGGGCTGGCTTTTCAAAATAAAGATACGTGGGCAAATTAGTGCAAGGAGGAGGCGGTAAAGGCTCCTGCTCCAAACATCTATTTTAATCCACAGTCCTATTTCTTTGCATTGTTATTATTAAAAATGTCAACGTTACGAGGATGGCCCTGATTAAGGCCAGATCATACAGAAAGATGATATATAGGATCAGGTTTGGAATCAAGGGGAAAAAGCCCTACGTTCAGACCACGTCAGCTCCAGATCTCTGAGATTTCAGCATTGGCTCCACAGACACTGCCCACCTGGACTACAGGTAGACGTTCACCACCAGGGAGGCGCGGGGACCTCCTGGCCCGCAGAGGACTGCATGCTTCCTTCCAGTCTATGCAACGAGGATGACCTTTCTTCCACTTTGCTGGAGACAGTCCTGGTTTACCCCCGTTGTCTGGGTGTAAATGGTTAACGGGCACTTCCTTCTACTCTCAAAAGGGCCACATTATTTGGAGGATAGATTACATGTTACTCTAATGACTCATTTACTTTAATTAAATAAATTCCACTTATTTCAATTAAATACTGCTTGGGCGCAACGGAACATGTCGAAGGGCATCGAATGAAATAGCTCCGTAGGACGCGTCACAGGGTCTGCTAAGGGTGCTGCCCATCGTCTCACCGTGTTCTCTTTGTGACCCCCAGAGAGGCGCTTGTCTCTGGCCCCGTGTGCAGTGCAACCGGGCTCCTCTGGGGTGTCTGCTGTACCTCTGTCTCCTTCCATCCAGTTGCAGAACTGGTCCTTCGTCTTCCTTTGTGTTTAGCCATCACTAGATACCTGGTACATGTCACTAGATACCTGGCACCTGTCGCTAGATACCTGGCACCTGTTGATAGATACCTGGTACCTGTCACTAGATACCTGGTACCCATCACTAGATACCTGGTACCTGTCACTAGATACCTGGCACCCTTGCTAGATACCTGGTACCCGTCACTAGATACCTGGTACCCATCACTAGACACCTGGCACCTGTCACTAGATACCTGGCACCCATTGCTAGATACCTGGTACCCATCGCTAGATACCTGGTACCCGTCGCTAGATACCTGGTACCCATCGCTAGATACCTGGCACCCGTCGCTAAATACCTGGCACCCATCGCTAGATACCTGGCACCCATCGCTAGATACCTGGCACCCGTCGCTAGATACCTGGCACCCATCGCTAGATACCTGGCACCTGTCACTAGATACCTGGTACCCATCGCGACCCTCACCTTCAGGCTCTGAGTTCCAGAGACGAGTTCATTAGGTCTGTCATTGACCATTTAAACTGCCCTTCAAGTTGAAAATTCTTGTTTTTTTCATCTCATGGATTGAAAAATAGCGAAGGCATCATCCGGCGCACCCCCCCAGTCACCACTCAACGGTAGGATTCTGTTCCCCAAGAGACACGGGCTCAGGTAAGAACAGGATGGGCATCAGCCACCTGCACGCACAAGGCTCAGGTCGCCTCTGTAGACACCAGCATCTCCCTGACACGGCATTCTCGACAGGTCCCCAGAATTCAGTCACAAAAGGAAACCCAAGGCTTAGCTGTCCTGCTCAGTAGCTGACTGGGGAGTCTCTTCCTATAACTAGTGTCTCCTCTTTGCTTCTTTATGTAAGACAGTTGGGGGGGGGGCTTCTGGAGCCCCAGAAAGCTGCTGCTCCAAACAGCAAATACAGACGGTTCACACCACAAAATACCACAATTTCCTTTTCCTTCCTGCCATGTGCACTGAGCATCACCATGTCCTCATAGAGTCACACTTTAAATATGACATAATCAATCTTTGCAGCTTTTCTGTAGCTCTAAAACTATCCTAGAGTAAAAAGTTTATGTTTGAAAAAGGACAGTGTCTTTTCTAAAAACAAAACAAAACCTCGCTGTTAATGCTGCTAAACAAAGACGGGCAGTGCTCCATCCTCCAGGCACATGGTGAGATGGCGCTTCCCGGACCTCGCACTCGGGGAGGCCACCTGACAACCGCGGCCGCCAATTAGGCCGCAGGTATTCCTGGCATTGCAGGGACGTCCTGCTGCAGAACACCGCTTTCCCTCCACCCCGGTGACTGAGAATGTTCTAGCAAGGGGAGGGTCCACCACCCTGGGTCTTGAGGGATGACAAGACAGGAATAGAGCCGAAGTCCTAGCTGACCGTTGATGGACGTGCAGCACAACCATGATAAGAACTACTATTTTCCAAGTCACTGAGCTCTGAGATCTTTTTTCCCACATCAGAATGGAGCATACTCTGATGTAACGCACGAGACTTTTAGGACAGAATGGTGAAATCCAAGTTTACTTAAGAGCACTCTGCGTGCGTGTATGTTTACGTGTGGGGAAATTTATTAAATGGCCCCTTACGCACTATAGGAGGACTACAGGATGGCTGCACTTGACTGAAAGAGTTCAGGTTGATGTCTTGTCCCGCAGTAATTAATTATCCAGGGCAGCCCTGGTGGCTCAGCGGTTTAGCACCTGCCTTCAGCCCAGGGTGTGATCCTGGAGACCCCGGATTGAGTCGCACATCAGGCTTCCTGCATGGGGCCTGCTTCTCCCTCTGCCTGTGTTTCTGCCTCTCTCTCTCTCTCTCTAGCTCTATCTCTCTGTCTCTCATAAATAAATAAATAAATAAATAAATAAATAAATAGATAAATAAATAAATAAATCCTTTAAAAAAAATTATCCAGTTGTCTCTCACCTTCAGAAGTGCCCCAGGTTACACAACAAATGACACAGTCACGCTAGGACCACCGCTGACCTCCAGCAAGTGTAGGAGAATTCATCCCATGCGATTCGGACGCAAACTTCAATATACATTCCCATCTTATTTTCCCAACTTTATTTTCATTTTCCTTCATTTCTTCAATTTATTCAAAAATCTCTCATTTTGCTATAATGCTTGTACCTTTCAAAATTCTTAACGGGGAACAAACTAATATAAACCATTTATTTTAATTTATTGATTTTATATCATTTAAAATCCAATTATTAAAAATCAATTTGTTTTCAAATGCATTTGGAGAATTAAAATGGCTTTCTTCCTTTTAATCCTGTGGCACAGTCTCCATGTAATATCATTGCCCTTCCCGTTCAAGAAAAGCAGCCCATTCTGATGACTGATTAGCCCTGAGATCAACGAGATCAAGCGTTATGAACCTTATATCAGTCAGGGCTTCTCATTGCAAGCAACAGAGGCAAATGGTGGCTAAATTAAGAAGAAAAAGAAATCAGGAAGGTACCACGTAACTAACAGAATCTTTAGATCTTGAAACTAAGTAGCCATGTAAAATCCTCCAAAATCTAGAACCTTGTTCAGTAAGGAAACAGCTTCCACTGATTGGCCCTGCAGCCCTAAAAAGAAAGCTCTTTTTCTTTACTTCCTGAGTTATAAGCTCCTAAATAAAATTCTACTACAGGTATCCACGACTGATATCTTGGGTACTTGTGTTCTCCTGTAAAGAGGGCTGGAAAGCAAAAATCTAGCATTTTCAGCAACTATAGTAAGAGACAGCCCCATCAAGACATATAGGACGGGGAATTAAACAAATATCCTCTTGACATTTTACGAAGGGTTTAGACGCTGAACCAGAATGAATGAGGAGCCAAAGTAAATGACAAATGTCTATTTTAGGCAACTAAATTCAACACAGAAATACAAGTGACCATTACAGTGCTCAGACATGTGGCTCCGATCTACTGTTTGGGCCAAATATCCCATCCTATCCTTTCCGGTGCGCTGAGACCACAGCCACTATTTGAAAGGCCTGATGCATTCATCCACTTGACACCAATCTGCCAATTCTTCCTTCACTAATGACTCTATAGAAAATGACGAAAATGATAGCAAATATCCTTCTTCCCGGTCACAAAAAAATCGAATAGGATCTCCATCTATAGATGACACATCAGCCATTCTTTCTATTTAAATTCTATCAACATATACCGTATTATTAGTTTCCGAGGTGGAGGTCAGTGATTCATCAGTCGCAGATAACACCCCGTGCTCATCCCGTCAAGTGCCCTCCTTCACGCCCATCACCCAGTGACCTCCTCCCACCACCCCCTCCCCTCTGGCAACCCTCAGCTTGTTTCCTAGAGTTGAGAGTCTCTTATAGTTTGTCTCCCTCCATGTTCTTATTTTAGTTTTCCCTCCCTTCCCCTATGATCCTCTGTTTTGTTTCTTAAATTCCACATATGAGGGAAATCATAGGGTATTTGTCTTTCTTTGAATGACTGGTTTTGTTTAGCATAATACCCTCTAGTTGCATCCATGTCCTTGCAATGGTAAGATTTTCATTTTTTGGAGGGCTGAGTAGTATTCCATTGTGTGTGTGTGTGTGTGTGTGTGTCTATATACACATGTATATATCACGTCTTCTTTATCCATTCATCTGTCGATGGACCTCTGGGCTCCTTCCATAGTTTGGCTTCTGTGGACACTGCTGCTGTAAACATTGGGGTGCAGATGCCCCTTGGGGTCACTATGTTTGCATCCTTTGGATAAATACCTACTAATACAATTGCTGGATCCTACGGTTGTTCTATTTTTAACTTTTTGAGGAGCCTCCACACTGTTTTCCAACTTGCATTCCCACCAACAGCGTAAGAGGGCTCCCCCTTCTCCACATCCTCTCCAACTCTGTTGTTTCTTGACTTGTTAACTGTAGCCATTCGGACAGGTGTGAGGGGGTATCTCGCCGTGCTTTGGATTTATATTTCCCCGATGCCAGGTAACGTGGAGCATTTTTTCACGTGTCTGTTGGCCAAGTGTAGGTCTTCTTCGGAGAAATGTCTGTTCATTTCTTCTGCCTGTTTCTTGCCTGGGATTATTTGTTCTTTGGGTGTTGACTTTGATAAGTTCTTTATAGATCTTGGATACTAACCCTTTATCTGATAAGACATTAGCAACTATCTTCTCCCATTCTGTAGGTTGTCTTTTGGTTTTGTCAACTGTTATCTTTGCTGTGCAGAAGCTTCATCTTGTTGAAGTCCTAATAGTTCATTCTTGCCTTTGTTTCCCTTGCCTCTGGAGACCTGTCTAGGCAGGAGTTGCTGTGGCTGAGGTCAAAGAGGTTGCTGCCTGTGTTTTCCTCTAGGATTTTAATGGATTCCTGCCTATATTTAGGTTTTTCATACATTTTGAGTTTATCTTTGCGTATGGTGTTAGAAAATGGTCCAGTTTCATTCCTCTGCATGTGGCTGTCCAATTTTCCCAACACCTTTTTTGAAGAGACTTTTTTCCATTGGATATTCTTTTCTGCTTTGTTGAAGATGAGTTGACCACAGAATTTTTAAAGATTTTATCTGTTTCTTTGAGAGAGAGAGAGAGAGACAAAGACACACACACACACACACACACACACACACACGGAGAGAGTGTGCGCACACACAGGCAGGGGAGAGGGAGAAACAGGCTCCCCACTGGGCAGGGAGCCCAACCAAGGTCTCCATCCCAGGACCCTGGGCACTCTCCATTGACCCCCTACTCCTAGACCTAGGCAACTACTAATTTACTTTTACTCTCAATAAATTTGCCAATTGTGGACATTTCATATACATGGAATCATAAAACATGTGCTCTTTGTAACTGGCTTCTTCTACTTAGCATGATGTTTTCAAGGTTTGTTCATATTGTAGCATTTATTCTTTTTATGGTCAAATAATAGTTCACTGTATGACTATACCATATTTTATTTATTCATTCATCAGTTGATGACTCATTGCCACTTCTTTTTCACCTTTGTGAATAACACTGTTGTAACTAATTAGGTCCTAGTTTTTAGTGTAAATGCATGTTTTCATTTTTTTTTTTTTGAGCATATACTTAAGAATGGAATTGCTATGCCTTATGATAACTCTGTTTAATCTTTTGAGGAACTGCCAGACTGCTTCCCAAAGTGGCTGCACCATTTAACACCCCCACCAGCAGTGTATGAGGACTCCCATCTCTCTGTATCCTCACCAACACTTGTTATTATCCATCTTTCTGATCATAGTCATCCAAGTGGGTGTTAAGTTGAAACTCATTGTGGTTTTGATTTGCGTTTCTTTGACAACCAATAATATCGAGCATCTTTTCATGTGTTTATTGACCATTTGTGTATCTTTCTTGGGAAAACGTCTATTAAGATCTTCTGATTTTTGATTGAGTTGTCTATCACCGAGTTGTATGAGCTCTTTTTTTACACTCTGTAAACAAGTCCCTTAGCAAATATATGATTTGAAAATATTTTATCTCATTCTATGGATTGTCCTTTTATCTTTTTTATGGTGTCCTTTGAAGCACAAATGTTTTTAATTTTGAAGTTTAGAGTATTTGTTTTTCACTTGTACTATTTCTTCTTTAGTTCTAGAATGTTTCAGTTTTCTAAAAACTTAATTTTTTTGACATTCAGTTGTTCACAGTATTCTCTCAATATCCTCTTTATTTGGGTAAGATCAGTAGTGATGTCCCCTATTCCATTACTAAGTTTTGTGATTTGATTATTCTTTTAGGTTTCATTTATGTTCTCTATTTTTTTCTTTTTTCTATTTAATTAATTTCCACCCTAACCTTTATTATTTCCTTCTGCTTGCTTCAGATTTAGTTTTTCTTCTTTTTCTTAAGGTGAAAGTTTCGGTAATTCATTTGAGATCATTTTCTTTTTTAATGTAGGGATTTCTAGACATATATTTTCCAGTAAGCACTGCTTTTAGGTGCAATCCATACATTTTCATAAGTTGTAGCTTCATTTCCATTCATCTAAGAGTATTTTCTAAATTTCCTTGTAATTTTGTGTGGGCCTGTTGATTATTTAAAATCATATTCATTAATTTCCATACATTTTTGAATTCCTAAATTTCTTTTTGTTATTGATTTCTAAATTCATTCCATTATCACCAGAGAGCACACTTTGTATGATTTGAATACTTTTAAATTTATTGAGGATTATTTTTGACTCACTGTGTGATCTACCCTGAAGAATGCTGAATACATACTTGCAAGGAATACGTATATATTCTATCATTGTTGGATAGGGTGTTCTACAGATGTTTATTAGTTACGGTTGGTTTATAGTGTTGATCTTCTGCTTGTTTGTTCTATTCATCATTGCAAGTGGGGTATTAAAGTATACAGATAATACTATTCAATCGTTTCTTTCTTTAGTTGTTAATTTTTTTTGAAATCTTTTTTTTTAAGATTTTATTTATTTATTCATGAGAGACATAGAGAGAGAAGCAGAGACACAGGCAGAGGGAGAAGAGGGCTCCCTGCAGGGAGCCCAATGCAGGACTTGATCCCAGGACCCCAGGACCCCGACCTGAGTTGAAGGCAGACACACAACCACTGAGCCACCCAGGTGCCCCAGTTCTGTCAGTTTTTGCTTCATATATTTTGAGGCTTCGTTGTTAGGTGCATATATAACTGTTTTATCTTCCTAATGGATTGACACTTCTGTCATTATAAAATGCCCCTCTATCTCCAGCAATAATTTTGTTTTTAGTCTACTTTGTCTGGTACTAGTATAGCCACCTTTTTTACAGTTGTTGCTTGCATGATATATATTTTCATGCTTTTGTTTTTAAGTTTATTTATTTATTCATGAGAGACAGAGAGGGAAGCAGAGGGAGAAGCTGGTTCCTCGCAGAGCAGGGTATCCAATGCGGAACTCAATCTCAGGACCCTGGGATCATGACCTGAGCTGAAGGCAGACGCTCAAGTGACTGAGCCACCCAGCCACCCCTATTTTCATACTCTTTACATGCAAATGCTTTGTGGATTTGGACTATCTAGTATCATTTCCAGTATAGTCTTACTCCATTTACCTCTGTTGTGCTATTAGCAAGTACATTACATTTCCTTATGTCACAGGGCCAATAATACAATTACATAAATGCTATTTTATACAATTGTTTTTCAATTGGTTAAGAGAAGAAAGGAAAAAATATGTATTTATTTTTGTGGTCAGTTAACAGTAAATCCACTCAGTTTTTGTTTTTCAGGCAATGTCATTATTTCATCTTCATTTGTAAGAGATGTAGTTTTTTCCATCCTTGGTTGACAGTTTTTTCTTTCAGCACTTTGAATGTCACCCAACTGCTGCTTGGCCTCCAGTGTGTCTGATGAGAAGTTAGATGTTTATCTTATCAGGATTTCCTTGTGCATTTCAAGTCATTTATCTATTACTATTTCCAGTATTTTCTCTATCTTTAGCCTTCAACATTTTTACAATGATGTAAAAATGGGTGTGGCTCTCTTTTGATTCAGCCTATGCAGTAAGTTGAATTTCCTGAATGTATACTGTTTTTCACCAAATTGGGGAAAATTACAGCCCTTACATTTTCCAATATTTTTCTGTTCCTTTTTTTCTCCTCTCCTTCTAAGACTCTCGTTATGCATATGTTGGTGCACTCATTTCCCTGACAATCTGTTCATTCTATATTCCTTTTTCTCTTTATTTTTTAGATTATATAATCTCTATAGGATTATCTTCAAGTTTACTGTTTCCTCTACCAGCTTAACTCTACTCTTGAGCCCTTCTAGTGAATTTGTCATTTAACTTATTGTACTTTATAACTCCAGAATTTCTCTCTGGTTCCTTTCTATAATTTATATATTTATATTCCTTATTTGATGAGATATTTAGACCATTCTTTTTAAAGAATGATTTCTTTATAATAGCCACTTTGAAGTCTTTGCTAAGACAGACACTTGGGTCATTTCAAAGGTAGTTTCTAATTGGTGCTTTATTTTCTGTGTTAATTTTTTATTTTTTTTCTGCATGTCTCATTAATTTGTTTTGAAAACTGGACATTTTAGAAAATATATTGTAGAACTCTGGATACTAATGCCCTCTTCTCCTCAGGTATTGTTTTTGTTGTTGTTTGTGTATTTGTTTGTTTAATAAATTCCCCAAACTAATTAAGTGAAGTCTACTTTTCCAAAAGTATGCAGTCTCTGATGTCATGCTTCAATGTACATGAAGCATGTACTTGGGCATGCTCAGTCACCTTGATTTGATAGTGGTTTATCAGAGCTCTCTTTTATTGTCTCTTTACCTGATATTTCTATTAAGCTATCTGTTGTGTTGGTATCACACTTAGCTGTAAGCTCCTACTAACTGCCAGGTGACTGCACTGTGTTTTAAATAATGCCATAGGGCATAAATTTCTCCATAGTTTGATTCCATTAAATTTGTGCTCCTTTGCAGTGGCAATCTTTGAAGCTAGTCTTTGAGGTTTGTTCTGAAGGGTCTTTTTAGCTATCTTTTTCCTTAGTTCTATCCGCCAAACGTCTAGCTGGTTTATAGTTTAGCTCGCTGCTCTCAAGATCAACTGGTTATCACCATAACTTCTATTGTTTTTGAGAATACGCTTAGGCATAAACTTCCATACTCAGTTTCATGTAATAAAGTCAGTTCCTTTGGAGAGAGCTTGATGTTCTCTCTTCTTATGGCCTGCTCTCTCTTTGGCAAAAACATCTGCACCACTGTTCCAACGCTTAGGGTGAAGACAGTGACCCAGTTCTGTCCAATGACACCCCTGGCTCATGAACAGGGTGTTAGGCTAGGGCAGCAGCCTCCGGTCTTTTCAGCATGTCTCAATCCGTGGAAAAGCCCCACCCTGTAAGATTGGACAAGGACACTCAGGGTACTAGTATTCTTGGCCTGCCATGCCTGGGGTAGTGCCTTTATTGTCTCCTGAGTTCCAGGTGAATGTTGCTAACCATGCAACATTATTCCCACTGATTCCAGATATAGCCTCAGAATCTTTCTCAACATAGTGTTCGTGTCATCTATGCACTGTCAACAAGGGCCTAGATTCAATAACCGTGATGTTGTTTCCAGGTACTTGGTGCTATGTTCAGTAAAACTGCTATTATCCATGCAGTATTTCTTCATGGAGTGGCAAACCTCATAAAGGTAAATTCCTTCATAAAATATGAAGGGTATGATATGAACATGATATAAACTATCCTGCTGTTCTCAGTTTCTCTTACTGACGTCATGTTTAAACCATCTCACTTTCTTTATGTTGTTTGCCTGTCAATACTAACTTATCAGAAAATCCTTCTTTTAAGTTCTATAACAAATGTTTTGGACATTAAGAAAGCCTACTAGAAAAAAGATAGTAAGAAGCACTTTCCACTCAATGGATTAATAAAGTCAGGGATGTTGTCTAAGTAAGGCAATAGAGATGATGATTGATTCATGGTTGTCTGTACAACATGCAGATTTTTAGGAGAAGGCCAAAAAATAGTAATGAGGAATGATGAACAGAGTAAGTGCTTCCTGGGACATAATGTGTCTGTACGTGTCAATTCTGTGCCTTTGTGGTTTTCCATTCAGAAATAGCTGGGAATTGGGACAGTGATCCATTCCATATTATCATAAAGTGGTCAACTTGAAAATTTTTTCACTTATTTAAAAAGAGTTTAGTATCATTCTCTAAACTCTCAAGACACACAAACACTCAGGCCTCAGGACAATATTTTTAACCTACTTCTGTCAAGCTCATACAAACCATTTTTTTCACTTTCAGTATAGTTTAGTGCTCTGATGATGAGTTTTGAGGCTGAAATATGTTTCTCTATTTATTCTGATTTAAAAACAGCTGAAAACACACAAATGGCTCAATTTTTTTTTCCCTTAATTCTTAGGACAGGTCAATGTCTCTAGCCTCAGAAACCTTCAAATTTAACATGATCTAAACCAGTGCTACTCAAAATGTGGTCCACAGACTAGAGCTGGCCCATGGACTATTTGTTATCCATCTGTAAAAAGTACAAAATTGAAAATAAGTGCTTCTAGAGATTTATAACAATTTGACAAAGTAGCTTTATTTGAATCTAATAACAACACATTTGGGATTGATTTTTGGATATCTTTTTGTTTTCATTTCATTTTTTTACGGACTCATTTTTATCATACTTTATAAAAGAATCCATCCATAATAGATTGAAAATAAGCAAACTCAGTGCTTCACCACAGATAATTTGAAATAGCTGAGCACTAGAGTTCATGTCCTCCTCTACCTCTCCACCTATTCTCCTGTGAAAAATAATCGTGACTAATAAATAGAAATTCTCCCATTTGTATTCCCTATAAAATATAGTTATACACCCTGTGTTCATTTTGTATTTCTGGGTAACAAATTACTACAAGTTTAGCAGCTTAAAACAATGCCTGTTTATTAGTTCACAGTCCTTTAGGTCAAAAATCTAGCATAGCATGACTGGGTTCTCTGCTCAATATATCACCTGGCAAAAGTCAAGGTGTTGGCTGGACTGAGTCCTTAATTTGGAGGCTCAAAGGAAAAATCTATTCTCAAGATCATTCTTGTTGTTGGCATACTTTAGTTCCTTGCAGTGATAGGACTGAGGTCCTCCTTCCTGACTGGCTGTCAGCCAGAACCCACTCTCAACTCCTAGACAGTGCCCATAACTTTTTTTTTTTTTTTTTTTTTTGCCTCTTGGCTTCTCTCATCTTTAAGCTAGTAACAGCACATCAAATCCTCCTGCTTCAAGCCTCCGACTTCCTCTTCTGTGCCCCCTGCCACGGGTTGGTCGGGCCCACGTGGATAATCTCCCGACATTGGGGTCAACTGTGCCACGTAACATAACCTAACCATGGAGTAAAAACCATCACATTCATTCTCAGGATGTCACAGCCATGTACTCCATGGGGGGTTAGGGAGGAGGGAATCTTTGAGGCTATCTTAGAATTCTGTCTACCACATGCTCTGCTAAATTTCATATCTGAACTTGGCAATTGTTTCCTTTGAATTCTGTCCAATAAAGACTCTTGACTATTAAAATAACATTCTTTACATAAATCTATGTCTTGTTTGGAGCAGGTCTTTCTCTGTGTAAAATAGGTTAAAATTGTTTAATTTCAATGACCCAAATGATATTGACTAAATACCTCTTGTTTAAAAAAAAAAAAAAGGAACTGCACCTGTGTACTATATATTATAATGTTTGATTTCAATGTCTCAAATTTCACAGGGTGTGAATAAAATAAAATTACTTCTTTAAAAATTCATTTTTGTAAGGCTCAAATATTACTTTTAAAAACATTTCCCATTAAGAATTATTTCAAAGGAATGCCTGTGCTTTCTGCTAATTTATTCTAGATCCATCCTTTTATAACATAAACCAACGACTGTGTGATAAAGCATACCAGTTAGAAATATAAACAGATATAGATAAGTAATGCTTTTCTCTCCTATGAATACAATTTATGTCACTTAAAAGCTGGAATCAAAGGAAACCTATTTTTAGAGATATTTAGAGCTGGGAGATGTAGCAAGCAATAGCAACACTAGCTAATTAAGCCAAATACCATTCATGGTCTCTGTTAGCATTTTAGGGTTCAAGATGAAACAAGATGGAAAAAAGTGTATGATCCCTTGATAAGTATAACTTGCAACAAGTTGGCAAACTAATAGGAATTAAAAGCCAAAAATAGCAGTTTTGCTGTGCAATTTTTTTCACAATGACTTTATAGCTCCACATCCCAACTTGCATTACTCATTTTGTGAAATAAAGAGAAAACTATATTTAAAAAAAAAACTTATTTTAAATAAATTACTCCACCAAATTCACTAGTTTAAAGAAAATATTCCATGGGTTGATGGCTTTTGAGGTTCTATATGGGGAAAAGAGAACCAAATATTATTTGACGCTGAGAATAACACAGACAAATATGAAGTAATAATTGTAGCCAGTGCAACTTAACCGGTGTTTAGTATTGTGGTCGTTTTTATTAAGATGAAAACATCTAAGGTAGTACCTTGTTTTTGAATTCCAGTTTAACATTTTCACTGTTTTTCTATGTTGTTGCTTCTACGTCAAATTCATCTTAATGCAGTCAAGAGACTTCAGGACTACAGTTTCCAGACATAAAGAGCTGACTCCAGTAAACTGTACGTCTTAAAGATTGTGCTTCACCATGGGAAAAGACAGATGTGTGAAGATAGAGTCAATTTTTCACTGGATAAGTTCAGATTCCTGATCCTTGCCTGGTATCTGGATCATTAGTCTTGCTCCAAGAATCAAAGGATCAGGTCAGTTCTGTGCTTATTGATTCCTTGCTCTGACCTTGGTGTATTCCCATGCATCTGCAGGTGGGCACCCTCGGAAATTTGAATAGACCTTTGGCCACTGTGTGAACCAAGTACTGCCGATACACAAGAGTCATGAATGCACATGTTCTGATAACCTATTCACCCCTAAAAGGGTGCTGCACCCAATTTCAACATATATAAGTAAGAATTTCCGACCCTGCAATGTTCTGACACACTAGCTGAGCATCCTACCATTCAACTCAATTCCAACACTATTTACCTGGAGGTAACATCAGATCCCACAGGCTCATGGCTTAGTTCCACGAGGCTGTCTTCTGCTTCATTTACCAATCACAAGCCAGATTGTTAGTTGTTTCTGACCCAGAGCCTACAGACTGGAGGCTCCCATGACCCCCCTCCTTGAGTTTGATTAATTTGTTAGATTGGCTCACAGAACTGTGGAAACCTTTTTACTCACTAGATTATAGAATTATTATGAAGGATAATAAATACAGGGGCACCTGGCTGGCTCAGTGGGTTGAGCATCTGCCTTTGGCTCAGGTCAGGATCCTGGGGTCCTGAGATCAGATCAAGCCCTGTATCAGGCTCCCCACTCAGCAGTGAGTCTGTTTTTCCCTCTCCCTCTACCCCTGCCCTCTACATGTGCAAAAAGATTTTAAAAATAGTAATTTTTTAAAAAGGATATTAAAGGACACAAATCAACAGCCAGATGAAAGACAGATACATAGAGGGAGATCCCAAACAAAGGAGCCTCTGTCCTTATGGAGTTTGGGGACCAATATTGTAGTACATGGAAGTGTTCTGGTTCCCAAACCTGAAAGCTGTCTGAACCCCCTCCTTTTGGGTTTTTATGGAGGCTTCATTATATATGCATGATCGACTAAATTATGGACTATTGATGATTGATTCAACCCCCGGTCCCTCTCCCCTTCCAGGAAGTCAGGGTGAGAATGAAAGTTCCAACACTTTATTCATGATTGGTTCCCCAGGCAACCAACCACCATCCTCACGTGTCTTCCAAAAGTTTCCATGTTAACATAAACCCGGTTGTGGTGGAAAGGGCTTGCTTTGAATAACAAGACACTTATTTTACCTTTTATGGCTCTGAAGTGATTTCAGGAACTGAGGACAAGAGACCAAATATTATGCTACCATTGTTCTTACTGCTCAGGAAACTCCAAGGGTTTTGGGAGCTGTGAAGCAGAAACTCTGGACAAAGACCAAATATATATGAAAAATATATTGGTCATTATTGGTCATTGAGATGACCAAAATATATTTCTTATAAATCACAGTATTGCAACCCTATTGGCAAAGGAGGTATTCCCCAGCCTAACTAGCATGAAATGGCTGAACACATGACACTTGACATTGGACAGATGAGGTCAATGGCAGTTTGTTAGTCACATATATTCACAGCCTGAGGGAGGAGGACTGTGCATGCTAGGCAGGGTCACACAGAAACTACCTGGCTGTGGGAGGCATATTTTGCAGTATCAAGAAGGTGAGGGCTGTCTGGGTGGTGCATCCGATTAAGGATCCGACTCTTGGTTTCAACTCAATTTGTAATCTCAGGGTGGTGAGACTGAGCCCTGTGTCGGGCTCCACACTCAGCGTGGAATTTGCTTAAGACTCAGTATCCCTCTACCTTGGCCCCTTCCCACCATGTATGCATTCTCTCTCTCTCTAACAAATAAATCTGAAAGAAAGAGAAAGAAAAGAAGAAAGAAAGAAAGAAAGAAAGAAAGAAAGAAAGAAAGAAAGAACAAGAAGAGAAGAACGAAAGAACGAAAAAGAAAAGAAAGAAAGAAGCAGAAAAGACGAAGAGAAGAATAAGCAATACGTCATCCAGCCCGCCTCACCACCTCCACCCATCCCCTACCGACCGCCCTCCCTCAGCCTCCCTCCCTCCCCACCCACCATCCCTCCCTCCCACTCACCCATCCCATCCTCCCGAAAGAAAGAAAGAGGGACCTCCTGGTCCCTGTGGCCTGTTTGAATAATTTTGCAGACCAGCAGGAAAGTAAAGCCTGTTAGGCTGAATTCTGGGTGGAATGCAAATGACCTGGCTGATGAAGGAACTAGGCAGGTGGAACCTTTTCTCCTGGGTGGGGGGCATATCTGGTGAGAGCAGGGAACTCACAGCCCTTTGGAAGCCACTCCGTTCCAGAGATGTCAAGACAATACTTGAACTGTTAAGTCTTACTCACAGTCCAGCTCAGGTGAGGAAACAGTCTGAACACAGATCGAGACCCCAGCCAGCCCTATAAGGACAAGGAGCAAACCCTACACACCAGCCACTGCAAATTTTCTCTACAAACGATAACAAGAGTAGCCACAATTCCAGAGACTTATCTTAAAGTTCTAGGAAGGACAGTCCTTCACACCTCCCTGCCCAGCTGTCGTCCTCTCTGACGACTATTGATCATGATTTTCACCATGACATTTATTCACATATTTATCTTCCTCACTTTTCTTGCTTGAATAATCCTATTCAAGACCAGGCTACTTCTGGAGGAGCACAGGCTCCTACAGGAGGTGACCTGGTGCATGTTCAAACTGCTCCCTGCTCACTTCCCTCTTGGCACAGAAACTGTCGTTTCTATGATGGGCTGTTTCTGTTTTTTTCCAGAAAAGTACTATTGAAGTTTTATTTACATGAAGTGATTCATTTCCACCTTTTTGTACCCCTCTCCCCCCGCCGGTAACTTAGAAAATGCCAAAAAACTCAAAGTACCTCATGCTGATGCTGAATCATCTTTAGATGTTCTTGGAGTATGACCCTGAGTTCATGATTGTGCCTATCACAGGAGGAGCGGCCCCCTTGGCCTGAGCAGACCCTAAGAAAAGCTGTCTTCTCTCTACCTGTCCATCACCATCACCACCTTAGAAAGAGGGAGAGTGTGAGAGAGGCAGAGGGAGGGAAAAAGAGAGGGAAAGTGATGAGAGCGGGTGGAGAAAAAGACGAGGGAAGGAGGGGGAGAGAACGAGAGAGAAATTTGCAAGATTCAAGCAGATTCCAGGAAGCAGTGCCATTAATAACATGTGTCACTCTTGATGACATTAGGAGCCAAATTCTAGACTTCACAGCCAGCCACCAGGGGAAGTTTTTGCCGGTACAGTCACTACATAAACTCCCATTTGGTCTTTTTGGTACCCCCTGCCCTGCAGGCATCCTGTAAATTATCTTGACTTTATTTCACAAAATTTCTGAACCTGCACGTCCTCCTTGTGCAGTAAGTGCCAGCAAAACTGAGGTCACAGCAACACCCACTGCTGGAGTTTGGGGAAGGTGATGGGAAGCAGCTGTTCTGCTCTTGGTTCCTGCAAATCACCTGCTGCCTTATAGAGGATAAGGATCAGTCTAGAAGAATGCGGCCTCCTTGCTTTTGTGCTATCCTCACTCATTCACACATTCATTCATCGATTCAAACTCTTTGATGAGCACCAACTCCAGACCAGGTATTCCTGCCTGCTTTCATCCAGCCTACACCTGCTCAGAGAAGAATGATGGATACACAGCTGTGCTAGAATCATCCCACCCTCCTTTAGCCAATCCAAGTACTTGATAAAATGGTACATAGATTTTAAAATATCAGAAGACCTCCAGCGGAAATAATTTTTGGAGCGGACAGTTTTCTTTGGGGCACCATCTATTTAAGTCAACACTAGGTCATACGGATTCTGAGTTGGAAAATTAACTTGAAAATACAAAACTCAACATGTCATCTTACTTTTAGCAGACAATAGTACGTAGCATTATGAATGTCGTCTTTAAACATCTGTTAAGTATTGCTTTGGTTTTCTAAGAAGGCATTCTCCAAGACTGCCATTGGTTTCCAAGGTAAATGGACCAGATTTTAATTACCAGTAAATGCATAATTTTTAAAATCTTATATAGGCAAATTATTGGATTCTTAAAGAAGCTTAGGGGAGGAATTTTTCCTAAAATGCTAAGAAACAAATACGTATTAATTGCAATCTCATAATAAAAAAATGGAAGCAGTGCCCCCACTGGCTTGAAAGAAAACTTGAGGGCTGTGTTCATCTTCGGAGTAGTGTGTTTATAAATGTTCAACTATGTATTTGGTATAATTGCTTCACCTGTCGAAAATCCTCATTTTCACACACTAACCTCAGACATGAAAATTGTAATGAAATTTACAATTAGCAAACCCTGAGTATTTTGAGAAAAGGTGGTAAGGGGGCCTGGGAAATGAGTCTAATAGCAGGAGACTTATTTTTAATAATTTCTGTAAACTAAGTAAAAAAAAAAGTCTTCTTGAAAACCAACTAGAAAGTTTATTGTTGATGTGATCATGTGTTAAATGCACTAAATATTCCAGATGGCCCTAACATCAATGAGAAGAGGCAATGGGTCTTAGCATCTCAGTTTTCAATGGGGTGAGGTCATGAAGTTACAAGAATTTAATTTAAATAAAAACACACATGCACACACACACAAAGCATGAATCTTTTCAAACTTACAGAGTCTACTTTTTTTTTTTTTAAATAAATAGAGAACATGGGCTTTTATGTTAAGGAGATTAAACCGTCGTTCAAGCTGAGGAAAGAAAGATTTTGTTCATTGTTCGTATCAGTCCCTCTGTGAAGTAAAGTCCAAGAAAGTAGAAATCATCCCCAACATTTGAAGGTGATCTTTTTCTGTATCTGGTTGCCTGAGAGGGGTTTATGGAAATGATAGCTAATCTCCCCAGATTCCAAATAAGACCACTGGCTTGCCAACCCCTGGACATTAGCCTGTGAGACCCTGAGCAGAGAACCTAGCTGAGCGGCCTGCATTTCTGACCTGTAGAACTGTGAGATAATAAGTTTTGTCCGAAGTGCTAAGTTTGCTGTGATTTGTTACACAGCAATTAGGTAAAGGAAGTGATCCAACACCGATTCTCTGCTTCCAATTCAAACTCCAGATGGATCGACCAGCGTCATGCCTCATACCTGCCCTGTTTCATTTCATTCCTGGTCATAGCTTTACCTCCTTTTTGCCCATTTCCTACTTGCCACACACATCATATGGGATGCATGGTACTGTTTCCCAGTCTCCTTGCCCCATGGTCTTATACCTGCATCCTGGTCCTCATCCTTGAGCCCATTTCATATGAAGCCTCCCCCGGCACAACAAGGGACTCCAGACCCTTGGAGCTGCTACTAACTCCCAACATAAAAACCAAAACCCTTGTAAATTCTAATGCAGTTTGTCTTTCTTCATCACTGAAGGCTGCCTTCTTGGAAAAAAAGGGGATATAGAAATAATTTCAGAATAAAAATAGCCAGGCTGAGAACTGACAAGATGAAGAGTCAAGAGTGTGGAGCCCAAGAGGCAGAGAAAATGGTGACATCACTCTGAGACCTGAGAAACTTAAGGAGAGCCGGACATTTGGGGCAAGGTGGTAAGATTGGTTTTATCATGCTGAATGTCAAGTCTTAGAGGGATTTCCAAGCTGGAAAGGTAAACTTGGTCAGGCCAGGCTCACTGTTCATCTTATTCGCCTTGGTAGTTCTTTTATAATGATGGACACATTTTAAGTGCTCCCACTCCTTGAGTGACCTAATGGAGATGTAAATTATCCATTTAACAATTGTAAGCACCCCAGTGGGGTTTGGAAGGGAGGATGCTAGAGGTTACCATGAAGAATAGGAAAGCACTAGCCTTAAACCACATATTAACATTCAAGGAAAAAATCTTATGGGAAGCCCAGAAGAGATGAAAACCAAACACAAATTAACCCCTGGATGGTATTACAGACTAATTCTTAATTTGGGAGAGGGGTTGATAATGGTATTGAGGTTGTATGTTTTTAAAAGTCCTCTTTTAAAATAATTGAAGGAAAATTCCTACAAGTTTGAGATTTGACACAAAGTACTCCCAAAAAGTATGAAGAAAAGGGGGTTATAAATGATGAAGCAGAAAAATGAACAGTTATCAAAGTTGGGTGGACACGGGGTTCAATGGACAATTGTCTCTACTTCTAAGTTTTTAAATTGCTATAATGAAAGTTACAAAGAAAGAAAGAAAAAGAGAAAGAGAAGAAGGAAGAGAGGGAGGCAGAGAGGGAAAACCAGAGAGAAGGAAGAGAAGGAAGAGGAGAACAGAGAGGAAGGAAGGAAGGCTGCCCAGAAAACAAATTAAGAGTTAGGGTGAGTTGTAAACTATTTTTCACTGACATTCTTTTTTTATTTAAAGATTTATTTATTCATGAGAGACCTAGAGAGAGGCAGAGACCGAGGCAGAGGGAGAAGCAGGCTCCATGCAGGGAGCCCAATGCCGGACTCGATCCCCGGAACCCCGGGGTCACGACCTGAGCCCAAGGCAGATGCTCAACCGCTGAGCCCCCCAGGTGCCCCTTCACTGACATTCTCAAGTGTACCCTTTTGGTCTATTATATTTTTTTTTCTTTTGGTCTATTCTAAATTCAATTTGTTAGACTATAGGCGTTTACATTTGTTTCTAAGTCTCCGGAGAGTTTTCATTAGCCTACTTATCAAATATTTACTATGTGGTGACCCCGTATGAGGCCCCATAGTACTGTCGGGTTGATAGAATTAAGAGATAAACATGCTGTGTGGGAAACCAACACGGGACATTATTTTTACCATAAAACGTACTTATTCTGCAATCCAACATGGGAAGGGCTGCACTGAACAGCTGTAAAATACGTGGACACGATACTCCCTGGTCCTGCAAACAAGGATTCACCTGACTAATCTATTGTGTCACTACTTAAAGCAGGGCCTCTGCTCAATCTGACTCCAGCAGAGGAGGGCAGGTTTGGAAGATGAGTGCCTGTCTCAGAAGGAGAGCTGGAGGGAGCAGTGCCCACCCGGTCAGAGAAGGCATCAGTCAGCCCCAAGCAGCCTCCTGCCCCAGTCCTATAACAACAATCCCAACAGAGGAGTTAATCTCCTTAATGCAAAACAGATATATTTCTCACTTACACCTATTAAAGTTCTGGCCTTAAACATTTCCTGCCTTCTAGGTACTCGGCAAAGACAGGGGGTGGGAGGGTCCACAGTATCTGCACATGCAGTCAAGGTGAAGAGCACCAGACAAAATGACCTGGAAAATGCCTTTCTTCCCCTCTACTCATCCCTTCCTATTCAGGGAATGCAGGAAAAAGAAAGAAGCTCAGGCAAGTAATTGAAAAAATGGGGAGGGTAGGCAAAGAGTGGTTCATTCTTGGTGCCTGGCTAACTCTGCTTCTCTGGTGGCACAGGACTGTGACCTAAAGGTGAAGGGCTCTGCATGGTTTATCTAATTTCCATATCACGTCTGGAGGAGATCAACAGCATCTCAGACATGTGCGCTGAGTCCCCTTTTTAGGCATAACAGGCGGGGAAATGGCACCACGCTAAGGCCAAGAGCTCAGGACAAAGGATTCAGAATAGTCTAATTCAGCTCTAACCATTTGGCCCCAACATCGTCGGAACGATTCACAATGTAATGGTCTGGAAAGGTTCAGTTTTGCCTTTGCCAATTATTGGTATGAAAAGTCTCCTTCACCTCCTTGACTCTTAGCTTACTGATTGGAAAATGGGCTAAAAATGCATCCAGGGGAGTCTGATGGTTAGATAGAGCATTCATTTCCATGGGAATGGTGTTTCCTCAGACCCAGTTTGGGGTATGAAAATGTAAATTCACCTTTTCTTATGGTTGAATTTATTTATTTATTTATTTGGTTTTTGTTTGTTTTTATTTTAAAGAATAATCTGAATTTCTTTATTCAGAATATCTATCGTTGATGCATAAATTCTTTTGGAAAATTTGGATCATTTGTATGCCTGTTTTCTGCTATAGAGTTTAAACTTGAATGAAAATTTAATATAAAGGCATATTATTTATATATATATATATATATATATATATATATATATATATATATATATATATATATTATGGTTGAATTTAGATCCTAAAGCTCTCCAATCACCTTCCAGGGGCAGAAATCAAGTCAGCTCAGTTATTCTCAGTCACAAGCACTGAATACTGTCATTGGGACTGTCGGAGTGTGGACTGTCCTCCCCTGAGCGGGGCAGGCGTGAGGAATGCCACCACAACCCGGAGGGAGGGTGCATTCCTTCAGGATCAAAGCCAAAGATGGTCTGCTCCCAAGCAGCTGGAGAGTGGGCACAGGGCTGGTGTGGCCAATAGGATGCGCTCTCCCAGGACACCAAATCAGCAGCGAGCAGGAAGTGAGGGATGCTGGAGAATTTACTCTGGCAGCAGTGGCAGCAATGAGATCCAAGGTCCTATTCTGGGAGTGGCGGAGGTGGACAGCCGTGATGTCCTGTGTCCGTTTCTGACAGCAGTGAGGCAGTGGTGGTGTCATCTGTATCTTACCAGACATTTCCTGTGCTGTGGTTTTGGCAGGAGGTAGCTCTGCCCTTTTTCTGAGCCCACTGATTCTGACAACTCCCTGGTATACTTCCCATAAATTCCTTTTCTGCTTATGTTAACTAGCGCTGCTCCTTTATTTCTAACCAAGGATCCTGACAACTCACCTAAGTATTTCTCCCAAAATTGCTGTGAGAGGGTGGTGGGGTGAGGCACCCAAGCTCCACGGGACTTCACACAGAAGTATCTCATCCCAAGGAGTCTCCTGGACCTCGGGGGGTGCTCTGGTCCACAAGCGCATCCACAGAGATGTATGTGGTTCTATTTAGTCCTTAGTCATCATTCCCTCATCCTTCTGGCCACAACTGAGAGGTCCTTGTCCCCATCTGGGCCCTGGTCTTCTGGTTCACATCACACGTACTATGGCATCTCCATCCTCCAAATCTCCCCAGCCTCAGTCCAGGGGAGTCTGATGTCTAGTCTGATGCTAGACAATGTCAGTCCCATGGAAAGAATTTGCTGCCCCTGAACCCCACTAGGGCATATGGAGGCTCTGTGAATTTGCCTGAGGTCAGTCCGTCTTGGCACCCAATATAGGTGCTTCTGTCTGTCTAACTCAGGGTGGCACAAGGAACTATGGGGGCTTGCTGCCTCCCAAGAGCCTGACAAGAATTGGACCTTATCTTTGGATCCCTGAGTCTATGTGGGACTTGTATGGCTATCCCCAAGGATTCAGCCCGGGGTAGGAGTGGGGCAGGCTGCAGTGCCTAATTCTTGAGGACATTGCCAGAAAGAAGCTTCCTAGTGTTCTCCAACTCTCCTCCACTACCAAGTTGGAGGATCTCATACTTCTTTGGGAGGAGCAGCCCAGATAGAGTACATATTCACCCACATTTATTCCATATTTATGGTTTAGGACTTGGCATTGATATCAATTTATTTAGAAAATGTATGCACACAGCTACTCTACAAATCAAATCATATTAAAAGATATGTAATCTATCACACTCCTACTATCCCCCAGGCAATCACTTTTAAATATTTTAGCCATTTCTTCCATAAGATCATACTGATATTTATTGAATTATCCATTAGCTTTCTCTTAGGAAATATGTATATTTAGCTCTGTTGCATTTCCCTCTTCTTCTGCTCACCTTTCCACTAAAAATGTTATGACAACACATGAAAAAGACATAAAGATACGGTACTGAAAGACAAAACAGTGTCAAGCAACCAATTGCCAGAATCTGGAAAATACAGCTTTATATTTATATGGCTGAGTTGAGGAGTACAGTTGGCAAAATCTGAATATAAATACAAAAAGTGATGATTAAAAAGAGGATATGGATAAAACAAATGCACTTAAAAATTATACAAACTTTAGAAGGTGGAAGGAAGATGCGGGGTGGTGTTGGAAGGAAAAGTATGTCAAAATATTCACTATACCCAGGTTATTTCTACATTTTAACTCTTGAGAATAATGCTGCAGTAAACATGGGAGTGCAGATATCTCTTCAAGATGCTTTCATTTCCTTTGGGTACATACCCAGTAGTGGGATTGCTAGATTATACGGATTAGTGTGGAAGTTCTATTTTTTGAGAAATCTCACTCCTATTTTCCATGAAGTCTGTACCAATTTACATTCCCTTTTTCGTCACAACTCTACCAACACTTGTTATCTCTTACCTTTTTAATATTAGAAACAGGCCTATTTTAGAATCAAGGCTCTGATTTTTACCAGCAGGTCCCTGAAAATCTCTGTAACTCGGTTTCTTGTGTATATAATGAAAAAGAAATGCCCTCTTTGTATAGTTATTACAAGACTGAATGAAATAAAAAAATACCAGAGCCTCCTACTGCACAGCCTGACTTCTTCAAGTTTCTCGTAGCTGACGGCATCTTTGGGATGTCCATCCAAGTCCCTCCTTGGTCTATACTTTTGCCTCACTCTTGACACCATAGTCTGTGCCAGCTCTTATTTGCTCCCCCTCTTTCTCCCTGAACTCTCCAGCCTTGTCTTTCTCTACCCACTTTCTTGATTCTGTGTTTTAAAATCATAAGAACCTGGCCACAAATTCAGATCTCTTCTCATAGGGGAGAGTAAGAGGGGAGTTGCATAGACTGAGAGGTAGAGAAAAGGGAAGAGGGAAGTAAAATTAGAGTTACTCTTTAATAAATGTCATCCCTATCACATATGTAAAGTGCCTTACACATAATAAATACTATTTCCCTTCCCAATGACTCCTAGCATTTCATAAATGCTTAGTCTTTGTTGATAGATCTTCCATAAATAAAAATAATCATTTAATCCTTGAACACTAAATTTCTCAACACTCTCTTCTCAACTCTACCAAATTAGCAATCTAAACTGATTCACAAAAGGGAGACTGCTGTTTTAAAGCAAACCTATGATTCAGATATTAAAAATCTGTATTACAATATGAATAATCACCTCCTAGAGTCATTATTCGATCCCCCTTTTTTTTCTCCACCGCATTTTCTTAAAGCAAGGCACACCTGCACCCCTTACCATCCCTGAGGGACCTGGAGTGAAACTAGACTCTACAAAAGACCCCCTCGGTTGCTCCAACTTTTTTAAAAGTAAGATTTTTTTTCTCCTGAAATTTTAGAAGTGTTATTAAAACTCACTGGATTCTTGGGATTTGGAGAGAGAAGAAAAGAAACAACTTGAAACCTTGATTTTCCTCCCCTGGATATCATGTTTGTTTTGACATGTGGGTGTGGTGTGGTTTTCTGGCAATGACTGTACAAATTCAACCCCGGGTGTCTACAGGACACAGAGCAGCCATGTCTAGGTTGCTTGGACAAGGAGTATTGCTTTTGTGTGTGCAGGTCATTCACACACAGCTGCTGGGCTCAGGTGTCATAGGGCCAAGCTGCTCTGGTCTTTCATTAAGATCTAAAGCTACATGCTTAATGTGTCTGATAACAAAAAGCAGGGAGAGGAACTGGCTAAAAATTTAATGTAGGGGTAGAAAGGGATGAGCTTTGGGGGTCATGGGTCTGGAGGAAACGTACCAGTTGCAAGTCTCTGATTCTCTGACCTGGACGCCAAGATCTTTTATTAAGGACATGTTTCCAGTTGAGCGTCAGGACGCCATCATTTCTGCCACCTCCCCTCTTCATCCTGCTGTCCTTTCCACCCCACATTTCTCAGATATCTTTGACACTTGGATGTTATGTGCAGAAGGGCGCTACATGGTTTCTGCTGCAGAATGTCTTCTGTTGAGATGAGTTTTAATATTTTCTTTGTCTCAGTCACCATCATTCCTTCTTCCAGTCATGGATTATTTTGTTCCTGCCATACACAGTGCAAAAATCCCATTTTATGCATTCATTCCTATTATTTCATACCTCAAAACCTTGACATGTACTGCTCCCTCTGTATTAGAATTTCTTTTCTTCTCTTCACTTAGCTCTTGCCTACTTCTCCCTCAAAACTCAACTCATATCATTTCCTCCCAGAAATCTCCCTTGACTCTCCCACGGTGTTCCCACGGCAGCCCATACATACTACTACCATTTTTAAAACCAGTATTTGCTGAACACTTGTTAAGGGCTAAGCATTGGGTTAGGCATATAACCTCGATTAATTTAATCTTCATGACAATCTTATAAGTGTCACTTAGAATTATTTCACAGACAAGGAAAAGGAAAAGGAGGGTAGAAACACTAAGGACCTTGCCCCAGGCCAGACTGCTCATGGGCGGTGAAGTGCAATTTGAAGTGCAGGTCTGTCCGACTTCCAAGTCTGTTCTCTTCAGCACTAGCTCATCCTACCTTCTGTAATAATTTTAAGGTATATTTACTGATATACTTTATTATGGGTATACCTACCTGTCACTTCCATTAATTCGAAAGTACCTTGAGGTCAGAGCTAAACTCTTACTCATATTTGTAGTTTCAGAGTATACTAGTAAAGTGCCTGGCTTAGATCAAGTGGCCAACAAAAAGCTGTTGAATAAATGACAATCGAGGTCTCTCTTCTGTCACTTTCCACGTTCAGCTTACATCAGGCTGCCCCTTTTCTCAGTGAAATTGAAACCCAGCTTCACCGGGTCAGACCATACCATATGCTAGTGAGGAAAAGCAGAAGGAATCTGAGGCAACTGGTGTATTGGCAGCTCCGAGTAAAGCGAGCAGGAAAAACAATGTGTAAGTGCCCAGAGATGCCAAGCTCCAGGGATGAATTAGTTTGTGCAGCTGGGAGTCAGTGGCAGCCAGCCCGCCGATTTCACATAGGTAGGAAGCAATCATCAATAGGGCAGCATAGACCAAGGGCTGAAGAAACACCCTCTGAAATCAAAAGTTGATCAAGAGAAACCCAAGCCCAAATTAAGAATAAGCTAGTATAGACAAGATGAAGCATGGTGTACACTTCAGTACCTATATTCCAGCCCTAGAGAATGTGTCCATGCATCTATTTGTAGTAATTCGAGTCACCTACAGTTGGACTTGGTAGTGATTCCCAGAGCAACAGAGAAAATAAGATTTGTTTAGAGAGATGGCACCAAGGAGAAAAAGGATCTGCGCTACAGAAAGAGCTACAAGGAGCGGACTCTAGGCAGTTGGGGATCCCAAGCTCATTATTTAAAGAATGAAAGAAAGAATGTTTAAAAGCAATTATGTGGCATAACTAACAGGATGGGAAATTAGTCCCGCTGAAAGTAACAGACAGGGTCTGCATGAGAGAAGGATGATTGTGGAGGAGATCTGAGACGAAGGGAGGAGAGGGCTGAATAGTTTCTAGCAATTTTAAATGTGGAGATAAGGTGGGATAAGCATGGCACGTGCATAGCTAGAGAAGTCATACGAGTGTAACCCAGGGAAGAATAGTCACGAAGTTGAGCACTGGACTGAAAGATGACCACAGATGAATGGGAGAGAATGAGATGAGATGAATGGGAGAGAATAGATGAATGCGTATCTCGAGTTCCCATACTGAGAACATGAGTGCTGGGAATAAGCAACATGCAGTAAGAGAACAGCGAAGAAAACCGGAAAGCTACTTCTTTTCAGATATCAAAATCCTGGGATCCCAACTTCAGAAGAATCAGGTTTAATAGCAGAAAAGCTAAGGGAACAAAAGAGTTTCTAGAAAATGAGTTAAAAAAACATGAAAATACAAACAGCACTCACTATAGGAAACGTAAATTCCAAGTCTGTAGAAAGAGTGCAGTGACACTGAACATGAGTCAGCAAAGGGGGAAAAAAAGTGGGGAGAGCATTCAAAGCGGGGGCTAAAAAGATGAAATGAAATGTGAATGTTCGCAAGTATGGAGAAAACGCACCTTCAGTTAGAAAATGGACTTAAACAGTGTCTGCATATGGAAACCTGGAGGAGAAAAGAAAAGTCGAGATAGTTCAGAGCAAGAAAAAAATGTCTTTATATAGATCGATATAGGAATACAGATCTATCCACATAGAGTGCATTTAGTAAAAGTTTGAAAACTATTTCACCTCTAGTAAAAGATATATAATTATGGCTTTGAATTGTAGGAAAAGAGTTAGTATATATTTTCCAAAAGACAGGGAAAAGAGGAATTATGGAAGGAAATGACACTTATCCATTGACCAGTGGTTCTCCACCTTGCCTGTGTGTTAGAATCATATTTTGAACCATACCAATATCTTGGCTCCAGCCCCAAATATTCTGAATTAATTTTCAGTGGTGGGGGAGGGTGGGTGGGAGAGAGGGCATAGTCTCAGCACCTGTATTTTTAACAAACTTGCTAAGAAGTAGTTTCACGTGTTAGCTGGAAATCATGAGAAGTGTTTGTCTAAAATTTAAAATTAAGGATCAATTAGTAAGAAAAATCTTATTGAGGAGTGCTTATTTATATAAACCTATTTATCATTTGGAATGGCATATCTAAAAGACAAGTGAATCAATAGAGGGCATAATTATGTATAAACAAGAATACAGGTGAAAGTTAAAGCTTTAAAATAGAAAAAAAAAAACAATTAAAACAAAAAAAGGGGGAGATCCCTGGGTGGCACAGAGGTTTGGCGCCTGCCTTTGGCCCAGGACGCGATCCTGGAGACCCGGGATTGAATCCCAAGTCAGGCTCCCGGTGCATTGAGCCTGCTTCTCCCTCTGCCAATGTCTCTGCCTCTCTCTCTCTCTCTCTCTGTATGACTATCATAAAAAAATAATAATAAAAAAATAGAAAAAAAAAGATTTTACAGGGATATATGAGGAAGCAGCAAATCTTGTTAGAGCATGAAGAAATTTAAAATAAAGTGAGGAAATAAGGGAAGAAGGAAGACTGTGCTCTCCTTTCTAGCATCTCTGTCTCCTCGGTATCTAGAGCAGAGCCTGGCATGAAGTTGGAATTCGCTAATGTTTGCTGAATAAAGAATTCTGCATCAGAGTAAACATGAGATAGGAAATCAGGGGCCAAGTGTAATGGAAAATGAAAAACAACCGGGAAGTCAGTGCTGGACTTCAACTACCAACAGGTTGCCAAGCAACTGGACAAATCTATACATCTCCATGGATCATTGTTGAACTAGATGAACTCAAAGCTCATGTAGCTCCTAAAGTTTATGACTATATCCTGGCTGTAAAAAATAAGTAAGCCCTCAAGGAAAAAGGAGAAGTCAAAAACGTTAAAAAGCAAAATGGAACGTGCCAGATCCACTTAATAGAAATCATAGACCGATAAACCAAAGGTGAGGAAATGAAAGCCAAAACGTCAAAAACGGGAGTAAATAAAAGGAGTTGATAGGTGCACTAAAAGGTAAGCTCCCCGAGATCAGAAACTTTGTGTCTCACTTCCCACCATATCCCCCTGTACTCAGAATAATGCCTGGCTCATAATGGGTGCTGATCTGACTGGAAAGACAGGAATGCCACGTTTTTACTCCAAACTGGGCACTGGTCTGGAAAGCACTGTAGAGAAGAGGGTCAAAAGAAACAGATGTCCAGTAAGTGCAAAGTATCCCCAAGTCATTATCCCTTATCTCTGTTATTTTACCAGGGGTCTGCCATCAACTTATTTGGTCGCAACACCTGTGCTAAGTCCAAAAGGACATGGTTCACATGACACACTGGCTTGAAGCTAAGTGTGCTGACACGGAATTAATCCAGATATTGAAAGGACTCTAAGGCAGTATGGTACCTGCCAAGTGACTTTTTTCTCTTCAGCCAAATACATGTGCTTTTCCACAGACGGAGGCCAAGAGGCCTTGATCATGGACCCATATTTGCGTTGCAGGACCATTCCCGAGGAACACCTGCACAGCAGTCAAAACCTTCCCCAGATAGTTCAAGAGGCTCCAATATTTAGCCCCAATCTTTTTTTCACCAAGCAAACCAGGGCCTTAATTTGTAACTCACAGCTTTACGAAGTGTAGTACTTCTAACAAGGAGCATTTACTCCTTAAGTTCAAAGATTATATGGACTTAATTAAGCTTCCCTATCTCCCTTCATCACCCGCAAATCAAGGGCTCAGATGAAACAGTGGGGTACACCAAAGCAGAGGTCCACATGCATTGTTACAGGGGGGCTGGCCAATAAGTTGGACCAAGTTTTGTAGGGGGTGACATGGCATGCCTTTTATCCTAGAGCCAACACACTTGTATCGAACACCTATATTGGGCACTGTACTAGGGCAGGGGGCTAGGAAGATTGATATGTCAAGGTGTCTCCCTAGAGGGCTTCCTAGTCTACCGAGAGGGACAGACTGATCCACAGCTAAGAAGGAAGGGAGAAGAAAGGAAATATGGTTGTTAAACATCTGCTGGAGGCCAGGCTTTATGCTATGTGCATTATCTACTCTCCTTTTTTCCCCTCTCTTTTACGTAAAAGAAAACTGAGGTTCCAAGAAAATATTTACTTGCCCAAATTCTCAAACCTGAGTATAGCATAGTTAGATGGGTGCTCAGATTTGTCCTCCTGGAAAATCCATTCTCTTGCTTCTCTATCATATTCAATTGCAATTCTTAAAAACTTAAAATAACCGCAGAGGATGAAGGCTCTACTAGTAGTAGTTGGAACAAAGGGCTATAGGAGCACAAAGGGCGTAGTGAGACCGAAGGGGGTCAGGGAAGGCATCACCGAGGATGTGACATTTGAGTTGGGCCATGTTAAACAGCTGGAGTCAGTCCTGCTGGATTACTAATGTGTTGATTTTTTGACTACACCTCTTGGGCACTTACCAGAGTCACAAAGTGAAGGAAGCAATAATTCTTCTCTGGCCACCAAAACTGCTGAAATGGAGTCACCTGCTATTTCTACACCCTCTCATTTCACACAGAGTTTCTCTTAAATAAGGTTGCAGTTAGAGGATGTTAGCTCAGGGAGCAGCAGGTGTGTGGATGGAGAGGGGTGTGGGTCACATCTGATAGGAGGGGGGGTATTGTGGTGCCTTGGAGCCCCCCCTCCTTGTTTGCACACTGGGACGAAAGGTACCCAGATTAGATAAATGGAACAAATCACTCCAACAAAGACCTGCAAAAGCATATGGAATAATTTTTGTGTGAGAGTTGTTTCAAAAAGAAAGATCTCAAGCAAGGATTAAATAAAAAAGAGTTTCTGTTTACCTATTGATGATAAATCAACAGGGTTGCATGGCAGCCAAATGGGTCTTTGAATGTGCTGCTTCATTTTTCCCATTAAGTCTAAGGATAGTCACAGAAATGGAAAAAATACGGCATTAAACTTCAATGAAGCAAAATCTGGAAAAATGTGTGTGAGCCACTGAACAAAAGACACTCGGTTGTACATTAATGGAAAGTACCTTAGAGTAAATTATGGAAAGTTTAGTGACCATGTACTCTAAAAATAAGGGAAAATAATGGAATGCCCACGTAAAGCACATAGAGTCACCAAGTGGAGAGGGAAAGGGAAAAAAGTGAAAAGGTCTCTAAAGTACCGTGGGTGCTTCTCCCATCCAAGTACTAACCAGGCCCGAACCTGCTTAGCTTCCGAGATCAGATGACACCGGGCGTGTCAGGGTGGTGTGGCCGTAGACCCGTGATGCTTCTCTATGGGAGACACGGAAGACCTACAGAGGCAATAGGTGAATACCCGCAAGCCAGCGCATGACTGAGCAGGCCCTTGCTCATCTCCCTGCTTCCAACTCTGCACCTTACAAATGATTCCTCCCACTGTGACCAGTGATCTCCCGAAAACGCAGACCTGATCATAGCACTCCTCTGCTTCCATGCCTTCAATTCCTCAGTCTCAAGAAAAAGTCCAAATTCCTTTGTGCGCCTTGTAAGAATGACCATGTGGCCCTTACTGTTGCCCTGCTTCAGCTTTCACACCCTTCCCCAACTCACACCTGATTCTCTGATCCTCCTAACTATCTGACTATCCCTCCAACTCAACCTCTGAAACATGGAACATGCTGTTTCCCACTCCCAGCTTCTCTTTTCTCCTGATGAGTTCTAATTCCTCAATCCTTTAACATTTGTTGAGCCCAACAATGGGCTAGACCGTGAATAGAAAACGATGATGGAGATGGAGGTGGTCCTGGTTCTCTTGGTTTTCAGTCCAGTATGGTTATTATCATTTCCTTCATGACGTGAAGGCTCCAAGGCTTGACTGAATGCCTCTTCTATCCCAGTGCACTGTGACTGTATAACTGAATTATCCATTTTAATTAACTAATAGTCAATCTTCATTTGTTTAATGAATAATTATTGAATCAATAAAGTCATAAAAAAACCTAGAAAATTGCCATTATCAATGGTACAGTTTTCCTAACAGCATTTGCCTTTGTTTGGTTCAATATTTATTGGGCCTCGACTACCAAGGCCCCATGCTAGGCACTGGGCATCTAAAGATAAATAAGACCGTCTCTGACCTTAAGGAGTGTGCAGTCCAGCAAGAGAAACAAATATGTGAATTTTAATATGATTTTAAAGCACATAAATGCCTAACTTATTATAGTATCAGAAGATGCTTCACGTGTTTCGCCTGAACCTATCTTTCTATCCTCATAAGAATTCCAAGGTAGAAGACAATTCTCATTTTTACCCCTCTCTTATTGTGAGAAAACTGAGATTAAGCTATTTGCCCAAGGTCGTGATTAAACCCAGCCAATTTTGTTAGCCAGCCCACGATTTTAACATCATAATAGAGCAAAGCAGGTACTAGAGTAGGATTGTGTGCATAAGGTGCCGTCTTGAGACAGAGACAAGAACTGAACCCAGAATTAAAACTGAGGAAAAGTTTACTGAAGAAGTTGAGCCCTTTCCGGTGCTAAACACAGAGTCAACCAATGACCACATCAGTTGGGTGAAAGAACAGACCCACTTACCCCAAATTAGACAGATGAGAAGAAAGATATCGGGATGGCAGTCAGATGACTCACACAAGCATGCCGTGCTTTTTATCAGATACTAAAATTATTTTTTAACATTTGTGGGAAAAAGTTCTGCCGCCCTGATCCCCCAAAGCCACCCTCCCATCCTGACCATCTGGCTGCAATGCCAGCTCTGTGAGACCCAAGCTTCCAAACAGGCAAGAGTCAGCTTCTATTCTCTCAGTCCTGTTCCACTGACCTAATTCTCTATGCCTTTGCCAAAAACATGCTGCTATCATAAACAATAGGTTATAGCACTGGGTGTTATGCTATATGTTGGCAAATTGAATTTAAATTAAAAAATGTAAAAAATAATGTTTTTAAAGCATAAAAAAATGAACAACAGGTTTGTTATAATTCTTGACATCAGCTAGGCTGAGAGCTCCTGCTCTGTTCTTCTTCAGGAGTATCTCAGCTATTCATGGCCTTGTGTTCATCTGTTTATATTTTTTAAATCCATTTGTCCAGTTGTGTTAAAAACTCTACTGAAATTTTGAATGAAATTGCATTGAGTCTGGAGATTGGAAGAGAATTGATATTTCTGTGATACTGAGTCTTTCTACAAAAAGATGAGGTGTCTTTTACCTAGGTCTTGGTAATATCTTCCAATGGATTGTCCTAATTTTCTCTCTAAAGGTTCTGCACATCTCTTATTAGATTTATTCATAGAACCTTACTTTTGTTGCCAGTGCAAATAGCATCTTTTAAATATATACCTGTTCTAGTAGTTTACTAAGATTTTTTCTTAATATGAAAGTATTGGGAGTCAATTATTGCTTTTATTCTTCATCTACTGAGAGGACTATTATGACTTTCCTCTTTAATCTGCTAATGCAATGATTTTCTAATTTTATAACCAGAAAACCAGATTAGCAATGATTAATGTTTCATTGGATTTCATTTGCCTATTATTTCTGTTAGAATTTTTGCATCCATATTAGTGAGGGAGCTTGTCTTATAATTGCTCTTTTCATACCGTTATTGTCTGGTTTTGATAATAAGATTTAACAGCCTCATAAAATAAGTGGGGGAGTGTCCTCTCTTTTCCTATTTGCTGAAAAAGTGTGGAATTATCTGTTATTTAAATGTTTGAAAGTATTTGGAAGAATTTGCTGGTAAAATCATCTAAACCTACCATTTTCTTTTAACAAAAAAAAGAGAGAAAATCTAAAGAGTCTTATTTTATGGCAATAATACTTTTAAGATTTCTTTCTTCTCTTGTTTTGTTTAGATATGATGAAATGCATAAAAAAACTATCTTTTAATTTATTGAAATAAATTACATATATTCTGTTATTTTTTTAGGTTCTTCTGCATCTGAAGTTATATTTCTTTCTCTTTCTTAAAATTCCTAGTATAGATTTTTTTTGTTGCCTTTTTAATCAATATTACCATACACTGAGCAATTTTGTCACTTCACAAAAATCCAACTTTGTTGATTCTCTTTGTTTTCTATCTCATTAACTTCATTCATTTCTGCTTTTACCTTTGCTATTCCTTTCTTTTTATGTTCCTTGGCTTTATTCTATTGCTATTTTTAATATAATTATTAAGTTAAAATGTTAGCTTATTAATCTTCACTCATTCTTCTCTAATATAAATATTTAAATTCTGCTTTACCTGCATTCCACAAATTTGATATGTAGTACTTTCATTCTCATTCAATTTTAAGTGTTTTTGAATTCCATTATGATATTTGATCCATGAGTTACTTAGTCTGTAGAATTTTTCAAATGTACTTTAAATTTTTCAAGTTTAGCTTAGTAATCTTTTTGTAATATATTTCTAATGTAATTGCATTATCACTGAATATAGTGTCCATATCAATTTTGTAAATTTGATGAGACTTCAGTCTCATAACTGATTCAGGTTTCATAAATGTTCAATGGATTCTACAAAGAATGTTTTTCTCCAGTTGTTCGGTGCAAGAGTCAAAATATTGTGTGTTGATTATAGCAGGCAAATGTTGTATGTCCTAACCTATGGATTTTTCTGCTTGATTTATCAGTTGCTGAGCTATTTTAATATTGAGTATAGTAATAATGGATTTTTCATTTTATCCCTATGGTTATTTTTACTTTTTACTCTGTATGTTTTGAAGTTATATAATTACATGCATGCAAGTTTGAATTGTTATTTGTTCAAGAGAATTCAACCTTTTGTCAATACATAGTAATTTTTTAAATTTCTAGAAGTGATTCTTAAAGACTTATTTATCTGATATTATCAAAACCTCATCAATTTATGTTTCATTACTATTTTCTGGTGTATTTTCTTCTAACCTTTCAAATTTTTATATTATAGGTAAGACTTTATAAATAAATAACATAGAGTTAGATCTTTTTAAATCCAGCCAAATAACCTTCTAACTAAGCAGTTTGGTTCACTAATATTAATTAAGATTATTGATATATCGTATTTCTTTTTACCATCTTATTTTTGCCTTTTTATTTGCCATACTAAATACCATAAACACCATATTTGACAGTAAACAGTTTGTTTCTCTGAAAATGTCTTTATCTACTGTCCATTCTTAAAAGACAGTTTTATGGCTCTATAGTTCCAGGTTTACATTTATTTTCTCTCGGGGCTTAAAGTAATATGACACTATATTCTCTTTTTCATTTTTGCCTTCAATCTAACTGTTATTTATTTGTTGCTAATCTGTCTTTTCTGACTATTCATTAGATTTGGTTTTCTTCATATATTCTGCAGCTTTACTACAATGTAACCAGGTACATATGTCTCTGCTTCGAATTTAGTGATCCCTAAATCTTAGGATTTGTGTCTTTTATCAGTTTGGGGAAATTTTTCACTATTATCTCTTAGAATATTATCTATTTTTCATTCTTTCTAGCCTCTCCTCTGTAACTCTGATTACATGTTGGAACCTTCCCATTTTACATTCCATGATTCTTGATTCCTCCCTCACGGTTACCATATCTTTTACACTGGTGTGTCTGGTCACTTCTGTAGGTTTATATCGCAGCTCAGTACTTTTCTTGAGTTGTATGTCATCTCTTTCTTAAACCAAGTAAGTTGGGGCACGTGGCTGGCTCGGTTAGTGGAGCATGTGACTCTTGATCTCAGAGTTGTCAGTTGGAGCCCATGTTGAGTGTAGAGATTAGTTAAAAATTAAATATTAAAAAAAAACAACCTAAGTTTATCCCCATTATGTTTCTAGGTCTATAATTTCTTTTTCAAATGTAACTTAGTCATCATTGAGAGTTTCTGAACCTTACTCATACTTGCAATACTCTTATATTTTTTTAAACTTATAAACGGTTATTTTCCATTCTATATTTGATCAGTTGAATATCATACATCTTAATGTTTAATTCAACTACTGGGTATTTCTGCTGAGTGTCAGCCGTTTTTTACAAAGATTTTATTTATACGAGAGAGCTAGAGTGCACATACATGCTGGGGGAGGGGCAGAAAGAGAGGGGAAGGGGCAGAGGGGGAGAGGCAGAGGGAGAAGGAGAAGCAGACTCCCTACTGAGCAGGGAGTCCAGAGCAGGGCTGGATCCTAGGAGCCTGAGAACAAACCTGAGCTGAAGTCAGACACTTAACTGACTGAGCCACCCAGGTGTCCTTTCAGTCTTATTTCTTGCTCTCATATCTACGTTGTGACATTTAACTATTGAGTCACTATCTGATATAGTTTTCCTGAAGGAATTCTAAGAGGCATAAAGGTGAGTGTTCTTTCATCCAGAGAGACTTTTTACTTGCTTCTGCTAGCCACCTTTAAACCTACTTTTTGCTAATAATTTGGGGTTTCCTTCCAGTTAGAATTGAAGTCAAAATAGGTAAGTTTCCCATGTAAATTAGGACTTACCTCTAGTTCACTAAAGGTTTTGTCCTTTCTCATAGGTAGGTCTTGGCGTCACACAGGTCCTTGATCTGACTCTCTCCACTATATGGACGCTACCGTTTTTTTACCTTGTTCCCCATGAGGCCATTAAGACCTAATCTCTGGATCACCAGAAATCCATGGTGCCCAGAGAGCAGTCATAGACTTTTCTCCCAGGATTTATGCTTTCACTTTATGTTTGACTGCTAGGGATTTCCTTATTCTATTGCCAACTCAGCCATGCATTGAAAAGTTTTCCATTTTATATAATATCTTGGATTATTTTGTAGTGTAAAGCTTTTCAGAATATCAAGTTTATAATACTGCCAAAAACGGGGGAAATCTAATTTATTATTTTTAAATTTTGCCTAAATTAGAATAGTTCCTTTTTAGATGACCAAGTTACTTTCTATTAAAAATTCTTTATATTACAAACAATGTTTCTGTAAAAATAGGAAATTATAAATCAAATTCACAGAAAGAGAATATTGCTGAAGATTTCATCACTTCCCAAAGATATTCAAGTGTTACTGGAGTAAACCATGTGAAAGAGTACTTCTATAGGTCAAAATCAACAACTTTATAAGGCTCAGATAACTATTTCCTTTTAGTTTTTTTTCCAATAACTGTTTTACATAGTTAAAATAATTTATATATAATTTTGAATTTTTTTCTTTGTAGAAACATTTCCCCATTAAACTTCTTACAAATAAATTGCTTACATAGAATATATTCACATGAAATTTAGCATAATTGTTTTAATCATTTCCTTGTTTTGGAGCATTTAAATTGTTTCCAGGTTTTTTTTCAATTATACTATGGTAAACATCTTTGTGCAGAGAGCAAATTTCTTAATTTTATATTTTCTCTTAGACTGGGTAAATAAAAATGGAATCAAAAGATTAAAGTTTTTCAAGATCTTATTTATCTATCAGAAAATTATACTCACTTGCAGATTTAAAGTATCAGAAAAGAAGTATTTGAAGCATCTTCCAATTTCCTAATTTGATATTTCAACACCTTATTAGGAAAGTCATGTGATGATTTAGATCTAACCTACAACTCACATGTTGTAATGTGTTCTTATTTTTTTACTATCTGTTCTTGGTTGTTTTTTTTTTTTAAGATTTTATTTATTTATTCATAAGAGACACAGAAAGAGAGGCAGAGACACAGGCAGAGAGAGAAGCAGGCTCCATGCAGACAGCCCCATGTGGAACTCAATCCTGGGACTCCAGGATCACGACCTGAGCCAAAGGCAGGTGCTCTACCGCTGAGCTCCCCAGGGTCCCTGTTCTTAGTTTAAATAGCTTCCAGATACTCACCACATTTTATGTAATGACTGAGAATCTCATCTAACTTCCCTTACGACTTATTTAAAAGTTCTATAAGAGTCAAATGACCTAATTATATCAAAAATTAATTCTTCAAAGAGGTATGCCAATTTTTACCAAAAGCCTAAAATTTAGTTCAAATTGTTCAGATTTCATTTCATTTCCATTTGTGAAAAAAAGAAAAGTTTTGTTCCTCTCTCCCAAATTCCCATCTAACAAAAATGGCAATAACTCTTACATTTTTCTCTCGCTAGACTGTTTCAATAATAATAACAAAAGACTGAGTGCCGCCTCATCGATGCCAAGAACTATAGATCGATGCCAAGAACTATACTTAACTACACTTAAAGTATCTCCCATTCCCATAATAAACTTGCAAGGTATCATCATGTCCATTTTATAACTGAGGAAAATTGAGTCTCAGAGAGGTTAAAGGGTCATAGGAAAATAAAGGGTGTGATCAAAGTTGAGGTGGATTTAACTAAAGTTAAGCCTTAATCTATAGAAATACACACAACCAGGCAGAACTATGGCTCAGAAAAGGTGGGAATGGGGCGGGGGGGATTGCTTTGTAAAGCATACCAGGTGTCTTGGGGCAACTACAGGACTTAGAGACACAGTGGATCATCACTATGTCATGGAAAAAGTTTAAAGTCTGAAGTAAAGAAACTTCACTACCAACACTGTGAAAAATATTACCAACAAATAAACAAAAAAAGCCAAGAAAGTGAATGTGTAGCCCAAAGATGATTTTTCCCTGTGGCTCCACTTTAATCAGCTAATAACACCCAAGAGCAGCATGGCTAGGCTATTTCTTTCATTCAATGCCATATTCAGGAGATGCTGTTTCACAGTTTTAATAGCCCTGTCAACATTCATCAGGAAATCAACGCAGCCCTCCAGAATCCTGCCATAAAAACACAGTGGCTTTTTAAATTAGAGCTGTGCAAGCTTCAGCACACCCCAACTCTGTGTTGAATTGATGTGTCTCACTCTCACCTTAAGCTCACCAAGATTCAGATGAATCCAAAGGAAGCAGAAAAGGGTCAATGTGGGCCCAGTTGAATAGAGCCCAGGATTCAAAGTCAATAGGCTTTTAACTCTTGATGCCATAGCCTTTTTAAAAAAATGAATAAATTATGGTAGGAAAACTTCTCACTGTGAAAGTTGCTAGGGATCCTACATGCTGGACACAATTCTGTGAAACGTAGAAGCAGAGATATAATTTCAAGATCCTGGTGATATCGAGGTTGCTATACATCCATATACCCGCAGAGAATGTTATGCAGGCAGGAAATTAGGAGGCTAAGTTAATGAGTCAGTTTTGTTGTTTCATTACAAATGTGTGGTTTACCAAAAGTCTTGCATCTGTGTTGTTCTGAAAATTACAGTGTGTCTCTCCTACGATTATCACCCCTGGTTTCTGAATAGATCTATGTACTCACTGAAAATCTGTAGGGGGAGACATGGAGAAACAGGAAGGGGTTCAATGGTACAGTATTGTTGCAATGGTACAGACACTTGTTGCTTTTCCTAAAAATTTTAAGATTACAGACTCCTCAATCTTTTGTCATTGAAATCACAATACAACATGGTGATGGTCACTGCTAGGTTTGAAGCTTCCATCATCCATGAATTAAATGGAAAATGTTTGGTCATTCTTTTTGCAATTCACTATCCAGGAGTTGTATTCTTGGCCAAAAATTTAATTTTTATATATAAGAATAAATAGCTCTCATAACAGCAAGAAAAAAATGCATACTCTGAATCTCCACCTACTGTTAATCTCTTTGCCTTAGCCATTAGTTTCTCTAAAATCAAATAATTTAAGTTAAACATGATTTGGGCTTTACCAAAAACTATATATTTACTAAAGCCAATTATCTTGAATTCGATCTCAAATCCTTTAAACATATACAGCACCCATCAGTACAGATATTTTTAAAATTCTTTCCATTGCTCTTTCAGAGTATATATAAATTCATGTCAATCATGAGTCAAAATTCTTTTTCAGGGGCTCCTGGGTGGCTCAGTGGTTGAGCATCTGCCTTTAGCTCAGATCATGATCCCAGATCAAGTCCCACATCGGGCTCCCCACAGGGAGCCTGCTTCTCCCTCTGCCTGCATCTCTGCCTGTCTCTCTGTGTTTCTCATGAATAATAAAATGTTTTCTAAAAAAAATTATTTTCACTTTTTTAAATAAAAACTTCTATAAAATGTTGTTTCCCCCAAACTCATGTGCAAATTATGAACTCACTTTTGCAATATTTCTTGGCAAAACTTCTGGAATGAATTAATAAAATGCAACCTTCCATAGGAAATGCACTTCTGAAAAATAACTTGCTCCACTGAAATGGAGTCTGTAGAATGGACAAGTGACCTCTTTAGTTTACAATGTAAAATGTAATGCTGATTTGCTAAACTATACATTTGTATTGATGATAGGAGGCTTTGATCAGAGATTCATTAGATATATAAAATAATTCCTTGCCTGTTATGCCCCAAGTATTTAGGTATGAATAGATCTGAATAAGTAGAACGGATGTATTGAAAATAGAAGGGAAAATCCGGGGTCACATTCAGGGTTATAATCTAGGAGTACTCCTGCATTTTGACAAATTAGGTTTGTAGCCAAAGTGGAATTAAACAGGTAAGGAAATTAAACTTGTTAAATTTTTTGTAATCGTTGTAATGGGAAGTGACATCTCATAAACTTGTCTAGGAAAAAAACTTCTGCCCTCCTGTAATAAAGTCAATACGTGCAGAGAAATGGCATGAGAGCCAAATTAAAAGTTGATCTGTCTTCCCTGAAAGAAATACTAGGGAACCTTTGGTCAGGGTTAACCTCATAGATGGGCCACGTGGGTACCCAAGCTCTATGTTCTGAATGCCCCACTAATGCTCTCCTCAAAACATCTCCCCAAGTTCTGCTAGTGATACCTGAAATTATTCCTCTCCTTTCATGTTTTTTTCCAAGCTAAAATGTAAATATCAAAGAGAAGAATAACACATGAAGTGTGTCAGTCATTTCTGTGTTCACAGTGATGCGTTTTTCATAGAAGAGGTGAACAAAGTTTGAGACAACCGTTCATAATGGGAAGGAAAATGCTAGGAAAGGGAAGAGCCTCTGGAAGAGGCAGGAAGATACCGGGAAATATGGGAAGGCAGAGGAATAGAAGGAAAGCTGCCTTCCCTTTTCTTTTTCTTTCTTTTTTTTTTTTTTTTGCCTTCCCTTTTCTTGTCATAAAACCAATATAACACATCTCAGTTTCTTTCTTTTTTTTTTTTTTAAAGATTTTATGTATTTATCCATGAGAGACACAGGCAGAGGAAGAAGCAGGCTCCATGCAGGGAGCCCGATGTGGGACTCGATCCCAAAACTCCAGGATCACGCCCTGAGTCAAAGGCAGACACTCAACCACTGAGCCACCCAGACGTCTCTCAGTTTCTATTTAAATAGAATTTTAATCATCCTGGGTCATAGCAGAATGGAGGGAAAACACTTATGGCTAGGTTTGAACTATGCTTCCACGAGGGAAGTAAACACATAGAAAAAAAAAACACAAGTAAGGTCTTCTCAAACAAAATAAAGAAAACAATCTTTAGACTTGAAAATACAGCTCTCACACAGTCATTATCTATGAATACCTTTCTAAACACAGCACTTCTTTTGGTTTCTACAGCATAGTTAAAAGCCAAGAAACCCAGTAGCAACTGTTTGAGAGTCTAAGAGAGAAACGTAAGTATTTCTCAAAATGTGTTCCATGGAATACTTGAATGGATAGAAGCTAGAATGATGAAGGGGGAGGTCTTAGAATAAGTAAGTTTGAGAAATGCTTTATGCTGTAGGTCTCTTTTAGGAAGTTAAAACAGGAGTGTGGCAGAGACTGCTACGAGTTCACCAAAACTATATCCTTTTCTCTAGACCAGACTTCCCAGCATTTGCTGTAGTTGGGAAAGGCCATGTGACTGAGCTCTGGCCAATGGGATGTGATTTGGGGGTAGAAGCTATGTGTTCCACTTTCTGGTTTGGCTCATTAAATTGCACCATCTCTCTTTACCCCTTCCAACTTTCTGAAGTGGAGATAAACCTGGGGCGACTTGTGGAGCTACACATTGAGGATGACGAAATTTAGGCAGATGGTCTCTGGCTTTATGAATTACCTCCTGGAGGCAGCCTCTTTAATCAAGAGCTCTAGCATTAGACCATGTCATGAGCCAGGAATATATCTTATTATGTTAAAGCTGAGATTTGAATGTTTTTTCTTTTATGGTACCATTTATCCTAATAAAATATTTTGCACTTCCATGGATTTGACCACAAACCCTATATGGTTTTGTTTTTAACTATTATCTGGTACAACTCATTTTCTACACTGAAAAAAGCTGTATTATATCTTTCTCTTTTTTTAAGAACAGGGAGGGGGCAAATGGAGAGGGGGAAGAGAGAATCTCTGGCAGGCACCATGACTAGTGTGGAGTTCAATGTGGGGCTCAAATCCCACAACCCTGAGATGACAACCTGAGCTGAAAGCAAGAATCTGATGTTTAACTGACTGAGCCATCCAGGTGCCCCTGTACTATGTCTTTCTTTAGGGAAGACCTGCACTGTGCCTTTCTGTCACTTTCCCCATATTTCTGGTAGTTTATTCTAGTCGAGGGAAAGACGGACTTAGAAACAAGCTCTAACAAGATATGAGGGGGTTATAGTACCAGGGATTCTAGTTATAAACTCACGCACAGATCTATGTTAAGATAAATACAGATAGTGCAAAACTGAATTAAAAAGGTAAGCTCAACGAACTAAAGCATGTTCTCTGAGACCCTAAAGTAAAAAGAGAGAAGGAAGAGCTGAGAATCATACACAGCAGGTAAGGTCTAGGGTGGTGACAAGATGCCAGTATTTTTAATTTTGTATTATTTTATATTTTCATATAAGAGCACGTCATACAGGAGTAGCAACTACTAATAATAACGTTGCTCAGCTCATCTTTAAGAATAAAAAGATGTAATTTTGAGCTTGTTATCAATTAGAACTCCTGGAGAAATACCAACCAACTCAAACTGGACTAAAGAATGACAGGGATGGGGCAGCCTGGGTGGCTCAGCGGTTAGCGCCTGCCTTCAGCCCAGGGCATGATCCTGGGGACCCTGGGATCGAGTCCCACGTCGGGATCTCTCCATGGAGCCTGCTTCACCCTCTGTCTGTGTCTCTGCCTCTCTCTCTCTGTCTCTGTGTATAAATAAATTTTAAAAAAATTTAAAAAAAAAGAATGACAGGGATGTATTGGTCTCTTCTTAGAGGTAGGGCAAGCCTGCAGGCTGGTTTAACCCGCCAGCTCCAGGAGTACTCAAGGACTGGCTTCTACTGGTTTCTCTGTTCTCTGTCCCATGAGATCAGGAGCGTCTTCAGTTTGCTTTCCTTTGTGGTAGCAGGAACGTCAGCGACTCTAGGGTTTGCATACATACATCAAAAGAGACCTATTTCCTCCAAAAATCTTTGCTCACATTTTCTTCATCTAACCTTGGTCAATACCCTTTCCTGTACCTTCACAAAGTAAAATATTCAGGAAAAATACTATATATTGATTGACCCGTGTCTGGATTACCTGGATCTGTCACTATGGCAAAAAGGACCTTCCTGATGATACTACACAAGTTAGGTCCTTCACTTACAGTTGGTAGTGAGTTGAACCCCTCCCACACTATATGGCTGCCACACAACAGGGGAGAGGTGAAATCACTGTTGGAATGACAATCACAGATCAACTTTTGAATAAATCATTTAATAAGTGTTAACACTTACATGCCAGGCATTTATGATATACAAGAAATTATTCTACATATTTAAATATATTAACTCATTTAAAAATTAAGTCATTACAGATATTAACCTACAACAACTCTATGAAATAGGCAATATTATTATTAACACCACTTTGCAAATGAGGACACTGAAGCATAGATAGGCTGTATAACTTGCTGGCAATCAGGCTGGTAGGTAACAGAACTTGGCTTCGATTCTATACAGTCAAGATTCAGAGTCTCTGTCCTTTTGCAACCATGTTAAAATTTTGTAAAGCCAACCTTGTATATATAAAGTACACACAAACACACACCAGTATACACTAACATGTATATATTTATACACACACTTATATTTATACCACATGCATGCACCCACGCACACTCATGTTGGATTAGAGCCCCAGCTCTCCAGACCTTATGATTATAACAAAGGTGCCATCTGGTGTTAGAGCCCTCTAATTGCAGAAAAAGCATCTTTGTTTCTACCCAAGTAGAAACAAAGATCTTCAAACAATACAAATATAACTTGAAAGGTCATCTAAATTCCTAACTCCAGAGCACTGTCTCACTCTTTGAGGCATCTGTGTGATGCCTGAAAGTATATTTAACTGGTTTCACAATGCTGCTTCCAGCCAGCACTGTCCATTTATTCTCTATATGACTTGCAAAACCACTCCTAAATGGGAATCCCTTCTTTCTCATACCAAGAGAAAGAGCATACATAGAATTTTTCCACTTGGGTAAAACTGAACTGTCCTATTCTATGATACACCAAGTCTCCACAAACCCTGTGTGTACATCTATTTGACCAAGTAGCTGACTTCAGAGACAACATACCAATTAGTGGATAAAATTTGGTGTTTGAAAATCCTGCCCAGAACATAAGCAATACAGTGTGTCAGACTCCCTGTTAATTTCCCTTGCTGCTATGTTAAACTTGGGCACTGAAATTGGTCCACCACATGGGGAGGCTCTCCAGGAATACCTGTGATAGAAACCCAACCCTGGGTTTGTTCTTCCCTTTCAGAATAATTAATTCTAGATTTCCAAAACTACTTCAACAACTAACCTTGAATTGAAATAAGGATCAACTAGGAGCAATATTTTCTAGCTCAGACCTTCCTACCAGCTGTTTCACTCTACTGCAACTTGCCCAGTGGGTATTTCTCCCAGATAATGGTTTAATAAATTTGCTGGTAAACTGGAGGAGCAACTTAACTTGTTCACACTGACCCATCTCCATAAAAGCTCTGTATAAATCTAGAATGACTGTCTCACTGTCAAGCGAGTACTCCCTTAAAAATAAACAATAAGACGTCCAGGGAAGATGACAGGGTAGGAAGCTCCTAGCCTCACCTCATACATATACCTAGGTAACATCCACATCAGTGTAAATAATAAAATGACCCAAAGACTGGCAGAAGAGACTCTCCATGGCTAAGTGTAGAGAAGAGACCATGCTGATAAGGGTAGGAAGGACAGGGACATGGTCAGGAACCAAAGGGACCCATGTGACTATCCTCAGGATGGAGGAACACTGCAGGAGTGGAAAGGAGGAAGAAGTAGATCCCAAATCAGGCACCACAGGAACACAGCACCCCACACACTGGAAAGATGAATCTACATAACATTTGGCTTAAAATCAGAGCAGGTTAACTTCACAAGTTCTTACTGTCAGTGGGGCTTAACACCTGGAACTTTAAGAATCAGCAGGTTCAGCTCTCAGAGAGCTGAAGAGCAATAAGAAACTGAATCCCTCCCTTAAGAGACAGCACAACCAACAGCTCCATCACGATAAAGCACAGAAACATCAGTTTTAAAAACATGTAGGGTCTACAAGGGAGAGATTTGTTTACTAATCTCAGAGTATGTACAGGAGGAGCAGGGATCTTGGGGGAAAATCTCCAACAACAAAAGAAGCAGCAGGCACCCTTTCCTTCCCCAAGCCTCCCGGCCTAGACACACAAACATCTGTGGGAATGGCACCAACACTCTTCACCTGGCTAGTTAACATCCTGACTAACCCCATGCTCTTTTGTTGACCAGACCCCCACCTCCAACCTGGTCTTGACAAAAGCTTTCAAAATCAGCTACAGGTCCCCACCCATAGCACATCAGCACTAACCTTCCTAGCAAAACAAGTCCCACCCCACATTCATCTGTGAACCCATCTCCCAACATCCCTCTACAGGAGTCCATCCAAAGTAGCACAAGCATGGCAGTGTGCAAGCAGCTCCTACAGGGGTCAGCATCACCTCCAAAGTGACTCCTGCTCCAAGGATAAGAACACCACAGACATGAGTTTGTAGCCCCAGCAGTGGTCTGACTACAAGTCCAACCCTACCAACAAACCTTCTCCCTGAGACATCACAGGGAGATCACTTACAGTATGGTGGGACTGCAGCTCTGGCAAAGATCTGGTTTGATCCGACTCAAGCACAAGACAGCCCCACACTGGCCGACTAGCAACTCAGGGACCAAACCCTGCCCACAACAGGGAGACAATCAGACTGAAGGCAAATGTGCCTCAGCCATAACAGTAGGACACATGCAACACATGTAGGAGACAGCCCCAAAGTGCTAGATTCTGATAAACAGGGGACACTGATTGCAGGGCATATAGAGCCCCTTCTTCATAAGGCCACTAGTTTTTTTTCCTTAAGATGTATTTATTTATTTCAGAGAGAGAGAGAGAGTGCATGACAAGATGGGAGAGGGGGAGGAAAGGGAGAGAATCTCAAGCAGACTCCCTGCCAAGCACAGAGCCTGACACAGGTCAGGTCAGTCTCCTGACCCTGAGATCATGACCTGAGCCAAAATCAAGAGTCAGATGCTCAACTTACTGAGCCACACGGGTGCCCCACAAGGCAACTACCTTCAAGAGAAGGAGACATAGCTGACTTTTCTAACACATAGAAACAGACACAGAGAATTAAGCAAAATGAGAAAACAGAACTATGTGCCCCAAATGAGAGAAGAGGACAAAATCCCAGCAAGAAAGCTAAATTAAATGGAAATACATAATGTGCCTGATACAGAATTTAAAGCAATGGTAATAAATATATTCACTGGACTTGAGGAAATAGTAGAGTATCACAGATGTGATCATGAGAGATGAGGAACTCAATAACAGAATTAAAAATACACAAAAATAGAAGGAATAAATAGTAGATGAGAGAGGCAGAAGAACAGATCAGCAACCTGGAGAATAGAGAAATGGAAAGTAATAGGTGAACAGGAGAAAGAAAAATACTGATGAAAAATGAGAATAGGTCTATCAAGAATAATAACATTTGCATTATAGGGATCCCAAAAGGAGAAGAGAGAGAAAAGGGGGCAAAAAGAATTATTGGAAGAAATAATAGCTAAAAACTTCCCAAATCTGGGGAAGGAAACAGAAATCCAGACCCAGGAGGCACAAAGAGCCCCCAACAAAATGAACCTAAGGAGGCTGACATCAAAACACATAGTAATTAAAATGTCAAAAAGTAGTGATAAAGAGAGAATTTTTAAAGCACCAAGAAAAATAAAATAGTTATATACATGGGAAACCCCTAAGGCTCTCAGCTAATTTTTCAGCAGAAACTTTGCAGGCCAGAAGAGAGCAGCTTAATATATTCAAAATGCTGAAAGAACAAAACCTGCAACCAAGAACACTCTATCCATCAGGGCTATCTTTCAGAATAGAAGGAGACATAAACAGTTCCCCCAATAGACAAAATTTAAAGGAATTCATGACCACTAAACTATCCTTGGAAGAAATCTTAAAGATGACTCTTTGAGTAGAAAGATAATAAGAAGGAGTGAAAAAAAAAAGTAGGAGTCACAAAAGCAGTAAAATTAAGTATATCTATAAAAATTAGGCAATGGGATTCACAAAATAAAAGGATGTAAGGTATGACACCAATTATATAAAACAGGGAGGAGAAATCAAAATGTAGTGCTTTTAGAATGGGTTCAAACTTAAGTGACCATCAACTTAATATAGACTACTACATGCATGAGATGGTACATAAAAACCTAATGGTAAACACAAATCAAAACCTGGCTGGTAACAGATATATAAACAACAAGAGAAAGGAAACAAGTGTATCACTAAAGAAAAGCCAGCAAACCACGAGAGAAGATAGCAAGAGAAGGATCAAAGAACTACAAAACAACCATAAAACAAGCAACAAAACAGCAGTAAGTACATACCTATCAATAGTTACTTTGATATAAATGGACTAAATACTCCAATTAAAAGATATGGGGTGGTGGAATGTATATAAAAGCAAGACCCTGGCAGCCCGGGTGGCTCAGCGGTTTAGCACAGCCTTCAGCCTAGGGCCTGATTCTGGAGACCAGGGATTGAGTCCCATGTCGGGCTCCCTGTATGGAGCCTGCTTCTCCCTCTGCCTGTGTCTCTGCCTCTCTTTCTCTCTCTCTCTCTCTCTCTCTCTCTCTCTCTCTCTCTTTCCCTCTCTGTGTGTGTGTGTGTCTGTGTCTCTCATGAATAAATAAAAATCTTAAAAAAAAAAGCAAGGTCCATCTATATGCTGCCTACGAGAGAATGATTACATACTGAAAGACACATGCAAATTGAACATGAAAGGATAGAAAGCATTTCATGGAAATGAAAAGAAAGCTGGAGTAGCGATACTTATATCAAACAAAGTAGACTGCAAAACAAAGACTCTAACAGAGTCAAAGAAGGACACTACCTAATAGTAAATGAATCAAACAAAAAGGAATAACAACTGAAAATATTTATGCACCCAACATGCGAGCACCCAAATCAGCTAATAATAAGTGTACAAGAGGTAGTTGACAGTAATACAATAATACTAGGAAACTTTAACACCCCACTTACATCAATGGACAGATTATCCAAACAGAAAATCAACAAGGAAACAATGTCCCACAATGACACATTGGACCAGATGGATCTAACAGATTTATTTAGAACATTCCATCCTTATACAGCAGAATACACATTTTTTTTCAAGTGCAAGTAGGACATTCTGCAGACTAGATTCACATGTGAGGCCACAAAACAAATCTCAACAAATGAAAAGGATCAAAGTCATACCATGCAACTTTTCCAACTGCAATGCTATGAAACTAGAAATCAACCACAGAAGACATGTGGAAAGGACACAAATATAGGAAAATTAATTAACATGCTACTAAACAATGAATGAGTCAATGAAAAATTTAAGGAGGAAATAAAAAAATACATGGAGACAAATGAAAATAAAAACAGAATGGGTCAAAAATCTTTGGGATGCAGCAGCAGCTGTTCTAAAAGGAAGTTTATGGCAATACAGACCCACATGCAAGAAACATGAAAATTTTCAATCTAACTTTACACCTGAAGATGTTAGAAAAAAAAGAATAAACAAAACTCAAAACCAGTAGACAGAAGGAAATAATAAAGATCAGAGCAGAAATAATGAAATATGAACTAAAAAGTTCAATAGAACAGATCAATGAAATCAAGAGCTGAATCTTTGAAAACAACAAAATTGATAAACCTTTAGCCAGATTCATCCAAAGAGAGAGAGAGAGAGAGAGAGAGAGAGGAGAGGACTCAAAATCAAAAATGAAAGAGGAGAAATAACAATTGACTACACAGAAATACAAAAGATTATAAGAGAATATCATGAAATATTATATGCCAACAAATTGGACAACCTAGAAAAAAAATGGATAAATTCTCAGAACCATATAACCTCCCAAAACTGTATCAGAAAAAAAAAAAAAGAAAGAACACTTTATCAGACCAATTACCAGCAATGAAATTGAAGAGCAATAAAAAAACTCCCAACAGACAAAGTCCAGGACCAGATGGCTTCACAGCTGAACTATATCAAACATTTAAAGAAGAGTTAATGCCTATTCTTCTCAAACTATTCCAAAAAATAGAAGAGGAAGGAGAGCTTCAAAGTCAATCTATGATGTGAGCATTACCCTGATACCAGAATCAGATAAAGACACCACAGAAAAGAGAGCTATAAGCCAATATCTCTGATAAATACAGATGTAAAACCCCTCAACAAAATATTAGCAAACTGAATCCAATAATACATTTAAAAAGTCATTCACTATGGTCAAGTGGGATTTATTCTTGTGATGCAAGAGTGGTTCAATATTAGTAAATCAATCAATATTATGAATCACATTAAAAAGACAAAGATAAAAACCATATGACCATTTCAATAGATGTAGAAAAGCACTAGATAAAGTACAACATCCATTCATGATAAACATTCTCAACAAAGTAGGTTTAAAAGGCATATACCTCAACATAATAAAGGCCCTGTATAAAAGATCCGCAGATAACATCATACTCAATGGTAAAAAAAAAAAATGAGAGCTCTTCACTTAAAAGCAGGAAAAAGACAAGGATGCCCACTCCCAAGACTTTTATTCAACAGGATAAAGTCCTAGCCCCAGCAATCACATAGGAAAAAGAAACAAAAGGCATCCAAATTGGTAAGGAGGAAGTAAAGCTTTCACTATTTGCAGATGACATGATATTATATATAGAAAACTCTAAAGACTTTACCAAAAACCTACTAGAACTGATCAATTAATTCGGTAAGGTCACAGGATACAAAATCAATATACAGAAATCTATTGCATTTCTAAACACTACTAACAAAGTAGCTAAAAGAGAAATTAGGAATAGAATCCCATGTACAGTTACACCAAAAATAATAAAATACCTAGGAATAAACTTAACTAAGGAAGTGAAGACCAGTATTCTGAAAACTACAAAACACTGATGAAAGAAATTGAAAAGACATAAACAAATAGAAAGATATTCCATCTTCATGGATTGGGAGAACAAATATTGTTAAAATGCCCATACTGCCCAAAGCAATCTACAAATTTAACTCAACTCCTATTAATACAGCATTTTTCACAGAACTAGAGCAAATAATTCTAAAATTTATATGGAACCACAAAAGACCCCAAAAGCCAAAACAATTTGAAAAAGAAGAATAATACTGGAGATAGCACAATTCCAGATTTTAAGAGATACTACAAAGCTATTGTAACCAAACCATATTGTAATGACACAAAAAGAGATACATAGATCAATGAAACCTAATAAAGACCCCAGAAATAAACCCATGATTAAATGGTCAATTAATCTTTGACAAAGGAGCAAAGAATATGCAATGAGAAAAAGTCTCTCCACCAAATGGTGGTGGGAAAACTGGACAGCAGCATGCAAAAGAATGAAACTGGACCCCTTCCTCATATCACACACAAAAATAAAATGGAATAAGGACCTAAATATGAGACCTAAAACCATAAAAGTCCTAGAAGAGAGCATAGGCAGTAATTTATCTGACATCAGCCATAGAAACATTTTTATAGATATGTCTTTTGAGGCATGGGAAACAAAAACAAACATAATTGATTGGGGCTATATCAAGATAAAAATATTCTGCACAGCAAAGAAAACAATCAACAAAAATAAAAGCCTACTGAATGGCAGGATGTGATACATCTAATAAGGGGTTAGTACCCCAAACAAAGAATTTATATAAGTCCTTACCAAAAAAACCAAATACTCCAATTTAAAAATGGGCAGAAAACATGAACAGATTTCTCCAAAGAAGAGACAGATGGTCAACAGACACATGAAAAAATGCTCAATATCATTCATCATCTGGGAAATGCAAGTCAAAACTACAATAAGGTATCATCTCACATCTATCAGAGTGGCTATAATCAAAAACACAAGAAACAACAAGTGCTGGCAAGTAGAAAAATGAACCCTCGTGCACTGTTGGTGGGAATACAAACTGGGGCAGCCAATGTGGAAGACAGTATGAAGGTTCCACAAAAAAATTAAAAAAAGAATTACCATATGATCCAGTAATCCCACTGAGTTTTATCCAAAGAATATGAAAAAACTAATTCAAAAAGATATCTACAGCTCTATGTTTATTGCAATGTTATTTGTAATAGCCAAACTATGGAAGCAACCTAAGTGCTCATCAATAGATAAATGGATAAAGATATTATATTATATATAATTATCTTATTATATTCTTATCTATATTTATTATATATAAGATAATTATATATAACAAAATATAATCTCATTATATATATAATGGAATATAACTCAATAATATACTATATTTATAAAATGGAATAATACTACATATATAATGGAATAGTACTCAATAATATAAATATAATGGAGTAATACTCAGATAAATGGATAAAGAAAATATATGTATATCATATATATAAGATAATGACATATAATATATCTCATCTTATAAATATATAATGGAATATTACTTAGCCATAAAAAGTATGAAATCTTGCCACTTGCAATAATGGCAGATCTAGAGGGCATAATCCTGAGTAAAATAAGTCAGAGAAAGACAAATACCATATGATTTCACTCATATGTAGAATTTAAGAAACAAAACAAAGAAAAAGAGACAAAAAAATACAAAAATCTCTGAAATATAGAGAACAGACTGGTGGTTGCCAGAGGAGAGGTGGGTGAGAGGATGGGTGAAACAGGCGAAGGGGGTTAAGAGTACACTTTCGAAGATGAGCACTGAGTAATGCATGTAATGTTGAATCACTATGTTGTACACCTGAAACAAATATAACACTGTGTTAATTCTACCAGAATTAAAACTTTAAAAATAATAAAATAAGTGGTATGTTGCTCTGCACATAAGCACACAAGACTTAAAAAAAAAACGGCTTAACCTTTGGGCCGCTGAACATTGAGTTCCCAGCACATACAGTGTTAATAGTGTGGTGCTATTTCATTGCATTTAAGCTAGCTGGGAGTTTTTGGCAAAAGAGAACATTCTCTTAGTTCAGATTCAAGTAACAAAGGTCATACAAATGCAGATTACATAATTTCACAGCTATATCATGTCAACATATATATATTTTTTTAAGGTGTGAAAAGGTGCTGAGCAGAAGTCCACTGAGTCACGGCAGCAGCAGGGTTTTCCAAGATTTTCCCTGGAAGCCCTATGTCATTCATGACTTTGGCAGTAGGGGTTTGTCATCCTCAATGTGGATTACAAATGTTTCAAGATCGTCAGGCTTTCAATGGGTCCCGAGTATCACTGAAGGAGCCCCAGTTCTGTGAGTCCACGTAGACCCTAAACATAAACACATGCCCCCTGGAACACAGGTCCAGAGCTTTGCATACATCAAGGATAGAAAGTCAAGGATAATCTTTCTTTACAAAATCGGGAAGACTCAAAACTCACACCACCTACTTTAGCAAGAGAAGGCATAAACATTTCTTCAATATCTCTGAAAATGGTGCATCTAATTAACATTCTTTATTTCTTTTTTTTTTTTTTTATTTATGATAGTCACAGAGAGAGAGAGAGGCGCAGAGACACAGGCAGAGGGAGAAGCAGGCTCCATGCACCGGGAGCCCGACGTGGGATTCGATCCCGGGTCTCCAGGATCGCGCCCTGAGCCAAAGGCAGGCACCAAACCGCTGCGCCACCCAGGGATCCCAACATTCTTTATTTCTTAATCTTTTCAGTTCAGCTGAGTTTTCTTTTGGAGTAAATTTTGCCCCTTGATTACAGCTCCCCTGTCAGGGAGTCCTCGGCATTCTTTTGTGGGCTAAGAAGACACCTTCTCACCCCACTGCTCCTCCTGCCCGCTCCAGTTCTGCTGCTCTCTTGCGTCCTGCACTCACTGTGTATAGTCACGGTCTGGAAACCCGTGTCCAAATTTCATTTTATTATTTTTTAAAGAAGTTAGTTATGACGAGGGGTGGGGATGGGGGAAAGGAGCAGAGAAAGAGGGACATGCAGACTCCACGCTGAGCATGGAGCCCAACACAGGGACCCGGAGATCATGACCTGAGCTGCAATCAAGAGTCAGACGCTTAACCAACTGAGCCACCCAGGTGCCCCTATATCCAAATTTTAAAATGAATAAATAATAAGAGAACTTTCTGCCATGATGAAAATATTTGATATCTTGGTTTAAGCAATAGATAGAAGAGTGTATAGAACTTTCAAAACTCATTGAAATAAACAATATCTTTTCTTTGTATGTACATTATACCTTTAAATGAGTAAATAGCCTCCATACCCATTAAAAAAATTCTCTTTGACGGGTATGATTTTATTTTCTTCGATGGAACACCCATCCCCCATCCCCCAGGGCAAAGCTGAAAGAACCACAGACCCCATTCTCAGAGTGGGGTCTGTCAATAGGTGTTGGTGTGAAAGGTTCCTGAAGAGAAATCTTATGAGTCAGACAGGACCCAACTCCAGAGATGACACCACATCTGGGATGAAAATGTCCAGTGTGAAGGTTGGTCACACCTTCCTCCCAAAACACCTCATAGCCACGTACAGAACGTCATGACACCTTAGACATGGTCGAGGAATTAACTTCTGCTGAAAACCCAGTCTTCTAACACTCAAAGGAGTCCTGTGAGGGGAAGGTGTAAGGAAGGATCTAACTCTAACAACGCGGCCATTCAAGGACCTGCCGTAACCAGATGGCCTGCCTCTCCCTCTGACTACTTTCAACTAGCGGCAAGCATTTGTTGAGCATTTTCTACGTGTTAGATGTAGTTCTGAACACTTGACTTGTATTGACTTAATCCTCGCATCTGTATTTGTTACAGAGAAGAGCGAAAAGAAAAAAAGTGGTTGGAATGGTTGCCTTACCCACCATGAGAACTTGATCTTCCTTCTCCTCTCGCACCATTTCCTCTTGAGGAGGAGCATGACCTCTGAAGGGTAAGGCAAAAGCAGCCAGGCACATAGGTCACTTCCACAGTGAAAATTAGAAAGAAACCCAGAGGTGGCATGTAAAAGGCGGAGAAGCGAGCATACTCTACCTTGTGGGTACATTTTCCATAGAGAATTTGAAAATGACAATTAAACCAACTAAACAACTTACCTGCTTTTTCTTATCACTAGGTCCTGACAATTCTAAGCAACGTCAGTGAGATGCTACAGTTTCATTAAAAAAAAAAAAAAAAAATCACTGGCTCGGTCTAAGTTCTAAACAATTATTATAGTTTCTGAGGAGTTTTGACATTGATATTCAAGCTTCAAATGAGTACATTTTTGTTCATTTCTCTTTTAGTAAATAGTGTACTATTTATGAGGGCTAATTCAGAAAACTCCCAGGTATATGGTCAATCCTCAACTCACAGAGACTCAGCTACATGCATTTGTTTTGTGAGTAGGTTGGTAATAGTTCAGCATCTTTCAAGCTCACTTTGGGCACAATTCAACGCTCCAACCCCATGGTATTAAATATTTCTGTATTTGCGGAGTAGATTCAAAACAAGCAATGATAGCAAGGTAATTTAAAGGCAAAGAAATAGAATTATAAACACTTCAATTTGGCATTCTGTGTAAGCACTTGAGGTTTTTCCTTTTCTGGAACTTTTGGAAAAACAATTCATTCACTCTAGCATCACTTTTCCTGTTGCAAAATGCTGCAGAACGTAGGTATAACACTAAAAGGCTTTCCTAGGGAAATTGAAGCTGTGGCAACAGTAAAGGCACAAAAGAAAATACGGCACCAGAGGATCAGTTCAAATTTTACCCTCTCGGCCATAGTAACTTCTTGCAAGATACATCCACGAAGGCAAAAGAAACAAAAGCAAAAATGAACTATTGGGACTTCATCAAGATAAGAAGCTTTTGCACAGCAAAGGATACAGTCAACAAAACTCAAAGACAACCTACAGAATGGGAGAAGATATTTGCAAATGACATATCAGATAAAGGGCTAGTTTCCAAGATCTATAAAGAACTTTTTAAACTCAACACCAAAGAAACAAACAATCCAATCATGAAATGGGCAAAAGACATGAACAGAAATCTCACAGAAGAAGACATAGACATGGCCAACATGCACATGAGAAAATGCTCTGCATCACTTGCCATCAGGGAAATACAAATCAAAACCACAATGAGATACCACCTCACACCAGTGAGAATGGGAAAAATTAACAAGGCAGGAAACAACAAATGTTGGAGAGGATGTGGAGAAAAGGGAACCCTCTTACACTGTTGGTGGGAATGTGAACTGGTGCAGCCACTGTGGAAAACTGTGTGGAGGTTCCTCAAACAGTTAAAAATATACCTGCCCTACGACCCAGCAATTGCACTGTTGGGGATTTACCCCAAAGATACAAATGCAATGAAACGCTGGGACACCTGCACCCCGATGTTTCTAGCAGCAATGGCCACGATAGCCAAACTGTGGAAGGAGCCTCGGTGTCCAACGAAAGATGAATGGATAAAGAAGATGTGGTTTATGTATACAATGGAATATTACTCAGCTATTAGAAATGACAAATACCCACCATTTGCTTCAACGTGGATGGAACTGGAGGGTATTATGCTGAGTGAAGTAAGTCAGTCGGAGAAGGACAAACATTATATGTTCTCATTCATTTGGGGAATATAAATAATAGTGAAAGGGAAAATAAGGGAAGGGAGAAGAAATGTGTGGGAAATATCAGAAAGGGAGACAGAACGTAAAGACTGCTAACTCTGGGAAACGAACTAGGGGTGGTAGAAGGGGAGGAGGGCGGGGGGTGGGAGTGAATGGGTGACGGGCACTGGGTGTTATTCTGTATGTTAGTAAATTGAACACCAATAAAAAAAAAAAAAAAAAAAAAAAAAAAAATTTTACCCTCTCTTCCATGAATTTTTTTTCCCTTTTCTCTCATCTTTTTTTTTCTAGTTCAAAGCTTTAGATGAGATTAGCCAGAAACAAAACTATTTGCAAACAACCAGAATCAGCCTTGAATCACATAGTGAGACGTCAAGCTTTTTAATTGATTCTTTTAGATCAGCTTATACACATACCACGTAAGGCCATTAACCATGCAAAAATAAAAATATAAGGAGGTGGATATTTTCTAGAAAAAAAAAAAGAATCAAATTTTGAAGAACAACAACAGAAATCCTGGTCTGGTGGTCTTATATCGCCAAAAGCAATTAAACAGTAATATCTGAATCCCTCAATCATTTTCACTAAGAACTGGACATTATTTTAAAACCATGGATCAAAAAAGTTCTATGTCCTCTGCCATCCAGCCGTTTTCAAATAATTTTAGCAGAAAACCCAAAACTTTGTATGTTCGTACCAGAAATAATAGAGATTTCTGGTAAATTTTCTAGTTTAAATATTTTAGTGGAAATGTTTCTACCGAGAAACATATAAAAGCCACTAGAAATGTGCCTGAAGGAAAAACAGACATGAGCACTATTGCCTTTCCTGGAAGACTCTGACTGGGATTTTTGTGAGTTTCCACAGAACTCAGCCTTATCTCTGAGACTTTTCCCAGCTATTCACCTATCTGGTGTGTCACATAAAAACACTGAAATTAAGTTTTTTAAAAAAGAGTTTTCCCATTAATTATGAGTGAAGGTAAGTTAACAAATCTGGCCATACTGTCTATTGAACAGGACTGTGCAGGGAAGATAAACTTGTCATTGACAAGTTGGCCAAAGTTAAGGCTGAAAAATAGAAACTAATATATCACTCGTTACAGTTTCAGATCAATGTAAGTATAAGCATTTTTCCTTTCACCATAAAAATACATTAATAGAATTAAAAGTATCGAGGTCCCTGGATGGCTCAGTCGGTCAAATGTCAGACCGTTTGTTCTGGCTCAGGTCACGATCTCAGGGTCATGACATCGAGCCCTGCGTCCGTCTCCAAGCTCAGTGAGGAGTCCGCTCGGGATTCTCTGTCTTCCTCTCCCCCTCCCTCCGCACCTATTCACAGTCTCAAATAAATAAGTAAATCTTTTAAAAAAATAATTAAAAGCATTAATCCATTACTTTTTCCTTTTTGGTAAAAAGTAATGGATTAATTTGGATTAATGGATTAATTAAAAGTAATGAATTCCTTATTATTCCAAATATTATAGTATATTTGGTTTATTTCCTTATTTCTTTAATTTGCTAGCATGACTACATACACATACATCAGGAAATAAAAGTTTCACTGTGTCTCTTTTCTGGCTATTACTATTCAGCTGAATAATTAGCTCAGTATCGAGAAGAGAGAGATTTTTTTTTTTAAAGATTTTATTTATTCATTCATGAGAGACACAGAGAGAGGCAGAGACACAGGGAGAAGAGAGAGATTTAAAACCATGATCTCCTACAAGTGCTCAGTATACTACACACATCATCACTGGAGATGAACCAGGTATAAAAAGGGAGTTGAAGAAAGTGGAAGGGAACTGTAGACAGCCTTGTGGTCTGACCCAGACCATCACCCAAATGCTCGTGGTCAAAGTCAGCGACGTCTCCAAAATTTCTATCCAGAAGGCACTTTCTTAGAAGTGGCCACCTGTTTGGACAGGAGGCAGGAGCCTTGTCTAAGGCTGAGTTTTCTCAGCAAGGGCAGCGGTCTCACCTGCACGCTCATGCGGAGGCACTGGAGGTACGGGGAACAGGTGGAGAACAGGAGTCAAGCGCCCGCCCTTCCTGACTACCTGCCGAGTGACAGCATGGAGGTGTACTCACGCGCAGGACTGGAGGTCGGTGACCCCGCACGAGACCCGCTTTTCCCAGCTAGCCACGTGATCGCAGACAAGTTTTCACTCTCAGTCTCCTCATCTGAAAAATGAGGGGGTGGGGGGGCTCGATGGTCTCTGACGCCCCTGCCAACCACAACATTCAATGGCTGTGACTCATTTACCACGGCAGCTTTAAACTATGGATGGCCCTAGGTCTGTGCCAAATTCACAATGCATCAAAGTGAAGAGACAAACAGCCACCGAGCCAGAGACTATGAGTTAATGGCCAAGTCACATTTGGATAACTGAGAAAGTATCGGGTTCCCGTGTAAGGGACCAGGTGTTTCACATAGCGTGTGTTGTTCTTCCATAAACGTTGGCTTCTTAGATCATGTCTACGTTCGCAAGTCCTTTTGTAACCTGTGTCACTATCGACTGCAACAAACACTAAAGCTTTCTCTCTCTCTGTCACCTGGAACTCCTTTAATCCCAACGGACAAAATTGGGTAAAGTGACTTTTACAACTGCTGCCTCTCAATCTAGTTTACACAACAAATATTTCCATAAGGGGCCAGAGCCAGTTTTCTGGAATTTGGAGGACAGGCCAAATCTCAGAGTGGTCTTTTAAATCAAAAACCAAATGTAGGGTGAGCTCATTCACTGGAACTTCGTTAAGGAGAATTCATTTCACTTCCTTGGCATAAATTAAGCTGTAGTGAGCTAGTGAACGATTCCACTAGTGTTCGCGGGGATGGTAAATGGAGCTCTGCAGTGGAGGCCAGAGAAAGACCCAGGTCCTCTGGAGAGTGTGAAGCAAGTAGGACCTGGTAGGGTGTGTGGATGTCCTGGAGAATCAGAGCGGCCACAGGGAGCCCGCGGGCCTACACCCTTCAGTGGGAGAAGAACTGGTGAGAATCTCTGGATCCCGCCCACTGCCGTGGGGGAGAGAGAAGTGAGAGAACTGTGTGCAGGAGGAGGAGGAGCCATGACTACCATCACGGCCCTCTTCCCCAACTGGAGACACCCCCAATCGAGGGCAAGGAACAGCCTGCTCAGGGCCCCTTCTGTCCCAGGGGGTTGCAGGCCAGCCTCTGGGGTCTAAAGGCGAGAACCACTCTCTTACCAGCTCCCTTTCTCAGTGAATCCGTTGAACGTGGCCGTTCCGTGGAGTTCCTCCTCGGACCCCGATGCCCCTCAGGGTCACCATGACCTCACAGCCGTTCCCTCACTCCCATGCTGACAGTCAGGCACCACCCGTGTGCTGTGACATCCTGGCACCACTCCTCAGCCCGGACCACCCACCTGTGGGCTGGCCTCCAACGCCCAACAGCCTACTGCATGTCTCCTATTGAACATCCCTTAGACGTCCCCCAGTTCTGAGTCCACTCTCATGCATGCCCTGTTGTCCTCTCAGAAAATGCCACCCAAGCTCTCCTATCCACCTGCTTCATATACCTGAAAGTCAGCCTCAGTTGCCCTCACAATCCCGTCCAACCGGTCGCAGCATGTATAGGGTTCGTTTCCTCCCAGTCTCCAATCTGCTTGTCTCTCTCCTTTCCCGCCGTGGCTGAATTCAGTTCCTCACGTTTGCCTACAAACTCCCAACAGGTGCCCTCCGGTCTGATCTTGTTCCTTCCAATTAGCCCTCCACATCCTCACAGATTGAGCATTCAAAAAAAAATCAAGTACGATCTCATCGCTACCCCGCTTAAAACCCTTCGGTGATGCCCAAAGTCAAAAGGCAAATGACAAAACGGGAGGAAATCTATCCCGCGCGTGGTAGAGAGTCAACATCCCTCAGGTGCATGGAGCGTCCGCACCCGGGAGAGAAGAAACAGTGCAACAGAGGCCTGGGCCGAGGCCAGAAGCAGGCCTTCCGTCCCTTAGGAAATGATCAATAAGCCCTTGCAAAGCTCTGTGAGCTCTAGGTGCCAAATAAATACAAATCAAAAGAACGACGGGATTCTGTGTTCTCACCTCTAAGACTGGCAAAAGTGAAGCGAACCGGGAACATGTAGGACTCGGCGGGCCCGGACTTACAGACCCCTGTGTATTGGCACAACCTTTACGAAGAATAGTCTGACGGGATACACGCTTAAAAAGGAACAGAGCTGTAGGGCCAGCTACCCCACGTAGGTCTCGTGCCAACAAAAAGAAAAGCACCGCTCTATAAAACTGTCAGGACAAAAACGAGCGACAAAACAACAGAAACGGACTCATAAATGCAGAATACTGGTGGTTGCCAGAGGGGAGGGGACGGGGGATGTGGGACGTCGGTGAAGGGGCTTAAGAGCTACAAGCGTCCAGTCCTAAAATAAGCGAGTCACAGGGATGAACAGCGCGGCATAGGGAACAGTCAGCGGCACTGCAGGCACCTTGCGGGATGTAGACGTCACTCCCCGGCCGGTGGTGAGCGAGCATCCTGTGCGCGAAACTGACACGTCACCTCGTGGCACACCTGAAATTAATATCGATGTCGACCATATTTCAATCAAAGCCAGAGAAAGGGTTTCTGGATGCTCATCGCGGTGTTCTTTGTAACAGCAGAAAAACCAGAAGCCATCCGAATGCCCACCGACAGAAGAGCCGAGGCTCCTCCACGTCGTGGGAACGCAGCCTGCGCCCATTTGAAAGGATGAAACAGGTGAATGTGTCGCCGTGGGACGCGGGCACGACCCCTGCTTAGGCAAAGGAAGCGGGTTACGAGGTAGTGTGTACAGCGGCCTTGTATGTTCATAAAACCTGCCGTCCTGCAAAGTCGCACACATTTGTTCTAGAAGAAGGATGTTAAAGGGGATGGAGCTGGGCCTCCTGACCTCAGGCCGCCTTCTGCTCACGTCCCCTTCGCCCAGACCCTGCAGGTCCTCAGGGCACCGCGCTCCACGCCCAGCTCCTTACGTTGCCTTCTCTGGCTCGAGTCCACCCCTCTCCGACAGCACGGATTTCCCGGAGACGCACCTGTGCCCTCCTGGTGACCACACGTCCTCCGCGCCACGTGGGCCCGGCCACTTCAGGACACTGCCTGGGTCGGCTTGTGAACCACTCAGTGACTTCTGTAATTTAAGGAGAAATCAAACATTTTCAAACCCGATTGAGGCCTCCACCGTCTGTGGAACAGACGCTCAGAACACAGCCGTCACCGGGTCCCTGGCCCCCCCTGCAGCCTCGCCTCTCAGCTCCCCACCAGGGGCCCTCCCCTCTTGCCCCCCGGGGGGTGGGTCTTCTCTTCAGGGCTAAGGTTCCTGGAGGGCAGGGACTGCATCCTACTGGATTCTGGATCCTCGTGCCTCCAGGGCGCCCGCGTGCTGCAGCTGCTCAGGGAACGTTTGCCAGATGACTGGCACGGGGCAGGGGCACAGCTTGGACGGGACATAGGGGACCCCCCTCGAGAGCTGCGCTGCCAGCTACAAGCTCCAGGGCCTTGGGGACCCCCTTACAGAGTGGACATAACCAAATTAACTCCTTTCCCGAGGTACGGCACACACCGAGACGGCAGGTGCGTATGGGGCAGACCTAAGAACTGCAGGAAACTGCCCGTTGTCCTATGTGCACAGACACACTTGGTCTCACAGTTATTTGTCATGATCAATCGTGACCTGTACCAGGTGCCACTGAATGGCAAGAAATTCAACCTCCGTTGGATCGGTGTCCCTGCCTCGCACCGAGGGCCATTCAGAGTGCCAAGGGACTGTCCCTGGCCCCCTCCCATCTGCAGTCCCTAGCACCCTCTGTAGTCCCTAGCACCCATCTGCAGGCCCTAGCACCCTCTGCAGTCCCTAGCACCCTCTGTAGTCCCTAGCACCCTCTGCAGGCCCTAGCACCCATCTGCAGTCCCTAGTACCCTCCACAGTTCCTAGCACCCTCTGCAAACCCTAGCACCCATCTGCAGTCCCTAGCACTCTCTGTAGTCCCTAGCACCCTCTGCAGTCCCTAGCACCCTCCACAGTCCCTAGCACCCTCCATAGTCCCTAGCACTCTCTGTAGTCCCTAGCACCCTCTGCAGTCCCTAGCACCCTCCACAGTCCCTAGCACCCTCCGCAGTCCCTAGCACCCTCCATAGTCCCTAGCACCCTCTGCAGTCCCTAGCACCCTCTGCAGTCCCTGGCACCCATCTGCAGGCCCTGGCACCCTCGACAGTCCCTAGCACCCTCTGCAATCCCTAGCACCCTCCGCAGTCCCTAGCACCCTCTGTAGTCCCTAGCACCCTCTGTAGTCCCTAGCACCCTCCACAGTCCCTAGCACCCATCTGCACTCCCTAGCACTCATCTGCACTCCCTAGCACCCTCTGTAGTTCCTAGCACCCTCCGCAGTCCCTAGCACCCATCTGCACTCCCTAGCACCCTCCGCAGTCCCTAGCACCCTCTGCAGTCCCTAGCACCCTCTGCAGTACCTAGCACCCATCTGCAGTCCATAGCACCCTCCGCAGTCCCTAGCACCCATCTGCACTCCCTAGCACCCTCCGCAGTCCCTAGCACCCTCTGCAGTACCTAGCACCCTCTGCAGTACCTAGCACCCATCTGCAGTCCGTAGCACCCTCCATAGTCCCTAGCACCCTCTGCAGTCCCTAGCACCCTCCACAGTCCCTGGGGTCCCTAGCACCCATCTGCAGGCCCTAGCACCCTCCGCAGTCCCTAGCACCCATCTGCACTCCCTAGCACCCTCCACAGTCCCTAGCACCCATCTGCAGTCCCTAGCACCCTCTGCAGTCCTTAGCACCCAGCTGCAGTCCCTAGCACCCTCTGTAGTCCCTAGCACCCTCCACAGTCCCTAGCACCCTCTGCAGTCCCTAGCACCCTCTGCAGTCCCTAGCACCCATCTGCAGGCCCTAGCACCCATCTGCAGTCCGTAGTACCCATCTGCAGTCCCTAGCACCCTCAACAGTCCCTAGCACCCTCTGCAATCCCTAGCACCCTCCGCAGTCCCTAGCACCCTCTGTAGTCCCTAGCACCCTCCGCAGTCCCTAGCACCCTCCGCAGTCCCTAGCACCCTCTGCACTCCCTAGCACCCTCTGCAGTCCCTAGCACCCTCTGCAGTACCTAGCACTCATCTGCAGTCCGTAGCACCCTCTGCAGTCCCTAGCACCCATCTGCAGTCCATAGCACCCTCCGCAGTCCCTAGCACCCATCTGCAGTCTGTAGCACCCTCTGCAGTCCCTAGCACCCTTCGCAGTCCCTAGCACCCTCTGCAGTCCAAGGCCCACCCTCACAAGGACCGGCTCCACACGACAGCCTGGCCCACGGGAGGCCTTGCCCCAGCTGCGGGCCCTGGTGGCCAGAGGCAGAGCGGTCCCTGCGACCCACGGGCCTTCCCCGCTACTCGGTGAGGAGCCCGGAGGCAGCTCGTTCCCAGCCTCGGGGACAAGTGGCCCTTTCCCAAACTGCCTACCCTGCCGGCACGCCTTCCTCTCTCTGCACACAGGGCATGATCCCCTGGCAGGGGGTCCTCGAGAACTTCCGAACCCCTGACATGAGGGAGCACAAGGGGCTGGTTCCCTCCTTGGAGCCCAGGTCTGGACAAAGCACAAAGCGGCGGCCCCCGGGATAGGGCTGCCCCCTCATGCGACCCACATCACTCAGTGACGAGGAGTCCGGGCCGCGACCTGCTGCCACGCAGTTGACACGGTTCCTACGAAAGCTCTTTGCTAAAGGACTCCTGAAACTCCAGCTTAAGAAATGGAAAAGGGACGCTTGAGGGGACTCGGCTACTCCGCAGCGCAGAGCAGCTCCTGCCCTGCAGCCCCGCGGTGGCGGAGGCCAAAGCAGACCCTCTGGCACGGGGGCCCGACGGCCCTGCCCGGAGAGGAGAGCTGGAGTCCAGCGCAGTGCTCTCCTGTCGGGGCCCAGGGACCTCCTTGGGCCTGGCACCGCTGTCCCCTGGGAGATGCTGGCAGGGTCTGTGCTCTCCGGGGGCTCTGCTAACGTCAGCACCCCGGGATGCTGCACATCCTTACTAGGGATGCTGGTGTCCTCAACAGCAGGGCCCCTGATTAGTGCATGTGCTGCCCAGAGGCTCACCGGCCTCGGGACCTCACGCCAGGCCTGCCACCTGCTGTCACGCTCCCTGTCCCTTCCACGACCTCGCCCCCCTGCTCCGACCGCCAAGGCTACTACTGTTTTCTTTCATTCTCAAGGTGCTTTCTTCCCCCCTCACGTTGCATCTCCACGCAGATGCGGGCGGGAAGCTGTGATGCACGAGCGAGTCTAGACATCCCAGAGCCAGACCCTAACCACGCACGGTACAATGGGGAAGCGGCTCCCAAGCCCACCGCCCCGCCGCGGCCGCGTGCTGTCGGCCAAGACACAAACTGCTCGGATTTCAGATGCCTTGTTGCCTTGTCTACCAAACAGGAGAGGAACCCCACGCGTCTTAAAGCACCGCAGCTAGACCAAAGGACGACGCGATATTCCATATGATATTGTTTCCGCAGATAGAATTTCGTGAGATGCCTTCCAGCTCTAAAATCTAATATCCTACTTGGGGGTTTTGTTTTGTTTGGGTCTTGTTTTGTTTGCCCTCAACCAAAACAAAAATAATAATCCCTGCTTGACCCATGAGATTATTGTAAGGAGGACCAAATAAAATAAACTATGCAGATATATTCTGAAAACTGCAAAGTCTTGACCAAATGTAAGATACTGTTGTTGTTGTTTTTTTCAATGACTAGAGGTCCTCTAAGGATTGATAAGCAAATAAAAATAAAACTAACCATAGTTACTTTCAGATGACTGAACTTCAGTCTGTTTACCTTACTGACAAAATTATTCCTCGGTCAAAAGACTGTTATTCTGAATTATCAATTAAAATAGTTATGTAACGTTAGACAGCTCCGTTACCCCCATACAGTTTTAGTCAAAGCAAGAGAGGGAAGAAATGTGTTTAATTACTCCACTCTTTTCCTGGATTTTAGGATGGGCCAACTCTAAGATTTCCATCTATGGGCAGGAAATACTTATAATCTATATCTTCTTACATCAACATATACACTTTATCATAATTACTTCCTCTAGTCTGAAATTTGGGTGCAAAATCGGGTGACATTCAAATCTGGACCGTATTAAATACCTTTGGGTTTGATTGAGTCGGATTTGTAAACAAATGACTTTCCTAAAAACATGAAGTCATATAAAATCTTGTACTATTAATGCCTTGTTCTCTTCTGACACCATAAATAAACCTCATTTCCCCTCAAGGATTAGTGAGAAAAGCACACTTTGAAAAATCTCTCTTTCTGCGAAGATATTAGGTAATTGGTCTCCACCGCCGCCTTGCACTTGCTTCTCTTTAGCTCCTAATGAAGAAAGTAAACAATGTTTTAAGTCAAGCGTGTCTTGGAGCTCAGTGTTTTAAGCCGACTTCTACTATCTTGGCATTTCTACAGGGTCTGTTACGTGATTGACAATGAAACTGGCCGTGGTGAGGAACTTAACCTCTACCAATGCCAGGTAAAATCAGCCTCGCGGCATTTTAGCATCATCTGCTATTGCTCCTGACCCACTCCCCTTTCTAGCTCCCTAGCATTTTTGTTTGGCTGCCCTAAGAGCCTCTGTTATGCTCGACCCCGCATTCTGATTTCCTTCTTTCCTCTTTCAAAACACATTGACGGTGTCTGCTGTGGGCAGCACACCGAGCCCACTCCTGTGAGATCCAGCAGGATCAGGAAAGATCAGCCCCCAAGAGGCACAGGGCAAATCCAACGCTCCGACAAGGTTAAAAGTGATGAGAGCTACAAATTGCGAGATGGTATTTGCATCATGGAAGACCTCTCGGAAGAGGTGTCTTTTAGACTGGAACAGGGAAAGGTCAACAGAATTCAGGCAGGTAGGGATGGAAGAGGGAGCACTGGGCAAAGGGAACGGGTGCGGGCAGAGGCAATGAGCTGAGAAACTCCCTGACGTGCGTGCGGCCTGGAGCGATTCAGGTTGGCAAACTCATCAGGCACCGGGGAGGGAGTCGTGCCAATTGAGGCTAGAGAGGTAGTTACCCAAGACCATGGGTATTTGTGGTTAGAATGACGATAATGCTGTGTTACTAGCAACAATCTCCTCTCTCCCCTATTAACCGCTAGATTAAGCCCCTCTGCGCGGTGGAGGAAAGGAGGCAGGGGGGAAAGAACATAAAGAACAAGTCGTGGCCCCAGCCCTCAAGGAATTCAACGTAGGACAGAGATACCCGCCGAGATCCTTAAAGCGTAACGTGTTATGACAGAAACGACCCCTGCTCCGTAGGGATCTCTGAACCAACATGAAAACAGTGTTTCCAAATGCTAAAACCCACCCAATTTTCCAAAAAAGAATGCCTCTATCACCAATACACGACATTTCTTTTGTGTATTTTGTTAGCAGGATCCCATTCTCTCTCTCTTTTTCCTCCTCTCTCATGCCTGCGGATGCCAGACAGATAACAACACTGTATAAAGCCAGCTATTAGGCTTGAAATTAAATTGAAAACAGTTGGAATTAGCGGGAACTAATTTAATGAATTGAAAATAGTAGGGATTCTGATAAAACGAAGCTTTAACTTTTTGAGATGATTCATAATTCATTTGCAGCTGTGAGAAATGATACAAATGATACAATGATCCCATGTACCACATAGGTAGCATCTCGAACGACCCCTTTATAATGTGACAACCGCAGCGTTGACATTGATACGGTCAGGATACAGAGCGTTTCCATCACCACGAGGGTCCCTCAAGTCATCTTTATAGAATTTCAACGGCTTCCTACTCCCTCTACTCTCCCGAATCCCCAGCAATCCCTGGTCTGTTCTCCATCTCCAAAATGTTGTCATTTCACAAATGTTAGAGAAATAAAATCACGGTAGGGGTGCCAGGGTGACTCAGCCAGTTGAGTGTCCGGCCCTTGGTTTCAGCTCAGGTCATGATCCCCGTGTTGGGCTCCATGCCATATGGGGAGTCGGCTTGCCCCTCCCCGCCGTCCTGCTTGTGCATGTACGTGCACGTGCCCTCTCTTTCAAATAAATAAATAAAATCTTAAAAAAATAGAATCACAGTATGTAAACTTTCAAGATTTGTTGCCCTCTCACTCTGGATTATTTTCTGGAGATATATCAATATTGCTGCCCTTACCAATATTTTGTTCTTCCGACTGCTGAGTACTGGTCCACGGTGTGGATGTACCACAGTCTGTTTAACCATTCACCCATTTAAAGATACTGACTGTTTCAAACTTTTGGCTATGATGAACAACGCTGCTATAAACGTTCATGGACAGGGTTTTTGTTTTTTGTTTTTTGTTTTTTTGCATAACCAAACGTTTTCCTTTCTCTGGGATAAATGCCCAGAGGCACAATCACCAGGTTCTATGCTAGTTACGTGTTTTGATTTTTAAGAAACTGCCAAACTGTCCTCCAGAATGGCTGTCCCGTTTTACACTCCTGACAGCAAACGTATGAGCGATCCAGTCTCTCTGTACTTTTATCAGCACTTGATGTCACTATTTTTCATTTTAACCTACTGATATGGTTGTAGTGATACCTCATTGTTAGTTCTAATTTGCATTTCCCTAATGGCTAAATGACGTTAAGTACCTTTCAGTGCTTCTTTGCCATCTGTATATACTCTTGGATAAATGTTTATGTCTCTTCCTCATTCTCCACCTGGATTTTATTCTTGAAGTTTTGTTTTTTTTTTTCTTTTTAACTGTTGAGTTTTGAGATTCCTTTGTATATTCTAGATAATACTTCTTTGTAACAGACGTAGTTTGAAAATATTTTCAGCCAGTTTGTAACTTGTATTTCATTCTCTTAGTCTTCCACGGAGCATTAGGTTTTTAATTTTGATGTTAGTCCAATTTATCCAGTTTACTATTTATAGATTGGGTTTTTGGTGTCAAACCCAACCCTAAGGACTTTTTGTTCACTCTAGTTTTCAGGGATTTTTTTTTCTTTATTGTTTCTAAGATTATTATAGATTTATATTTACATTTTTTTAAGATTTTATTTATTTATTCATGAAAGAACACAGAGGCAGAGACATAGGCAGAGGGAGAAGCAGGCTCCCTGCAGGGAGCCCGATGTGGGACTCGATCCCGGAACATTGGGATCACGCCCTGAGCCAAAGGCAGACCACTGATCCTCCTAGATGTCCCTATATTTACATTATTTTAGTTTTTATATAAAATGTAAGACTCGGGGTGAGGGTCATTTTGTGTGTGTGTCTCAATATCTACTTGCTCTGGCACCATTTGCTTTTGCACCTTGTCGAAAACTAGTTGGGAATATGTATGTGGGTCTATTTCTGGGTTCTCTACTTTATTCCATTTACTGATGTGTTTATCCCACTGCTAATACCACACAGTCTTGATTACTGTAATTATACAATTAGTCTTAAAAATGGGTAGATTGATTCCTGCCACTGTATTCTTCTTTTCAAAATATATATGCTATTATAGTCCCTCTACCTTTTCACACAATTTTTTTGACTGTTTTGCTTGTATTTTATTTTATTTTATTTTATTTTATTTTATTTTATTTATTTATTTTTTATTGGTGTTCAATTTACTAACATACAGAATAACCCCCAGTGCCCGTCACCCATTCCCTCCCACCCCCCGCCCTCCTCCCCTTCTACCACCCCTAGTTCGTTTCCCAGAGTTAGCAGTCTTTACGTTCTGTCTCCCTTTCTGATATTTCCCACACATTTCTTCTCCCTTCCCTTCTATTCCCTTTCACTATTATTTATATTCCCCAAATGAATGAGAACATATAATGTTTGTCCTTCTCCAACTGGCTTACTTCACTCAGCATAATACCCTCCAGTTCCATCCACGTTGAAGCAAATGGTGGGTATTTGTCATTTCTAATAGCTGAGTAATATTCCATTGTATACATAAACCACATCTTCTTTATCCATTCATCTTTCGTTGGACACCGAGGCTCCTTCCACAGTTTGGCTATCGTGGCCATTGCTGCTATAAGCATCGGGGGGCAGGTGTCCCGGCGTTTCACTGCATCTGTATCTTTGGGGTAAATCCCCAACAGTGCAATTGCTGGGTCGTAGGGCAGGTCTATTTTTAACTGTTTGAGGAACCTCCACACAGTTTTCCAGAGTGGCTGCACCAGTTCACATTCCCAACAACAGTGTAAGAGGGTTCCCTTTTCTCCGCATCCTCTCCAACATTTGTGGTTTCCTGCCTTGTTAATGTTCCCCATTCTCACTGGTGTGAGGTGGTATCTCATTGCGGTTTTGATTTGTATTTCTCTGATGGCAAGTGATGCAGAGCATTTTCTCATGTGCATGTTGGCCATGTCTAGGTCTTCCTCTGTGAGATTTCTGTTCATGTCTTTTGCCCATTTCATGATTGGATTGTTTGTTTCTTTGGTGTTGAGTTTAATAAGTTCTTTATAGATCTTGGAAACTAGCCCTTTATCTGATATGTCATTTGCAAATATCTTCTCCCATTCTGTAGGTTGTCTTTGAGTTTTGTTGACTGTATCCTTTGCTGTGCAAAAGCTTCTTATCTTGATGAAGTCCCAATAGTTCATTTTTGCTTTTGTTTCTTTTGCCTTCGTGGATGTATCTTGCAAGAAGTTACTATAGCCGAGTTCAAAAAGGGTGTTGCCTGTGTTCTTCTCTAGGATTTTGATGGAATCTTGTCTCACATTTAGATCTTTCATACATTTTGAGTTTATCTTTGTGTATGTTCACACAATTTTTGAATAATCTTTTCTACATCTTCAAAAAAATATGCTGAAAGTTTGAATTGCATTACAACTCAATGTCAGTTTAGGGAGAATTGACATCTCTAGTATGTTAGGTTTTCCAATATGTGAACACAGTACATCTCCATTTATTTAGATCTCCTTTTAGTTTTTTCATCAGTTTTGTACTTGTCAGCCTATAAGTCCTGTTCATATTCTGTTAGATTTACACCAAAGTATTTTTTCAGCAACTGTAAAAGCTATTGTACTTTTAATTTCAGTGTCTGTGTTCATTGCTGCTGTATTGAAATATGATTTTTTTGTATGTTTATTTTATTTCCTATGACTTTACTCAGCTTAGTTTTAGGAGTTTTTTGGTAAACTCCTTTGAATTCTCTACATAGACAATCATATTATCTGCAAATAGGGGCAGTGTTATTTTTTCTTTTCCTATCAGCATGTTTTTAGTTCCTTTTCTTGCCTTACTGCACTAACTACAACTTCCACCACTCTGTTGAATAGGAGTGGTAAGAGTGATCATCTTTGTCTTGTTCCTGATCTGAGGAGCATAGTATTCAGTTTTTAACCATTAAGTATAATGTTAGCTATAGGTTTTTGTATATGTTCTTTATCCAATTTAAGAAGTTCCCGTCTATTCTATTTTTCTGACAGTTTCTATCATCAATGTTTGTATTTTTTTTAATGTTTGTATTTTTTATTAATGTTTGTATTTTTTAACGTTACATATGCCAGAAAAAAAATCCATCTTCAGGATATTTCCAGCCTTTAGGTCAGCATCTTACAACCTCTACAATGAGTTTGTTCAAATCTTGATTTTTCCCAACCACTTCAAAGCAAGAGAGAAAAATAAAATGAAAGCAGCCAGTAAATGCAGAATAGGCTAATAATATTCATTTTCCCTCTTATAGTGTGGTTTTTTGTCTTTCATGTTTATTTAAAGGTTACCCAGTTGAGAGTATCTTCACTTTTCAAAAGCAGCATCTTCCCTTCTTTCTAAAATTATTTTTAAAGTTTATTTATTTTAGAGAGAGAGTGCATGCAAGTGGGGGATAGGAGGGAGAGAGGGAGAGAGAATCTTAAGTGACTCCACAATCAGCACAGAGCTCAGGGTAAGGCTCAAACTCACCATCCTGGGATCATAACCTGAGCTGAAATCAAGAGTTGGACGCTTAACCATCTGAGTCACCCAGGGGCCCCCAGCATATCCCCTTCTAAGAAAGTCATCTCTTGCTAATCCCAGGAATACCATTCCCATCTGATAAATGGTATCCTGGGAAATTACAAAGATTTTTGTTGTTCTCCTGCTTAGTTACATACACCATCCTTGGCCTTCTGTTATCAAAGGACTTAGACCTTAGCCAAGACTTTAGTAAGGCTCTTAGTTGTCACTCTTCTCAAGGACTCCAACTTGAAATGCACAAATTCAAATTAATAAAGAAATTAAATAAAAGAAATGTTAGCCTGGAATAAACTAACTGAGAAAGACCAAAATATGATACAAACTATAAATGGGAAAGAGAAACAGAACAAAGAAAAGATTGTTTATGAGATGGTTGCTCTTTTTCTCAGTGTTTTCTGAATGAAACCACGTTAAAGCCATCTGAAAATATCAAAGAACTATCTCAAAATTGAAATCCTCTGAGAATGGAAGAGGCATGTTAATTCTTAACTTAGCTCATCCTCATCAATTGGGTTAAATATTCATGTTTTATTCCTGAGCTTCAGTTAAAGTTCTGTGAAATCCAGCTAAAGGATTGGATGAGACAAGGAGGTTCCTCTCAAAAACGAACACATTTTAGAGAATTTGTAATCAAGTTAGAGAATCATTGTCTCCAAGACTTCCCTTTGAGGACACAGATTTGCTGTTTATTTTTTGTCTATAAGAACCAAGAACAAAGTGAATAGCCCTGGTCTCCTCTCAATATTAGGTTTAGGCATTTCTTAAGTCCTACCATCCAGCCATTCAACATTTTAATCTTTCCCATTACAGCATGTAATTATAAGAAAGTCTTTCTGAACTGCATTTTGAACTCTCCATTCTGAGGCAAGCAATCTTTGTCAACTTATCCTAACTTTTTTCAAAAAACCTCTATCCTAAGTGGTACAGATTGAGTAATTCTTCTGATCTCATAGGGCCATGGGTCTTGGTAATGCCATGTCCATTTCAGTTCGATTAACTCCGAATGAAGGAGAGAGTTCTGCTTTGGATACTTGGCAATGTAACCATAAACAGAAGACTAATCTTTCAATAATACAAGTTTAAGAAAATAAGAGGTGACTGGAACTCTGTTGTAATGAAATTGCCCGTGCATGGCAGTTTCAGGAAGGGTTTTTTTCTTCTGGGAAAGCCGAGAGAGCCACATTGCCTCTACCCAATGAAAGTAATTGAGTGAATGATTTCACTTGTTTCTTCTTTGGACTGAATTAGGTCGTTGCCATCTGCGGAGTGTGCTAAATACCTTAGGGGAAGAACGCTGTTTTCTCATGTCATTTATGTAATGGCTGTGTTGTCACTTGCCACCTTTGAGCAAAATCAATATGTAGCAGAAGTTGGGCCAGGTTTTCCACAGCTGAAGTAAAGTAGGGAATTGGGGCAATTGTTCAGTTAAATTGAGCACATTTTTAAAAAGCAACACTTTCCTTCAAATTACTCAAATGCTTCAGGGAACATTTCTAATTGCCCTGGCCTAACACTTTTCTTCAGCTATTGACATCTGGCCACCAAGCCTCTTGTGAGAACCACAACCAAATATAAATGGGTGAGGAGTTTTTAGTGGGGGGGTGCATTCTCTCCAAATATTGGAAGAGTGGTCAAGAATCAGAAGGATTGGACTGCTCTGCATGAAAATGAAGACAGAATTAGAAGGATACTGGGCAAGATCTACCACGGAGGCAGGTTTAAGCTCAGTTGAAAGGAGCTCCAAATGTTCCAATGATAAAACAGGCTTCCTTGGGAAGTATTAAGTTGTCCGTAGCTGGAAATGTTTGAGGAAAGGATTGAATCAGTGTTTCTCAAACTGTGGGTCACAAGTCACTAAAGAGTTATGAAATCAATTTATGACTTGTGACCAGCATTTTTAAGAAATTAGGAAGGAATGGAATGAAATAGGATGGGATCAAACAGAAAAGGAGAGAATAAGAAATGTTGGGCGTTACGATAGAAATTAGTATTGCTTTGTGAAACTTTATTTCTAATTACTTTTGTGAGCGTATGTACACACACATATAGATATTTGTACCAAGTCACAATGTAAAATGTGCTTTTAGTGTGGACTACAGTCTAAAACATTGAAAAATACTGGATTAGACATCTAGTTGAGAGGATATGAGTATTGGACAGGAGTGAGTGAACTACATGACTATTAAGACCTAGCTCAAAAAGGAAGTACAATCAGTTAAAAGGGTCACAATCTCCAGAAGCTAAAAAGAAATATTTTCTAAAAATATGTAACTGTTTCTAATTCTGAGCCTAGAAAAAAGTCTCCCAAGTCTTGATAGAGGAATCACTGTATAAAGTAATTTTAAATATATAAGGACAATGACACATTTCATGGAACTTTTAAATATTTTTAAAGATTTAATTTATTCATTCATGAGAGACACACAGAGAGAGAGAGAGAGGCAGAGACGTAGGCAGAGAGAGAAGCAGGCTCCATGTAGAGAGCCCAATGTGGGACTCGATCCTGGGACTCCAGGATCATGCCCTGGGCCAAAGGCAGGCGCTCAACCACTGAAGCACCCAGGCATCCCCATGGGACTTTTTTTAATGTTGCCCCAAAATATGAACTCGTGGCATCATACCAAAGCAAAGGTCAGAAATCAGGTCTACAGAAAGTCAATACTGACACAGTCCAGAACAAGTATTCAAATGATCTGATTTATTAAAGGGAAGATAGAAGCTTGAATTTGCTGATCTACAACATAGTTAAGCTCATGCTATCAGGGAAAACATGTTAAGTGACCAGCAAATCATATTACTGGGCAAACAATGACTGTTCTAGAAAAATCTAATGTCTTTTCATTTAGAGCTTTCAACCTGTATTAAATTATAGTATTGTCAGTTGTCTAGAGAGGTTTTTCTATCTCTCCTTCTCTTTCACCACCATCATATAGAAAATGAGCTCCTTGAGGATACAATAGGGACATTACTTATTTTACTATCTCAAGCCAGCAGGATGCACAGAATGTAGTAGGGGTTCAGTAAATGCTTAATGAATAAAAGAGCAAGCTTACAATGACATCAGAGAGAACCCAACCATCTGTGGTGAGAGGATGGAAGGTAACATAGAGAAAAGGGAAAAGAGTTTAGGAAGTTTGGGATTCAATAGAGCAAGAGACTGACAATTCAAGGAGGGCAAGCTCAATTTGGACAGAGAAAGAATCAAAGTACTTGGTTTCCAGATCCTCTTCCCTAAGATCTCAACAGAGACATCAAGGAGACACAAACTCCTAAGAATCACCTCCTAATTTAGATTCTGTTTCACTGTCCATGCGTGTAAACATTGTTATGTGCTCGAGAAATTTATGTTGTTCTTTTAGAACTAAGATCAGAATAAACTTCCATCCAGAACATTCAGGAGGGATTCGGGGTAGAAGAGGTATGGAGGAGAAAGGACAGGGGAGGAGAGGGACTTATCTATTAAAGACCAACAGCTCCTTCAACATGGTGGCAGGGAAGGCCGTGCCGCTCCAGTAGAAAGAGTAGATTTCTCAATTTTGCAAACCAGCCAGCTCCCCGTGTCCCTGTAAGGCATTAAAATCAAATATGTTCCAATGAGGGAGTGGTGTCTCGTCATTAGAAAAAAGGACTCAGAGCCAGATTTTTTTTTTTTACTTTTTTCATTCTTGGCTTTGCCACACAATCTCACTATAGCCCAGGCAAATTTTTCCTCTCTACGTTCTAAGGCCTCTCTTGACACATCTGTGAAATGTATATGTGTGAGAGTGTGTGAGGGCTGAATGACATCAAACTGCAAGTGGGAACCATGGTTCCAGTGGAGAAATGGCCAAGGCATTAATGACCATCACATTCAAATGAAGAGCCTAGGCTCCTTCCAATCAAAGAGTGTTTGGAAATGACAGAAAGGGTCATTAGAATCCAAGCAGCCTATACTGTATTGCAACATAGGACAGCCTACGCACATTCACATAGGAGAGCTCCAGGCAAGGTACAAAACCAGGTTAACATAAAAATACAAAATTTACACAGAGCACATAAAGATACCAGAATTTAAGACTCCTCATGTCTACCTGTAGCCGTCATGTTTCTGTCTACTGGAACCACCTACAAAAAAGAAAAATTGTTTTATTTAGATTTGGAAACACCACTAATTAGGTTCAGCCTCTCTGTCAAAATATGAATACTCACCCACAATCTTCTTGCAGGTACTCATTCAACTCTTATATGAACATTCCCAGTGACAAAGAGCTTACCGTCTTTCAAGGAAGCCCAATCATTTGTGAGTTCTCCAGCAATTAGAAAATTATTCCTTGTACTAATACAGTTCTATCTTCTCTCTTTGTGCTAATACAATCAGATGATGAAGAAGAATAAGAAATATCCCAATAAGAAGAAGATGGTCAACTGTCCTAGTTTTCCTTAGAAACTGGGGGTTTCCTGAGATGAAGGGCTTTACAGTACCTGGGAAAACCAGAATGTTAATTAATAAAATAGAGACGAAATTACCAGAAGTTTCAAGAGGATTCCATGTATTTACTCTCACATCAAACAACCACCATCTTGGGTAGTCTATAAGTATTATCTTTCAGATCAAAGAGTTGGAGGAAATTGTGGGGCTGGGCCTTAATATGACACAGGATTATGCTTAAGATAGTCGTTTCTATATGGCTTACTTTGGGTACAACTGCTTTAGTGCTCTAGGGGGAATTACAGAAAAGGATGTCCTGAATTAATCAATGAAGATCATGTAAGAATATCATATACTATAGATAATGATGTGTCTTCCCATAAAAACACTTGTAACCCAGATTAACAGTAAACTAGCCTGGAGAGATTAAACAAGAAAATACAGATAAGAGGGTTTTGGTGTGTATTTGAAATGACATTCTCAAGTTAGGAAACTCCAACTGAGCAATTTCATCTTGAAAAAATACTAAATGTTCTGGGATCCCTGGGTGGCGCAGCGGTTTGGTGCCTGCCTTTGGCCCAGGGCACGATCCTGGAGACCCGGGATCGATTCCCACGTCGGGCTCCCGGTGCATGGAGCCTGCTTCTCCCTCTGCCTGTGTCTCTGCCTCTCTCTCTCTCTGTGACTATCATAAATAAATAAAAATTTAAAAAAATATTTAAAAAAAAAAAGAAAAAATACTAAATGTTCTTATAAAAGCAGAACTAGTATTAATTTAAGTACCCCCGTAGCTGTCTGAGGGAATTCTAACCCTGTATTATTCAGCAAAACTTTGTTCCATAAGGTAAAAAAAGAAAGTCCCATAGATAGATCCTGAGAACTACAGAGGCAAACTAGTGGAGCCCAGCCTGGGAGCTGGTTGCTTAGGGGAGGATGTTGAAAATAGAGAGATTCTGTAAGAATATTTCAATAAGGAATGAGAGCAGTACTAAAAATAAAAGAAGAAGGAATCTAGGAAAACAAGGGAGTTCATATATGCAGACCTTCAACTCCACAAGTGTAGAAGTCATAAAACCATATATAGGAGCCATTTAGCAATCCATTAAATAGTTATAGAGTCAAGGTTCCCCGAGTGAACAATATCTATTTTCCCTGAGGGCAGGAGGGATCTCAGTTTCTGGTTTCTTGCCTAAAAAACCAGTGGGGGAGGAAGTAGGAAGAGAAGATAAACACACGTAGGGGTTCACGTACAAAGAAATGCTAACTTGCTCTAACTTATGGGCAGATTTAGTTTGTAGGAGTCACGCCATCAAGGTGCAGCTTCTCCCCTAACAACTCATTTTCCTACAGGGTCTAGAGTAAAGAAGCCACCCGGTTTGGTTTGGTTTGGTTTGGTTTGGTTTGGTTTGGTTTGGTTTTGAATCTCAAATTTTATCTGCAAATACGAATTGGCTGTCTAGCACCAACTGACTTGCATGGACTCCATTTGGAATAATGATGAAGTTCAAAAGGTTAATCAAGTTATTAACATTTTAAAAGAAGGGAAATTTTCTTTCCCAGATGGCTTAACAGGTGACTCCTATAAATTACACAGTACATTACAGCGGGCATCCGCTAGCCCGGTTATAGTAGAGAGTCTGTCAACATTTCCATTAGAAAGCCCTATTTTCAGAGTTTATAACTCAGCCATAAAACTCTGCTCCAAGCTGGGCCTTGGCTTTCTAGTTGAGTTCTCAGCTCAGAGGCAAACTCTTTTCTTTCTTCTCCTTCTCCTCCATCTCCATCCACTCCTTGTCCCCCCCCCCCCACTTTTCCATGCTGAAAATGTTTTTTAAAAAACATGGTTGTGAATTATCTAAGTCGAAGAAGGACTTGTGCATAGGGAAGTCTTTCAGTCACTTCATTTTTAAGCCCTTTTTTTTTTTTAATGCTCAGGTGTTGAGATCTTTTTTTTTCCCCCCCCAGAAACTGTTAGGAATCAAGATGTTTCTGATCAAGGCCTGTGTGGTAGTCCTTCCAATCGTAATGAAGATGTGTAAGCCACTAGCATGTGAAGGCAGGGAGGGCTTCACTAGAAGAGATTTTATCTTAGAAATGTCCCACTCTGTTTCTTGAATTCCAAATGTCTACATTTAATCCGTCCCCTAAAGGTAACAACAATGGCATATATTCCATTATTTCATCAACATGTGCACGGGGCTTTGGAGAACACAGCAACAGCACAGCAACTTCCAGATGGCGGGTGTGTGTTTACAGGCCACCAGGGTGGAGAGAGAGACAACACACAAAATACTAAGTGACAAAGAAGGTGCATAAGTGACGAGCGGAGGTCTGCTGTTCCAAGTCTGGTCAGTCACAGCCTGGGGAGTTTTTATGGCCTATTCAAGGCAGTGGCGCAGACTAAACAAAGTTTCCTTCACTTTCACCATGACATCCTTGAAGACCAGGCCAGAGGGTGGGGAAGGCTAACGCACACAGCCAACTCAGCTCGAACGCGAGACTGCGGCTTCACTGTGCAAGCTGTGGCTGACCTTGGGGCTTCATCCCCAGGGTCTCCCCCACCACCAAAAAAACCACAACTATCTTAGGCAGAAAGTTAAGCCACACGGGAATTTTTCTGCAAATGTAGGGGGTGGGGAGTTCCAGGAATACAGTTGAAACACTCATAGGAACAAGAACAGAGCAGGTCACAGTGGCACTTGACCAATCCCCCCACACCCTCCCGCCAAGACCCAGGCCAAGGAGGGTGCATCTGCAAATGCTCCAGAGAGAAGGTTGTCTTTCTCGTCATGTCAGCATCTGTCTTGATGCCCACTCGGCAGCTCCTGAAGTTAGGCATCACCTCCCACCTGGGGGGAGACGGCCCAGGGGCAAAGGATGGCTAATTCCCCTCTTCACCCAGGCAGAACCTGTTGACCTTCCCCCACATCAAAACAGGAGACTGCAGCTGTTGGATTGTCCAGGGAGTAGCATTTTGGCTTGAGAAACGTTCCAATGGAAGGTGCTAAGATTTATCTACTGAGCTCACCCCAGGCACATCTGTTGAAGAACCTCACTCACATATCCCATTCTCCCAGCCGATCGCCTTCTCATATGTTTTTCATATTTTTTTGTTAATATACTAGCTCATTAGCAAAGGTATTTGGCTTGGAGGAAAACTGTACCCCTTTACAGCTCATCTTTTCCTCCTCCCGAGTCCCATACTCATGTCATAATATTTGAATTTGTGATATACATCACCATCATTTCCATAGCAATGGAAACAGCAGCCCTTGTGAAAACAGGATTTGCGATTCAGTGAAAGAAAAGAACTGAAAAGGACCTCAGAGGACAGCTGGCCCAGCATCCTGCCACAGACAGGTACGCGGTAGAGCAGACCAAGGACTGCTCTCAATGGGCACACTCCACTCACACACAGCCCAGCCCCCCTCACTGCTCTGGAACTAGGTGTCTGACCGTGTCACTCCTGTGCAAACTAGCCAAGAGCTTCAGATGGCAAGGGCGCGTCCTGGCATCATCTCCCTCTAGCACCTTAGCCGGTGGCCGGGAATCATGGATGCTTCAACGAGTTTGCTAAATGACAGAGATGCCAGATGTTGAACTTGTAATCAGATCTACAGCCAATATTTGCTTATGATGTGTCTAAGCATCTCCTGTTATAATTCAAATACATTGAAACTCTGGTTCTCTACGTGAAAGAAGTAGGTTGTTCAAGAGCATCCATGAAATAATTAATCATTCTAATGCCTAAGACAAGTTACTGATTTACCACCTCGATTCTCTTATCGCTCTGCTTAAAACTCGGCAAATTGTTCACCTTCCTAAAGGTTCACTTTCTGCCAAGACATCTTCAATGCACCGTAGGTCTCTCTTAATTATTAAGTTCTAATTGCAGTGGGGCTATATAAAATCTTATTGGAAAGAAAAAAGAAATCAAAAGGTTGAATAGTAACATATTTTTGTTTCATTACAGTGGACTTGTTTTATGCTTTGAGCAAATTGGAGACAACAATCAAATTAATGTAAAGTAGAAGTTATTAGTGTTGGGGGCAAGGGAGGAAATTTTTTTATAATAAAATCTCTCTCATTTAGAAAAATTCTATTCCTAACTCATGAGTGAGGATTCTGAAAGTCTCAATTCTATTCTGGCTATCTCTTGTGGAATGACCCTCACCAAGACATACAACTGCTCTGAGCCTGTTTCCTCATTCATAAGATTCCCCAACTACCTCGCAAGGGTCATTATAAGGAAAAAATAAAATAATACATGTGAACACCTATGAAATTCTGAATTGTATATGAGTGGCAATTATGAGTGTTACTAAAATTACTCAGGTAAGAGTGTTCCAATGCCTAACACAAGGGATTGCTTGCCAACTTGGTGGTTACTAGCCCAGAATGATGGTTTCCAGTAACAATCTCACATTTGTTAAACAAAACTAGAGCCAGACAGTAAAGCAGCAAAAAAAGATTTCATTCAGAAACTAATGCAATAGGGGAAAAGAGACCTCAGTATAGAACTGGGCTCAATTCCAAATACAACGGGGACAAGGGGGGATTTAGAGCCAAGGAGAGGGTTAGTAGATGGAAAATTACTGAGAAGACACCAAGGGTAGGGACAGTTCTTGCTTAAGTGACCTTAACAGGATTCTTGTTGAAGGCAGGCCTGTACCAAGGATGGGGAGTTACCTCTAAACTGAAATAGTAAGGTTTTTGCTCAACTGGGCTCTGCAGGTCAATCAAGGACTAGGGTGGAGGTAGGGATGGGGCCCAAGGTCAAGGCCTAAAGGAGAAGAGGGATCAGGAAGACTGACTACAGCTCGGTCAAGAACAGAGTTTTCTCACATAACTGAAAATACTCAGCTTTAGCCTGTGGTTCTCCTCACGTGTCTGCTTTTGACCATATTTGTGCCATTTCTCACCACTCCCCATTTTAAACATATACGTATCTGCTCCCCAGGCCCTAGTGTAGGCAACAGCTATGGACCATGAAGCCAACCATGGATTGAAATAAATGCAAATATGTAGGTTCTAATTTATAGACTGAAAAGTCAACATTTCAAACTTCACTTTCTTTAAAGGAGAAGCCATCTGAAGTATGGGTTTTCTGCCCTCATAGATAACGTATTGGTTTCTGTAATGAACTTTCTCCTCTTTTACTATTTAAGATTTTATTTATTTATTCATGAGACACACACACAGAGGCAGAGACCCAGGCAGAGGGAGAAGCAGGCTCCATGCAGGGAGCCCGATGCGGGACTTGATCCCAGGATCCCAGGGTCACACCCTGAGCCAAAGGCAGACATTCAACTGTTGAGCCACCCAGGCGCCCCCTCTTTTACTATTTTAAAGTATTATTTTTCCCTAGTCCTGTCAACTTCAGCAAAAATGACAACTGACCAGATACAAACTGAAATTTTTACTTGCAGACCCTATATTTCATTGCAAAATTCCATTATACGCCAGACTCTCCTTGTCTGATTGGAGCCCCTGAGTTTCCTCTAGCCCCTGTTTCATCGAGAGACGTAGTAAGTGCCTGAGAGCCTGGAGGAGCTGTTCTGCAGCCTGACAGACGCACACACTGACCATCGACCTTCGGCCAAATGACCACGCGCTTGTGGGCGCTACTGCTTCCAAGCTTTTTAATCCAAGAGCCTGGAAGACTTGGCCCATCTTTCTGTTCTTCCTCTGCCTCTTCGATCAAAGAGCCATCTGTTCTCTGGTCACATAGCGATTAGATTATGAGGAATCGGCTTCCTCCTCCTCTTTCGCCTCATATATCCCAAATCATCCCTCTGCCTGTCTCTTTTCCCATCATAAGTGGGCAATGCCTGGCCTCATTTTTACTTCACATTGGTTTCTTGAGGGTTTTTCTCCCCCAGATCTGGGATTCTGTGTTTTGCAGCTGCAGCTCCCTGCCCTCTTTCACTAATGCCTAGTTGGAGGAACGGCAGGGATAAGAGCCATGAACAGGCTGGGGGTTGGCTGTAGTTTCAGTCCTGACAACCCACAGGAGGAAGCAGAAGCCCAGGGGCAGAAATGAATCGGTCATGTGGGTATGACCTACTGCTGGATCGGTGAAGGAACTTGCTTTCTGATTCCAACGTCTCTATTCTTTCCACCAAACTAAATGGACTTGCTGTCCTGTTCATCTTCCTTTTTCCATTTCCATTCTTCTTCCCATGTTTTCCTTCTCTCAGTCCACTACCAGTTTTAAATTTACACAACCATGTAAAGTGTCCAACCCATTAACTTCCCTTTTCTTTCATCTTTATCCCAGCCTCACCCTTCACTGCGCCACTCTCCAATGCCTGCATTTCCTCCCCTAGAGTTCCCACAGTCCTAAGATTTACCCTGTCTTGAGAAATCACTGGACAAACAAAATGAAGTCTGGGCAGACAGCGGATCTGAGTTTAGGAGCTGTGAAATATATACATTTTGAATGACACCTTTAAGAGAAATAATGCAAAATTACTAATATAAAATTAGGCAGACATATAAGTATTTATTTAGAAGGAGAAAAGGAATTAGAACTACACATTTTAAAAGCTGACAAAATCACGAAATCCAGAAAGTCACCAGGATATTTTTATTGGTTGACTGACACATCTGTATATTTTTTATCCTACACCTCTTGATATGACAAGAACATTAATTTTCAATATAGAAATTTTTTTCAAGATTTATTTATTTTAGAGAGAGGGAGTGTGTGTGTGAGCAGGGGGAGAGGCAGAGGGAGAGGAGTAGACTTCCTGCTGTGCACGGAGCCTGATAGAACAACAGTCCCTTGCTTAACCAACTTAGCTACCCAGGCACCCCTCTATATAAAATTTTTGGCATGTTGGCAAATTGAACACCAATAAAAAATAAATTTATTATTAAAAAAATAAAAAAATAAAATTTTGGTTTTTCTTTCTCTAGAACAATTATTTAAAATTAATTTTATATGTTTGGCAGTTTAGAATAGCTTATTTTGCTTCATAACTATTAATGATAACACTGTGATAACATGCTATACACTAGAATGCTTAAAATATAAAATGTCAAAAAATGTAAAATGTCACATAGTATATTATCTACTTTATACTACAACTATAGTTTGTGCCCTACAAATATAGAAATTCTGACAAATTCTACTCCATGCAGTACTCATAAATAAAAAGACTATGCAGTGCATTCATAATTGCATACATTGCATTAAAGAATATAATTTCATCGAGAAAGAACTTCCATTTTGTTTAAGCATTGATAAGAATTAAATCTATTGCTTACAGTTTTGCACATCTACAGTTTGAGAGACTTTCCCACAGCTTGTAGCTCCCCACACTTTAAATTATTCCTTCTCTATACCACATGCTTCTCATGCTGGGCACAGCTGTGTACTAGGATTTCTCTTCTTTGGAACTTCAGCTTAAAACACCAGGGAAGTCATTTCAGTGAGCGGTAGGCATATACTTATATTATTTCTGCATGGGACAGCTAGAAAGCTATTCATGGAGTAGACTGCAAACCAAAATATATCTTACAAAACCCAAACTAAGTGAACCGTAACAACTTTCACTTAGCTGGGTCCCCAAAATGTCCATAGCTCTTCCATTACCACCAGTGGGAGGAAAAGAACAACAGGGGAAATTCAGAATGGAAAGAGGCAGTGGTCTGAAACAATTACAGTAAAAGTATCTTACCTTTAAACATTTTACAACAACCAGGACCACATAAACACATTATTGGATCCTTCTCAGAACCTAGAAAGGGATCTATGCAAGCAACAAGGGCTCTGAAATATACATTTTCTTCCCTTCCAGGTAAATCTGCCCCTGGCCATTAGACACCAAGCCAGCTTCTCTAAACAGTCTTCGAGGCACTTCAGAATGAAAGGTGTGCCCAAGAAAAATTGAAAGCAAGGTTATCTTTAAAATGCTTTACTAGGATTAAATCTTATTGATGAAGCTACTAAATCCAATAGACTCTAGAGTCCTAAACTGTAGGCCATTTTATTGTGTTTTTATCTGTAAATACATGTACAATATACCTGTATAAGTGCTCGACACAAGTTTTGTGATGAATGAATGAATGAATGAATGAATGAAGACATGAACTAACAAAGGCTATGAATATCCAACATATGAAAATATATCCTTAGTAAGTAAAATAGAGTGTGAGGTAAGGAAGGATAGATTCATGATACCCAAAATTGCAATGACTGCCCTACACCTGTCAAGAATATTGTAACTTAAATGATGGTATTTTCAAACAGAGACTGTTGTCTGACAGTGAACAACAGTTTCTATCCAAATAAAAATGTTTTTAAGCATGGATGTGAATCCAATATGGAAATGGATTTGGAGTAAACATTAAACATTTTGCCATCTGTTGCCCTGCTGAGTCACTGAATAATATCCTCCTCAAATGTTCATATTTTCAGATTAATTGGTCCATGGCTGCCAGGCATGAAGAAGAAAGAAAATCTGAAACTCAGTGATTTCACTAAGTTGTAAAAGATGCGCTACAAAGACACTGCTATTTGGAGATGGAGTTGTGGATTGAGTGGAGTCAAACCAGGGGGAACATTCCTAGGCTGTCAGAACATTTTATCCAACAATTAATCATAATCAGCACATTCCAATAATTTTGATTAATTTAATGCTTAATATGTTTTTAATCTCAAGTTTCCTACCCAAATATATTTACTTCACATTTCTAATCTTTAGAGAATCATCTTTTTAGTAAGCATCAGAAATGTGATGAAGAATTTGGAGTGAGGAAAGGAAAAGATAAAGGGGATAGAATGAGAGGCAACTGGAGTGAGTGAGGTTTCCAAAATAGCAGCAAACAGGGAGAAGAGAGGAAAGTAATCAAAGAAAACTTACACTGTTTCTCATATTTCAGTCATGCCTTTCCTCTGAAGAGTAGAGCACAAACCAAACTCCAATCTACTCAAAGCTAAAGAAACAATACAAAGTTGGTCTCCCTCCTGCACTTCCCTACCTCTGGCTGCTACCAGAGTCCCTGGTGGGTTCCAGAGAGCCAAGATGGTCAGCTGACTCCACAAGTGTGGTGGATCATTTCCCAGGAGGCCCATGTGGGTGTCAACCTCACCAGTGCTCATGGGGGAAATCTGCAGGGCTTCACCACTGGAGATCAGGTTGTGATGGAAAAGGTGAGCAGGGCTTACAGCAACCAGGGCTCAGATCTTAGCAGATCAAATTCCTCCTCATAGTGGTACTCAATTAGAGATCCCAGCCAGCCACATAGCCCATCCACAGAGCCAAGCCAGTGGCACCATCCAGTTTCCAGTTAGGGAACTTGGTGTCTAGCTCTGCCTGATTTGGGACCCTGAACAACAAGCCCTGCCAGCCTTGGAGATTATTCTGCAACCCTACCCAGACAAGGACACTAATTCACAGCCCCTCCTACTGCTAAGTACAGCCCCTGCCTGCCTGACCATGAAATCTTGTGAGAGCACCTGGAAAGCTAGGTAGCCCAGCAGCACTTGAACAGAAAGCCCAGCCAGCAGTTCTGCCTACCTGCAGAGCTCAGCTGGTGCCCTATCTGGCCAGGTAGCTCAGTGCACAGGTCTGCATAATTTGGTTCCCTGGCCAGTGAGATGTGCTGATCCTGGAACCTGTTCTGCTACCCTGCTCACTGCTGAGTATATACCTCAGTTTCATCCAACCAGGAAACCTCACCAAGGCACCAAGGAGCCCACTTGAAGAGGTACACAAGGAAAAAGCACAGACACAGCAGCTCTGCCCATCTGCAGAGCTAAGATAATTGGTCCTGTCTGGCCAAGAAAGTCAATGTAAACTTCTGCCTAATTCTGGTCTGCAGCCAATGACTTCTACTGGCCCTGGAGCCTGTTATATAGCCCCACCCAGGCTGGGAAGCAAATCTAAAGCACTCTGCTTGGGGCTGAATATAGCCTCCAGCCCTGCCTGACCAAGAACTCTAACAAGAATACTTGGGAAGCTGTAGAGCCCAATATGACAGCCCACCAACAGTGGCACCCAGAGAGCCCAGCCAGTGCTCTGTCCATCTGCAGAGCCAAGCCAGTGGTCCCATATTGCCATGAACTTTGGTGAGCAGCCCTGCTGTATTCAGGTCCCCAACTATCAAGCTGTAATGGCTATGGAGCCCATCCCACCACCCCACACAGGCAGGAAAGGAAGCAAGTTCACAGCCCCACTCAAGTGCTGATTATAGCATCCAGTTCTACCTGACTGAGAAGATTAACAAAAGAATCTAATCAACAGCAGAACCATCATACAGTCTTGCTTGGTCAGAGAACTAAGGCAGCAGCCCTACCCAACTATTCTCAGCCAGTGGCACTCCTCTAAACCTCAATGTTTGGGCTGTAGCCTCACCAAATAGAGAACCCACCTGCCCAACAACCTACCAGTTGACCAGTCCAGATCCCAAGCTGAGATGACTGGTGAAGGATTATCTCTGCCAAAGTGAACCTATAAAGTCTAGAGGAGGAGCCCACTTCCTCATATGCCCAGATACCAATGCAAAAAATCAAGGATCACAAAAAATCAGGTAAACATGACACCAACAAAGGAAATAAATAAAGCTCCAATAACAGACCCTAAAGAAACTGGGATCTACAAACCATCTGACAATTCAGAGAATCCTCTTAAGAAGTTTAGTGAACTTAAGAGCTGAATAAGAAGATGATGACTGAATTGAACATTTGAATAGAGAGCTTCAGCAACAGACCAGATCACATATAGGGAGAAGAATCAGTGAATCAGAAGATAGGTTATTTGAAATTATCCAACTAGAGGAGCAAAAGAAAAAAGAATGAATAAGATTAAAGAATACTTATGGGACATCACCAAGGAAACAACATACACATTATGGAAAATAATATACCCATTATGGGAATTCGAGAGAAGGAAAGAAATGAACAATAAAAAGTATATTTAAAGCAGTAATGGTTGAAAACTTCCCAAACCTAGGGGAAAAAACAGACATCCAGATTCACAAGGTCCAGAAGACCCTAAGTAGGTTGAATCTGAAAAGGGCCACACGGAGACACATTATCATTAAACTGTCAATGATCAAAGACAAAGAGATAAATTTGAAAGAAACAAGAAAAAAATGACATGTTATATACAAAGGAGCCACCATAAGATTGTGTAGATTTCTCAATAGAAACTTTTCAGGTCAGGAGAGAATGAGATGATATATATTCAAAATATTGAAAGAAAAAAATGAAACCAAGAAAACTACACCCAGCACAGCTGTCTTTCAGAAATGAAGATATTTTCCCAAATAAAAGATGAAGGAGTTTATCAAAAGTAGACTTGCCTCACAAGAAATGCTAAAGAGAGTTCTTCATACATAAAAAAAAAAAAAAAAAAAGAGTGCTAATATCATCAAAACATGTGAATGCGGGGGTAAAAGACACTGTAATAGTAAATATATACTCAAAGTTAGAGATTCTCTAATATTATAACAGTAATGAATAATTCACTTACAACTCTAGTTTAAAAGTTAAAAAACATAGTAAAAATAACCACAACTAAAATAGTTTTTAATCAGATACACAAAATAAAAAATAGTTGCAACTTAAGCTAGGGGTGCCTGAGTGGCACAGTCAGATTAAGCATCTGCCTTTAGCTCAGGTCATAATCTCAGGGTCCTGGGATCAAGCCCCATGTTGGGCCCTCCGCTCAGTGGAGAGTCAGCTTCTCCCTCTCCCTCTGCCTCTTACTCCCCACTAATGCTCTCTCTCTCTTTCTCTAATAAATAAATAAAATGTTTTAAAAAATACGTAAAGTGAATATCAATAACCTATAATGTGAGGAGGTAAGAGAGAAGCAAAAGCATGAAGTTTAGAAATGCTTTAAAAGTTGTTATCAGCTTAAAATAAGATAGTATAAATATGATACTTTATGTGACCTCATGGTAACCACAAACAAAAAAACCCATAGTAGTTATGCAAAAGATTATGTAAAGGAGTCAAAGCACATTACTACAAAAAGTCATCAAATCACAAGAGGAGAGAGAAAATAAGGAAAAAAATCTATAAAACACTCAGAAAACAATTAACAAAATGGTAATAAGTTCTTAGCTATCAATAATTACTTTAAATGTAAATAAATTCACCCATCAAAAGACATCAAATGGATGAATGGATTAAAAAAAAAAAAACTAGATCCAACAATATGCTCCCTACAAGAGACACGCTTTAGCTTTAAGACACACACAGACTGACAATTAAGGGATGAAAAATATATTTCAAGCAAAAGAGAACCAAAAGAAAGCTGAGATAGTTATATTTATATTAGGCAAAAGGGACTTTAAGCTAAAAATGGCCAAAAGAGACAAAGAAGATCGTCATATGATGATAAAGGGACCAATCCATCCTAATAAGATATGACAATTGTAAATATTTAAGCACTCAATTTTGGAGAACCTAAATATATAAAGCAAATGCTAGCAGAACAAAAAGAAGACATAAATAGCAATACAGTAATAGTTGGGGCTTTAATATCCCATTCTCAACAATGGATAGATCATCCTTATAGAAAATCAGTAAGGAAACAGAGTTGAACAACACTATAGACCAAATGGACCCAACAGACATGTACAGAACATGCCATCCTACAAAAGCAGAATACATATTCTTTTCGAGCACACACTAAACATTTTCTAGGACAACTCATGTTAGGCCACCAAACATCTTAGCAAGTTTAAAAAGACTAAAATCATACCAAGTATTTTTTTCTGACCACAATAATATGAAAGTAGAAATCAATAACAAGAAGAAAACTAGAAAATTTACAAAACATGGAAATTAACACACTCCTAAACAACCAATAAATTAAAATTAAAAGGGAAATTACAAAGTATCTGGGTCAAACAAAAATATATGAAATACAACAGAAGTGATCCTAAGAAATGAGTTTACAATGATAAACATATATATCAAGAAAAAAAGAGTTTGCAAATAAAAAAGCTAATTTTACACCTCAAGAAACTAGGAAAAGAAGAACCAAAAGAAGAACTAAGCCCAAAGTTAGCAGAAGGAAAGAAATAATAGAGATTAGATAATAAATAAAGAACATAAATACAAAGATTAATGAAACTAAGAATTCTTTGAAAAGATAAGCAAAATGGATAAACCTTTAGCTAGACTAACCAAGAAAAAAAAATAAAAAGAGAGAGGACCCAAATAAAGAAATTTATAAATGAAAGAGGAGACATTACAACTGATACCATAGAAATGCAAAGGATCATAATGGACTACTATGAGCAACTATATGTCAACAAACTGGATAACCTAAATAGATAAATTCCTAGAAAATAACAACCTACCAAAATGAATAATGAAGGAAGGTTAAATCTGGACAGATCAATAGTGAGCGAGGAGATTGAATCAGTAATCAAAGACCTCTTAACAATGAAAAGCCTAGGACCAGATGGTTTCCCTGGTGAATCCTACCAAACATTTAAACAATTAATACCGATCCTTCTCAAACACTTCCAAAAATTAAAGAGGAGGGGACACTCCCACACTCATTTTAAGCCAGTATTACCCTGATACAAAAGCTAGATAAGGACATAAGAGAAGAAAATGACAGCCAATGTGTCTGATGAATACAGATGCAAATATTCCCAATGAAATACTAGCAAACCAAATTCAAAACACATTAAAAGTATCATATACCATTATCAACAGAAATTCATCCCTCAAATCGCAAAAATGGTTGAACATACACAAATCAATAAATGTGATATGTCACAATAAAATGAAAGATGAAAATTATGATCATTTCAACAGATGGAGGAGAAAGCATTTGACGAAAACTAACAACCATTCAGGATTAAAAAAAAAAAAAGGCCTCTCAACAAATTGGTATAGAAGGAATGTAGCTTGACATAATCAAGGTCATAAATAACAAGCCATACTCCATCATAAAAGGTTGAAAGTTTTTCTTCTAAGATCAGGAACAAGACAAGTATGCCCACCCTCACCACTCCATTCAATACGGTAATAGAAGTTCTAGTCAGAGCAATCAGGCCAGGAAAAGAAGGAAATAAAATGCATCTGCTTTGGAAAAAAACAAACAACATTATCTCTATTTGCAGATGACATGATTTTACATGTAGAAAATACTAAAAGCTAGAAAATCAACATACTAAAATTAGTTGCATTTCTAGCCAAGCAATCTTGTGAAAGAAAAACAAATCTGGAGTTATTACAATCTCAAATTTCAAGATATACTTCAAAACTATAGTAATCAAAACAGTATGGTACAGGCACAAAAACAGACATACAGATCAACAGAACAGGACAGAAAGCCCAAATAAACTCATGCTTATATAGTCAATTAATCTATGACAAAGGAGACAAGTATATACAGTGGGGGAAAGACAGTCTTGTCAATAATGGTGTGGGAAAATTGGACAGCTACATGCAAAAGAATGAAACTGGACAATTATCTTACACCAAACACCAAAATAAACTCAAACGAATTAAATACCTAAATATGAGACTGAACTCATAAAACTCCTTAAAGAAAACAGCCATTAGTCTCTTTAACATCATCCTTAGCAACATTTTTCTAGATATTGAAAAGATAAGCAAAATGGATAAACTATTTTTGCTCCCCAGGCAAGACAAACAATAACAAAAATAAACCACTGGTACTATACCAAAATATCCAATAAGGGTTTAATATCTGAAATATATTTTAAAAACTTACACAACACCAAAAAAAAAAATCCGATCAAAAAATGGGCAGAGGACCTAAATAGACATTTTTTTCAGATAGCCAACAGGACAATATGCTCAACATCACTCATCATAGGAAAATGCAAATCAAAATCACAGTATCACCTCACACCTGTCAGAATGACTGATATCAAAAACACAAGACATAACAAGTATTAGTGAAGAAGTGGAGAAAAGGGACCCCTTGCGTGCTGTTGGTAAGAATGAAAATTGGTGTAAGCACTGTGCAAAATAGTATGGAGATTCCTCAAAAAACTCAAAACAGAAATACCATATGCTTAGTATTTCCACTAGTAGATATTTACCCAAAAAAAGTGAAAAGACTAATTCAAAAAGATATATGTATATGTGCTCCCCCCAAAAAAAGATGTATGTATCCCTATGTATATTGCAGCATTGTTTATAGCCAAGATAAGGAAGCAACACAAGTGTCTATCAATAGATGAATAAAGATGTAGAGTGTGCGCAAGCAGAAATAGACCCATAAAAACAGAGAACAAACTGGTGATTGCCTGGTGGGGGGGTGGTTAAGTGGATGGCAAAATAGGTGAATGGAATTAAGAGGTACAAACCTCCCAGTTATAAAATAAATAAGGCATAGAGATAAAAAGTACAGTATAGGGAATATCGTCAATAATATCATGATCATGTTGTATAGCGACAGATCTTAACTATGCTTATCCTGGTGAGCACAGCGTAATGTATAGAATTGTTGAACCACTATGTTGTATGGTTGAAATTAATATAACATTGTATGTCAACTATATTTCAATTAAATTAGTTGTGTTATTATTCACTAACAACAAATTATCTGAAAAAGTAGTAAAGAAAGCATTATTTCCATTTATAATAGTGTCAAAAATTAAAAAAAAATACTTAGGGATAAATTAAACAAGGAAGTTAAGGATCTCTACACTGAAAACTATAAGACATTAATGAAAGAAACTGGAAAGGAATTAATATTGTTAAAATGTCTGTACTACCTAAAGCCACCCATAGATCCAGTGCAATCCCCAAACAAGATTCCAATGTCATTTTTCATGTAAATAGAAAAAACAAAAACAAAAACAAACAAACAAACAAAAAAACAGCCACAAGGAGTAGTGGGTGGACAACTGGGTGAAGGGATCAAAAGGCACAAACTTCCAGTTATGGGATAAAGAACTTCTGTGGACATAATGCACGGGATGATGACTACAGTTAACAATAGTACAGTATGGTTGAAAGTTGCCAAGAGAGTAGATCTTCAAAGTTTCCATCACAAGAAAAATCTGTAACTGAGTAAGGTGATGAATGTTAACTTATCGTGATAAGCATTTTACAATATATGCATATGACAAATCATTATGTTGTACGTCTTACACAATGCTATATGTCAATTAGATGTCAAGAAAACTGGAAAGAAATTTAAAACTAAAAAAACTGATTAAATAGTAAATAAAAGAAAATAAGAAAAGATTTGAACTAGATACTTTACCAAAGAAGATACATAAAAATAAATGAAAAATTGACTGCTTAAAAAAAAAAGAAAAATTGACGTCTTGATACTAGTCATTAGGGAAATGAATGTTAAAGCCACAATGAGGTACTACTGCATCCCCATTAGATACTTTTTTATAAAAAAAGGTAATTACCAAATACTCTTGGTGAGGATGTGAAGAAAACCATTATGATAAGTTAAAAAAAATAAAAGCCAAACTGTCATATAAATCATTTCTTTCATAGGACGTTCCAGAAAAGGCAAAACTAGGACAGAAATCATATCTGTGGTTATCAGGGGTAAATTATCTAAAAAGAACTTGAAGGAAATTTCTGTGAACTATACCTTAGTAAACCAAAGAAGGCACTACAATAAATCCAAAATTAAATGCATACAAATCATTCTGTGAATCATGATTTTAATGACAGTCACTCAAATCAGGGCAGAATTTGGTGTATTACCTGAATTACTGAAATTTTTAGTGATGGATTTTCAGAGGAATCAAATACGTTTCCCTAAAGTGTTTACCACAAGTAAAAGTTGTTCAAAAGTGAGACAGTATTTAGTATCACTATCACTGATCAGCATCTATGATCATTACCTGTGACATCATTTAGTATCCATTGATGCAAATACTTGAGAAACATTTCCCGAGTGACACTAGACCACAGGCCTGAAAGGACTCCCTTCTCCCCAGTTCTGGACCAGTAGGACGTGCTTCAGACTTCTCCAACAAACCCTCATAAGGAATGACTGGATGAGACCAAACCTTCGAAAAATAACTTCAAGCTTAGCCTCAGCACGTTATCAGTGCTTCAATATACAACATTTTGTCAAGACATGTGGATACCAATGGTTTTTTCAAACACTGAGTGCCAGGATTTTCTGGTAAATACTGATTTTCACACAACAAACTACCTAAACATAACACAATTTTAGGAGATGACCATATCAATGAAATTCATCCAAATTACAAAAATGGCAACACTTAAAATCATGCGCATTATCTCACCATTTCATAAGACTTCTCTTTAAACCTCTACAAACTTTCCCAGAGTAAAAAAGATTTCTCAAAAACCTCACAATAACACTAAACTACAAAATTCACTCCGGAAATACAGAGGGTTATTTTCCAAATTTTTGCTTTAAGATTTTTTTTTTTTAATGTGTGAAAATATATAGCAAGGAGTGTGTTGAGAGAAGTGAGGGTAAAAAAGAGCTTCTGGTTGACGGATTCAATGTCTGAAAGTACCTCACTAATGTAGAGAAAAAAACTTCAAAAGCAAGAACGTATTATAAGGAGAAGGCTTTCAGCAAGATGGACAGGTGAGAGTTCTTGCATCAATCGCATCCACAGGAGACGTCTTGAAGAACGCTGGCTCGTAGGATCTTCTGTAAGATAGAGCTAGCTACACCCAATGATTCATCTCTTACTAGAACAATGTCATAAGAGACCATGTACTTGTAAAAGCTCATCCACCCTATCATTTAGGTACCAATTTTCAGAATGTGATCAACATTGTCTTTAAATCCTTTGAGCACGCCACTGTCACCAGGATCATTAAAAAAAAAAAAAAAAAAAAACCTGAAGTTGTGATGTTTGGCTTGATAGATCACCTCCTCAGCTATGTGACCAATACCAGCTGAAAATATGAACACAGGGGATACCGTATTGTTGGAGTTTATCAAAGAAATTCTCACACCCTTCCTTGAGCATAACATCAGATCCTACCACAATTTCTTGAAATTTAGCTTTTGGTAACACCTGCTCAACAACCAAACCGTGTGACTCAGTATATACCATCCTAACATATAGGGGAACTTCTCTTCTACGGCAAGAAGAGGATCGATTTCAACAGCCTAGTATTTTTCCTTTAGTTGCAGCAACTTTTCCCAACATTCATTTGTGACCAGTTTACTGTTGTCAATGACATAATAACATGTTGGGCATCTTTTCCCTTCATAGGAAAATCTACTCGGTATCATATCAAAGTCTGTCGTTATTATCTGAAGCTTGGCAGCTCCTTCCTTAATGAAACCACGGGTCATTTCTTCCACTCCTGCAGTGGTCTTCATCTGAACCAAACGTCTCTGGAATTCTTGCATCATTTTCACATGTACAGCAGAATCGTGATGAGGCATTTCTTGGTTATCCAGGTTTTTTTTTTTTTCAGGTTTTTTTTTTAATTTTTAATTTTATTAAGATTTTATTTTTAAGTAATCTTTTTTTTGTATATTCTTTTATTGGAGTTCGATTTGCCAACATATAGTATAACACCCAGTGCTCATCCCATCAAGTGTTATCCAGTCTTCTTTTGGGCACTCTGAGTTCTTCCGTCCTTGAATTTGTCCTAGAATAATAGCATAGGTGGTAAGCAATATCCAGAGATGCAGGACTTGCATGTAGACATCTTCATGATCTTGGTCTTCCACTTTGTTTTCCTCTTCAAGGTACATAGGTACTGGGCCAGCAACCACCCTCCCACCACCAGGGTGCACACAGTGACACCTACCACCACACCCATCCTCACCAGGGCCGCCTGGCCCATGAATGGGCTGCCCTGTACCTCCCAGCCAAAACAAAAAACAAAATAGAAAAAAAACCTCAAGGACATTTTAAATGGCCCAGGTATTATAATTCTCAGATCACTCAGAAGCAAAATGATAAAAATGTAATAATGTAAGACCCAAGGACATTACTTAACATTGAAGAGAAATAAGTTCTAGACATGGAATTTTTAGTTATAATCTCTCTATGGGAGGATACCTCAGACCGGGAGCCAATGGCCCTAGGTTCTAGTCCCTTCCATACCAATGCATTTTCCCTACTTCTCAACTCCATGCCTGAAATAATCAAAGAACCCAGCAATTTCAATAAGGTTTTGCTGTGAATATGATCTCATCGATGCGTCATAAGTCCCCAAAAGATAAGCAATCTATACAGGGTTGGCTTCATGGACATGCCACCTATGCACTCAGGTATACAGATTAGAAAGGCCTGAAGTTGGTTTAATGCTGTCACTACCTTGAAATTCTTAACAATTTAATAAGGGCCCCGTATTTTCATTTTGTATTAGGCCTCGCAAATTATGTAACTGATCCTAACTATAAAAAGCAAAACTAACACAAGGATTTTGAGTTACTTTTTTTTTTTACATATAGTCACTTGTGTCATGCATTTGACAAAAAACCAACCAAATTTATCTTGAGACACCTCAATTAAGAAACTACATCTAGAAAAACTGGCAAGTTGGACTCATCTAGTACGTAGGGACTCTGGTAAGATAAGCATGTTGCAAGGCCAATTCATTGGTTTCAGAGTTTGGAACTTTATACTCCAGATAAAATAGGGTAAAGAGAAAACTAGAAAGACTCTTTGTTCATGTGATCAACTGTCTTTGTATGGGAGCGTATATTTCAACTTGGTTTTCTCTGAATTTTCATTTTAATCTTTGGTGAGTTCTTTATATATTAATGTATTTGTTCATCCGGTAACTGTCTGATGAGTACCAACTACGTGCCAGGCATTGTGCTCAATGCTAGAGAGAAAATACAAAGTCAAACAAAAATAAAACAAGAAAACGGTCTTCTACATGAAAGTTAAGTCACCGAATCAGTCTCTCGGGGCATTGATTTTTAATCTATGAATCTAGAGGAACAGTATATACATAGCAGCTTTTTCACTAGCAAAATAATAGAAGTGTAGCTTCTAAAATGTCAGATTCTACTGCTTACTAATGAAAGTTGGCTTTAAGCAATGTCTTCAATAGCCAAACGGTGGGAGGAGCCTCTGTCCTTCGACAGATGAATGGATAAAGAAAAGGTGTCTATACGCATAATGGGATATGACTCAGCCATCAGGAAAGATGAATACCCACCATTTGCTTCGATGTGGATGGAGCTGGAGGGTATGATGCTGAGTGACATAAGTCAATCGGAGGACAAACATATGGTCTCACTCATATGTGGAATATAAGAAACAGTGAAAGGGATTATAAGGGATGGAGGGGAACTGAGTGGGAAAAATTAGGGGGAGACAAACCATGAGAGACTCCTAACTCCGGGAAACAAACACAGGGTTGCAGAAGGGGAGGGGATGAGGTGACTGGGTGACCGGCACTGAGGGGGGCACTTGATGGGATGAGCACTGGGTGTTACACTACATGTTAGCAAATTGAATTTAAACTATATATATATATATATATATATATATATATATATATATATATATGAAAGCTGGCTTTTAAAAAAGTACCTAAAGTGTGTGAAAGGCATCCAGTAAATGGTTAGCATTGCTCCTAAGCGAAACCATGTCACCACTCTTTGTCTCCTAGAAATGGCCTCTGCCATCACGGCCAGCCTCTGAGCTGGCTTCCAGCCAGTGCGCCCCCGGGGCCAGCGGGGGCCAGGGCAGCAGTGTCTCTCGTAAGTAGGTAAAAAAGCATTTGGCTTGAATCTCAATTGCTGAGTCTTTCTGCAAGATGGCAAATACATAACCCAAGTGCTTTGGAGCGGAGCTGATTTTAAAAGCATTGGAGCAAGTGAACCTTCTCTTAATCGCGGTCCAAACAAAACCCAGTCAGTCCCCCGCAGCGTTTCTTCATCCTCATGGTGTAACTATGGCTCTTTGGTTCTGGAAAAGTACCTCCCTTGTGCATTAGCCATAACACAAAGCAGCAGATACCTAATACCTATTTCCATATCAGCTTCTAGGCTGAGGAAGTGACAACCGGTTGGAATTAAGCTGAACCTGGAAACACGTCCAGGGGCTCATTTTTATTTGAGGTCACAAAATCAACAAGTGCCATTTTTCTGAGCTGCGTAAAGGGGAGCAAGGTAAAGGTATCAAATGGCACTCGTTCTTGGACGTGAAGGAGGGGTCATACCCGACAGCTTGGCACGGGTGAATTAGGTCCCTGCAAAGCATTTGGAGGCTTTTATTTCTCCCCTCAGTGAAAATGTGTTCTTTTATGTGCCCAGACTATCACCTCTTCTCTTGCTTTTTGTTTTAATTTTTATTATTATTTTTTTATTTTTTAGAGAACATGTATTTCTGGTGAGAACTGTCAATTATCATCCCACAATCTGCACCCCACAGTTGAACACATGCCAGTATGAGCCAATCAAAATCTTCCTTAGGGTTTCCCACAGGATTTGGAGGGAAAGACCTTTCTTCTCTCTCTAGGCTGCAAAAATATAAGATCTTGGATTCCAGAGCCTTGTGGAGTCAGACAGTTGAAGGGAAGAGGGCTACCAGCAGAGACACAGAACTGAGAGATGATGAGGGAGCCTGATGTGCCTGTTCCTGGACCTGATCACCCAGGGGCCAGCCCCTCCTCTGCTCCATCGTCCCAGTGCATAAGCTATGCCATCTCTTTTTACCTACGACTTTGCTTATGCAAGTCCACAGTGGCTCTGATACTTTCACGGAAAAGAGTCCTAAGCAATTCACTCCCTCCTCGAAAGTCTGCACATCTACAACGTGACTGACCTCAAACAAATCCAAATACCAACCAAGAGGATGAGAGAGAACCAGATTCTCATACTCAAGGAAGCCTGCCTCCAGCCGGTTAGTCTCCTTAAAGTTTGTCAGACTCACAGTACTAACTTTAGGAAAGCCATTTATTTAGAACCTAATGTTCTTTACTGTGCAAAGTGCATCTGTCGACCATGGTCTATGTGCTGGCATTTGGACAGGAGAGGACGAGGCATGTGGAGAGGAGGCAGGGCATAACCAAGAACCCTGCTCGAGCCCAGAACTTTGTCATACAACAAAATGAAAGTGTCCCTAGGTCCATGAGCTTTCACTTATATTGGTTCCCTTCAACAACTGGCTCCAGGCATTAAGACTCATGCTTCTGGGCGCCTGGGTGGTTCAGCGGTGGAGCATCTGCCTGTGGCTCAGGGTGTGACCCCGGGGATCCCAGGATTGAGTCCCACATTGGGCTCCCTGCAGGGTGCTTCTCCCTCTGCCTGTGTCTCTGCCTGTGTCTCTGTGTCTCTCATGAATAAATAAAATATCTTTTTAAAAAAGACTCATGCTTCTGCAAATCATTACCTTCCACCCAATGGTAGAGGCCAGATTAAATGAACATCCTTCTTGCTCAGAAGAATTCCAAAGTCAAGTTACCAATCTGCTCCTCCATACTGCCCATTGGGTGTCCTCTTCCCATTCCACCCACACTGTCATTTGCGTCCCTCTACTACTCATTTATCCATTCTATGACTATTTCTGAGTGTCTCCGTGGGCTCGCCATTATGATTTAAAACATGAGTCTTCCCTGATGCTCTCTTGTTACTCCAAACAAAAATGAACAAACTCTAGGTGGAGTGGAAAGTAAACATCAGGGTCAACGAAGCAAAGGGGAAAACCCACTGCCATCACTCATCAAAAATTGGGAGCTGAGGAAACAATATTCTGACACAAAATGCCCTTAAGTGTCTCCTAGAAGCAGTATTGGTGACCTAATAAATCTTGAAAATTTCTATTAATGCCCCCAATGGGGAAAGGAAGGAACTTAAGTGGAGCTCTCTCATCTTTTCTTCTTTTGAGGAAAAACAGTTGCTGGGGAAATAATGTGAGGTGAATAAGCAGGGCTGGCTCTCTTTGATGGGTGCAAAGACTCTAGAACTCTGCATGGATTAGGGAAAATATTCCAAAGCCCAAGGGTGTCTACCCAATGAAAGAGAATACACCTCTACTAGATACAGTGTAGAGTAAAGGAGAATGAGTCAAAACAATGCATTTTTGATATATCAGTGCTAAAAAAAGAATCTGAATCAAGCTCCCTCTGTTGGACATAAGTGAGATGAAAACATACAGTGTGGTGACCATGCAGATGTATTACTAAGAGGAAAGCAATGAAAGGGGGCAACACGGCAGGCAAGAGAGAACCCAGTTTGCCCAAAAACATAACCATGGAGGAGAAGAGAGTTCCCCATGGGCACCTCAATCTATATAATAATTTCATAGGCTTGTTAATGCAATAAGACAAGATGAAAGATATCCCAGGAAATGCGGAGGAAAAGGCCGAGATTAAAACAGTAAGAGGAAAATACATAAGAATGACTAAGATAACCCAGAATGAAGACAAGTTTTTGGTTTCCCTTAGGCACACAATTCAATATATGGAAGAGAAAAAAAGTCATTCAAAGATTACTTAGAAGAAAGAGTTCTTCTTACAAAGAAGAAAAGCTGGAGTTTTAAAAACAGATACCACGGTGTGGATATACCTGGTTTTCCATCTAATATCCATTTCTCTTCCTCCTTCCCCAGAACAGAAAGTTCTCACTTAGACATTCCCCCGTCCTGCACAGGACTCCTTCGTTTGGGGATGCTGACCCCGGGTCCCAAGCAAAGAGCAGGCTCAGATTGGTTTAAAGCAATCTAGCAAATTCTATTTCCCTGGCTACAGATACTGATTCAGACTGACCCCGTGAACTCCACGAGTCAAACAAGGTAAATTTTAAGATTCTTGCTTAAAATATGGAAGAAAAACGACTCTGTAATCCAGGGAATATGGACTCTAAAGAGGACTTTGGGGAATATTGCTTATAGCGAGACCTACTACGTGTGTGCGTAGATACTACAGTGCAGCAATACTTCCATTTCGCTTCCCTTTCTCTTATGACCAATTTAGGAAAAACTAAATCTTTATGCTTCAAAGTCTTTCTGGAACTTTTTAGGAATCCAACCTCCAGGAAACTGGGGAAAGCCCTGGGCAGGAGGCAGCGCCCTGGAGGCCTCCACCACAAGACCGCCTGGGCAGGTGTGCAGGGCAGGCGCATGGGGAGTAGGTGTGGGAGCTGCAGGGCCCAGCAGGGCAGGTGCCAGGTGAGCAGCCCAGGGCTGGAGAAAGGCTGCCAGGGGGGCCCCGGAACTGGGAAGCAAGGGCCTCGCCCTCCCCCAGTGACTGCCAGGACCTCTATGGACAAAGCCTTAGGACCAGCCAGCAGAGGGCAAAACCCTGAAAGGGCCCCGGTGACTCTTTAAGGAACATCTAAAAGAATAGATTTGAGGCGAAAGACGAGAAATTGATAACCAAACTAATCCCCGCAGAAAAACTTAGCATTGTTCTGTGCATTTTTTTTTTGTTTTTAAGTTTTATGTTCTGTGCATTTAAAAAAATTTTACATATACGTGATATCATGTCACAATTACTGTTTTTCTAAGGCTCTTTTTTTTTCTTTTTACTCATTTTTAAAGACTTTATCCATGCTATGATAGGTAAATATAGCTCAATTTCTGTTATGCAATACTAAGTTATTAGGAGGCTATAGGTTCCTCCAGATATTTCCCTAGCGAACTGCTCTTTATATCTCTACCATTGCGTGATGACCTCTTCTTGATGATTTGTCTTATTCATTTTGTCTAATTAGCAATATTACTAATATTTTGTGTTTGTGAGAGTGTATGCTGTGGTTTTAGTATTTATTATTAGACATTAGTGTATCTTTCCCATTCTTTTGCTTGCAAAGCTGTGCCATGTATTTCTACTTTTCTTTAAACTGCCTACACCTAGAGATTTTAAATGTGACGTGAGAATTTCTGCCTTTAAGGTAAACTCGTAATATTTTCATTTATTGAGAGTACTGATGCGTTTGAGTTCACTTGTACTATTCTATTCTGTGTTCTGTGTTTACTTTCCTTTGCTATTTGACATCTAATTGGGATCTTTACTGGTTTACTCCTTCCCTGCTTCTTATTAGACGCTCTGCTCCGGCCAAACATTACAGTGCTTTACAACAACCTCACCTTTCATTTAATTGTAGAACGGTAACCTCTAACTTGTTAAATCCTTCCAAATTAGTCACTGCTATAATTTATAATTTTTAAAATGCTTATTTTATATTTATCCATAATTATGATTTTATCATTGCTCTGGCTTCTAAAACTGTGCCTCTCAGGTGGTCCTTTTCTTTCTGAAAAAATATCCTTTAATAAGTTCTTTCAGCAAGAGTCCATGTTTGGTGACATTTCTCACTGTTTGTGTGGAAAAATTCTTTATCTCGCTTCTTAAAAACGAGAAAGCCACGCATACAGCTGTAGATTGCTTTTCTTACTCAGACTTTGAAGACAGTATTCCATTGCGCTCCAGCTATCCCTGATGTAAGTCTGCTGTCAGGCTAATCATTCCTCAAAAGAGAATGTCTGTTTTCCTTAATTGTCCCAGGGTAATTACTACACGGCGTCATATTAGTTTCAGGTGTACAATTCAACAATATATTCAATATTTACACATGATTTCCTGCTTTAATCCCCTCAGCTCCATCGTCTAACCCCCACCCACCTCTCCTCTGGCAACCACCAGTTTGTTCTCTTTATTTAAGAGCCTGTTCTTCTGTTTGCCTCTTTTCGATTCTGTTCATTTTGTTTCTTAAATTCTGCATATGAGAGACGTCACATGGTATCTGTCCCTCTCTGGCAAACTTATTTCACTGGGCATTGTACCCTCTGAATCCACCCACGTTGTTGCAAAAGGGGAGACCTCCTTCTTTCTGATGGTGGAGGGGCTCCTAGTCCATCGTATGTGTATATGTATACACCACCTCTTCTTTATCCACTCATCTACCCATGGACGCGCAAGCTGCTTCCATAACCTGGCTACTGTAAATAATGCTACAAAAAAAAATAACACAGAAGTGCATATATTTTTTCAAATTAGCGTTTTCATATTCTTTAAATAAATACCAATCCAGCAGAATTATTGGATCCCATGGTAATTCTATTTTTAATTTTTTGGGAGAATCCCACCCCGTTTGCCAGAGTGGCTGCACCACTTTGCATTCCCACCAACAGTACACAAGGGTTCATTTTTCTCCACATCCTCGCCAACACCTGTTTCTTGTGTTTTCAACTGTAGCTCTTTTGACACAGCAAAAGTGAAATCTCATTATGGTTTTGAGTTGCGTTTCTCTGATGGTTATTCATGTTGAGCATCTTTTCATGCGTCTATTGCCATCTCTGTGTCTATTTTAGAAAAATGTTCATATCTTCTGTTCATTTTTAACTTGATTATTTTTTGGTGTTGGTATTTTTAAAATAACTTCCTTACATATTTCAGATATTGACCTCTTATCAGATTATGAGTATCTTCTTCCGTTCAATAATTTGTCTTCTTTTTTCGTTGATGGTTTCCTTTGCCCTGCAGAAGCTTTTTATTTTGTGTAGTCCCAATCGTTAAATTTTGCTTTTGTTTCCATTGCCAAAGGAGACAAACCTAGAAATATGTTGCTATAGCTAATATGTCAGAGAAATTGCTGCCTGTGCTCTGGTCTAGGATTTTTATGGTTTCATCTCACATTTAGGTCTTTAACTCATCTAGAGCCTATTTTTGTGTATGGTATAGGATAGACTATTTTTCCCAGCACTGTTTCCTGAAGACACTGCCTTTTTCCTCATTGCATATTCTTGTCTTCTTTATTAAAAAAATTGACCATATAATTGTGGGGTTTTTTCTGGGCTCTCTGTTCTGTTCCACTGATCTACTGTGTCTATTTTTATGCCACTATCATACTATGTTAATTACTACAGTTTGTATAATCTTGAAATCTGGGACTATGATATTTCCAGTTTTGTTCTCCTTTTTCAAGATTGCTTTGGCTAGTTAGAGTTCTTTGTGGTTCCACACAAATTTTACAATTATTTGTTCTAGTTCTATAAAAAATGCTGTTGGTATTTTTATAGCGATTGCATTAAATCTGTAGATTGAAAAAAATAAATCTGTAGATTGCATTGGGCGGTATGGACATTTTAACAATATTTGTTTTCCCAATCCATGAACATGGAATATCTTTCCAACTCTATGTTTCATCTTCAATTGCTTTCAAGAATATTTTATAGATTTCAGAGTATAGATCTTTCACTTTCTTATTAAGTTTATTCGTAGGTCTTTTATTATTTTTGGTGCATTTGTAAATGGGATTTTTAATACTTTTTGCTACTTCTTATTAATGTATAGAAATCCAACAGATTTCTATACACTGATTTAGTATCCTGCAACCTTACTGGATTCATTTATCAGTCCTAGCAGTTTTTCGGTTGAGTCTTCAGGGTTTTCTACATATAGTACCATGTCATCTGCAAATAGTGAAAGTCTTAGTTCTGAATAACTTGGATTCCTTTTCTTTCTTGTCTGCTTGCTGTGGCTAGGACTGCCAGTACTGTTGAATAAAAGTGGTGAGGACATCTTTGCCTTGTTCCTGATCTTAGGAAAAAAGCTCTCAGGTTTTCACCATGAAGTATGATATTAGCTATAGGTTGTTCATATAGAGCCTTTATTATGTGGATATGTGTTCCTTCTAGACCTACTTTGTTGGTTTTTCTCATGAATGGACATCGTGCTTTGCCAAATGCTTTTTCAGCACCTACTGAAATGATCACATGGTTCTTATCTTTCTGTTATTGATGTGATGTATTGCATTGACTGGTTTGCTAATATTGAACCATCTTTGTGTTCCGGGAGTAACTCCCACTTGATTGTGGAGAATGACTTTTATTTTTTTTTAACATATTGCTGGATTTGGTGTGCCAATGTTTTGTTAAGAATTTTTGTAGCTATGTTCATCATAGAATAGACACTGGCCTGTGGTTCTCTATTTTTATAGAGTCCTTTAGCTGGTCTTGGTATCAGGGTAAATGCTGGCCTCATAGAATGAATTTGGAAGCTTCCCTTCTCTTCTGTTTTTAAAAATAGTTTCAGAAAAATAGGTATTAACTCTTTTTTAAATGTTTGGTAGAATTCAGCTGTGAAGCCATATGGACCAGGACTTTTGTTAGGAATTTTCTGTTTACTGATTCAGTAACATTGCTGGTCATGGGTCTCTTCAAATTTTCTATTTCTTTCTGATACAGTTTTATGAGGTTATATGATTCTAGCAGTTTCTCCATTTCTTCTAGGTTGTCCAACTTGTTGGCATATAATTTTTCATGATCATTTTCTTACAATCCTTTGTATTTCTATGGTGTTGGTTACTTCTCTTTCATTTCTGAGTCTCTTTTTTTCTTTATTCATCTGGCTAGAGGTTTATCAATCTTGTTGATCTTTTTCAAAGAACCAGCTTCCAGTTTCAATGATCTGGGGTTTATATTTTTAGTTTTTATTTCATTTATTTCTGCTTAGATCTTTATCATTTCCTTCCTTCTAGTTTTGGATTTTGTTTGTTCTTTTTCTGGCTCCTTTAGGTATAAGGTTAGGTTATTTGGGATTTTTCTTGTTTGTTAAGGTAGGCCTGTATTGCTATAAACTTCCCTTTTAGAACCACTTTGGCTTCATCCTAAAGATTTTGGATCATTGTGTTTTCATTAGTCTCCTCATATTTTTTTATTTCCTCTTTGATTTCTTGGTTGAACCATTCATTACTCAGTAGCATGTTATTTAACCTTCATGATTTGTGTTCTTGCCATGTTTTCTGTGGTTGATTTCTAGTTTCAGAGGATTTTGGTTGGAAAAGATGCATGGTATCACTTCAATCTTTTTCATTTGTTGAGATTTGTTTTGTGGCCTAACATGTGATCTATTCTGGAGAATGTTCCATTTGCTTTTGAAAAGAATATGTAGTTCACAGTTTTAGGATGGAATGTTCTGAATATATCTGTTAGATCCATCTGATCCAATGTGTATTCAAAGCCATTGTTTCCTTGTTGATTTTTGGTTTGGATTATTCATCCATCGATGTAAGTGGTGCATTAAAGTCTCCTACTATTATCGTATTAGTATCAATCACTTCCTTAATGTTCATTATTAGCTGATTTATGTATTTGGGTGCTCCCATATTGGGTGCATAAATATTTTTAATTTTTATCTTTCTGTTGAATTGTTTCCTTCATGTTTAGGTGTGTCCTTGTCTCTCATTAGTCTTTCTTTAAAAAATCTATTTTGTCTAAGTATTGTTACTCCCACTTTCTTTTCACTTATATTTGCATGGTAAATGCTTTTCCAGCCTTTCACTTTCAATCTACGTGTGTCTTCAGGTCCAAAATGAATCTCTTTTTAGACACCATATAGATGGGTCTTGCTTTTTTATCCATTCCACCACCCCATGTCTTTTAGTCCATTTAGTCCATTGCATCAAATACATTGATATGATTGTATTTATTGTTTTGTTATTTTTTTAAATAGTTTTTCTCTGTTCTTTTGCTCTCTTCTCTCAGTTTGTTGGCTTTTCTTTAATGATACACTTGAGTTCTTTTCTCTTTATTGTTTGCATATCCGTTACCAGTTTTTGATTTGTGGTGACCATTAGGTTTATATATAACATCTCATGCACGGATCAGTCTATATTAAGTTGATTATCACTTCAATTTGAGCCCATTCTAAAAGCACTACATTTTTACTCCTCCCCACTCCATGTTTTAGGTATATGGTGACATACCTCACATCCCTTTGTGAATCCCTTGCCTAATTTTTATAGATATACTTAATTTTACTGCTTTTGTGCTCCCTACTTTTCTTTCTCTTATGGTCTTTCTTTCCACTCAAATTGTCCCTTTTAATATTTCTTGTAAGATTTGTTTAGTGGTCATAAATTCCTTTAACTTTTATCTGGGAAACTTTATCCAATGTGTCATTCAAAGCCATGCTTATCTCTCCTATACAAGCCTTGCTGGATAGAGTATTCTTGGTTGCAGATTTCTCTCTTTCAGTGCTTTGAATGTATCAAGCCACTCTCTCCTGGCCTGCAAAGTTTCTGCTAAAACATCAGCTGATAGCCTTATGGGGTTTCCCTTGTATGTAACTGTTTTTTCTCGATGCTTTAAAAATCCTCTTTATCACTACTTTTTGCCATTTTAATTACTATGTATCTTGGTGTGGACCTCCTTAAGTTGATTCTGTTGGAGGCTCTCTGTACCTTCTGCATCTGGATTTGTTTCCTTCCCTAAATTTGGGAAGTTTCTAGATATTATTTCTAGGTGACAATTTATGTTACATGTCCATAATTAAGATATTATCTTTGTCCTGCGTGTTCTAAAGTTTCATTACAATGTACCTACATATTGATATGTCTCTAGATTTCACAAGGATTCAGCCAATGTAGTTGTATGCTGGAGTCTCTTCACCCAGCACACAGGAGCCAGTTATGTACATCTCTTTGCAACTCCACACTCAGTGAAGTAACCTGAAATCAGTCATGACAACAATATTTATAGCACAGGAGTCAGCAAACACTACAAGTCAGGGTTACTTTTTATCTCAGCCTGCTGGTTTTTTAATATTTACCAGTACATTAGTACATGGTTCTTCAAATCAAGAGCTGGCAGGTTTTTAAAATCAATTTTGGAAAATTCTAAGCCATTATTGCTTCAAGCATTTCCTCTTCTCTATTCTTTCTTATTTGTCTTCTGTATATCTCAAACTCTTTTTTTCCATCTCTATATCTCTCTTCTGTTGCATCTTAGGTAATTTTCTCACTTCTGCCTCCCAATTTAATAATTCTTCAGCTGTATATAATCTGGTATTTAACTCATCCACAGGTATATCAATGACATGTCTATATTTCTAGAAGCTCTGTTTGTTCTTCAAATTTATTTCTTCAGTGTGTTGCTCTCTTGTGATTTCCAGTTCTTATCTCTTTAACTATTTGAAGCCTAATTATTTTATAGTCTTTTTTCAGATTGCTCTATAACCTCAAGTTCATGGGAATAGTTTTCCTACTTAGAGTGTCTGCTGATTCTCTCACATGATAGATCATTTCCCCATGGAATTTATAAGTTTTCCTTGTTTCCTCTCCTTTCCTCTACCCTCAGAAAACCTGTGGCACTCTGGGTGTAAAAGTTTTATTACAGAATCATTTTACTTTTGCATTTGGTCTGCAATTACTTTTGATGTTAGTTTTCCAGCTTGGACATTCTCAACATTAAACTGGTAAATTCCAACCTCACAAGATTTTTGGTAGCCAAAGGCTTTAATTCCTCTCATATTTCCCATCCAGAGTTTCAAAAGTAACACATTTTCTAGTCATATTACCTGAACTAGTGAATAGGTTTTTACCAGTCTCCTTTTGCCACAGTAGCAGCCTTTTCTTTCCAGAACCCCTGCTTGAAACAAGGATGTCTGTTCCAGCTCCATGTCTCACTCAGGCTTGATGCTGTATTTTCCATATTTACATGGGCATTAAAATCTTAGCCTCTAATCCTCTTATCCACTCTAATATCTTCCCAAACCATAACAGCATCTGCTCCTAAATTTACTGCTCAAACCTAAAGCTGCTTTTATTTCTGCCAAAAATAATCTTTCAACTTAATTTATATATTTATATTTTATTTTTGTACATTATATTTAGTATATCTATGTTTTGTAACTGTGGAGTTGAAAGGTGTGTGTAGTTTATATCAATTCAGCTGACCTTGCTACCAGAATCAGAACACTTTTTAAAAAACATATTTCTTTTCATCTATATTTGTGCATAGAAAAAAGCTCACCATGTTCACCTAGCGGTAATGACTTATTTCCAGAGGTTTGGATTCATGGAGGGTTTTTTTTTTTCCAACTTTTTTTTGTATGTGTGTAAATTGCTTGGATATTTCAGTAACTACATAGTCTCATTTTTAACCTAAAAAAGTAGTGATAGAATAAATATTAGTGTCTTCCATGTCTTTTGTACAAAGACCAATCTCCTTAGCATGCTATTCAAGGACTTTCATGATCTGACTTCATTCTGTCTAGACCCATTTCTCACTAGTCTCCCCATATTCTCTAACGTTTGGCTCACTGGACAACCCACCACTTCCCACACACGTCTCTTCTGTCACATTCTCATGACTTCACTGAGGTTCCTCCCTCAGTAGAAATCTCAGCATGTCCTCACATTCTCAGCAGGTCCCAGTATTACTTAACCTTTAAGACCACTTCTTAAAATCTCTTCATAACCCTTTACTTCCTCTTTTAGTCTCCCCACTGTCCTTAATAAACAACATTTTCCATACTGAATCACATTTATTTGTCTGTCTGTTACCTCCGTTAGAGAAGGACAAGAACTATGTCTAATATTTTTATGCCTCATTTATTCAGTGAATGAGTTCATGAATAAATAAACGAAATGAATGTTCACAACTTGCTGAGTTAAAAGCATGCTTCTTGAGGATTTCACACTGGGTGGGCTGCAGGTTCATTTGAGATGCCAGAAATTTTTTTTGTCTCTCTTATGTCCTCTGAGTGCTAGTCAGTTGGGATGTTCTAGTAGCCCTGGATAGCTGTGGAGAAGTCCTTAGGGAAAGAATAGCCAATGGTATTCTGTGATGCCTTACACATGAACTGCCTTCGTTGTCATAGCAGTTTCACAAACAACATTCATTCCATTGACTCTATTGAAGTAAATGATACCCAGTTTGTAAATGAAAAAGCTTATGTTTAGAGCATTGGTCGCTTAATCAAAGATTCAGGGAAACAACTTTGACATAGATCCTCTGTTGCCCAGTGCAGTGATTTGTCTTCTTTTACCATCTACAACTCTGTAGGAATTCCTAGTCCCACTGTAGTAGGACTTACAATGCCAGCTATGATGGTGAAAAAGCCAGGCTTGTGTCTACACTGCAATGCCAGCTTTCCCCCTGAACTGCTGGGTGCCTTCACGCCATGCCTCTGGCCTTCCTGGTTGTTAATGTGCAGCTTCATTGTCTTCATCTCCAAAGTGAAGAGGTAATAACCTCTCAGGTCCTTACTCTTGACTACTTCAGGGCCTGAGTCTCTGCAAAAATTTGCTGAAGGAACTATGCATAATTCAAGTTCTAGACTTTTCCTCACCACCTTTTCTAGACTTTTTTCTGACCTAGGCTTAGCACCAGCTCCTGGAGTGCTGCCATTAGGAATCTGAATCTTTTGACCCAACTACATCCATGCTCTGTTCTTTTTACCATGATTCCTTTTTGACCTTAGAATGTACCTTCTTTTTTTAGAGGCCAAAGGGAGCAGTTATGTAACTGAGAACAGCTATACTTAACCAAAAATTGCAATAGCAATTTAAGACAGCCCACAAAAAAGAAAACTAAATCCACCAAGCATGGTGTATAAACCTAACACAGACATGGCCCGCCTGCTTTCTATTTCCCTTGCCTCCTCACACACCAATTCTTTCGTTAAAGCTTTATTATTTCATTATTCGGCACATTTTCAACAAAGACAAAACGATCTGCTCCAATTGCCCAACTGAAAAAGGGACTTTTTAACTGAGATTTTTTTTTTCCTTCTTGTTTCAATTTCATCACATTTTAACACCTTGCAGGTCATTATAAGGGGTAGAAAGCGAGCCTTTTTTCTTAAGGAATCAAAGGACAGTGAACATTATGAGATAGTCAGAATGCTATACCCTGAATGAGGTAGAGGAACTAATATCCATCACTTAGAATTACTTCCAATGCTTCCATTAGTGTAAAATGAATGTGTTAAATCAAAATGCTACTAAAAGGCAAAATAGGGAGACAAAATCCACATGCACTTATTTGCAGTCTTCATCCAAGATGAACTGGAGCTGACTGGGTTCAATTCTGAATAATTGTTTTATAATTGTATTGGATATTTAAAAAATAGTGGAGCTCTTTTGTCACTAAAGAAAATAAAACATGTACCTGCTATCAGAGCAGAGAGTAAGCACAGCCATAGTGAAAGTTCGTACAGCTGACAAATAAAAAACTCACCAGGGCTGACTAGTTGGAGTTGACCTATAAATATGGCATGGATACAAAGAAGGAAAGTTGAGTAAAACTGCTCAGTTTGTTTTACTTTTCTGGTGAAATGACCATTTGTTTCCAAATAGTCCCAAAGCTCATGTCTTTAACGGCCATTACTCCACTGTACTGGCATGCTGCTGAGGGCTCTGCTTATTCCCTAATTATTGAAAAAGAGCTGCTGGAATTCATTAAGAAATTATAAGTAATATCTCAAGTACCTCAAAACCAAGTTTGGCAATATCCTTAAATCTTGCATCAATGGAAGACTCCCTTGGTTTGCTCTGAAACAGACGAGAATTCAACAATACTGAAACCACCTAAGCCAAAGATGAGGCAGCCAGTTATTTTCCAGTAATTGTCGTTCCCATGACTTCTTTTTAAAGTCCTTCAAAAAGGCACATAGGAACAAATCAAGTCGTTTTTAATAGCGGACACCAATCAACAAATCTACCATTTAAACTACAAATTATGTTCAGCTAATTAATATGATAGAAGTAAGCCACTTGGATATAAAAAAAATCACGAACTCTATTTTGAGTTGCTATGGAAAACAAAATGTTAAGTAGAGAAGTCACATTTAAGACCAAGAGATTCTTAACTTTTTTTCACTATTAATTTAACTACTTACTAATCCAAGACAAATTCTATACCAGTAAGCATTGTTACAACAAATATTTCACTCTGGCAAAAATATTTCTTGGCACTGGCTGAAGCCCAGAAAAACTCACTGTCAAATTCCAATAGGATTTTAGTTTGAATACTTCTAAAGTTGATTATAATGGACTTTGACATCATTCTATCCCATTTTCCATCCTTGAGAGTTGATTTTTTTTCAGGCAATATAAAGAACTGTTTTTCTTATATAATTTTTCCTGTCATCTATTGAGTCTTTGATATGCCTTAGGCATGACTACTTTATGTACATCATCTTAATTATCTCAACAACTCTCTGTACAAAAACTATTATAATCCCTGAGTACACAGGGATATATTCAGAAAGAACTGAGATACAGGGAAATTAAACATTTTGCCCTCAGTCACACAGCTGGTAAATGATGGAATACACATTTCATCTCAGACAATCTGCTTCAAAGCCCATGCTTTCCATATATTTGTTACCCAGCCCCCTCCACCATCTCACACACAGTTTTCCTCTACTCCAGCATCTCGGATCAGTTACAATTTTATTGTTATTTAAGACTGTAATCCACAATTTACATCCAGGATAAGCTTTCTTCTGTAGACAATAATCAGATTCATCAATACACAAGAGGGAAGCATCCATACATACATGTGCACGCACATGCACACACACATTATACGTGCTTTATCTATGGGAGTTGGGGGAGACAGAGAACTATAAAAAATAACTGAAGATCCAGACCCAGTGCAACAGATGCTATTCAACAGAGATGAATGCAAGCCCCTAAAGTTCGGTCAGACACTCTGCTAGAGCTTATTATCTTCCCGGCAGGCGTGCAGTGCCTGACACATAGTGATGCTTAATAAATGTTTATAGAATGACTAAGGGAGGAAGTAAGTGAGTGGTGAGTAAGTGACACTAACAGGTAGGGCAGATCTGGCTCCACATATAGGAAAAAGAGCCAGTGGTCCTCACTGATGGTAAGGTTAACGTGAGTAAGTGAACTGACGTGGCCACCAGCAGCTGTGAGGCAATACAGCCTATTTATAGAAGCTTCTATCTCAGGCATGGTGGTACAAGCCCTGACCTCCTTTGTTGCTCAGTGCTGTGGGCACGTGGATGAGAAGCTCCGGAAAGAGTGTGGGTGAAAGTGAAAGAATCAGAGAAGTCCTGCCATAGGAAAAGAAGACTCAGGGAAACCTGGTTTTCAAACATTGCAGGGCTGTCCAGGAAAAGGGATTAGTCTCATGATACACAATCTGAAGGTACTGAGCTAGGAACCACAGCTCCGTGGAAGACACAGGAAGCTAAATTTGGATTCAAAGTTCAAACAGACGCTTTCCATGTCTTCCAGGGGTTGTGACCTCCTGCTTCCTTACCACCTCCCAATCCAGAGCATCTTGTAAAGTCCAGAACTAAGTTGCAACTTCTCGGAGAAGCTTCCTTCCCTTTAGTGGCTCTTTCCTTCTACCAACTTCACAATCTCCTCTAAACAACAGTACTGTCTGGGCTCCCTCCCTTGGTCATTCATTGCTCTGATAAATGCTAGAAATCTAAAGATGAGTAAGACTAGGCTATCACCCTCAGGGTATAGTCCTGAGGGAGACAAAGAAAACAAGGTGACAACATAACTGGTGCAACAGAACTGTGCACTGAATATTGTTGGTTCACAGAAGACAAACATCCAGATAAATCTGAAGAATCAGAGAAAACTTCCCAGGAAGCTAAGGTTTGCCTTTTCTTTCCCTGAGCTAAATCTAAAGAAAGTTAGGAAACTGGGTAAAAAAGAAAGAATGCTCCAAGCACATAGGACAACTAAGGATCCAAAAGAATGTATCCTAGGTGACTAGGGAATACCAATGCCAGTTAGGAACTTGGCCAAGCAAGTATCTTATTTCTTTAATCTTTGTGCTCCCCTGGTGCACACTTCCCAATACACAATGGGTTGCCAATAAATAATTGCTTATTTAACTAGAATAAATACAAGGAAAAAAGGATCATGATGTTCTCTGATCCTCATTTTAGATTAATAAGAACATGGCTGGAAGAGTCAGTTGGTGGTTGGCTGAGGATCACCATTTATAAAAATCTGGGTAGTTGTGTGGCAGAATGGGAACATCTGGAATCGGGCTAATCTGGTTTGAAGGCCAGTCTTGTGACCACATAAACATCACATTACTTTTGAGCCTCAAATTTCTCATCTGAAGGCAGAGATACTAGTACCTACCTCACAGGCCTGTTTTGTAGCATTGTTTGGTTTAAGATTTATTTTTTATTTATTTTTTTATTATTTATTTATTTATTTTAGAGAGGGAGAGAGCACATGTGCAATAGCACAAGTGGGGTACAGGGGTAAGAGGAGAGGAAGAAACAGACTCCTCGTTGAGCAGGGAGCCCAACACGGGGTCCAATTCCAGGACCCTGAGATCATGACCTGAACTGAAGGCAGATGCCAAACCAACTGAGCCACCCAGGTGCCCCCATTTTGTAGTTTAAATGAGATAATAAAAGTAAAGCCCAAGAAAGCTGTTAATACTAAATGACACGTAAGTCATAGATCGAATGAAGAGTCAGAGGAGTATATTTGAATTAAAAATTAAGGAATAGGAGAAATTCTCAATTTTGTGAGGCTGTCTTGGGCCAAAATGACATCCATTTTTACCTAATGAAGAAGAAATGGTTTATGAATTACTGAACCTTGTTAGTACATGAGGCTCAGACTCGTTGGCTGGTTCAGTTAGCAGTGCAAATTTACCATTCCCCGCAATTAGGATGTGTTGCTGACCTTACTAACCTTTGATTGGGTGCCTTTATCATACACCGTATGGAGAAGGTCAGCTGTTCAAAGAAGCAGCCATCATCATTTCTTCCATAATCAAACAAGTTAGAAAGTCTTAACTAAAACTGGCGATTTCCTTAAAATTATTAAAGAAGGTAAGATGCCAAGAAAAGCAGACTCTAACTGGCCATGTCCATATGGTAACAGTATTTAAGTATGGGAAAGGGCTAATGACGAAAGAGAAATCCACCAGTGATGTTCACATGATGCTCAATGATGGTGGTCAGTCAAGAACCAGAGGTCTGCTTGAGCAGGGGGCATTTGTTCAGAAATCTGCAGATAGCACGCATAGTTTTCAGTCTGGGATGCCCATCCCATCACATGTCTTAAATTAGCCAGACATGGTAAGTATCGAAGAATTCCACATGAGCAATCCCAAAACAAAAGCCTTTCATTTAACTATTTTTCTTTTCAGATGATGTCTTGTAATGTGAACTGGTGCAGCCACTCTGGAAAACTATGTGGAGGTTCCTCAAACAGTTAAAAATAGACCTGCCCTACGACCCAGCAATTGCACTGTTGGGGATTTACCCCAAAGATACAAATGCAATGAAACGCCGGGACACCTGCACCCCGATGTTTCTAGCAGCAATGGCCACGATAGCCAAACTGTGGAAGGAGCCTCGGTGTCCAACGAAAGATGAATGGATAAAGAAGATGTGGTTTATGTATACAATGGAATATTACTCAGCTATTAGAAATGACAAATACCCACCATTTGCTTCAACATGGATGGAACTGGAGGGTATTATGCTGAGTGAAGTAAGTCAGTCGGAGAAGGACAAACATTATATGTTCTCATTCATTTGGGGAATATAAATAATAGTGAATATAAGGGAAGGGAGAAGAAATGTGTGGGAAATATCAGAAAGGGAGACATAACGTAAAGACTCCTAACTCTGGGAAACGAACTAGGGGTGGTAGAAGGGGAGGAGGGCGGGGGGTGGGAGTGAATGGGTGATGGGCACTGGGGGTTATTCTGTATGTTAGTAAATTGAACACCAATAAAAAATAAATTAAAAAAAAAGACCTAAAAAAATAAATAAATAAAGTTAAAATGGACCTTGTGATATGCGACTGAGACCCTTCTCATGTCATCCCTGCTCAAGCTTTGGTTTCAAATAACTCTTTCCACGACCTGTTTTACCTCTGTGCTTGTCCATCTTGCTGTACCCTCCAGGTAAATTAAACAGACTTCCATTCTCTACTTTAATCTTTGTTGAGTTATACTGTATTCACTAAACCAGAATGCTTTTCTCATCTCAAGCTGCTAACTTTGTTTGATCTACCCCAGACCGGGGCACCTACATCATGAAAGTTTCCCACATTTAGCCATCCCATCACCCACCAGAACAATCCCAGTCCAGCCATTCCTCCTCCACGCTCTGGGAGTTAAGTCATCTGGTTACATTTCAGTGGATGATATGTGTCTGTTTGTCTCCTCTAATGGCTTGTAAGGCCTTGGGGGTCGAGCTCATGTCTAATCTTTGCTGCATACATCTGTACACTACTGAATACATCATTACTGTACATTACTCTAATCCAATGGGGACTCAATAAAAACTTGTTGACTGACTGATTTAGCACGGGGACGATTATTACGTAAGCCACTTTGGTAAATAAATTTCAAATAATGACCAGCTCACACAAATGTTTTACTAGCTCACCCTCCCCACGGAATTAATATAAAGAATGAAAATCAGCAGTCATTTCTACTTGCCCAACATTAAATGTTAACTCGCCCCAAGAGACTAGCTATTTTCAAGCCTAATTTCAAGTCAAAATGTCTAAAATGGTTGTCATTCTTGGTGACATGCTGGGAAGATTCAAGAACTAAGGTATCAAATCAGTCACTTCCACAGGTTATTAACCTCGACCCTGAACATCATTATTTCTAGCATATCACTAATAATTCTAGCAATTTATTTGAGTTCATGTTTATTCAATAAAAGGGACTTATTCCCAAGGATATTCTAACAAAAAATTTGATTGGTATTACTTTATAATTTTATACTTGATTGGAATAAAATTAGAAACCTTGGTTTGATTTTTGTTATTCTTTAATAATTCAGTTCATTCAATATAAAGGAATGTAGCCATAAAAAGAGTTATCTACCTACTTATATATCTGAGGCACAAAAAAATTTAGAAATAAATTTTAAAAATAAATTTAATGCGTAGTATCTCTCTTTTCCTTCCCCTTTTCTTTTCCCTTCTTGGAAGTCTGGGATAAAAGGGGAGCAGGGCAATTTTCCATGTGTTTTCTGTCCAAGTTATTTTAGCATTCTGAGGTGAAATAGGACAGAGGACAACTGACATGGCTCACAGTTCAAGGGCAATAACTAGCAGATGAGTGGAGTCAATTCTAGTTTTATGATAGATACAATTTTCTTATCTAGAATGATTTTGAAACATTTTCAAGATTTTAGTTCTTATCTATAGGTGGCTTAAACATGTTTAAACAGTTCATCAATTGGTATTATAACAAACATCAAGTTAAGGGAAAGCGTTCTAAAGGTACTAACATAGTTGAGAATTACGATAAAGTGCTACACCAATTATATGTAGCTTATTTTGGAATGTGCATGAGAAAAATGATTCGCCTATCTTCTGTACGCTGTGAAAATATTCACCTGCTTGTGGTGCTCTGATATCTGTTCAGCAAATAAGAGTTTCAGTTGCATGAAACGCTTGCAACATGTCAGAACCCGGAAGGTTTCTTCAAGTCAGGTGCAGCCTGATTCATGGTGACAGCTTCTCTGAAGTTACATCCTCTAAGAAGCAATAACTGTCATTTGGGGGCCTTCCGGGTGAAAAGGCACAACAGAACCAAAGAGCTAGAAGGTACAATCCACACAGCAAAAGAAATGCTCGAGGTCTCCAGGGCAATGAAGTGAGTACTTCAAAGTACATTTGACTTTAAAGCTGATCTATTTTCTCCCCTTATTTCTTGGGCAAATATCAGCAAACACAAGAGAGTGTCTTCAAATATGAGCCACATAGAGAAAAACTTCACATTCAACACATCAGACTTTCAAACTCTCTGTATATATATATATATATATATATATATATATATATATATATATATATAAATGGAAATAATTAGACTCTGGATCAGAAAAAAAAAACATGACAGAACAAAGAAAGAGCATGATCTAATATCAGAATAAATTTAATAAATGTCATTAAGTGAGATGATTGGTGATGAGTGAAGGTCATGCCCAGTTTACTTTTCACAGCTGACAGATCAAAGTTGTTCCTTCATTTGGGATAAAGACTGAATGCAGTTAGTTTGGCCTTGGAAAATCCTTTCACATAATATGAGGTCTCTCTAGGGTCTCCTATTTCTAAGGCACACAAATGGTCAGAAACAAGTGTCAGAGAGTCAAGGTAGAACAGGAAAAAAAAATGAAAGGGTACATCTCAATTTAAATGACCTTTTTGAAGTCCAGGATTAAATAGCGTGAGAATGCAGTTGCAGCAGAGTATGACACACCCGTGAACATCACATGGTGCAGGGATACAGAGAAAGATAAATAAGACTATGTCACAGAATGATGGACTAAAGCAGGCGTTAAGGGGACATTGTCCTTGACCACCCATCTGCTTCAGGAACCCTCCGCCCTACCAGGTCACCATCTAGCCCATGGTTAGAAAGTCTCCATTGATGGGGGATGGGGACCTCTCCAGTCCTGCTGTAGCCATCCATGCATAGCTCTAACAGAAAGTCCTCTCTCCAGGACTAGAAGTCTAGCTTCACCCGTCCTGTCCTATTGTTACCCCTAAAGACCAAACAGAACAAAATCTTTTTTACCACCTAACATTCCTCATCTATCTGAAGATAGTTCTCTCATCCCCAACATCACCACCTCCAAGTCTTCTCAATCCCTTAAATTTTCTTCATAGAATATTGGTCCAATACTCTTTAATATTCTGCTGAGGCTCTGTGATTGCAATACAATTTGCCTATATCCTTCTAAAAATATAGACCTGAATACAGAATTTCAGAGACAAAGTTGACCTCATCTGTCTTGTTCTACATGCTCCTGATCCATTTAATCCAACCAAGATCTGATCAGTGCTATTGGTAGTTGCAATAGTCACTCTTCATCAGTGGGGTAAACATTCCAAAACCCCAAGTAGAGGCCTAAAACTGCAGATAGTGCCTTACCCTATATATACTGCTTTCCCTATTCATGCATATCTATGATAAAGTTTAATTTATAAGAAAGGTACAGTAAAAAAAAAAGGTACAGTAAGAGATTAAAAATTAATAAAATAGAACAATTGTAACAGTATAGTAATAAAAGTTCCATGGATGTGGTGGTGTCTTTCTCAAAACATCTGGAGCACATTTGACCATGGGGAACTGAAACTGTAGAAAATAAAACCATGGATAAGGGGGATTACTGTACTATCATTTGGGTGACTGTTTTCCATTCTGTGATAACTAATAATTAGTACTTTATATTTAGAAATTGCTTTCATCTTTATATCTCATTTAAATCTGACAGCAATCTGTAATAAAGATGTTATTTTCACCATTTTCAGATGAAACTACAATTTACAGGGGTTAGGTCAATTTTTCCTGAACCACATAAATAAGCTACAAAGTTAGGACCCAAACCCAGGTCCTCTGACCATAAACCATGTACCTTTGTGACTATATGACTCTACTTTAGAGCCTCTGATGATGCCTCAGTGATATAATGATAGATTATTGTCAAAGGCAAAACCTCCAGAAATTAGTTTCCTGCCCTGCCAGTGTGAGAACCACATCCTAGGATAGAATGAGGGCAACATGACACGCTAAGTCATGCTGCCTCTTTTTCAAAATGGTCACAAACCATCCTTTTAATTATTTATTCTAGATTCTTGCCTGTATTTGACTTCAAACTCAGGGGCCTGTTTGTGGTATTATTCTTTGATTTTTTTTTTAATCAAGACTATGTTTTCAATATTTCAACCTTTCCTTTCCTGCACTCCAAAATCACCAAAAGATCACCAACTCCTACTCAAATTCTTTTTAAATTCAGATCTCATTTTGTGATCTATTTGCTATTAGTTAAAGCTTTAAAACATCCATAAAAGTAATTACTTGCTTCATGCCTCAATCAAAGACAACAATTTAAGTTTCTTTTAAAATGGCAGGATGCCTGGGTGGCTTAGTGGTTGAGCATCTGCCTTTGGCTCAGATCGTGACCCCAGGGTCCTAGGATCGAATTCCGCATCGGGTTCCCTATAGGGGACTTGCTTCTCCTTCTGCCTGTGTCTCTGCCTCTCTCCCTGTGTCTCTCATAAATAAATAAATAAAATCTTTAAAAAAATAAATTTATTTTAAAAATTTGAAAAGACTAGGCTGAGAACAGAGTGCTGGGACCTCTGTGACTTTTCTCTAACTCCAGAGCAGGGCAGGACTCCCTAGTTGGTATATCAAAATCTACATTGTAGGAATTTGGGAATGTGTAAGGCTGAAAAAGAATTTTACACACTATAATTTTATATTGAAAAAATATTGATCTCCCATTACAAACAGTAAGAACTTCAGGAGTTTTCAAGTTTACTCATGAGGACCAAGGATTTTGAAAATTTAAGACATCTTACCTGAGTTAATAATATTCTACTCATCAAGATCCTTGAATATAACTGGGTAGCTAGCTAAAAATCCAGTTTATAATTTCTTTCCTTGTTAATACAATTTCATTAGGGACTTTGCCACATGTTTCACCCAAGTCCAGGTACTCTACTGCCTTTCTCTCATCTTCATAGCTTCTTTAAACACTTTCTTCATTTGGTTTCCAGGAAACCATATCCCTTTGGGTTTTCCTCTCACATTTCTGGCTACCTCTTGCCCAGTTCCTCTTCAATTCTTTGACAGCTGAATTTTGAAGCATCCCAGAACTCAGTCCTTGTATCTCTTCTCTTTTCTAGCCACACCTACTCCTAAATTATCTCCTCCAGACTTACAGCATCAGCGTGCTATTGCCTGTAGCCCGACTCTCCCCTGAACACCAAGTCTGGATATCTGTCTATGTGACGACATCTCTGTTGGAATATCTAAAGATTTCCAGACTTAATGTGTTGACTACTGAGATTCTGGTAGCTGCCCTACCTCCGTCATCACTGTAAACTAGCTCTTTCTGCAGCCTCCCCAACTTAAGACGTGAAAACTCATTCTTCAAAAAATGAAAACGCCATTCTTCCATTCCCTCAGGCTAAAAATTTGATTTTTTAAAAATCAGAATTCTGCTCACTTAAATCCATTCCTTAAATAGCTCTAACAACAATTTGCTCAGCAATATCATTCCCTAGTTTTTGTAGGATTCTGAGACACACTGGCCAAAATTCCTGAACTAATTTAGGACTCAGTCCTACCTTTCTCTACTTGGATTTCAGTTTCCTTTTAATTTTTTTTCTACCCAAAGATCATTGCACTAAACAGAAAAGACAAAACAAAATAAAACAACCCAAAAAACAGCTAAGCTGTTTCTCATTCATGTGTCCACATATGCCACTTACTACAAGCAGGCCTGCCCGGCCTTGGTCTTCTCTCCCTCAAAACTTGAACTTCTTTTTCATGATTGCTAGGCTATCCTGAATGCCACAGTTTGTTTAGGTGTCCTTCTAAAATCATTCTAAGCACAAGCTACTTACACTTTCATTGTTAAACCCTCTGCTTTCCATCTTATATTTATCGTTTTTTAAAAAAATTAAGTCACTAGTCTATTTCTAGTGATCTTCTTCCTCTGAGAATAAACTCAACTTCACAGAAAAATTACACTTATGAGAGTACATACTGAATGTCTGTGTCTCCCCCATAATTCATCTGTCACAGCCTAGTCTCCACTGTGTTAGTATTTGGACGTGAGGCCTTGGAGAGGTGATTAGGTCATGGAGGTGGAACCTCATGAATGAGATTAGTGCCCCTGGAAGAGAGACCCAGAAAGGTCCTTTGCCCCTTCTGCCATGTGAGAAGACAGCAAGAGGATGGCTGTGTATGAATCGGCAAGTGGGATGTCACCAGACAGTGAGTCTACTCGTGGCTTGATCTCGAACTTCCCAGCCTCCAGAACTGTGAGAAATAAATGCTTGTTGTTTAAAGCCACCCAATCTATAGTATTTTGTTATAGCAGCCTGAATGGACTAAGAGTCACGTGGCTCTAAGCCACGTTCTACATTTCAGTTTACATAATCATTAGGCTCAACTGTAGCAATTAGAGATTTCACATCAGAATGAACAGTCTCAATAGAAATAGAATCAAGTTACACCATAAACAAGAACTTCCAAAGAAGTTTGGAAGAGGTATCAGACCTTTTTATTGCCATCAACATAAAGAGTAAATGAAGCTTATTAAAAATAAATATATGAAATAATTATTCACGAAAATGTTTTAAAGTCACTCCTAATGACCAATTACCCTATTTGCACATATTTGTGTTTAGGATGGAGCCAGACCTGTGTTGACATGTTCTAAATTCAAAATGTCGGCAGTGTTGTAAGTTAGTGACGTGACTCTTTCAAGTGTATCTTTGTTTAAATGGAATGTTTTCTGAGGCTATCAAATTTTTCAAGATACATTTGATAATATCCCACAGATAAAAATGATAAGTCTTTCTGTTGGATTTGGACCTGTCTGTATATAAGCACATGACAGATCGTCAGATGACTTTCCTGTACGTATATAAATGCATGGCAAATAGTCACGCGAGTCACTTCCACCAAAGACCTCTGCCCAAGGTCAGGTAGTGCTGGTCATTCTAGCATGGCCTCTCATGTCTTCAGCCTGCCTTGGTCATCTATCCCATAAAGTAACTTCAAAAAACTATATCTCTTCCCATCTTTTAAGTTGAAATCTAAAATTTTCATCATACGTTTCAAAATATATTTGTTTTATGTAAAAAATGTCTTAAAAATGTTATATACTAAAATACAGGGAAGATTGAAGGTTTGATCTCAGAGTAAATAATTCATTACACTATGTGATAAAATAGGCCTTTACTACCTTATGCAATAGCATGCTAAATCCAAAAGAAGTCATGCATAACTTTTATCTGCGGGTGTTTATGAATGTATCTCGAAAAATGTAATAGTTCCAGAGAACAACCCATTTAAAAGATTAAATATACATTTAGAAGATTCAGAATTACTAATCTAACATTTGAGTGCTCTGAATTCAGGACATCCCGATACAGATCCAGCTCTACCCTAAACAGAACTATAAACAAAACAAGAAAAGATAAAAACCCCATCGAATTGAGAGACTTTGATGAATCTTTAAAGGAGTCTTCTCCAAAATAAAATTTTCTAATTATTACTTTGACCATAAAGAGCCTAATATCCCGGCATACCACAGTAAGATTCTACTGAGAGATAAATGTGAATGCAGGTTAGTTTTCTGGGAGTGTTAAAAAAAAAAAAATGGTAGCATTGTGAGGACTGACAACTGACTTCCTTAAAACCATCTGCATACTGACCCCCCTGGAAAGTCAACACACACTCCTGGGGAATACACACAAGTTTGAAGGCTTTGGTCTTAGTTCTTAAACTGAGGACTGCTGCCTGGGCCTACAGCCCCTCATCATTCTGCCCCATTCCTGCTACTTTAGAGATGGTCTTCCCAGGCTGACAAGATTGCAGGCCTTACATACACAGCCTCTCTTGGGTAGAAATGTTGCGAGTTCTTCCCGAAGGAAGCGAGTGAAGAGAAGACTAATTTTAAGGGCCAAGAGAGTTGGACCAACTGAAATCATTTACTTAGGAGAGAGATTTGGTGACCTTACAGACCTCAAGAGTTTGGATTTAAAATATTCTGGTCCACCTATTCCCATGAAAAATCTTAAACTCTTCCTAAGGGTAACCCAACTTTCAACTGAGTAGTCACCTGTTCTCACAGGACAGCCTAGAGTTTTTATACATTGAGAGGAGGAAGAAAAGTAACTTCTAGAATGTTCTCTTGGAGGTCTGGTATCCTAGGACAACAGATTCCTTTTTAGAATTTTGCTTGCCAGGGGTATGTGGACGTAGGTGTGTATGTAGTAGGCTGTGTGCTGCATCTGGGTGTGAGAAAGAGAGAGAAAGGATGAGAATGAGTAAGATCAAAGGAGACTTCTGCGGTGACTTTGGAGATGATGCTGTGCTAAGAAAAAATTACTACTTCTCTTTACAATAAAACAGAGAAAGAGTGATAACCGATGTCACTCTAAAGAGCACGACACCAGCAGACGGTGTGAAGTGAGGCTTCCATTAGTCATATTTGCAGCTTTTTTAAAAAAGCTATTATAAAATGTAAACTTCTATAAACAATGCGAGGACTATCCTTTCAAAACACAAGCAGTCCTTAGGGAATCAGGAGTCAAAGCATTATATTAAGGCTATAAAATCAGTGCAAAGAACCAAAATAAGATGCCACATTTTCATAAAAACTTGATTAAATGAGTACTGGGGTGGATTCCCTGGCACTAAATGCCAAACTGACTCCTTAGCAAACAGAGCAAACAGTCATATACAACTTGGGGAATAAGATTTAAAAAAATATGATCACAGTCCTTTCCTAAATCTTCTTCTACAGAAGCTACAGTTGCCTAGCAAGGCCAGTGAAGAGCCCCACTTACATATCAAACATGTGAAACTCAACACATTTTCTTAAAAGATGAATTCTAAAAGGGCCTGGAATAAAGCGAGGAAAATCAAGCTTAAGAGCTGTGTGATTTTAGGTTACTTTCTGTCTCTAAATCACAGGTTGCTCATCAAAATGATATTGCTTACTTCATAGGGTTGGTGTGATGATTAAATTACCCCACCTGCAGCACTTAGTGAAGAGTGCATAGCATGGTTAAATATTCAAAAAAATGGAAGCTACTGCCATTATTAATGACTAATATCGAATCCTATCCTTTCTACCAAGCAGCTGTATAACTTTGAGGAAGTTATTTAACCTCTCCTGAGCCTCCATCACATACCTTTTAATACTCTAAAGGATTATTAGGATGCCCGAGTGGCTCAGTTGGTTGAGCATCTGACTCTTGGTTTGGCTGACGTCATCATCTCAGGGTGGTGAGATGGAGCCCCATAGACAGCCTTATGTCAGGCTCCAGGCTCAGTGGGGAGTCTGCTTGAGATCCTCTCCCGCTCTTCCTCTACCCCTCCCCCTGTCCACACATGGGTGCACATGCGCGTGCTGTCTCAAAATAACTAAATAAATCTTTTTAAAAAATACTCCAAAGGATTGCTATGAAGGTTAATGACACATGAAAAAGCCCTTAGCACACAGCCAGGCATATAGCAGGTACTCGTGCCCTACGATCCTTTTTAGTTCTTTTCCTTCAATGACCATATCTTGTTTATAAACAGATGACACTCAACAACGACATGACAAGTGGAAAAGCAAAGATCCTTTCACCGAACACAAAAAGCGTGAGCTTTGAAAGACACACTGAACTCCATCTAAATTTAAGACATATCATTCTTCGTAAGATACCTATTGAGAAAGTGAAAAGGCAAACCACAGGCTGAAAGAAAACACTTGTGTGAAGGACTTGCATCCAGAATACGTTAAAAAAAAAAACTAAATAATAAAAAAAAACTCAATTTTAAAAAATGGGCAAAAATAAATTTGAGCACTTTACAAAACAAAACGGGAAGGTGGAACCTAAGTACATAAGCCGATGTTCAGTGTCATTAGGGAAATGCCAACTAAAACCACAACAAGACCCCACCACACCACTAGAACAGCTAAAAGTTTGGAAAAGTGATGTTACCAAGAAGGTGGAGCGACTAGAACTCTCCTACATGGCTGTTGGGAATGCAAAATGATAGAACCACGAGAAGCAGTTTAGAGCTTCTGCTAATATATATATAGCACACACTTATCAGACCAGGCAATTCTATTCTTAAGTGCTTATCCAAATAATTTTTTTAATTTAGTACACAAATGTTTTTAGAACTTTTATTCATAACAGCCAAGGCCTCTGCATTATTCCTACATGCAAATGTCCATCCAAGGCTAAGCAGATAAGCAAATCTTGGTCCATCAATAGTATCTCACTGCATCGATTTAGCAACAAAAAGAAACTACTGACACATATACCAACACGGACGAATCCCCAAAACGTGGACGTGACCCCACAAAGCCAGACATACCAAGAGCAAATACTATATGATTTCACTTATAGGAAATTCTAGAAAAGACTAACGACAGTGACAGAAAGCAGGTCAGACGCCTGGGACCTGGAGTGGCTGCAGAGGGAGGACGTGAGGAAAATCTTGGGGGTAAAAGAAGTATCCCGGGTCTTGACGGTTAGCGAGCACAGCTGTCAAAACTCATCAAACTGTACTGTGAAATGGGCGCGCTCTAGCTGTATGAACATCACACGTGAACAAAGTTGATTTTTAAAAGTTCACGTGCCTCTATCCAAGATGCCAAAATCCAAAAGCTCAGGAAGTCGAAAAGCTTTCGCTAAGCACAACATCTCTCTGAGTTGGCCTGGTTCTAAGCTATTCACAGTCTATGCTCGTTCCATGGAGCGATACTATTCATACATTAAACTGCAAATAATCAGAGAGCTTCCTGAGACCTGGCGAAGGGTAGACATATAACATGTACGCGGAGTCGCTTTTCTAAAATCTTCATACTCTGAATTCAGAAACAGACCTTTCCCAGGGGTTTGGGGTGAATTATAGATTGATCTTCTTGTCCCTAAGTCAAGAGGGAGAAAGGAAAAGGATGGAAGGAGAGACAAAAGGGAGGAATGTTTTCCTGGTGCCAGCACAAACCAAACCCTTTATAACCAATCTTCTTGCCAAAGTGTTTTCACCTTCGCCCTTCTGCAGGACTGGTAGCCGCTCTGGTCTCTGGGGACGGCCACCAAATGACTCCCCTGAGCCCTCACCTCACACCTGAGACACTAAAATGTATGCAATGGATCAGGTTTCCTTAAAAGATTCTGAGCATTCCCGCTTTAGAATCTGGTTCCAAGAGCAAGCACTGCTGGGCCCCTTTATCATTCCTGCCTCAGAATTAAGAACCTGGGGGAGAAGAAGGAGGGAAAGAAAAAAAAAAGATGAAAGAAAAACTATTTTGAGAATATGCCAAATAGTGAATTTTTTCACACCCCTCTCCCCCTAAGCCTTTCCACAGAGGGGTGGTTCGGATCTAAACACTTCAAAGCTCTTTTGATATCTGTTTTCTCCTCCTCCATATATCCCCCACCACAGAGAAATGGAGAAAAGATCCATATTTTGTTGTGGGGCCTTGGAATTAATTTAAAGCAAATATTTCCCCTAAAATGTTTCAATCCACAAAATGAGATTGTTTTTCAAGTTTTTATTTTACTTATTCTGTTTCCAACATGTTCTAGTGGCAGCCTCATGTGTAAACTATTGTGAACATATTAAATTAGAAACACATTTCTTATTGTTATCTTTACCTCTCCAACTTCAAGTCTTCCCTAAAATATCTTGTGACCTCCGTGGTACCACAACCCTGTCACATAAATTTTACATCCCTTCCTCCTTAATTAGCCATGGTTACAGAGCAGCAATTATGTGGTACAGAATAGGGAAGTCTCAGTGCTTCCTCCGAGAAAGGGTTAAATAGATAAATATTTGGATCAGATTCCCCTAACACCTTTGGATTAATTGGATTTGAGGCTAAAAATAAATTACCCAATAGGTTAAAATGAGGTAATGTTGAAAGAACTGCGTGAAAACTACAAAAAAAAAAAAAAAAGCAAGAGCTTCACCATGAATAGCTAAGAGCACCTTGCAAAGGGAGAACAAAACAGGTTATGTTCCTGAACTTGATGAGCACCCCTGGGGACGCTCACCAAGTTACCTCCGAGATTGAGGACGGTAATGTTTAGCCCTTACAGCTTGGGGAAGGCAGATTTACAAAACAGAAAAGGAAAGTGTTCCTACTCTTCCTGGGAGATGAGCTAAGCAGATAAAGGTAGATGCTGGGACAGGGAGGGGATGGATGGTTTGGGGAAATCAGTTTGAGGAAAAAAGGCAGCTCCTATCTCCCTCTTGGAGACTCACTATGCTTATTAGCATAGCAAAGGCTCTGAAAAAGTCCTGCAATAAAGAAACCTATTTATATCCATTTAAAGCACAATTTCCCAAATTCACTTGGCCACGGAACTCTTTGTGCATCTACTAATCACTTACAGAACTAGGGTTCCTGAGAACACATCTGAGGAAACTGTTCTAGGATATTATTTTCTCGTCTTTTGGTGTTACTGTTCAACAGATGAAAACAAACCTCCCAGGTTTGGCCGACAAGTTCAAAGTCATAGGAGAGGGTACGTGATTTTGCTCTTCTAGCTCTTGTGCTCTTCTGGAAGGACAGCTCTCCCCCAGCACTCCTGAAGCATGTCTGCTGGTGACCAGTCTTGGCGACATCTCCGTGCAAGCATCAATATTGGTCTACGACAAATCTCTTGTTAACTTGGGCTACCACACCTGGAGCCGCTGCAGGGTGTCAGAGAGGGGTTATGCGTGGGGGCTCTCGTGCTAAACCGCCTGGCTTCAAATGCTCTGCTGCATGTTACTCATCATCTGGGGGCCTCAGTTTCCTCATCTGGGTAATGGGGTGACAACACACGCAGCTACGTTACCGGTCCACTGTGAGAACAAAATGAGTAATATAGAACTTTACACTAGATCCTGGCACACAGCTTGTAGAAGGAAGAAAAGGATGAAAGAGGGAAAATGGGAGAGAAAAAGACAGAGGAAGAGGTAAAAAGGAGAAATTCACAGACTCTGTTTGGTGTTCTGGGCGTGTGGGGAGCAAGCACATAAGGACCAAAGTCATGAAGAGAAACGGAGCAGCTCTTTATTAATAGCAAGGTGACCCCAGGAGACTCCGTACCAAGTTCTCTGCTAAAATGGGATGGAGTCCAGGCTTGAACACCTAAGAAGGGCCTCCCCCTCCCTTTCTCACAGACCAAAAATAATTTTGTTTATAAAGCAGATACGCCTGTCCTACCAGCTGAGGCACAGACATGGGGGGCGGAGGCTGGGCGGGGGGGGGGGGGAACTTAGCCAGACCTATGCAGAGAGCTAAGCCCAATCAGGCATTCTTGCCCCTCGAGAACAGAAGGAAAATACGAAAGAGATGCCACCCAGACGCAAGACAAGGGAGACGAAGTACGTGCCCTGGCCCCAGGACCCCAGCTTAGGATTTGGACTATGGGATATTCACTATAAAGAAAACGTGCTACCTTGCACATGGAATCTGTGAGCATTTCATCTATACTCTATCTAAATAATCTATAAAAATAATACAAAGGTATTTACCAATTTATCAGTATGTACAGAACAAAATTGTATTTCTATAAGTTACCTTTTAAATTTGGAAATGTCCCCAAATCCCTGATATCAGCACAGCTATGTCAATATTCCTCACTGTGCTGGAAGTGCAGAAAAACCCCAGGTGGAAGGGGGGAGAAGGTGGGGAGTTCTCATATGGTAAGTGCCTCTACGTCCCCTGATAGAGCTGCTGCCGCCAGCACAACCGGCTCACTCCCTTACCCCTGGAGAGACGCAGCCCTCTTCTTCCCTGGACCATCTTTTCCCACTGTCCCGGTTTTGCCTTCTCACATCTTTTGAGGCACCGTCTTCAGCTTTGGTCACTGCAGCTCAGCAGAGGGACATGGTGGGAGAAGGGAAGAAGTGGGGATCAAGGAACAGAGGAATCAGTACTGACTGTCGGCCGAAGACTGAGTTCCCATGTTGCCGGTAAAGGGTAAAGTCACCAGCATTCCTCCTCTCATCCATAGCTAGTTTTGTGCCCACTTACCTGTGCATTAGAAATCACAACTCATACAACAGAATATGCCTCAGCCATCAGGAAGGATGGATACCCACCATGTGCTTCGACGGGGATGGACCTGGAGGGGATGATGCTGAGTGAAGTCAGTCAGTCAGAGGACAGTCATCATATGGTTTCACTCATACGGGGAATATAAGAAATAGTGAAAGGGATTTTTATAGGGGAAAAGAGGGGAACTGAATGAGAAAAAATAGAGACAAACCATGAGAGACTCCTAACTCTGGGAAACAAACACAGGGTGGTGGAAGGGGAGGTTGGTGGGGGGATGGGATGACTGGGTGACGGGCACTGAGGGGGGCACTTGATGGGATGAGCACTGGGTGTTACACTATCTGTTGGCAAACTGAATTTAAATAAAAAATAAGATAAAATAAATAGTACCCTACATGATAAAATGAAAAAACAAATCAGCACTCACAAATAGAAAATTGCTACATCTTCCCAAAGCCAGTAGGTACATTCTCAGGAATATTCCCTCTGATGACTAAGAATCCTCTCCGATATTGTGACAGGGTTGGGTTCCTAAAGGCACTGACCTTGATCCTTCTTCTCTTATTCAAATTAACAGCTGCCTGAAAGGAGTTCAGGATACAGAAAATCTGTGCCTTCGTTGCCAAAAGTCACCATTGGGCCACTCTATACACCTTCTGTGCTGAGCACACATGTTCTAGTCTCAGATGTGCTAATGAGAGCCAACGATCCATGATGGAGTCATAATGGCCTCAGACCCCTAACTGTGTTGTACAAGGGGTTTGCTAGCCAGTACCCTGAGTGGCTCAGTACTGCCTTGAGGCACCAACTATGGCCTTGTGACTAAGTATAGCTAGCTTTGGCGCGTTGTGTCCAGATGTTGAAAACTGGATACAATTCTCAAACCAAGACGTGGCTGTGGGTGTCCGAGTAGGTCATCCATGTACAATCTGGGTATGGGCTCCCAGGAAAGCCCTTTCCTTTCCCACATCCTCAGTGAAGGAGATTTTCATCCAAGCAGGCCTAGGAATCTCAGGTTAACTGCCCTTAGACTCCTTCATCACGTCCCTTACTGGGTAAAATGGAGCTCAGGAGTGCCAGAGCAGCTGAGTCTCTGGAGCAGGAGGTGTGGCTCGATTCAGGCCTGGGAGGAGTCCTGCCTATGCTGTGACTCTTCCCGAAGGACACCCCATGAGGAGCGATGGGGGAGGCTAGACCTTCTGGCACTGTAGCCACAGGAGGGGCTGCAGCAAAGCCCTCCCTCAACAGACACTGAGGAAAGACAATCATCCTGTCATGTTGGACACCAGGTTCTCTCACTCCACTAGACCTAGGTCCTACCACTACCTAGGTCCTACATTCTGCAACTCTGGGTTTAAAATCACAGGTCTGAGCAGGCCCTACAGGTACTAAACAGGATTGGTTTTGGCATGCACCATCTACTGGATCTGACCCAGTCAGCCCCCCTGAAGTGACACCCAAGTGTGTTACCCCAACCCTTCTAGATGATTTCTAGGTCATGTACCTTTCTGTCAGAATGGAAGCTTAGAGATTCTACATCAATACCTCCCCCTATAATGTGAAGCAGCTGGAGTCGCTCTTACTAAAAATGGAAGAACCAAACTAATATCCGAGAGGCTCCTCCTCCCCATTACAGAGTAATATCCTATATAAAAGTCTTTGAGCTCTTCCTCTTTCTAATTAAATCGACAAGCAATTTTGATAGAGTAGACCATCTCAGATCATCTGACTGACAAATACAATTGCCTCCTGGTGGCAGGTACAATGTCTTACTCATCAGTATGTCTTCAGCCCGCGGCACAGTGACTAGCACATATGCTATATATATACTTTGCAAGTGAATGAATGTTATTTCTTCTGACACATTTTTTTATTCAGTTCCTCTATGAATGAACATAAGCCTCTAAACCTTTATATTTCTCTTGCCGAGGTTCATGAAGAGTCTCTCCCATCTAAGTTTGGATTTGTCTTCTGAATTCTAATTAACATGCTCCTTACTATAGCCTCTTCCTTCTCTACTACCTCCAATTACTCAATCTGTTCTATAGTCTCAAAAAAGACTTCTCAGTAAGTCTCAGATCTATCTACTTCTTTCCATCCGCTGTGCTACCACCATAGTCCAAACCACCTTCATTTCTTTCCTGGGATTCTGCAAAAACTTCCTAACTAATCTCCCTGCTTCCAGTATTAACAATCCTGTTCAGGTACAAATCTGGCCATGTCACTCCTATGCTTAAAATACTTCAAAAAAAGAAAGAAAGATACTGGGGGTCCTGGGAACATGGTAACCTGAGTAAAGTGCCCACTTCAGCACTTCTGGAATGAACTGCTTGCTTCTCCAATAGCAGGTAGGTGCTGAGACCCATGTGAGAGAGCTTGGATCCCACAAAGTCCCTTCAGACAGAGCTGGTATAGGATTCCCTTCCCTGTGGTCTGTACAGTACAGCAGAACAGGGCTGGTGACTAAGGCATGTGGGTCCAGAGGAAGATTTGTTGAGCCCAACTATGTCCTCCATTTCCTCAAAGATGACTCCATGTGTTTGTGCTACATCTTTCAGACCCTTCCGAGGTCAAGACAAGGAAGAAAGGTGAATAAATCTTCCCTTCTCCTGAGCTAAATGAGTAAAGGGAGATCACAGGAGTTTCTTTCTTCTGGGTCTCTTATCAGAATGCTGGCACCCACCTTTATACTACAGTGTATAGGACCATAAATCAATTCATTTGCTTTTCACCTCCTATAGGATTCCCACCATTAAGGACACATCAACAACCAGGCCAAGTTCTAGAGAGTGAACAGGGAAAACTTAAAACCCACCTAAGAGGTCCCAGCAACCAGAGAAAAAGAACACGTAGAATAATCTAAATGAGTTCTCATGAAATAAAACTGCTGGAGAAAATAGATGGAAACATGAATAGAAAATAAGAATAAGGAGTTCTATAAAGCAGTTTAAAGAGCCTTGACTATCATAAAAATAAGAACCCTCACTGGAAAATTGTATCAGTTGAATTAAAAGAGATGATCATTAAGACTTTAATCTGTGCTCTGAAAGAGTAAATGCAACTCCAGAAAGATTAAATACACTTCAAAGTACTGAGCAAAAAGGTACAAGTAATTAAAATACTCAAGTAAAAAAAAAACTGGAAACATTAGCAAGAAAGTTAATATGAAAATAATAGGTGTTACTAAAAGAGAAAAAAGAACTGAAAGAGGAAAGGCAATTGTTCAATAAAGAATAGGAAAAACTTTCCCTGAACTGTAGAAATATCTAAATCATCAGATTAGAAGGGTGTATAGGGAGCTTCAGGCCAGATTGACTATAAGAATCACAAATAGGCAGATTGAAATTCTTGAAATTTAAGGAGAAAGTAAAATCTCCCAAGCATGAAGACCATTAAAAACCAACCCACTTGCTATCATGGAGGGAAAAAAAATCTAACTTGTCACCCCGAAACTAGGAAGCTGGGAGTTAAGAAAAAGGATCTACAGACAACTTATTGGAAGGACTATGAACGAATAATTTTATACTTAGCCAAGATACTATTCCCTTGTCAGACAGATGAAGAATACTGGAATACAAGAAAAGATTCAACAAAAAAGTATATTACTCAAGTTCTCCATATGAGAAAAATACTTGAGAAAAAATTAACACTCAAATTAATTAATCAGAGACTTTAAGATGGTAATAAGATAAAAACAAAAATTATTGAGCAATAATTCCTGATGTGTGTGCCTATGTGTAAACTTAAATCTTAACGAAAATGTGTATCTCTTTGTGTAGTATGTAGTGCACAATTTGTGATAAATAAGGATCACTGAAGTAGAAGAGATATATTTAAAAGAAGCATTATCTCAACAAAATGTAGAAGTTGAAGGCGGTGGGTAGAGAGAAGAGAAAGGCAAAAATGTTCTCAAGAGGGTACAGAAAGGACAGAAGTTAAACAGAAATTAAAAGTATTCTGTAGAAGAAAGTTGAATGAATAGGCTGCGTCAGTCAGCTATGGAGGCCTCCATCTCCCATCAAGAGAAAACCTCCAAGAGGAATGAAATTTGCTGACAGCCTCCGGATACTGGACAAGAAGTAACTTAAAAATGGCTTTATTTGGGCAGCCCAGGTGGCTCAGCAGTTTAGCGCCACCTTCAGCCCAGGGCCTGATCCTGGAGACCCGGGATCGAGTCCCATGTCGGGCTCCCTGCATGGAGCCTGCTTCTGCCTCTCTCTGTGTGTCCTATAAATAAATTAATTAATTAATTTAAAAAATAGCTCTAGAATAAGCTCTTAGGAATGAAATGGGGAAAATTTTTATTTTAAGAAGAACAAAAACTATGAAATCCTTAGGAAGAACTACATTAAGAAAACTAGAAATGTTATTAAAGACAAACAAGATAACCATTCTCTTGGATGATAAGACCTGTTATCATTAAATGTTCATTCTCGCAAAGTAAATACACAAGCTATGTGGAGCAGAGCACTCTTATAGATTGCTGGTGGAAAGAGGAGGTTAACCAGCATTTGTGGAAAGCAATCTTACCACATATGTTAAAATAAACAGTATCCTTTAACTCAGTAATTCTAGTCCCAGGAAATAAAAGCACTAGTCCTTAAGGACAGATGCACAAAGATACTTACTGCAGCATCGTTTATAGTTACAAAAAGCTCTGTAAACAAAATGAATGCTTATAAATGGGAAACTGGCTAAATACATTGTGATACATCTACACAATAAATTAGTATCTATGGCTACCAAAAAAAAAGAAAAGAAAAAGAAAAAGAGCTATGTCAAGTGACCCGGAGGGAGTGCTACACAGTACTGAGAAAAGCAAAATGCAGGAAAATGTGCATGATATGATGCCATCTTGATAAAAAGAAAAAACCAAAAGCACCACTCAAAAAATGTCTGTGCAGGTATACACACATATAAAATATATGTGGTGCTTCTTTTATTCTGAAATACCTTTTTTCCCTCACGTTGTAATATATTTTAAATGAGTTTCTTTAGTCACCAAACGCCATATGACAGTCATTACAGCATCATCCTTGCCCATACATGCACATCGAAGCACGTCCATCCATAGGCAGTTGGTGTTGGGGGTTCAAGGAACAGCCCCCCAAACAACAGAGCATCGTCACAGGCCATACTGCATCACTAATTTTCTTGGCACAGATGACACCAGTGTGTGGAGAAGCTCAGAACCCAATGTCTATGAATTGAGAAGGACTTCCAAAGAGTCAAATTTGAATATGAAGTTCTGGGAATATCTTACCCCATCTATTCCACGTAAAGTTTTCTTTGCATGTATGCAAAACAATGCTGTCTAAATAGAGCTAGAGGAACTAATTCAATAAATTTAAGATAAAAATTACAAGGTTAAGAAAGCATTGTGTCAGGGTTTAACAGACAGCATGTATTTCTTTCTGTGTATAACAAGATAATGGTGTGTCTTACACCAATGACATCTTAACGTAAGTGAAACATGTGGTATAAATATATGCATATTCATATCTGTACAAGATCATCTGAGTAAGGAGAAAACTATGGATGAACAGGATCAAGGACACTAATATGAATATATTAGTCTGGTAGGACTGCTACAACAAAGTACCACAGACTGGAAGGACAGAAATTTACTTTCCCATAGTTCTGGAGGCTAGAAGTCCAAGGTCAAAGCATCAGTAGGGTTGGTTTCTCCGGCAGCCTCTCTCCTTGGCTTGCAGAAGGTCTCCCTCTCGCTGTCTTCACAGGGCTTTTTTTTCTCTGTGTACATACCTCATGTGTCACCCCCTTCCAATAAGGACATGAGTCATACTGGATTAGGGCCCCACCATTATGACAATTTAGCCTTAATTATCTGTTTAAAGACTCTATCTCCAAATACAGTCACATTCTAGGGTACCGGGGATTGGGACCTCAACCTATGAACTTGAGGGGGTCAAAATTCAGTCCGTAACAACAGGCTCCTTGAGGAGACTTGAGAAGAGAGACCAAGCAGGGGGAGAAAAAAAAAAAAAAAAAAAGAACTACACTTAAAAAAAAAAAAAAAGGCACACATAGGCATTTACTTAAAACCCCACATGAGTACATAAATATATGAAGATATAAATATAAAATGTGGCTTTAAAACATATTCACTGATTTCTCACTGTCCCTCGGATCAAGTGCAAATGACAACACAGATTATGGTCCTAAGAGTGAGTCTATCTCCCTCCTAGGTCTCCTCTGTCTTGTTCCCAGCACTTCTCTCTGCTCCAGAAGCCTCAGACTTCACTTCCTCAGGTGCTCTTGCCTTGGCTCACCATCCCTTCTCAGAACAACTCATCTCCAAACCACCGGTTTTTTGCTCCTTTCAGTCTCCAAGTCTCAGCTTAGGTCTTACTTCCCTTAGAGGACTTTGTTCCACCCCAGTTGCAGATTTCTCCCTGGTAGTCAAACTCCTAGAGAATCCTGTGGATTCTTGTTTAAAATACAGAAATCTTGCTGTCCTTTCACAGCTGCTGAATCAGACTACAAGCTGGAATCTATGCTATAAACAAGTTAAAAGCCCCTCGTTGTACTCCCCCATTACACTTTGAACTTCCTCCTTCAAGATTCATCACAAATTTGACTGTTTATTTGATGCGGAGGTTGGCAAATGTTTTCTGTATGGTCCCAGGTAAAATATATTTTAAGCCTTGCATGCCAAGAAGCAAAACCAAGGATTTTATGTAGATAATCTACATAACAAAATAGAAAACAAATGTCCACAACTTTTTTTTTTCAACTTTAACATGTTGACTGCTTTATTGTTGGGACAAACATCACCAGAAACATATCTATTATTTATTTACTCCTGGGAAATAGTCACAGAAAGCAAACTGGGAAGCACATTTGGCCAGAGCTTGGACCACGACAAAGGCCTTGCCCAATCGTGCAAAAAAGTATCACCTTCCTGGCAGTCATAGGACTAGATCATGTTTCTAAAAGAAGTGTCCAAAAGCATTCTAAGTTCTATAGCATGTTTGGAAGTATAACCACTCCACTAGATCCTAGGTGAGTGACCCAGTGCCTTAGCAGAAGTGTTAACCAGTTATATGTCCACCTTTTGAATCTTAGATCTAAGGCAATCAGAGCAGCACAAATACCCACAACTTTTTAACAACATTTTTTTAAGATTTTATTTATTTATGAGAGAGAGACAGAGAGAGAAAGAGAGAGAGAGAGACATAGGCAGAGGGAGAAGCAGGCTCCATGTAGGGAGCCAAATGTGGGACTCGATCCCACGACCCCAGGATCATGACCTAGGCCAAAGGCAGACGCTCAACCACTGAGCCACCCGGGTGCCCCTTTAACAACATTTTTAACAAAATTTAAAACAAAACAAAATACAAGTTTTTATAAGTCTACAAATAAGAATAATGTAAATTTCTTGTTGGGATAATATTTAGCTTAATTAGGGTCGAAGTTAGTGTTTTCTAACATGATAGTAGAAAAGTAGCTTCATTCTTCTATAAAGGTTTCTTTTGCTTCCTTATAACACAGTATTTGAGTAATTATAAGTCAACATCACTTTGAAAAGAAGTAATTCAAGTTACCTTTATGGATCATCATACATGTGTACACACACACGAACTTCACCAATACATTTTAAATGCCAATAAATCTACTCAAATTAGCCTCTAGAATTTCATTGCTCCTTTACTTGTATGCCTTCTCTAATCAAATGACTTCCCTACTTTTCATTGGGCAAAACAAAGGCATATACCTATACTCAATATATTTTAAAGTCACTTTCCCAGGTAAAAGTGGACACTTTTTAGAGTTAGAACTTGGAGTCAAAAACAAAAGATGACAGGCTATATGTCCAAAGGAAAATACAGAAAGTCATTTTAGGTCCTAACACATGAAGGTAAAAACGTGTGTCTTAGCCCTCACGAATTTTACAAGATTTTTCTTTGTCTTCCTTGTTTTCTAAGAGGCATGGCAAAATAAAAAGTGCATTCGAAGAAAGCACAAGTTCATATAGTCAGGTAAATTCTCCTAATCGTGTGGTTCAAAACCAGAAGCTTCACCAAAACCAAAAACATCAATAACATAAAAGTGTAAGAATTTGCATAGCAAAGAAAAAGATGCACCACTATAATATGCAACTAAAAAGACAAATGACAATCTATAGGGCTTTTCAGAAATATAAATATTTTTTAAAAGACCAATGATAAACTAGGAAAAATATTTGCAATTTATATATAAAAAGCCTCTAAAATTGGAGAAGAAAAAGACCAAAGCTCTATAGACAATTTCACTCAAGATATAAATGGACAGTTCATAGAAAAATAAATGCAAATTACTCTTACATGAAAAATGACCAACCTCTTTCATAATAAGAAAAATGCAAATTAAAACTATATTGAGATATAATTTCTCACTTATTTTACTGGCAAAACACCAAAACTTTGACATCATACTTTGCTGACAAGACTTTAGGGGAAATGACACTCTCATGATTTGATTATGGGAATGCAAAATGGTATAACCCCTTTGAAGGTGAATTTGGCAGTATTTAGTAAAATGTCATATTTGTTTGCCCTTTGACCCAGCCATCCCACTTACAGGAATATCTCCCACTGAAAACTCCTGAAGACACAAAACAAAAATAAAACACAAAACACACACCACATGGCTATTCCTTTCAGCACTATTTGAAATAGCTAAGGCTACAAACAACCCAAAGGTTTATCAGAGGGGGCTAGTGGGATTAAATACAGTGTATCCACCTAACAGGGTACGAGGCAGCTATAAGAAGAATATTCTTCATATACTATATATACTAAAATATAGTGTACTCTATATATGTATATATACTCCATAAACTACACAGACCCTCAAACTTTGATACATAACCCCCTTAATGTCTCAATGACTTTTCACAGTATCCCTAGACCAAAAGAAATGCCTAATAGTTCTACTTATTAATGGAACTAATTAAGCAACTTTTTTAATGTATGAATTTGTTTGGTCCTAGAGAAGGGTGGAGGGAATAGGAAAGAAATTAGACTTCTTTAAATATTCCTTATTTATAGACATGTCTTTTGAACTATAAACATTATCATGTAAATTAAAAAATTAAATCTTTTTAAAGTAAGTCTTGAAAATCAAAGGAAAAAAAACTAAGTCTAACTACATATGTAGTTGGTGGCATTAACCACATAAGAATTATTCCAAATTGCTTTAATTAGAAAAATTTGACTATACATACCTAGTAGCATATGCTCTGAGGACAAAAAGAACTGCAAATGGTAACAACTTAAACTGATTTAAGTAATCATAATGTTTCTCTTACTATTGGTTTTATTCTCATTGTCTATTGTGGGAAAAAGCAATTGAGCAAACATGATGTTATAATCAAGAACCATAATTTTCAGCATGGAAAAAAGCAGATACAAATGTAAGAATGAGGAGCTTAAGTGAAAACCTGGCAGTCCTGAATTTGAATTGGATATATCAACACAAACTCCTATCTTCAAAACAGTACATGTCTTGCAATTCCAGGGAAGTTGGTAGAGTCAGAAGATCCTAAGCTCATCTCATTCCATGGATACAATTAGATAACACCCACATCAGTGGAAATGAGTCTTTTCTGCCAATTATCAGCTCATTTTCTGGGTTGTCACAGATAATGTAGAGAGGGGGCCACATCAAGGAAGGTGGAAAGTACTGAGAAACTGTTGGGAGCCAAATGGGCCCTCAGGACTGTCAGCAAGACAGAGGGACTTAAGGCACAGAGAAGGAAGACGCCCCCCACACACACACACAGTAGGCCTCTCAGACACACCCACACTAGGCCCCCTACTCACAGGGGACCTGCATGGGTAAGAGGAATCCCCATAACATTTGGTTTTGAAAACCAGAGAGGCATAACAATCAATGTAGTTTAACATATGGAAATTTAAAAATAAGTGGGGTTGGACTTGGCTCTAGGGGAACTGGGATATTGGAGTTCCTACCCTTAGAAAGATAGCACAAGTGCCTCCACTGAGATACAGAAGTATGAAAAATGCTTGGGTTTTATGGGAAGGAGATTGGTTACTAATATCAGAGCTAGAGAGGCAGGGATCTTTGGGAGACTTCTCTAAGAACAAAAGAGCTCACAGGTGCCATTTCCTACACCTGCCCCCAACCTAGATACACAACACCCATGAGAGCCAGCACAGCATTAACACCCTCCATCCACCTTTCTAAGCACCCACCCCACTACCAATTGCTTCTGTGGATCTGCCTCATCAAACCCTACCAGCACTGGTTGTAGGTTCCCTCACTCAACAGACCAACAGGAACTTGCAGGTACCATGCGCCCCATAAGTGCTTTCTCCTGCAAATCTACCCCCTACACTAAGCCACTGGGCAGAGCCCAAAGTGGTGCCACAAGCCTGACAGTGTGCAAGACCCCCAAAAGGAGCCAACACAACTCCAAAGTGATTCCTACCCCTGGGAGAGCAGAAGAGTACAACACACAACAGTGCAAATGTGGCTGCAACAGCGGATCAGGGGCAGACATCTGACTGCAGGCCCCACCCAACAAGGAAGCTTCTCAGAGGACAACACAGGGAGAGCATCCTATAGTTCAGGGCTACTACATCTCTGGCAAACACCTGGTCTGACCCAACTCAGCACAAGGTGACCCCAAACTGGCCCACTAACAGCATAAGGACTAAATCCTATTATCAATAGGCAAAGAGAACCACTACAGACAACTGAAGGCAAATGAGGCTCAGCCAAAACAGTAGGATGCACACATCACACAGGGGACACCTCTAAAGTGCCAGGTTCTGGTGAACGGGGGACATTGCACTGCAGGGCCCCATGGGGCCTCTTCTTCATAAGGCCACTACTTTCAAGAGCAGGAGATGTAGCTGACTTCCAAAGCACATATAAACAGACACAGAGAGTTAGACAAAATGAGACAAAGGCAGATGTCCCAAATGAAAGAATAAAACAAAATTATGCATGACAGCTAAACAAAATGGAGATAAATATTCCTGATAGAGAATCTAAAGTAATGGTCATAAAGATACTCACTGAATGGAGGAAACAATGGAGGACATCAGTGAGACTATTAACAAAGAGAGAAAAAAACATAAAATAGAACCAATTAGAGATGAAGAACTCAATAAATGAAATTTATAATATACAAAAATTGAAGAAATAAATAATAAACTGGAGGAAGGAAAAGAATGGATCACTAACCTAGAGGAGAGAATAATGGAAAGCAATCAAGCTGAACAGGAGAAAGAAAAAAATACTGAAGAATGAGAATAGATGAAGGGAAGTCTGCTACACCATCAAACATAATAACATTCCCATTATAGGATCCTAGGAGAAGAGAGATAAAAGGAGACAAAAAAATTATTTGAAGAAATAGCTGACAACTTTCTGAATCTGGGAAAAGAAACAGAAATCCAGGTCCAGGAGGCATGACGAGCCCTCATTAAAACAACCTAAGGAGGGCACATCAAGACACATAGTAATTAAAATGGCAAAAAATAGTGATAAAAAAAATTTTAAGCACCAAGAAAAGAAAACAGTTACATACAAGGGAAACCTTATAAGGCTATCAGCTGATTTTTCAGCAGAAACTTTGCAGGCCGGGGAGAACAGTTTGATATATTCAAAGTTCTAAAAGAAAGAAACCTGCAACAAAGAATACCCAGCAAGGCTATCAATCAGAATAGAAGAAAAGATAGAGTTTCCCAGATAGACGGAAGATAAAGAAATTTACCACCACTAAATCAGTTTTACAAGAAATGTTAAAGGGGACAATTTGAGTGGAAAGGAAAGGCCATGAGCAGGAGTAAGAAAAGTAGGAAATACAAAATCAGTAAAATTAAGTGTGTGTGTATATATATATATATATATATATATATATATATATATATCAGTCAAGGAATTCACAAAAGGATGTAAGGTATGTCACCATATACCTACAATGTGGGGTGAGGAGAGGAGTAAAATGAAAGCACCTTGAAAAGATGACAGATTTGATAAACCTCTAGTCATACTAATCAAAAACAAAAAGGGAGAGAACTCAAATTCAGAAATGAAAAAGGAGAAATAACCAACACCAAAGAAATACAAAGAATTAGAAGAAAATATCATGAAAAATTATATATGGACAATCTAGAAGAAATAGAGAAATTCCTAGAATCATATAACCTCATGAAAATGAATACAAAATAGAAATTTGAACAGAACTATGACCAGCAATGATATTGAATCAGTAATCAAAAAAATTCCCAATAAACAAAAGTCCAGGTGGCTTCACAGCTGAACTCTACCAAACATTTTTAAAAAATAGTTAATACTTATTTTTCTGAAACTATTTTTAAAAATAGAAGCAAAAGGAAAGCTTCAAAATTCATTCTATGAGGCCGCTATTACCCTGATAGCAAAACCAGAAAAAAGACACTATAAAAAAAAGAGAGAGAGAACTACAGGCCAGTGCCTCTGATGAACATAGATACAAAAATCCTCAACAAAATATTGGCACACCAAATCCAACAATACATTTTTTAAAAGTCATTCACCATGATCAAGTGGGAGTTATTCCTGAAACACAAAGGTGGTTCAATATCAGCAAACCAATCAATGTGATACATCACATCAATAACAAAAAGATAAGAACCATGTGACCATTTCAGTAGATGCAGAAAAAGCCTTTGGCAAAGCACAATGTCCATTCATGAGGAAAACCAAAAAAGTAGGTCTAGAGGGAACACATATCCAAATAATAAAGGCCATATGTGAAAAATCCACAGCTAACATAATACTAAATGGTGAAAACCTGAGAACTTTTCTCGTAAGATCAGAAACAAGACAAAGACATCCTCACCACTTTTATTCAATACAGTACTGGAAGCAGACAAGAAAAAGAAAGAAAAGGTATCTAAGTTATTCAGAAAGAATTAAAATTTTCACTATTTGCAGATGACATGTCTATATATATAGAAAACCCTAAAGACTCCATCAAAAATCTACTAGAACTGATAAATGAATTCAGTAAGGTCACAGGATAAAAAATCAATGTACAGAAATCTGTTTCATTTCTACACAGTAACAGTGAAATAGCAGAAAGAGAAATTAAGAATACAATCACATTGGGGTGCTTAGGTAGCTCACTCAATTAAGTGTCTGACTCTTGATTTTGGCTCAGGTCAGGATCTCAGGGTTGTGAGATTAAGCCCTGTGTTGGGCTCTGTGCTGGGTATGGAGCCTGCTTAAGATTCTCTCTCTCCCTATTCCTCTGCCCTTCCTCCCCTCTCTAAAAAATAAGAATAAAATTTTAAAAATCCCATTTACAACTGCACCAAAAATAATAAAATACCTAGAAATAAGCTTAATCAAGAAAGTAAAAGACCTATACTCTGAAAACTATAAAACACTAATGAAAGAAATTGAAGATGATGCAAATACTTGGAAAGATAGTGCATGTTCATGGTTTGGGAGAACAAATTTTATTAAAATGTCCATACTATGCAAAGCAATCTACATATTTAACCCAACCCCTATCAAAATACCAACAGCATTTTTCATAGACTAGAACAACTAATTCTAAGGTTTGTATAGAACCACAAAGGACCCCAAATAGCCAAAGCAATCTTGAAAAAGAAAAATAAAACTGGAGGCATATCATAATCCCAGACTTTAAGATATACTGCAAAGCTGTAGTAATCAAACTGGTGTGGTACTGGCACAAAAATAGACACAGAGATCAATGTAATAGCCCAGAAAAACAAACTGCAATTATAAGGACAATTAATCTTTGGCAAATGAGACAAGACTATGCAATGGGAAAAAGACAGTGTCTTTAACAAATAGTGCTGGGAAAACTGGACAGCAGCATGCAAAGAATGAAACTTGACCTTTCCTATGTCATATACAAAAGGAAACTCAAAATGAATTAAAGACCTAAATGTGAGACCTAGAACCATTAAAATTCCTAGAAAAGAGCACAGTCAGTAATTTCTCACAATTGATCATAGCACTATTTCCTAGATTTGTCTCCTGAAGCAAGGGAAACAAAAGTAAAGATAAATAACTGGGATTAGACAAAAAGAAAAGGCTTTGGCACAGCAAAAGAAACAATCAACAAAACTGAAAGACAATAACCTACTGGATGTAAGATATTTGCAAATTATGTATCTGATAAAGGGTTAGAATTCAAAATATATATAATACTTATACAACTGCACAGTAGAAAAAAACAAATAATCTAATTAAAAACGGGCAGAAGACATGAACATTTTTCCAAAGACATATAGATAACCAACAGACACATGAAAAGATGCTCACCATCACCCATCATCAGGGAAATGTAAATCAAACTACAATGTGATATCTATCCCCTTACATTGGACATAAAGGCAAAACAAAAACACAAGAAATAACAATTATTGTTAAGGATATGGAGAAAAAGGAACCCTTACACAGTGTTTTGGGGAATGCAAACCAGTACAGCCACTGTGGAGAACAGTATAGAGGTTCCACAAAAAAAAAAAAAAATATCAAAGATAGAATTACCATATAATCCAGTAATTCTACTACTGGGTATTTACCCAAAGAAAACATAGTTCTAAAAGATATATGCACCCTTACATTTACTGCAGACTGATTCATAATAGCCAAATTATGGAAGCAATCCAAGTGTTCATCAATAAAAGAATGGACATAGAAGATGTGGTGCATACACACACACACACACACACACACACACACACACACACACTGGAATATTACTCAGCCATAAAAAAGAGTGAAATCTTGCCATTTGTAACAACATGGATAGATCTAGAGGGTATAATCAAAAGTGAAATAAGTGAGTCAGGGAAAAACAAATACCCTATGATTTCATACATCTGAAATTTAAGAAACTAAACAAATGAATAAAGCAGCAACAGACCACAAAACAGACTCTTAGCTACAGAGTTCAAATTAATGGTTCCAGAAGGGAGGCAGGTAAAATAGATGGAGGGGATTGAGAGTACTCGTATCCTGATGAGCACTGAGAAATGCATAAAACTGTTGAATCACTATATTGTACACATGAAATTAACATAACACTATATGTTAACTGGTGGAATGAAAGCTTTTTAAAAATGGTACTTCCTCATGGAATTGTCTGCTGAAAAGGCCTAGAAACTATGACTGGGGCAGCCCCGGTGGCGCAGCTGTTTAGCGCCTCCTGCAGCCCAGGGTGTCATCCTGGAGACTCAGGATGGAGTCCCACATCGGGCTCCTTGCATGGAGCCTGCTTCTCCCTCTGCCTGTGTCTCTGTGCCTCTCTCTCTCTCTCTCTCTCTGTGTGTGTGTGTGTGTCTCTCATGAATAAATAATAAAATCTCAAAAAAAAAAAAAAAAAAGAAACTATGACTGACCTCAGAAACCAGCATCTCCGCACCCAGATTAGGTTCTAAATGTCATTTTCCATGAGAAGGCCCCAAGAATCACTAGAGAAATAGATGAATCCAAATCTGGGGCAGGAATTAGGAAAGATAAGCTTGGAATATCTTATCATTCCAGAAAACAAAAGATATTATCAAAGATCATGTCAAAAGTACTTGGAAGAGGATCCGTGAGAATGACCCAAGTTCTTCATTTCTGAGTAGTAGAAACATTCATAAAGATAAGGGAGGTTTTCTATGGACATGTTAAGTGTGGGCATCCAGTGGAAAAGGCAATATCCAGTCGGAAGTTGTATTCCCCACTTTATAGAGTCCAGAGGGTGGTCTAGGTCTTAAGGTGAAGCCACATGAGAGCATGAGATTGTTTTTGGAGAATTAGAGAATGAAGAGGGATGACGACCATCCTTTGCTTGATGAATGAATGGACACCAACAAAAAAGACAGGCTCATGGGAAGGGAGGGCCTATGGAATCACCTGGAGCAACCCAGTCTTCTTGCCCGCAGTGACCTCTGAGAGGACACATGGACAGAGGGCAATGGGCCAGGAGATCACACTGACAGGCAATACTGGTTGGAGAGGGAGAGGAGGGCCAGGGAGAATGGTGCTAAAGAAGAAAAGGGAGGAGATGGTATAAAGAAGGGAGAAATTAGCTGTTCTTAGCGATAGAGCAAGCATGCAAAATAGTGAAAAAAGGTCCCCTAGAATTGGCAAATAGTGGGTGGAGTCAGGGTGACTTGAGTGCAGAGATGAGGGGAGAAGAAAAACCTGGAGATGAATAGCCTCCATCATGGAGGGAAATGACCAGAAAATAAGCAGATGACGTCAACACGGAGAGAGGAACATGGGGAATATAGCCAGAAAGCACAATCCTAAATGCAGGAAAGGACTTTACCAGAAGATAAAAGCCAAGGTTTAGAAGTACAGGTTTATCATCCCTTACCCAAAACCTTTGGGGCCAGATGTGTTTCTGGATTCAGAATTTTTTAGATTTTATACAATTAATAATGGAACACACATAGCTGATACATAACACCTCATAGCCAAATACCTTAATATTTCTGCAGACGTATGTGTGATCAACAGCCAGTAGGATAAACAGCTTCACGTCAATTCAGGTCTATTTTTGTCACCGAGTGAGATACAGAGAGCTTTCAGTTCTCAATGCATTTTTTTTTTTTAATTTCAGAATTGCAGACTTTGTGGCAGAGAAATGCTAAGAGCAGATCCACAACTTTCTGCTGAGCAGATGGTGAAAGGGACACTGACTGAGATGAATAAGGGTTTTCATGCCTCGAGGGCAAAATGGCCTGTGTTGGGAAAGGGGACAGCAGAATAAGGAGGGTGGAGGAGGAAGCCCTGGGCAGTTCAAAGAGAAAAGGACTCTGCATCGTGGCTGAGCACTGAGAGCAAGGGCCAAGACGCCAAGGCTGTGGGGCACAGTGGAACTGCCTGGGCTTGGGAATGTTGAGTCCCAAGAGGTATCAGGATAATGAGAGTGAAAGACTACATTTGTTCTTACTTTCCAAACAGAACACTGGTAAGAGCCTTTTCCGAAGTCTTTTGAAGAAGAGTCCGACCACAGTGGCTAAGGGGGCAAGACGACTTCCCAAATGCACCGTGTCTGCAGTATCACGGTTTGTGGGGGTGGTCAGGGAACTTAAGGCTTCACGTTCATAGCCCAGGACCTCTCTCATATACTCAAGGAACAGAAGGACCATGTATCCCAAGCTCCATCCAGGCCTTAGCACCCTGAAATGTGGGTGTTTGCAGCCTTAGAGCTCTGCCCCCTTTCACGGGGACCTGGAGGAAAAAACAGGATTTCCAGGGTTCTTGCCGTTCTCCAGAAAGATCATTCCCGAGACCTAGCAGTTAATGCTTTCAGTGTACTTGGTTGGACATCATAGATAAAAGGCATGTCTTAAAGTAAACACGTAATGTTCTATGCGTACGGAATGCCTTTTTTCTCCTCTGCCTTCTAGGCTTAACAGTAGGTACAGAGATTATACTTGGCTTGTTCTAGTAATATTTAACATACTCCCATCAGGCTGGAAAGACTCTTCAGCCTCGGCCAAAGGTTTTCCCTAAAGACTCACGTGCAACAAACCCCAGTGAAGGTAAGTCCCGGCCAGGGAGGCAGGAGACCAGGCATGCACCGTCTGAGGCCGAACCAGACCCCAAGTACTGTCATTCCCCGCCATGCACTTCAGCAAAATGAGCAGAGATTAGCAAAACCTCACATTAAACCACTCAGCTCCCTTTCGTAAAAGTCACGGATGGAGTGAGGGGAACACCAGGCTTTGGCTCAGACCTGTCAGGATGCTGCTGGCCAGGATCCCCCGGGAAAATAGGGGGTTTAGGAACACCTGAGAGCAGGCATGTGAGCTAGTGTTTAAGCAGTTCCAACATATCATCAAGGGCTTCAGCCAAGTTAATGAGAACCAGAACTCCAGACCAAAACACTTATTTTGAAAATACCTATTTTTCAAAGATTTTGCATTTTAAATTAAACCATATGAGTAATTGTATCCTAGCTTCATAGTCTATTCTGGAAAATAAAATTCTTGTCCCCTAACTTAGGAAATAACATGATTTTCCAAAAGGAAAGCAGCTAGTGGGGAGGAGAGTAGAGAGTAGAGCCCGGGGTGCCCAAGCTAAAGCTACAGGGGCCACCTGGATGAGCAGAGTTCCCTCTTCCAGACATCCAAGTTCACCCTACAGGCTGATCCTACCTCTACCTTGCTTCTATAGAAGGTGAGAACTAACTACAAACTTGTGAACATGAGACATTCAGAGACACACAGATTTTAAAAAATTCTGTAGAGGGAGCACCTGAGTGGCTCAGTCAGTTGAGCACCCAACTCTTGATTTTAGCTCAGGTCATGGTCTCAGGGTCTTGGGATCCTACCCTGAGTCAGGCTCCATACCTCATGAGATTCTCTCTCCCTTTTCCTTTGCCCCTCCCCCATCCTCCCACCACCCTCTGCTCGCTCTCTCTCTCTCTCAAAAAAAAAATTATGTATAATCCAGGGATTACTTGATGACCTTTAAATGGGACAAATTCATCTTGTTGGTCTATTTGTTCTTTTTATCTTTTTCATTTAATGTTCTTTTGTCCTAGGCGTTTTCTGCCCTTTCTGGGGTTTAGGTCTTAGAGTCATATATTGCTCTAAGCAGCTACCTCCAGAAAAACTGCATAAGGTTAAACTGATGATAGGTCCCCAAACTACAAATTTCCATAGACCTAATTCTGTTGTTTCTCCTTCTTTGACTTTATGATGATGTACCCCAAACTGTTTAGTTCTAGAATAAATATTTTAGTTTTGGAATCAATCAAGGGGCCATCAGTAAAACTTGCTAGTTCTGCAAGGAGCATTCATCCTCCCATTAAATCATTAAATAAGGTGATGATAAGAGGCTGCAGAGCGTGCCCACGGGGGGCAGATGATAAGTAGAGAGGTCTAATGGAGCCAACCAAGGCTGCACATTCAAAGTCTGCCATCTGCCAGCCTTGTGAACAGAAGTTAATATGTACAGAGCTTTACCCATGTACTAGGTGCTCTCCTTATAACCTCATTTAATTTTCACACGCAAGATCTATCTTCATGATAAGGAAATGGAGACACCAAGATGTTAATTTTATTTGAACAGCGAGAACTAGAAAGTGGCAGAACCAGGACCCAAACCAAAATCTGTCAAATTCCAAAGCCCCTTCTCTTAAGACTTAGATTTGCGAGGTGAAAATCGTGACAAACCAGGCTCCAGGAATTTAGCATTGATTTGCATCCAGCTGTGATATGACGGACAGAACAAGGCATCTAAAATGCTTCTAAATTCAGACTCTTCCCCTTACTAGTGGTTATAATCTGGGACTAGCTATGTAAGCTGAGTTTCAGTTTTCTCAACTAAAAAAATGAAATAAGAAATGGGCAAAAGAATGGACAGACATTTCTCCAAAGAAGACATACAAATGGTTAACAGACACATGAAAAAAGGCTCATCATCATTCATCATCAGGGAAATACAAATCAAAACCACAATGAGATACCACCTCACACCTGTCAGGATGGATAAAATTAACAACTTAGGAAACAACAGATGTTGGTGAGGATGCGGAGAAAGGGGAACCCTCTTACACTGTTGGTGGGAATGCAAGCTGGGGCAGCCACTCTGGAAAACACTATGGATGGTAACTCAAAAAGTTAAAAACAGAACTACACTATGACCCAGCAATTGCACTACTAGGGATTTACCTAAAGGATACAAAATACCCGTTTAAAGGGGCACATGCACCCCGATGTTTATAGCCACATTATCAACAATAGCCTAATTATGGAAAGAGCCCAAATGTCCATTGACTGATAAATCGATAGAGATGTGGTATATATACACAATGGAATATTACTCAGCCATCAAAAAGAATGAAATCTTGCCATTTGCTACAATGGCAAGTGGATGGAACTAGAGTGTATTATGCTAAGTCAGCCAGGGAAACTAGTATCATATGATTTCACTCATATGTGGAATTTAGGAAACAAAACAGATGAACAAAGGGGTAGGAAAGAAAAATAAGATAAAAACAGAAGGACATCTAGGTGGTTCAGTTGCTTAAGCATCTGCCTTCAGCTCAGGTCATGATCCCAGGTCCTGGGATCGAGCCCCGCATCTGGCTCTCTGCTCATCCAGGAGTCTGGCTTCTCCCTCACTCTTGCATTAGGGAGGGCATGTGTTATGATGAGCAAGTGGTGTTATATGTACATGATGAGACACTAGATTTTACTCCTGAAACCAATTCTATATGTTGAACTTAAATAAAATCTTGGAAGAAGGGGATCCCTGGGTGGCGCAGTGGTTTAGCGCCTGCCTTTGGCCCAGGGCGCGATCCTGGAGACCCGGGATCGAGTCCCACGTCAGGCTCCCGGTGCATGGAGCCTGCTTCTCCCTCTGCCTGTGTCTCTGCCTCTCTCTCTCTCTCTCTCTCTCTCTCTCTGTGACTATCATAAATAAATAAAAAAAAAATTTAAAAAAAAATCTTGGAAGAAAAAAAATCCAAAAATAAAAGATATTAATAATTACATGTATCTCTTAGTCTTATTGTTAAGGTTATATAAGAAAATAAAAGTAGAAGCATCTATCACACAGGACCTCAGCAAATCCTAATTAAATGTTTGGCCTCTGGTTCATTCCACAAGATCCAATCCCAGCTTTGATCAATTGGCAGCATCACGTTGGGTAAATTACTTTCGTTCTTGGCAAAATGGATATAATGTTGTAATAATCTCTGCTAGGTCCTATAACGGTGCCTGGCATATAGTATTATATGAGTGGTTTTTTTATTAGAATTATTGTAAAATGAGTGAGCACAGACTCCTTGGGCACACTAATTAGTTGTACTACCACATGCTTGGAGAAAGGACTGCTAAAGGAAAAAATACTATGAATCTACAGTTTGTACTAGATGGTTCAAGCTAAAAGCTTTACACTTGGTAGAGGAGACATTTACACGTAGTTGTGACTCAGAGGGTGATAACAGTGAATCATTTATGAGATAGATCAAAGACACTAATTTGATTTTTCTACACCATTTTTTGGACGCATATTATGTTCCCAGTACACTCTTAGACTGAGAATGCGATGATGGATGAGGAAGGACTTCTGATCTTGAGAAGTTTATGATCCACGAAAGAAACAGATGTGAAAACAACTCTAATGCAGGTACTAAAAGCTACATCGAGGTTGGGTAAAGTGCGAAGGAAACATCAAATGTTTTATATTACTTAGTGATACAATCATACATGCACAGAATCACCTTTCAAGCCGTGATAACAAAGGCCTAGACTTAGGGTAGGCAAAAAAATGAGTACAGAGAACCCCAGTGCAGGACATAGAGATTCCATCATGGCTAGCACGAAGAAAAAGATGGTCACAGCAGTCAGACTATAGGGATTCTGGCAAAATTTAGTGGTGGTGATGACAACCAAAGGTTCAGAAAACTAAATGACCTCTCTAATTTCAAGTGACTTAAAGCAGTACCCCCAAAAGTATATAAATACATGCCACATCTACAAATTCCAATTTGGGGTTTATAAAATACATGCAAATGATAGCACTGCAGTCTAGAAAACGATGCCCGTGGGGGGACGTGGCAGTCAAGGCTGAACTGGGCTAGTGGCATAGTAGCCATGGAGTGCTGGGTTCAGTCCAAAATTAGAAAAGGCAGCACTCAACCGAGGCAGCAACGATCCTTCCAAGTTGATAAGCAACCAGCCAAGAAAAGCCAGAACCCAAAAAGTTCTCCATATCGGGCACCTAGTGTAGGACAATTTAGGATACTTCTGAGCAGTTTGCTTACCAGTCACCTCTATGCTTGTTAATCATGCTGCATATGGGGGAATTTTCTAGGAGAAATCTCCCAGAGACATGGCCCCAAACCCCCCAAATGTAAGATCAATGAGACTAAGCTAGGAAAGTTGCAAAGGGGACTCCATTTAAGAGACAATTTGGGACTGGGAGGCCAGAGTGGGCAAGATCAGCAGGGAAGGGGCTGTAGAGACCACCAGATCTGTCTTCTGGGCTATTCCTCAAGGTCCCACACTACCCATCCTGACCCCTATGGCTTTCATCTGGTACATACCTTTCTCCAGACAACCAGACTACAAGCAGGAATAATGTCATTTTCCTTCACAGGTTGCTCAGCATAGAAAGGTAATCATGGTAGAGATGAAATCAGGGGCGGAATTCAGCCCTGAAAATAATTTGTAGGGATGAAATGGCAGTCTATGAAGAAGCCAGGCTGCCTGAGTTCCAACCCCGTCTGTTCCCAACAGCTGGGTATAATGAGGGTATAAGACCTCCAGTCTCATAACTTCCATTGGACTAATGGAAGTCAAAAAGACATGTTGAATGGAAAGTGCAATCCGAATGCTTGTGTTTGCTGTTATCACTGCATGTAGTGGGCACTGAGACCTGTGATGGCTAAAATATGGAAACAAAACAGCCACCGAAAGGTTGGACTAGACCCTCTCAGGACTCACCATCCCAAATCTTGCACTGGAAAGTTATTTGTAAACGTGGATGCCAGACAAGTGTTCCTTGTTAGCTATGCATGGGCCCTGGAGACCAGCACTGCCATGTGGGAAGATCAAGTGAAGTGACAGGCTCTGCCAAGTACAGCTCTGAGGCCATCCTTCACATGTGCCTGAGAATGAACTCCCCCAGAGGCCTCCTGCGCTGTGCAGGGCCCGGCCCCCCAGCTTGGCCACCTCTCCAAAGACCCCCAGCTTCTCCTCCAGCAATCCTCCGGACTTTGGCCATTCCCAGTTGGCACGGAAGTGCAGAGCTCGGCACATTCTTCGCTTCATCCCCCTGGATTCACCCCAGTGGGGTGGTTCTCCCTGGCTGTTCCACACAGCATCTCTCGGAGAGTTAGAAAGGAATGTGCTTAACTTGCCAGCACCAGGAGCATAACCAAAGCCAGCATGGCCTGTCATCCAAGGTAGTTCAGTGCTCCCAACATCAGTGCAACACACACCACAGAGCAGGACTGGGAAGAGTCTACACCCTCCCCAGAGCATGGGTGGTGACCAGCAAGCCACATGAGAATGTAGGTTCTCCTGCACAAGCTGCGTCGCCATAATGGAGCCTTAAACTCCTTCCAAGTAGACACTTGACAGGTAAGAGAGAAGAGGCAAACAAAAAAACCAGCATCTGTACCTGAAGCTCTTGGCTCCATGTAAAATTTCAAATGGCTCGTTTACAATCAAATCCTAGAACTTTGCAAACCAAGGCCATTTGCCTACCGCTGTGCCCATCGTGTGCCACAGGACACGCTCAAGCCCCTTCCTGCAGTGCCTCGATCACTCTGACCAATGCTAACGGTGCCCTTAGACACGGATGAATCTGTGGAGGTAAGCGTGCCATTCACAGCACTACAGTCCTGCGGTTATTCAAAAATGCTGATTCTCCTACTTCCAACACACAGTCCTTTAGCCTTCCTTATTTTTCATAAACAGGATTATGACCCCTAATCCAAGTCTTTCATAGTCATTCATCTATCTATTCATTCAGTCAATCGACAAATACTTGCTGACTGTCTATAAGTTGCCAGACCCTATGTGGAGACAGAACAGTGATCAAAGCCAGAGACGATTCTTGTTCTTGTGGTTCAGTACATACAATCTCAGGAGAGGCAATACGGTCCCAAAGGGGAATAGACTAGTTTCTAGGTGGTGAAAAATCTTACTCATTTTATATAAAACACAAATACGTATGTAGTGCATGCAATATATGCAACTGTGTGCATATACATACACATATACATGCACATATATATACACACGTATGCATAACAATATACCTATTGTTGCTTTAACAAATTATCTTGAATTTGTGGTAACGCAAATTTACATCTTCCAGTTCTGGGAGTCAGAAGTCTGAAATCAGCCTCACTGGGTTGAAGTCAAGGCATTGGCAAGGCTGCATTCCTTCTGTAAGCTCTGGGGAAGAATCAGTTTCCTTGCCTTTTCCAATTTCCAGAGGTTGCCCACATTCCCTGGCTCTTGGCCCTCTTCTATCTTCAAAGCTAGCAATGACAGTCAAGTCTTTCTCATACTTACTATCTCCCTCGTACTGGCTCTCCTGTCTCCTCTACTTAAGCAGCCCTTGTGATTACAATGGGCGTCCCCCGCCCCCAGGATAATCCGCCCATCTCAAGATCAGCTCATTAACAGGTGTTCATCCATCTGCAGCCTTAATTTCCCCTTTCCATGTAACAGGACTTATTCCCAGGCTCCAGGGTTTAGGATGTGGATGTCTTGGGGGGTGGAGGTTGGAGCCATTATTCTGCCTGTAACAGTACATGCAGTATTAAAGTTTCCCAGGGAGAGGATTAGTAAAACATAACTAAAAAGTGCTCCTTAAGGGAGCAATAATTAAAGATTGAGAAATCTTCGTCTACCAGGAAAGTAATGCAAGACCTTGATTAAACCTGTACATGCTGGGGTCAGTCAGCCTGGGTTCAAATCCCAAAACTATGCTTACTAGCTGTGTGGACACGAGCAAGTTAGGACTTAAGCCCTCAGAAAGGACAGTAATAGGACATACTTCCTCAGTTATGTGAGGATTAAATAAATCAATACATTGAGAGGACTTAGAAATTGCCCAATACAGATCTTGCTTGATTTTTGCTGAGATTACATCCTGATAAACCGATTATAAGTCAAAAATTTAAGAAACAAAACAGATGAACAAAGGGGAAGGGAAGGAAAATAAAAGAAGATAAAAACAGAGAGGGAAGTAAACATGAGAGACTTCTAACTATAGAGAAAAAACTGAGGATTGCAGGAGGAGAGGTTGGTGGGAGGATGGGCTGAATGAGTGATGGGCATCATGGAGTGATGGGCACTTGTGATGAGCACTGGGCATAATGCATAAGTGATGAATCCCTAGATTCCACTCCTAAAACTAATATTACACTATATGTTGACTAACAGGAATTTAAATAAAATCTTGGAGAAAAAAGTCATAAGCTGAAAATGCATCTAATACTCCTAACCTACTGAATATCACAGCTTAGCTCAGCCGACTTTAAACACACTCAGAACACTTACATTAAACTACAGTTGGGCAAAATCATCCAAAACAAAGCCAATTAAAAAAAAAATTTTATTGGAGTTCAATTTGCCAACGTATAGCATAACACCTAGTGCTCATCCCACCAAGTGCCCCTCTCAGTGCCCGTCACAAAGCCAATTTTATAATGAAATGTTGAATATCAGAGCCCACCTATATACAATAAGTGTCAGATGAATGTCTTCATTAATGTTAGGAGAGACAATGAAAGATTGTTCAAATAATCAGAGAAATAAACGCCTAAGTTCAAATGAGGATAAACGCTGAAAAAGAAAAGAATGCTTTTGTAGCAGTAAGAGTATAAGCAAGGGGGTCTCACAGTGGAGGGATGAGGAGAGGGAAGTTTCCTAAGGAAGTGACTTCTGAACTGAAACTGGAAGGATGAGTAGGCATCAACCAGGTGAAGAGAATGGGGGTTAGGGAGAGTCACGAAGAGGTTCCCAAACAGAAGAAACATAACGGAGGTGTCCTTGGGGCAGGAGAGGCACGGTGCAAACTCATGGGACTGACATCCCAGTAAGACTGCCCCATGGAGAGCAGAGGCAAGAGAGTGGTTGCCAGACCAGGCTAGAGAAAAGATGGGGCCAGACCTAAGAGTTTGGGCCATATACAGGATTTTTACCCTCATCCTAAGAACAATGGGAGGCACCGAATTGAGTTGAAGAAGCAGAGACACAGTATATGAGTGAAATGATCCATACTGACTGGAAAGGAGAAAAAGTGGATACACAGAGGCTAACCTGCAGGTGTGGGGTGGGAGGGGTGGGAAGGACATGAAGAGAAAGGAGGTACTTATGGACTTGTAAAGTGTGGCAGAAAGGACTGGGGTGTAGAGGCACACGTCTAGTTTCCAATGTCCCACGTGGAGATCTGCATGTGCCCCATCAATGCCCAAAGCCGCCCCAAGCTTGTGGATAGCCTGTCCAGAGAAAAGCCTGCCGGAATGTCTGCTCGGTCCTGCCCAGATGTGTGGGGACTTCTTGTAGCACTCCACACACCATTCTGTGTCCCGGGTATAAAGTAAACTTTAAATTGGATACAGCTTGAACAAAAAGTGGTGCTGGCAACCGCTCTTCTTTTAAGACCTCTGTTTACTATAGAGTGTTTTAAGCATGACGTTTTAATTTCAATTTTTTTAATATGTATTTTGTGAGAAATAAACAGAGATGACTTAACTGGAAATTGAACCGGGGTCTCCTGGCCCTTGGCCCACATTTCTACCCAGGGATGACGGCTGTAGCATAAATCCATCTAGCCAAGCTGCTGTAGGACTGGTGTGAGCTATGCTTATGTTCCTCTGAAAAATGTATGCACTTCTTATCCAGAGAGTCCATGGGTCAAAGTATTGATCTCCTAGGGCTTCTGCTCTAAAGAAGCCTATTCAATCTGTGGCCTACTGATTCAATACCAGACTGTAGTTATACATATTTTCCCAAAAGTTGTTTGCATTTGCCTGTTCAGTATCCAGGACAGGACCATCAACAGCTCTGAGTTCCTTAAACCATTTGCCCTTGCAGTGGTTGGAAAAGAATCTGCTCAGAATTAAGACTCGTAGAATCTAAACCATGGAGAGAAATTAATAGGGATGAGGGGGGAAAGAGAAGGGGAAAGGGGCAGTGTCCCTATTTCATTCAGAAATGACATCAAGAGACGGGTTTTACTCCCACCTCTACACCAATTACCTGTGTAACTTTCGGCAACTCCGTTCTATCTAGCTCAACAAACGGTGAACAAATTAATGAATGAATTCATTGAGCAGATCAATTAGCCAAACAGAACCTACTCATGGGAGCTGCAAAATGAAAGGTGGATACCTAAACAGGAACAAAACACCTAATAGGAACATACACCTAAACAGAAATACAATAAAGTGTCATAAACAGTAAAGCATAAATACGTCCAAAGGACTGTGGGCAAGACCAAGTCCAACCTGGGTGCAAGGAAGACTTCTTGAGGCAAAGACACTTGTGCTTATATGAAAACATGAGCCAGAACTAGCTAGGTAAATAAAGGGGGAGGAGCACCTCAATGCAACATCAACGCAAGCCCATGGAAGTATGCTGTTCAGCTCAGAATTCTCACAAAGGCTGGAGAATCATAGTGGAGAGTTGGCGCTCTACGCTGCTCAGTATCTGAACTTCCTTTGGGGAACATTTCCCTCCTTTTGAAGTTTTGTGGGTTTCCCTGCAAAGAACATGCTCATTTAAGATACTGTCTTCCCCCATCCTATGCAATTATGGGGCAGGCATTTAATGTAGGCTTGGACAAACAGGTCCACACACCAAAAACATCAAATTGAGAGCTAACGACACGCAAAAAAACACATAGACCACAAAAAAAGAAAAAATCACTTCTGGTACTGCAGGCAGCCATATCAAGGTCCAGCTTCCACAGTCAGTGGTGCCAAAGGAGCCAGAGCCCCAGTCCCCAGGGTCAAGACAAGCCGAGCAGGCTGCTGTGTGGGGACCACAGCACTACAACCTGCCCTAGAGCATGATTTAAGCTGGTTTCAGCTGGGCAGCCTCGGACCCAGTTCTTCAGCCTCTGTGATAATTCAATGAGCTGCCCAACGTCAGTTTAATAAATGTCTTTTCTGCCTAGGTCAACTGGGGTTGGCTTCATCTACTGCAGCCAAAACACCTCACTTATAGAGAACAACATGAGCACAACCTCACAGGTGAGTAAGTGGAAGTTTGGTGGTTGTGGATGTGTGGTTGGGGGCACTGCAAGCACCTCAGTTTCAAGAAAGCAGAAAGACTGAGATGAAAAGAATGGGAAATGAGGCTAGAGAGATGCACAGGGGTTAAGTCACAGAGTGGTTGGGACACTGGGCTAAGAATTGGAATTCACTCTAAAGGTGACAGGTGCCTGAGCACAGAAGTGGCATTCGCCAGACGCGTATTTTACATTAATTAATCTAACTTCAGTAGCAAGCATGTAAAACGGACAGAGCAAGAGTGGGAAAGGCCAGACAAGGGGCTGTTACATTAGGGCCCAAAGAAAAGGCCATGAAGGCCGAACTAGGGCCGTGGTTGTAAAGAGAAAGAGGTGGCGGGAGCCTTGAGGAACAGTTTAGGCAATAAAGCAGGTGATACTTGTCTTCACATTTACATGAGAGAAGTCCCTTTGCCAGCCTGGGCCACAATGTCTCCAGCTGCAAACTAGGAGTGAAGTCTAGGTGTCCTGCAAAGCATGCAACAGTCCACGATTCTAACTACTGGAGATGCCTAAAGACAACAGAAACGTCACTAAGAAGGGAAAGAAAATTTCTTATGAGAACGGGTCCAACAGGCAAGCCCCTTCTAATGATTAAAACTGCAGGATTAAAATTGAAGTCTGCAGACTGTGAAAGGACAGCATATGGTGAGGATGGGTTTGCTTGCTGAAACTTGCTATCCCTGGAAGCTTGAAAGGGCAGGACGTTCTTATAGGAAAGGAAGCACTGCTTTACGCAACAGGTACACTGACAGGGTGTACTAACACTCGAAAGTCTGATGTCCTACATAAAAAACACCATCTCCTTTATAAACTTATTTTTTTTACCCTTTACCCAGATGTTTTCCCATGACATAGACATGAATTCAGGAGTGGATTTGAGATCTTGAACATTTATAGAGAAATGTTTCCTTCTACACTATATTCTTCCAACAAAACAAGTATCTGAAGGGTTGGACATCAAAACATACAGGATAGGATTCCCCTTTAAAATTTTAAAAGGCAACCAACACCAGAAGCATGAAAAATGGACATTTTCACAGGATCTCACAGAGCTTCAGTATGCACAGGAAAAAACAAGCTTCTGGTCCAAGTAGAATTGCCTTTGCAATTCAGGAGTTCTTTCCCAGAGACAAAAAAGTATTATGATTATAGTTTTGTTTGAAAATTTAAGTGATAAGGAGGTCTTTATCATTTTTTTCATTTAAATGTTTTATTCATTTTCCAAAAGACTCCCCATGGAATCCTTTTCAAATGAGTCTTTATGTGAATGCATTTTTTTAATGTTATTTTAATTTGTTAGTTAACAGCGTGTTCTATTAGTTTCAGGCAGATATGGTGATTCAGCAATTCCATACAATACCCTGTGCTCATCACAAGTGCTCTCCTTAATCCCCATCACTTATCTCACGCATCTCCCCACCCGTCTCCCCTCTGGTGACCATCAATTTGTTCTCTGTAGTTAAAAATCTATTTCCTGGGGATCCCTGGGTGGCTCAGTGGTTTAGCCCATGCCTTCTGCCCAGGGCTTGATCCTGGAGTCCCGGGATCAAGTCCCACATCAGGCTCCCTGCATGTGTCTCTCGTGAATAAATAAAATCTTTCTTTAAAAAAAAAGAATATGTCCTTGTCTTTCTTTTTTTCCTTTGCTCATTTGTTTTGTTTCTTAAATTCCACATATGAGTGAAATCACATGATATCTGTCTTTCCCTGACTTCTTGGCATAATATCCTTTAGCTCCATCCACATCATTGCAATTGGCAAGACTTCATTCTGAGGGATATTGTTGTATATACACCACATCTTTATCCATTCATCAGTCAGTGGACACTGGAGTTGCTTCTATATCTTGGCTACTACAAATAATGCTGCTCTAAACAGTGGGGGTGTGTATATGCCTTTGAATTAGTGTTCCTGTATTCTTGGAGGTAAATAACCAGTAATGTGACTGTTGGATCATAGGGTAGTTCTGTTTTTAACTTTTTGAGAAACCTATGGGAGAAGGGGGTCCTTTTGAAACTACTTCTTTGGAGGCTCGAGAATGAAAATATGCTTTGTATTAGTTTGCACAGTTAATGAGCTTTTCTATATTCCCCCCCACCAAGTAATCAAAGGAAATAAGATGACATATCTTTGTCTCCTATGCTATCAAACTCTTGATGGCCTCACCAAGTAGGGCTACTGAGTTCCTGAAGAAAGACTTGGGATCCTATTTGTTTCTCTGAAGAAGCCACTCTACATGAAGAGCCTAACCCCACTACTCAGCTGTTGTGGGAAAGGATGACCACCTCATCCCAGCCCCTCCTGACCCCACAAAGCCTCCCCTCAATCACAGTGTTATTATGTATATAATGAAACCCCCTCCATACTTGACACACACGCACACATACAACCACCCTTCATATACACCCTTCCAAACCGGGCACACAAGAAAAATCAAGTCATGCCTTGAAATAGCAAGGAAGAGTGTTTGCCTTTTTTATTCAGCTTGAGTTAACCCCTTGGAGGATTTTCTCATTTCTGAAAATCACCTTGATTTAGCGAAGCATAGATTTGTTTGTAAAAATCTGTTTTAAAGCAACTAATGCACTCTTCCTCAAGCAGAGCTGAATTTTTAATAGCTAAAGACATCCCCCTCATCCTTGTTCTCTCCCCAACAAAAAGGTGCATTTTTTTTTTTTTTTTACAACTGTGTTCCTTGAGTCTTCCAGGTTTGTTTCCCCAAAGCCACAGCAGCTTCAAAGGTGCCCAACAGTAGGGAAAGGTGCAATCCACCCTGGCCAGTGCAGTTCTTTCTTTCTCATATTTCTAATGGTTCCTGACATCATGAACTTCAGTAACATTTGCTACACAGACAGATGTTAACACCTTGGGCCAACGTGCTCAAGGAGAAACAAGTTGGCCACAGCTGCAGGTGAACAAGGTGAGCAATCCATACATACGATGCCTGCTGGAGCAGCACCTTGGCTGCAGGGCAAATCCCAAGAAGAGGGGTCTCCAGCAAAAAAAATACTAGAAGACAGTTTCTTGCTGCTAACTGGCTCACTTTTACCATGAATAATCAATTAGAGGACAGGAAAGCTACTTTAGAACAGTTTTTTTTTTTTAACATTAATTTACTTAATTTATTTAGTGTCTTTTTTTTTTCCCCCCATCTTTCTTTTTTTAAAGAGGTATCTCTTCCCTGGCTGATAGGGATAAATTTCCCCCCACTCCTCAGTATAAATCCACCTCGCCATCTATTTCCCCACCTCCCCGTATCCCTCAGATTGGATTCCATGATAAACCACTATTGCTGCTGCTGCCCTTGTGTCTACCTCAAACCAGAATACAAGCACAATTTCAAAAACCTGTTTTCTAAACTCCCAGTGACTGAGACAGGAAGGGGTGGGGGGAGAGGACGGGCGGCCTGTTTGTACACCCACTGGCACTGCCTCTTCCTCACTAGTGAAGCTTTCCATGGAAATTCTGGCTGCATTAGCCTTGGCTAAGCTTGGGACTATTTTTGGAAGCCTAAAAACCTCAGGGGAGTGACTTTTACTTTTATTCATGTACAGGGTCCTTACTTTTATTTATTAAAGAAACAAAAACATGTCTCCTGCTTAACTTCAACCAGCTTTCATGTCAAGTAAAACAAAACTTGTTGGCTGGTCCAATCGGCCATTGGCCAGGGTAGAGGGGGAGCCCCTTCCGCAGCGCGTCTGAAGCATATGTGACCTGGGTATTAATCACCCCTCAGAGAAAGGGAGGAGTTGTGGTCTTTTGAGACTCTTGTACCAAAGGAACAAGTTTGGGAGAGCGCTGGAGTCCGGCTGGGAGAGAAAAAGTATCTGGGCAAAATTCCAACCAATTTGAAGCGTTTTCGAAAGCATTTCAGGTAGGAAAGAAAAGAGATGGAAGGCTCAGGGCTCTTCCCCCACCCCCCTCCGCAACACTGTGACACTGACATCCTAGAACCTAAAATTTTTTAAAAAATCAGCAGAGAGGCTCATGGAGTGAGAAGCACCCCCCCCCAGATTCAGTCTCACCCCCTCCCAGAGTCTAAGTGTTCATTTTAACAAGTTGTGAAGGGCAGGCAGCCAACCCCTCGGCCTCCACAAGACAAATTGATTCAAGGTTTTCTCCTTGAGGCTGCAGCCAGGGTGCCTGCAACAATAGCAGCTGGAGAGGTGCTATTGTTTTATCTCGGTGGTGATATGAAACTCTCTTACCCAGGACTGGCGGCCCACCAGGCGTCTCCAGATGGGAACAAGAAACAGCAAGAAATTCAAGCAAAGTGGAAGTTAAAGCTCTCCTAGGGCTTTAAACAGAGCTGCTGTGAGGGCCCCCAGGGACCGTGCTGGGTGGGGCACCGCCAGGCCTGATATCAAGGCTAGACCTCTGCTACCTCGGCCCTTCCTTTCCTTCTATACCCCATTCATTGCCCCCCTCTTATTATTCTAACTGGGATTCACATCATAGCCCAACATGTTGGACAACGGCTACAAATATCGATGCCACAGTGGGCAAATCACTCCAGCTTCCCTGGACTTCAGTTCCATCCGGTTAACTGGGTGTGTGACAGAGACTGCCAGCGGTTCCCCATAAATCTGTTTCATCTTCTTCCTGGGCACACAGCTAGAGTACATAGCCCCATTTCCTTTGTGGTTGAGCATGGCCATGTGACTAGCCAACAGACTATGAACAAAAGTGGTGTGTGCCATTTTCAGGCCAAAAAGTTGGTGTTCCCCCTTTTTCGCTTCCCACCAACTGGATGTGGTTAATCCTGGAGACCTAAATATCCACACATTGAAGATGGCAAAGCTGGAAAATATATCCCAGGATCACCCCATGAAAGAAAGCTGACCTTTAACCAAAATATCTTACTGAGACTATTTAATGCACAAGAAATAAACAGTGATCGCATTGGGCCACTAAAGTTTTGTGGCCAATTACTGCAGCCTACCCTAGCCTAATACGATGTGATTAAAAAAAAAAAAAAAACAACAACAACAACAACAAAAAAAAAAAACCTGCCCTGACTACATCAAGGGACAGCGGGAAGAATCAAATGAGATATTCTGTGTGAAAACATATCACGTCCTTCATGTCTAGAACAGAAATAAGATCATCTGTAGACAGCACAGTACCCATAAATTAACGGTGTGTACTAAATCCAGGCATTATGCTATTTAAATGTTTTGTAAGAATTATTTTGTTTAATTCATATAACTATGAAACAGATACAATTGCCATTCCCCTTAACCAGATGAGGAAACCAAGGTTTACAAAAGTGAATGACTCACCCCCTATTCAACTCAAATTGAAAACAGCGTGTCTGACACCAAATGAATAATTGGGACTTTTAATTAACTAAGTGAAACTTTAAAAGTACTTTGATTCAATTACCTATTTCAAAAGAAAGCCATCTTTGGCCTACTATTTGTCATCATGCTGACTCAGTTTTTCCAATTTATTTTCCATCTACACACACAGTTCCCATCTACAGCAGCTGGTGTTCTTTTAAACAAATGATGCAGACTACCACCTAGAGTCCTATCATAAGTTTGGATGCAGGATTTGACGTTTACTAGGTGTATTTTAAAATCTCAGCCCAGTACACTTTTTTTATTCCCTCTAGAACTTCTTTTGTCCTCTTAAGTGCATTTAATATAAGCTAAAAGACAAAGAAATGCTGTTTAATGGGTGAAAGAGGGCAAGGGCACCTCCCAGGTATTAACTCATTTAAGAAATCTTAACGCAAGGTTACCTCATGCTTCCACCATTAGACAGAGTCCCAAAGTACAATTACCAAAGCCTAGTAACGAGACCACCAAAGGCAGGCAGGCCATTATAAAAATTTAAGAGCTATTGAGTACTACGGGTTTTGCAGCCGGTCAGCTCAGTTATTTAGCACATGTTTTTTCCATCCTTGCAATGCATGGGGAAAATTCAGTGTCCAACATCTCTCAAAACCACATTTCCACCTGTGTGGGGCAGTGGAATTAATAAGCATATAGAATAACCTCACAAATTTGGATCCCACTCATCTGGAATTCATGATATTTCAGTTACGCATATGTGGGCCTGGCCAGACAAAAAGGCTGGCAAGGGGTGGAGAGGTCACTGCAAAAGTTAGAGTGAAGTAAGGGCTGGCAGGGTCAAGGAGGCTAAGGAGAGAAATTAGGCTGCAGAGCTCAGAGACCATTATACGTAAGTGTTTTAATGATCAAATTAAAATCATATATATAAAGTCCCTAGTTGTATGCTGAGATGGACTTTACCATTTGATATTAATGTGGGGTTGGGAAATAAATTTAAACACACTAATGAAACTATAGGAGGAATAGTTCCACCTACTTGCTGGTTAAACCAAACAGAGGAACATTTTCTTGTACTTTTCAGAAATACATTCACAAAAGCTGTTGGTAAAGTTGTCTATTCACTGAAGGATGGAGACAATACAAGCCTTAGAGTCTTCCTGACATAAAAGTGATAAAATGCCGGTCTATAAGATATAGTTTGAATCTGAGATTTGTAATAACGCTGATAGCCCTCCTACAAACTGACCATTCCCGCATATGAGCACCCTGGTGCTGAGTCTGTGAGGTTTGGCTCCTCGAAGTAGAGAGATGCAAGCTCAGAAGTGGCTGTGGACCTAACCAAGGTAAGGCCATGTTTGCTGTGCTTATATCTGTTGTGTAAAAAATAGGTAATTTCAAACTAGACTTCTAAACCATCCTGGGGTTCAGTCTCCTCCATCTTATCCTAGGGAACCCGCTCCCTCCAGCCTCTTCAGATACCTCCTAAGATGAACATAAGGCAGCCTTGTTACCTTTAGGGATGGTTTCTGTTTTGATGCCATTAGAGAAGATAAAAAGCATAAATAGCCCTACAGAGACAAATAAACATGCTGCACTACAACATGAGACATCAAAATATATCATTCTCTCTTAAGGAAAATAAGACAGCAGTATGGCATGACAAACACCATCTTATAACGTGGTGATATACCAGGCAGAGCGAAAGTTAAAAGAAAGGAAATCTTCATCTAACTATTTATTGAATCTCCTTTTCTCTTCATACCAGAAAGCAAGTCACCATCGTAGGTTTCCAGAGCTGTTCCAGGATCTTCGCATGTTTCTCCGTTTCATGTCTTCCAGCCATTTTCCAACCATTGATCAGAGAAGAAAGACAAATAACTGAAACTGTATTCCTAAGAAGGAATGCCTTTTTTTTTGTTCTGATTATTTTATTAAACATTCAGAAAATACAGACAAATCTAAAAGAATAAAGATCGCCTATAATCTCACAGCCCAGAGATAGTATTTTAGCATAAATCTCTTTAAATATTTCCACACATCAGTTTAAAATTTTTACCAAAATAGTAAGACTATGCATACTGCTTTATAGTCTTATTTTTTTCCACCTCAAAGAACACATGATGGTTACATTTCCTGATCAGTTAAGATCAACATTATCATGGCAACTGTACATCATAATTTTTTTAAAAGATTTTATTTATTTATTCATGAGAAACACACACAGAGAGAGAGAGAGAGAGAGAGGCAGAGACACAGGCAGAAGAGAAGCAGGCTCCATGCAGGGAGCCCGACGTGGGACTCGATCCCTGGTCTCCAGGATTATTCCCTGGGCCGAAGGTGGCACTAAACCGCTGGGCCACCTGGGCTGCCTTGTACTTCATAATTTATTTAACTGATCCTCCACTGATTTACACCAATTTTGATTTACATCAATTTTTAGTTTTTCTCCATTATAAAGAAGGCTGTGATAAGCATTCTTTGTTGCATACCTTAGTGAGATGGCTTTATTTCATAAATACTCTGAGTATATACACTGTCTAAGGATTTCAATACTTACTGTCAAAAGGTACTTCAGAATGTTCTGAATATCCAAGTTTACTATCCGAACAACAAAGTAAGCAAATGCCAACCACCCACTTTGACAACTCTTAGCATTAATAAATAGGCTTTTTTTTTTCTCTTTGCCATTCTGATTGTTGTTCAGTTTCTGGTAAAGCAAGACAAGCCTTTTTAGCCATTCATGTTTCTTCCTCCACGATTTACCTATATACTTTCACACAGTTCTTCTAATGATATACTCTTTTTCTGAGTAATTGGGACCCTCAACTGCTCAGAATTTGCTCCAAAGTTATCCTGGCCTTCTGCTACAGATCTGTTAACGTCAAACTAAAACTATATTTTTGTGCTGAGCCTCAGACATGAGCCACTGGGATGAAATCTGAAAGTTTTAAATAAAAATCTTCCTTGGAGCCACAAGCAAGGACCCTCATTGGAACCCACATCCATTCACTGGTCCAAGGTAGAATTATAGTAGATGAAAAAAAAAAAAAAGAAAACCTGCTTTAATGTTCAATTTCTTAAGTTTTATATAGGTGTAGAAACAACAATGTAGAAAGCCAAAAATATTTGTGTTATGGAAACCAACCTTTTTAAAAGGAAGGATCTTTGAGAATTAAAGTCTAAACCATGAAGGAAGCAAAGCTTAGCATTTATAAGCCTATAATTGAGATGGAAATATTGGTGGGGGCATTATTTAATTATCCCAATGCCAGTAGCACACTCACTGAGAAATTGCTCAAATTAATGGACCAGGGGAAAAAAATAGATGAGGAGTCAGAGATTGTGTACAGAGACCAGAAGAGAGCTGCCCAGCCTAGGAAGGGGGGGGGGGCATACATTTGACCTGGACAGAGTTCTGTGAATCTATGCTGAGAAGGCCAGACCTGGAGGTATCTGCGAAAGAAACTGAGTCAGCTCTGAGAGATGGTCCAGTCTTTTGCCCAACAAAAGGCCATCCACCAGCACCAAGGATCCATGTGGTAGCTGATCCCAGAACTGTAGGCTATCTGTCACCATTCCTGTGAGCTCCTTCATCACTTGTGCTATGCATCACCTTAACCGTCCTCATTTCTACCTCTAAGTACTTCCTCCAATAGCCACACACCACCCAAGAATCTTCCTGGTCCATCTAAACTGTCCCAAGTAGACAAGGCCCATTCAATAGCTCATCAGTTTTATAACCCTCTTGAAGCCAAGAGTAGGAATCCTGACATGGAGCAAGGCAGGGATTAGTGTGGAAAGGCAAGCCCCAGGTATATGATCTTTGAAGGTAGATGAAGCCCTAGAGATTCCATCTCCCCCCTTTATTGTCTACCACCTCCTTCAATCAGAAGAGCTGTGAAATGCAGCCCCATCACATCTACCTGGCCTCACCTATGAGATAAATGAGAGAAACCTGCCAAGAGTCTACTTGTTGGGAGTCTAAGAAATCTTTTAGGGAAAACACCTAAAAATGAAAGAAGCAGACACACAAAGTCTGCTTAGTACCATGCCTCTAGCTTCCTGAGAGCAAGGACTCTATCTACCTTCTCAACACTGTATTCTAAGTATCTGGCCCAACAGTAAATACCTTCAAGTTCCAATAAATGGGTTTTGGAACGAATAAATGAATGGATGGAATACAGTACAATGTCCCTAACTTGGATTATCCAAATAATAAGGAGACTGGGAAATGTTAGTCCAGAACATTATAGCTGTGTTTTCCCTGAACCCTCACTGAGAAATTAAGAGACAAAGTAGAATGGTTTTCATACTCTTAAAGCACAGAGGAACAAGGACGAGGACATAGCCATGCTTTCCACCCCTGCCCTGAACACAAGGTGACTCTGGCACAGGGAGGGCTCCAGATAGACAGTGGTGGCCCTGCTGATGGTGACTGTACCCCTACTCACCTTAGGAAGCCACTTCACAGGCACATTACCAGGAGACGACTTGCAGATATTTCATGAAAAAGCTGTGTCTTGAGACAACCTTTTACTACTTAGGTATTTACTGAGCATCTCCTTAAGCTGCAGGTAGCTATGTGCTAAACTCAGAAAACTGGGGAAATTCTTAATGAGAGGTGGAGGGAACACCAAATGGAGAGAACAAAGTAAACAAAGATACAATGGCAAGAAAAAGAATAATCAAGTGGAAAAAAAGGTTCACAATTTACAAAGCAATTTGACATACCTCACTTAGAAGGGAGACCATAGTGGGCAGATAAACAGGCAGGTCTAAAGTGAATAACCAATAAGGCTAAGAAGTCTTAACTGGGGGGATATATTGATATAGACAATGTGTGGAAAATAGGAAGTGATATATTCACTCCTCCAAAAGCTCGCTGGATGGAAGTAGGCAGTTAGACATTACTTAAAATTTCCATACAATGGTACTTCTCAGACCAACTGGGCAGAGGCTAGAACTCACCTACCTTGGATGACAAGTTTCCAGAACTGTTTCCTTATGGCGCACGTATTCCACACCACAGCACATTTTTAAATAGCAAATTTGGGCGAGGTTTTCAAACATAAAATTTTTAAGTGGTTTCATGACAGTTGCAAAGACTGGAGTGACTCAATGAATTTATTCTTCAGAGGATCCTGGGCAGTTAGAATTCCAGGTTGCTATTTACACAACCGAGAGTTAATTAATTCCCCTCTTGTATCTTATAGAAGCTGCCGCTGCTGCATGCCCATGGAGAAAATACTGAATGCTGGATTCATGATTGAATGAACTAAACGTTTTGAAATTAATGGTAATCTGTGTTTTCACTCCCACCCCAAATTTCAGGAGGTGGCAAGGTCTGACACCTTTCCCCCATCTAGAGGCAGATAACATGGAAAATAATGCCTCGTTTCCCTTTCCCCTCGTAGTACATCTCCAACCTATGCCCCAAACTCTGGCTAACACACCTCTTGAATTAATGTGTAGAGAGTTTCCCAAGATCAACACTGACAGCTTTCATCAAAGCCTTAATTCAAGGCTAACTGGTATTTTAAGGTAACAGAACCAGCTGTGCACACAACATGTTTGCCTGAGACACCTCTGCAAGATCCAGGCTTCTTAATATAATCATTCAAGCATGAACGAGTCCAGCAGCTCCCTGGAATCTCTGACCAGATAAAGGCAAGCAGGCAGCTACCCCTAGGAGTTCTGCATTCCACATTGAGTCCAGCTGCCTTGACCCCCTGGGAATTTCTTTCTTTGTAATTCCAAGTATTTGGACCAAGCAGCTCTGTCCTCAGCAATCTGACAGTTCAATTAATATTGTCATACCTAGATAAATGGGACTATAAAACTTCCATGTGTCATTACAATATGGTCTATTTTTAGGAGCCACCCAAACCAGGACAGGGTCTTAAAACAGGTCACTGAGGCCTTTGAATTTACGAATTCCTGGTCAGAGGATGGTCTCTCCTGCTCTCAGGTGCCCTCCCTTCTCAGTTCCTTCTAGAAGATGATCAATTACCAGTGTCATGGGTCAAAAAGTCCATTTATCTGCGGCACATCCCCCAGAATTTAGTCTCTGGTGATATAACTCTCCAAACACTTGGGAGCGACAGACTAATGTCTCTAACAAAACTTGCTTCATCCTGGAGACTGGGAAACGAGGGTAGACAGATGGCCCTTTGCTTCTACCACCATTACCTCTCTTGTCTAAAAAGCAGCTCTCCTTCATCAGAAGCAAAGGGAATAAAATCTGCATATTGGGAGAGGATTCTGAGATCAAACTGTCTGATTCCAGACACTATACAACTTGAGGAAACGTCCCTTCTAAGAAGCAGAAAACCTGATTAAGCAAAAAGTACAAAAAGAGTTTACAGCGTTTGGAGGTACCAAAGACTATTTAAGAGAACTGCAAAAACTGAATTATTTTTCAAAGAAAGTAAAATAACCTCATGTATTTACCGCATTATGCCCTGAAATCATTGGAGAAAAAAAATTGACTCCCTTATGACTTGAAGTCTTCTATCTTGAAGGGATCAGGTGATTAAACCACCATCATAATCCTTTTAAAGTTTTAAGATATACTTTTAATTGGATCCTATTTGTGCTTGCCAGTCTATTATTCAGAAGTGCTCAGGAAGTTGCCTGTTTTGATCCTAGGTGTGTAGGGTGGGTTAGAAGTTTCAACAGATACCTTAGATTTAGTCTGTGGGTCTAAAAACTTAAAATGGGCAACAGAAGTTTTCCACATGGTAAATATTCTATGGCATTTCATGGGGTTCAACTTAATTCCATGAAAGTGTGGCAGGATGGGATTTTCTTTTCCTCTGCATCCCCTTTCTGGGAGTAGAAGCAAAACTATCTCCTCCAGGGAACCTGGCTATAAAGCATAATAGAAGAGGGTCTTCAAAATGCAGGGAAAAGATGTCGAGGCACTTAACAAAATAACATACCAGAGCTATGCTCTCAGAATATTTGGGAACAGCCACTTTTCTTCATGACCTCCTCTCTATGTAGGACCTAAACACACACAATCACCAGCTCCACCAGCACCTAACCCCACGGAGAGGGACAAACAAAGGCTGGGAAGAGGAAACCTTAGGCAATGCAGAGAGGATCAATAGGAAAGTGGAGGGAAGGAATGATCAGAAAAAAGAGGCTTCCTAAGTCCATCTGCAGGCACTCAGTATGGACTAGAATAATCTGGAAGATAACTGATTTTCACCATCTTCTGAACTCCAAATGCAGTCAATCCTCCAAGAGTACACTTTGATCCTCCAGCAGGAAAGCCCTCCAATACTAAGAATATTAAGTGAAGGACTGCACATTCCTGCCTTCCAGAAGTCAAGGGCATGACTAAGAGGTTCCATGTGGCTAGAAGTTATAGGGAAATCCCATTACACTAGGCCCATGGTTCAGAGAATTATACATTTAAAAATAAGTTTCCCAGGCAAGATAGCTTCATGATGTGGTTTCGCCTCTCTTCCAAATAATAGATGAAAACAGAAAGGGATGAAATCATAAGACATATATAGGCTCAAAATATCTATTAAAAATATCTAAAGTCAGGGGTGAAGCTATGGGTCTGCTGGGTTCCTAGAGTCAGAAGTCGTGGCAGCCCAGGATAGCCAGAGTAAGACGGGTAAGACAGTTACAAGTAAGTATGGAGCCAGGTTCTCTGCATATGAAGCCATGAGAATGAGGTTTTCTTGATTATGGAAGGAGCTAGAAAATACAAAAGTATTGACCTAGCACAGAGGGCTATAGCTTCATAAGGAGTTGTGAGCTGAGGGAAATGGGGGCAAAGACACAGGGTTTCATGACGAGGAACAAAGTTTATCATCAATGCTCAAATTTTAAGGCCTGGCAGCCCAGAGATAAAGGCAAGAATGGAAGGGCAACACGACAAAACACCAAGGAAGAGGAAAAAACGAAACGACAAAAGCTCCCACTTAAAATCAATCTTCGAAAAAAAATTCTAAAACCTAAGAAACCTAATACTAAGAAAGTCAGCCACTAAACATGGACATAAGTTCATTATAGGTGAAATAAATTCTATGGAAGAATTTCACAAAAAATACGCGAGCTTGGGATGCTCAGAAAGGTAAGGATGTCATTAAAGTGAACAAAAATTTATAGAACACACAAAAATGAAAAGAGAACTGATATATGTGATTTTTAAAAACGTATCTGAAATCTTAGAAAATGAAAAAAAAGCAGTGACTGAAATTTTTTAAAGACTAAAAAGATGCGATGACCTCTAGACCAGACACAAAGAAATAATTAAAGAAATTAAAAAATGAGGCAGATCAAGCAAGATGAGCAAAGCGTCCATGTAGGAGGGCAGCCTGGCCTGAGGGGTCAGGAACCAGGCAGGAGGCGGCGCCCGAACGTATACGAACATACATACATGCAGGCATCTGTGTCTGTGAGTCACGTAGAAGTACGTATGTCCGTGTATCTCCTAGCTCTGTCCCCCCAGAGGGCCCTGGGGCGTGGACACCACAAGAACAATACGCATACCGAGTGCTCAGTGCTTGGCTGCTAAGTCCTCTCCACCGCAAAATTAGAGTCCCTCCAAAAACAGATGAGTCCAAGACTGGGGTAGGGAAAGCAGAACACACCTTGTCACGCCACAAAGCAAGGAAATGCTTAAATAATGATGCGGAATGTTAAAAACAAACAAAGAAGCCAACTCGGACACCCCCGACTCACCTTGGGGATGTTTAGGCGAAATGTGATGAGCCTGCAGCAGCAGCAAGTCTCCTGCACACAAGTGGTCGTGGCCCCACCTGGTCCACGGCGTCAGGTGGCTCTCGATGAGAGCGCGGGCCATGGCCTCACTGGCTTTGCTGTCCTCTCGCGCCCTCCCAAGAGCTCCGAGCTGACCAGCGACGCTGCGAAAATCAGCCGATGGCACGATGGGCCTCCTCCGAACACCACAGGTTGAGGCTTCAAAATCCCAGATATGGACCTTGGCTTTAAGTCGGATCTTTGCGATCCAGCAAGCTCTGAAATGGCCTGCTCTTGGGTGGGGTATGACTAATATTTTCATTTCACGGAATCCTAGAAATTAGAAGGGGGAGAGATGTATCAAGTCTTCTTGCGCTCACGCTCTGCCAGACAGACCTCGTGCCTCAAGACCCGTGGGCTCCAACCGTGTCCGGGCCTGTTGGCAGCGGAGCTACTGTCCCCGATCTTGGCCCACGACTCTGTGTTCTGATAGCTCTTCCACTCAAAAGATTTTTCAACCCCACGAGGCCTCTGTAATTTTTTTCTTTTTTCATCTCATTTTGCAATTATAGCTTTTTTGCCCCCATCTCCCACGATGGGAAAAAAAGGTCTTTTGGTTCTATAGCCCTTAAAGGGTGTTGAACCTAAGATGCTGAATGAGAATTACGTTTCAGTTGAACTCCAGAGGCGTTTTTACCATTTGCCTGATGCCAAAAATTTACTTATTTATGAAAATAAAAGCGGGAGCAATATATAGTGAGTTCCAGAGACCCTAGAATATGCAGAACTTCCTATGATTCAAAGACAAACTCTTTGTGAGATGACTATAGAGCTTCCATCAGAGTGACCCCAAAATGTTTACGAACTGCTGCCCAGAGCAAGGTCACAGAGGGGAAATGGAATCAGCTCCTGACTTGGGAGTAGATCAGCTACAGGCTCTTGAATCAGTTGCCAACCGACTATATGGTTTGAACAAGTCTCTTCACCTCTCTGGGCTTTGGCTTCTAGCTCTAAAAAAGGGGAGGAGGGGCAGGGAGGAGAAGGTGGCAAAGAGAAAGAGGAGATTCCATTAGATGATTTCTAAGGTCCCTTTCCACTCACAGAATCCTATTTCATGACAAACACCGCCAACCCTTAAGCTCTAGTTCTGAAAGCTTCTCCCAGGGGCCAACCCCCGTTAGCTCATTCCGACTCCTGCCTCTCTCCCACAGAGAGGTGCGACGTCAAGGAAGCAGCTATAGACGCCCGTACAGATGAGCAGCCGCGTCCAACACCCAACACCCCAACCCGTGAATAAACTTCCCTGGGCCATTGCTCAGTCTCAGCGTCCTTGATCTTCTGCACGGCGCCAGAAGGGAGGCCCCAGGGCTTCAAATGGATACTGCTTTGAAAAGAGACTATTCAGGTTTTCTCCCCTTTCTGAGCAGCCACTCTATGCCAGGCACTAAGCTACATCCTGGGGCGCTATTGTAAATAAGGCCAGTCCCCATCCCCAAGGGCCTAAGGATCCTAAGAGCACGTCAAAGCCTTCCCCGCAGAGCTGTGCCGGTGCAGGGGTAGCTACCGGCCTGGTTCAGCTGGGAGGAGGCAGACACAGGGGAGCTGGCCTGGGAATGAAAGGAGAGCGCGCCTCCAGAAGTACCATCCCCCTACTTGTCCTGGAAAGGGTGATGCTGGCCCCTCTCCGGAGTGAGAATGGAAGCCCAGGCTAAGTTGCGCTACGTCCCTGTGCTTGGCAGCAAAGATGCTAAGGTTTTGTGTTTTCAAGTTTTTCTTCCACTAAAAAGAAACTGACTGCCCTACTAGACAAACGCATGAGTAGCGCTCCCCCAAGGAGCAGGATCCCATCCAGCTTCGAGCCAGCTGACTTCATTAGACCACACCTAGTAACACTAATCCTGGTGTTGTGTTTCCCGTGAGGAACAGCAGACAGCATCTGCCTCTTTCCCCGAATGGCTAATATTTCCCTGCCTGTGTTCTTTTCCTTTCACGTTCACATCTTATTCTAGTGGAAAGCATTTCTCTCATTGAGGACAAAAGGCTGCCAAGTAGAGAGCATTCGCTCATGACAATAGCAAGATGCACAAAATTCTATACTTACGTTGTTCACCGACTCTTTCTTCCTGGTGGTGATACTGGTCTGGGCTAAAACTGGGAGTCTACTGGATAAAAGTAGGCTCATGGCAGCACCAACAATCCAGAACTGAGACTCAGCACCACCACCTCCCCCGGAACACCAGGAAGATATTCCTCTCCCACTAGAGACTCGGAAATCAAACTCCATCCCATCTGCTGAGACTCTCAGCGGGGTCTGCTGTCTAGAATTCAGTTCTGCAGAGTGTCTGAGCCACCTTTCCGGTCAGAAGGGACTGGAAAAGCCATACTCAAACTACAGAACAGCTCATAGAGTCGGCAATGGCATTTGCCTCCTAAAGCTACATGTTCCCCGTGGTTGCCAGGGCCAGTCTCGTGGGTGTGCAACCTGTGCAACACCCATAGAGAGAAGGGCCTATCTTTGGTTTAATGCTCTTCCACTTCAGTCTTGAAATTCCTAAGACTTTTTGAGCAAAGCCTCCTGCATTTTCATTTTGCACTGGATCCTAGAAGTCACGGTGGCCGACTCTGGTAATCACCACCATGCTCCCTGTAAAGCCACTGACCGAGAAACCAGATTAGACCGTGTGAACAAGAGGGTCAAGGCCAGGTCATCGGTTAGAGGTAAGGGCTTCTGGTGTTATAAAAGGAACCCTGAACTTGGGATCGAGACCTGCATTCAAGGCCTAGCTCTGCCATTTTCAGCTGGGTGTTCTCGGATACGTGTCATAATGCCCCTGAGACCCAGTTACTTATTCACTGGTTCCCTCAAGTGGGAAAAACAATCACAAGAGAAACCAGAAAAGTGTGATGTTCCTTTTGATAGGGGAAATAAGCAAAAGAACACAAAGAAAGGGCACCTGATCCTCCCTAGGGAGAGAGAAGGAAAACTGGGAGGGGCAGGTGAGGAAGACAGTGAGCTTGGAGGAAGGTCTTCCCAGCAGGGACTCTTCCAGTGGCTGAGGAGGTCTAGTCCAATTACGCCTTCCAGAACGAGGGCAACGACCGCAGGATGGGTTTGGGGCTGACCGGGTAGCAGGTGGACCGGAGCTAAAACTCCAGTGATCCCCTGCCCTCCATGCCCCACTGCGGGCCACAGTGACATTCGGGGCCTCCGGAGATTAACGTCAGCTCAGAGCCAACGCCTGGGAATCTCTGAAAAGTGCATTTCCTTTTCCAAAGTACACACTCACCCCCACGAAGAAGAGTAGGTCTTTTAGGAAAGGAAAGGAAACCTGCAACAGCTACGAAATTGTTCTATTCCTATCTGGTCTGCCTACGCTTCAGAGCTGCCATGAGGATCACACAAGAGAGTCTCTGGTACCCAGTAATTACCCGATCAAAAAAGAAAAAGAGAGAATTATAATAAGAACATGAGTTACAACGTGGTGCTTCCTTCCTGGACATGAAAATATGGTCATGTTTCCTGCTTTTCTTTTCTACCTCCAACTGTGATCATAATTTAAAACTCTCCTAGTAAGACTCTTGGTTTACTAGGATCATCACCAGGTTTAAATCTCCAAGATCTCAGATAGATCCAATCAGCATCTTCCTCCACACGTTCATGACCTAAGAGACACACAGTTACAGGACCTACTTTCTTTTCATTTTCAGCCTTATTTTGGAAACAGGGATGTACGCACAAACACCGAGAGCTGTACAGGGCACCGGTGACCTTAGCTAAATGTTTAGGTAATTTAGCTAGATTGTGTAGCGCAGACTGAAAGCAGGGATGCTCCAGCGAAACGAAGCAACTCCCCCTGGGAGTCTCCATGACTCAGCAGGACCAATAGTACAGTTTGGCCTCACCCAGGTCACCGCAGAGGGCACATTCGGTGTTTCCCACGACCTCAGCTCATGCTTCACGCTGCTCCTGAGAGCTGACACGCTCACCATTCTCATGATACAATTATACCTCTTCTGATTCATCACCACAATATCCCTAAGTCAGCAACTGTTGGAATTTGGGAAGCTGTTTTTTTTTTTAATTCAGATATTTCATTAATTTCAGTAATTTTCCAGAACAATCGGGTCTCTAAAGCAGATGTGTGGTTTCTCTGATAGAAGAGCCTCCATATCTTTGGTAGAAGAACTTGGGTGTTTACAGACAAGGGTTCGTCATGCCAGGAGCCCAGGTAGGACCACTAGACACAAAAGTGACAGCCAGATTGCCAACACTCGGGAGTCTAGGACCTGGAACAGTCAAGAGGTTCCACCCATGAACCTTTTCCCACCAGGAGCCCTTCTTGTCTGTACCGATGGAGTCATACACATCACGTGGTAGGACTAAGGTGGGGAGGGTGCCTCTTCATGCCCAGGGCGGGTCTCCAGCTGGTCTGAGGACACTTAATGTCAGAAGGGTCCTACCTAGCAAAAGTGGGTCATAAATCTCTTTTCCACCTTTACATGACGTCTTCAAAGATGGAATATTCCTCAGCCATTAGAAACGACAAATACCCACAATTTGCTTCGACATGGATGGACCTGGGGGTATGATGCTGAGTGAAATAAGTCAATCGGAGAAGGACACACATTATATGGTCTCATTCATTTGGGGAATATAAAAATTAGTGAAAGGGAATAAAGGGAAAGGAGAGAAAATGAGTGAAAATATCAGTGAGGGTGACAGAACATGAGAGACACTTAACTCGGGAAACGAACAAGGGGTAGCAGAAGGGGAGGTGGGTGGGGGTTGGGGTGACTGGGTGATGAGTAATGAGGGGGCACTTGGCGGGATGAGCACTGGGTGTTATGCTATATGTTGGCAAATTGAACTCCAATAAAAAAATTTTTAAAAAAAAAGGATTGTTGTGATCTCTCAACGGATCACGTTGCTCTAACCTGACCCTAACTACTGTTCTTCAAATCATAAGCCTAAGGTGGTTACCAGACGTCACAGGTGTGACGGAAACATTCACTGCACACTGATTACCCATGGGCTCAGCTACATTTCTTAAGTCCCTCCCCGGCCCCCAGTGGCTAAGCGCGGGCCACGTGGCTAGCTCTGGCCAATGGGCCATGAGTGACAGCAAAACAGCCCTCTGGACTGGAGTTCTGAAGAGCCAGTGCATGACTCTCTGTCTTCCACTTCCAGGAGCACTACCAAGATGTCAAGCAGCCTCCATCTCGGAGTCGAGGCCAGGGAGGAAAGCGCTCTAAGGAACCGCCAAGCTTTTCTCGGACAAGAAATAAGCCTTTATAACGTTGAGCCGCTGGGATTTTGGAGGGTGCCCATCACAGCAGCAGAGCGTAGCCTGACTGATGTGACCAGGCAGCCAGAAGCACCCACTGCTCAGTGGGACTCAAAGCTGGGAATAGAACACAACAGCACTGCCCTCAGATAAGGGCACTCTTTCCTCAAGATTATCTGGGTCGGGAGCTACCAAAAATAGTGGCCATCTAACTGGTCATAAAAGGAAAGTAGAGAAGGTGCCAAATAAAATAAGGACAGGAAATGAAAGTCTGCCCTCTGTTGTGGATCTCCTGGTCATCCCAAAGATGCAAAGTCGGGAAAGATGTTATCGTGAAGGGCTAAGGGGAGGGTGGGGATGAGGCCGTACACCAGCATGGAACCTTTACGTCTCAGCCAAACCCCAAACTTTTATGTCAGGCCAATAGCAGGGTAAATTAGAAAGCTAAAAACCTGGGCAGCCACAGACAAAACTGTAAAGTCTATTTCCAGAGCCCGGTATCTGCCACACGGCTGACACCATCAATATTTCTTGAATTATTTGTTCATTCCCCTGGCCCTTTGCCCTTTCAGTGCCTTGCTCTGAAGCCACCCCGCAGCACCACAACCCCAACACCTTCCTTCTCCTCTACCCTGCCCTATCAACCCCCAGCCCAGTTCTCATCAGGCCGGGCCAAGCCAGCACATTAAGGTACGCAGGCCAAGGCAATACTGGCTGCTCTGGGATTAACGCGATTTTCTCCTAGACGATTCCATTCTAAGAGGCAACTCTGCTGCTGTGATTGAAAGATGTGACTGTCTGGATCTCAGCCCTCGGGGCAAACCCGGAGACAAAATCCTCTGGAGAGGGGAGGCCTTTCTGGGCTTTTCAAATCACTCTGGCGACATGGATGACAGTCTCCTCCACTCACCTCTACCATCGTGGCCGCGGAGCCCCCTTCCCTTGTCTTGCCCAAGCCATAACCTCCTCGACCTCGTCCCATCACATACAGTCTTACCCTGAACTCCCTCCCACATCCCCTTCGGATGCGACACATCTACCTCACTGTTACTTGGGAGGCAAAGAAAGGGGCACAGAGACACCTGGGTTTGCTGCCACTGAAACGGGAAAACAGTCCTTGAGAAAAAGATGTCAAGGTCCAGCGGGACATATTTTTCCATCAAAACACTGTAAAATGAGTAGAGGCTTCACATGACACGCACGTCTTGGTATGTGTTTGTTGTTTTTAGAACAGCAGGCTGCATATCTGAAGCGATACATGCATATATGATGTAGGCGTTACCATGGCAAATGCCATGCATTGTTTTGGTTGAATAGAAAGGTAAATAAGGGCATAAATATTGCATTTTTCGTTGCTATGGAGATGCAACAATTTGGACCCTTGTCATTTTGGAACCTTTTAATTTTTTGGGTTCGCTCCCTACTGTGACTCTTCCTATCAGAAAGTCTCCAGGCCCTGCTGCTGCTATAATCGTACTTACCCCAGCCAGCATTCTTCTCTTTTCAGATGGGCTACGGTTGATCTCTGGGGGAGAAGATTCATTATCTGTTTTTTGTCTTTATTCCCACATGTGAAATCTATATTTTCAATATTAAAAGTATTAATATTAAAAGCATATTTAAAGTCAAGAGTCTATAGTCTACCTGACTCAAAAAAAAAAAGAAGAAAAGCAACTCTTCAAAGTCTTAAAGAGTTTTTCATCTAGGCAACGAATGGGTCTAATACCATTTGAACTCTTACTGAACAAACTGTTTTAATTCCTAACCCTAATATGTCAGCATAGAAAATCAGCCTTTTTGACCTTTGCATTATCTTCACATCTCCGTCACGGCCATTGATTTACATGTTTCTAGCATCTAAGCTTGATATGTGATGTGGTCTCTGCTGAATTTAAGTCTTCAAGGCACAAGACATCTGGATTTAGAGACTTAAGAGCATCTAAATAAACTGGTTTACTGCTTACCGACTAATCGATATATTTAACAGCCACTAAAATAGCCAGTGAGTGCTTACGACGTGCCAAGCATTATACAAAGCACTGGGAATTCCAAAATAATTAAGACACAGTCCTTGACTCAAAGTTTGTCTCACTGATTGAACACGCAGGCGTTATTCCTGGGGATTTTTGTGTTAGACTGAAGGTGAATTAAATTATTATCTAAGATTAAATTATCTCTTAAGATTTCCTCAAAACCAAAGATTCTGAGCTTATGTGATTCTATCGTAAAGTTGAAGACTACACGGATACTAATATCAAAAATTTAAGCGTTTTCTCAAAATGTCTCAAATATGTATATTTTCAATTATACCAGCAGGATTCAAAATGAACTGGAAGTTTCCAGCTCCTTTGCAACCAACCGTAGTGTCAGAAGTTGATAAGGCAAACTAATTTGTACTTTTGCCCATGAAAGGAGGTGGTTAGGCCATGGAGGTGCAGTCCCAATACAAGGTCTCTTCTTCCTACCCCCAACCGACCTCTGCTACGACAGTGACAAGAAGATGACAGAGCCCCGAGGTGGCGGTCCGGGACGAGGTGGGGGCAGAAGGGGCCTCGGACTTACAACCACCACCACCAGGAAGGGTTAGTTACATTCAAACTGCGGCAAACCAGCTGTATCTACGACACCCTATTTTCCTATTCATGTTATTATTGTTTTACATTCTCCCTCGTTCGGTCTTTCAAAATCACCTTAGACCCTTTGTCCTCACTTGTCCCAGCATCCTGACACAAAGTACTGTGATTGTATAGTCTCCGTTCACAAAGTCTCATCAACCTAATTTCTGCACAACAGCCTGTTGCGTATTTGTGCATCTGTGTGTGTGTGTGAGGGGAGGAGGGGACGTACACACTATGACTCAGATATTAATTTTTTTTAACTTTAACAATGATTTTTTTATCTCAAGTCCCATTGATGGCAGAGAAATAAAAATATTTAAAATAGCCCACGGAGGGACGCCTGGGTGGCTCAGCGGTTGAGCACCTGCCTTCGGCCCAGGGCGTGACCCCGGGGTCCCGGGATCGAGTCCCACATTGGGCTCCCTGCATGGAGCCTGCTTCTCCCTCTGCCTGTGTCTCTGCCTCTCTCTGTGTCTCTCATGAATAAATAAAATCTTAAAAAAATATAGTCCACTGAAAACATTCAAAGTTTAAACTCCATATCAGGACTATTGCTTCCCTCTCAAGAGATCTTTCTCCCCATTTCCATTCCCAAGAGGATCCCCAAGTACAGGCATCTCCCCTGACAGCAGAGGAGGCCAGGACCAAGGTCTATGCTATGAGTTCACCTCCCTCGTGTGCTCACTGAGCCTCCTGTACTGGCGTCCACACCGTAACCTGGTCCCATCTGCCCTTGTTAGCTCCGGGCTGTCACTTGGCTGATTGGCTACGGACGTGGTCATTCTGGTCATGAACTAACAACACATGTACCTGATGTGTCATTCCTCCACGACCCTCCAAGCTCCTGTCCTAAAATGAACAAGGTTTCCCTTTCCTGCCTACCTACCAGAAACTTCCCTCACGCCAACAGCCTCCTCCTTCCCTGTGCTGTAGCTGTCGGTAAGATCTCTACAGTCTGAATGGGCCACAGGTGGAGCTTGACGTGGATGAGAAGCTTTTGAAATTCATAAAACCCTTTTCTCTCATAAAGAAAAGAAAAGAAAAGAAAAAAGAAAAGAATAAAGAAAAGAGAAAAGAAAAAAGAGAAAAGAGAAAAGAAAAGAAAAGGAAAAGAAAAGAAAGAAAAGAAAAAGAAAGAAAGACAAAGAAGAAAAGAAAGAAAAGAAAATAACAAAAAACCACAAATAGACAAAGAAAAGAAAATAATATGACCAGCCCTCAACAAGGCAACGACACCCTACCCGCCAGCACAGCCGAAAGAAAGAAAGAAAAGAAAGAACGAAACAGACAAGAAAAGAAAAGAAAAGAAAAGAAAAGAAAAAAAGAAAAGAGAAGAAAGAAAAGCGCCTGGTTTATTTTGCTTGAACTCACATCTGATTTAAAACCCAAACCTAATCAAGAACACTTAAGCTTTCCCTTAAGCAATGACATCATTAATTCAACAGGTAAGAGCGCTGTGGGCCATGTAGGACCGAGAATCATCGAGGAATTCTCCGCTTCATTATCACCTAAAGCCCATTCTCACTGATCAGTCTTTCTACTCCCCTCACCCCGCCTCACCCCAGGGCCCAATATAGGTTGATATGTTTAGGGCGCTTTCAAACAGGGAGAGAGTATGAGGAAGGTTTAGATGTGGTTCAACCAGAAAACTGAAAGGTGGATTATCTTATTTCCAAACACAGGTGCGCTCAGAATTTTATAATTTTTTAAAATCCCAAATGGGTGGGAATGGGCCATCTTTTTGGTGTTAGGGCAACTGAAGCGTTGACTGTTCATTTATTTATTTTTTTTTAAGATTTTATTTACTTATTCATGAGAGACACAGAGAGAGGCAGAGACCCAGGCAGAGGGAGAAGCAGGCTCCATGCAGGGAACCTGACATAGGACTTGATCTCAGGTCTCCAGGATCATGCCTGGAGCTGAAGACAGATACTCAACCACTGAGCCACCAAGGCGTCCCAAGAGTCAGACTTTTCATTGATTTGTTCAATTGTTATTTTTTAAAGAGACCCAGGCAGAGGGAGAAGCAGGCTCCATGCAGGGAGCCCCATGTGGGACTCGATCCCGGGTCTCCAGGACCACACCCTGGGCCAAAGGCGGCTAAACCGCTGAACCACTCGGGCTGCCCTGTTCCTCCCATTAAACCCCTGGAATGTATGCAAATGTTCCATACTCTTGCTTTCTGTCCAAGAGGGTAGATAGTACTTATCAGAGCCTGGTATGCACCAGGATCAGGATCCAGAACAAGACCAGCAGCAGGGGACGGTCCCCAAAGGAAAGTCCAGGCCTGAGGCAGAGAACAACACCCACCCAGAAGAAAAGAGAACGACAGGAAGCAGCCTCAACGGGCAGTGGCCGTCACGGGGCGGGGACGGGTGGGCAGGACAGTCTAAATAAAAATGAGGTGTCCCCACACACCGGGAAGGTACAGCGCCAGATAACCCAGGAACAGGTGCCAATAAATTAAGCAGGGAAGCTGACCACAGCGTGTCCCCAAAAGTAGGACAAACACATCTCATTACAATCGAAGCCGTGGCAGTCATCCACAAGACGGCACGACAAGCGCTGGCGGAGGTGCGGAGGCCAGAGGCCCTTCCTTCTACACCGTTGATGCGAATGCAAATCCTCACAGCACAGCCAATAAGAAAACCGGCCTGCAGATTCCTCAGAAAGGGCAAAAATAGAGCGACCAACGATCCAGCAATTCCACTTCTCAGTTTATCTGAAGGAAATGAAAATGAATCTCAAAGAGAAAAAAAAAAGATCTCCCAGATTCGGGGGCACCCGGGTGGCTCAGCCGGTGAAGCCTCTGCCTGCAGCTCGGGCCACGATCCTGGGGTCCCAGGACTGAGCCCGTGCATCGAGCTCCCTGCGCAGTGGGGAGCCTGCGTCTCCCTCTCCCTCGGCCTGCTGCCTCCCCTGCTTGCGCTCCCTCCGTCAAATAAATACGTAAAATCTTTAAAAAAGTAGAAAGCCAATGTCCCAAATCCACTGCAGCAGTATTCACCACAGCCCACAGCCAACCCACCGGCAAGGCCTGTGTCCATCGCGGGGGGAAGGGCGATGTCGTGCGCGCGTGTGTGTACACACACACACCTGTATTTATATGTGTGTGTATATACGTGTGTACACCCACACAGTGGAACCGGGACACGCCACCCCTGTGACAACACAGAGCTTTAGGGCATTACTCACGGGGAACTACGGCAAAGAAAGGGAAATGCTGTAGGAAACCACTTTTCCGTGGCATCTAGAAGAGCCGACCTTGGGGCACCTGGATGGCTCAGGCGGTTCAGTCTCTGACTTGATTCTCGATGTGGGCTCAGGTCATGACCTCAGGGTCCTGGGATCCAGCCCTGCGTCCGGCTCCATACTTACCGGGGAGTCTGCTTAAGGGTTTCTCTCCCTCTCCCCTCTGCCCCTCCCCCCCACACTCTCGCTAATAAATCAATCTTTATAAATAAAATAAAAAGCCAAATTCTCAGAAAACAGAGCAGAATGGTAGTCACCAGGGGCTGGGGGAAATGGAGAGATGTTGGTCGAGAACCTCCAGACGTAAGACGCCTGAGCTCTGGGGATCTGACGTAGGGCGCGGTCATGACAGTCCAGGACTCTGTGTCGCCTCCTTGAAATCTCACCTGCGTAGTCGTCCTCCCGCGACGCCACGTTCGACCTGCTACTTCCCTGCTCAAGCGCCCTTAATGCCTCTAGCAGGGGCTGAAAACCGGAGGCATCTGAGCTGAATCCAGCCCCAGATGGCTTTTGTTTGGTCAACACTGTGTCTTTCAAAAACTTGACTTAAGATGCAACATTTTAAAAATAGAGATAGAGATTCACGTGTGCACGCGCCTATACACACCTCTGGTTTCTCTTAAAAGCTCAAAGGGTCTGGCAACTCTGGGCCGGTGTCACCACCCGGCAGTCATCAGCTGGCGCTGAGCAACCCCGCACGCCGGCCCGGGCGTCTGCTCCCTCCCACCCACCACGTTCCCACCGGCACCTCTGCTCCTCCTCTGGCCCTTCACCCACGATGCTTCCCACTGGCCCCAGCGGTCTTTGGAATTTGTTACCCCTTGGCCCGCAGGATGAACGCTAACGTCCCGGCACCCAAGGTTCTCCGTCTGGTCAGGCCACATACCGCAGTCGCATACCGAACGCTCCTTTCAGAAACTTCTCGGACATCCCTCAAAAAGACCTTCTTCCCACTTGTCTTCATCAAACGCTACTGACCACTGCCCTGTGCCAAAGGGTGAGCAGGACCCCCCAAGAGCCTACCTCCAGGAAGCCGAGATTCCAGCGTCAGGCGGGGGCAGGGAGGAGGCTTCCCCTTAGGAGAGTAGAGGAGGCAACATTGACCTCCCACCTCCACGCCTCGCCCAGGTCACCCCCTTCTCCCTCCGGGTGCCCTTCCCCTTCCCCCCGCCTCCAGCTCGTGCCGCGGCCCACCGCCACCTGAGGCCCACCCGGCTGGAGCTCACCGTTCCCTCCTCGGAGACGGAGGCCGTGCGTCCCCCACATCGCCCTGCCGCCTCCTTATCATTCCTTCACGTCCCTGTTCCTCCTCTCCTCAACTGCAAGGTAAGCTCACGACTAACAGCGTCCTATGGGGAGTACGGGGTAGGATCGCTCTGCGGCTTTTCCACCAAGATGCAGGTTCCCGGCCACCTGACTACAAGGTTGTACCATTTTATATCCATATATGTCCTTTCCATCATGATCCCACCGTATAATTTCCATTACACTTCAAGAGTTTTAGGGGACTGACTAGTAGAGAAAAATCATTAAAAATATCCCAAAGAATTACGCGACGTCCACACCCCATCAAGGGGCACGGGGAGGGTCCGCAGAAGCAGAATGATAGCCTCTTTCTCGGGGTGGTGAGTCTACATCTCCCTGCTTCCCACCGAGGGAGGTTTACCCCGCAACAACCGACCCCCATTGTGTCTCCGTTGTACCGTCTGGTGCCTCCATCCCCGCGGAGGGCGGTGAAACAGCAGAGACGGTAAGCGTGGGTCCCCGAGTCTCACCGCGCAGGTCCACATCCCAGCCCTGAGCGAGTGCCTGGTGGCGGCCCCCCAAAAAAGATGTGGCCACATTCTAACCTCTGAACCTGTGAAGATGACCTTCTCTGGAGAAGCGGTCTCTGCGGATGTAACGAAGGAGCCCGACACAGGGTCACCCTGTGGGGCCCTAACCCCAGGGACATGTGCTTTCATTAGACACAAAGGAGGAAGCAGGGGCAGAGACTGGAATGATGTTGCCAAGAAGCACCTGGAAGCTCCAGCAGCTTGCAGGCCGCCTCCCCTGGGGCCTTCGGGGGGAGCACCGCCTGCCCCCACCTTGATCTGGGCCTCTGGCCTCCAGAACTACACGGAGGATAGATCTGTTGCCTTTAGCCACGAAGTCTACTGTAATTCGTCATAGGAGCTAAAGGAAACTAATACTGGGCGTCTGTGATCTGCAGTTTTCTCAACCCTAAAATGTGGAAAATGACAGTAGGCATCTTACGGGGTCGTAAGAGGGGAGAAGGCGGAGAAGGCGCTCCATACGCGCTCACCACGTGGCAAGTACCAGCAGGCCCCAGTCCTACGATTACCGTCCGCAGGGGCAGCGCTGCCGGGGCCCGCAGGGCACAAGTGCAACCCAGGTCCGTGGGGAGCCTCCCGAGGCGCTGGCACCTAGCGGACGCATAATGGGACGGGATGAGCCGAACAAAGTGGGGAGGGGATGGAAAGAGACACTGGGGGGGGGGGCGACTTTCAAAAAGATCGACACGTTCGTTCAGTAAGAGGGACCAGGGAACATCTGAGCAATTGAAAGCAGGTGCAACAAACGGTGAACGGCACCCAGGAACCGCTCTACTTCCTTTTTTTTTTTTTTTAAGATTTTCTATTTATTTATTCATAGAGACAGAGAGGCAGAGACACAGGCAGAGGGAGAAGCAGGGTCCATGCAGGGAGCCCGACACGGGACTCGATCCCAGGACCCCGGGGTCACGGCCTGCGCCCAAGGCGGCGCTAACCCGCTGGGCCCCCCGGCTGCCCAATCGCTCTACTTCTATCACGCACCTCATTTCAAGTCCGTGTGAGAACAACGGGGAAGCTCGACTTGGTGCCATCGCACATCTACTGCCCGGCCCACGTCCCCTGAGATATTCACCAGCAGGGCCTCGCCACACCCGTCCCGGGGAGGCCCCAGTTAAGCTCTTTTCCTTTCAATCTTACACCATAAACCTCAGAACTGTCCTCCTGTCCCCCCGAGGCCGTGTTCACTCCGGCACATCTCCCTGCAGCTCACGTCCATTCGCTAAGCATGTGCGCGTCGTCGGGGATGGAGGGATCCTTCCCGTGCCAAGTGCATGGTGACGTCTGCACGACGTGCTGTGCCCCAGCTGTTGGCTCTCACCCATTCCCACTCCATACGGACACACACGCTCCATATCCTTCGAGGCGCCCCTGCCCCTGCTCCCTTGCTAAGTCTCACCAACGGGAGGTGCCTCCTTAAGCCTAAATTCCCAAGGGATAACACAGCGGAGCCCCTCTAAGTAGTCAGTGCAGAAAAGCCCGCCTGGGAGATGCCCATGGCAACAACCATCGCTCCCGACTCGTGATGTCTTTTTTCTTTCTGCTGCGGTCACGGCGCCAAGAGCCGGGCATGTGAGCGCTCAGAGTAAAACCTGTGTCTGCAGACCCCCCTTGCAACTCGGTACCTGTAGCCACAGCCTAGGACCTGGGACGGGGTGCGGGGAGCCTGCCTGGCTTTCCCACCTTCTCCTTGGCCCCGGGCGGAGACGAGCCGGTGGGCCTCCCGGGACCGCGTTGGCAGGGACAGCACCCGGGGGGGCAAAGCCACGGGGTCAGAGAAACTCGGGGCCTGGCATGACTTTGGGGAGTGGAGCCCAAACACCCGCCAGGCCTTTGAAAGGTGAGGAAGGACGGGTTGCGCCCCGAACGCCACCTGCCCTGGGACCCGGCCACTCGCTCAGCCGCCCAGCACCACGGGCGCCCGGGCAGCCGAGGACCGGCCTGCAAGACACAGCAGCTCCGCTCCTTTGGAAGCCGGACAACTAACTCCCTCCTGAAAGTGACCGTGTGTCCTCCCGAGGCAACCCGGGACCTGGCCCGGGAGCAGCCGTGCGTCACGCGGTCGAGCCCTGGCCCCGCCGCAGCCAGCGAGCGGCCTCCCGCAGCCGGGCCAGGGGGCACCAGGAAGCTGCCCGCCCCGGTCCCTGCGCCTGGCTACACCCGCGGCGCCCGTGCCCGCCCTGAGTAGGATGGCGCGAAGGCCCCCGAGAGCCTCCCCCAGGCCGGCCTCTCCAGGGAGGCCCACCCACCGTCCCCCCACAAACCCCACGTGCTCCGCGCCCTCCTTTTCTCAGGGAGCTACCTGGACCCGTAGTCTCCCCTCCCTCCTCTGCCAGTCCCCTAGTGCACCCCCCCAACCCCTCTGCCCCCGCGGCCATCTGGAACCTCACCAGGCCACAGCTGCGATGCCTCAACACTCACTGTTTCGTGACCCCCACAGCCTTTAACTGGTGGCCAGGGGCACCCGGGGGGCTCAGCAGGTGAGCATCCGCCTTGGGCCCAGGCCGTGACCCCGGGGTCCTGGGATCGAGTCCCGCGTCGGGCTCCCTGCATGGGGCCTGCTTCTCCCTCTGCCTGGGTCTGTGCCTCTCTCTATGTCTCTCATGAATAAATAAAATCATGAATGAATGAATGAGCGAATGGTGGTCCAGAGTCCGAGTCACTACAACTCCCTGGACATCTGACGACCCAGTTCCGCTGTCTCCTCTCCAAGAAAGTGGCCCTCACAGAGGCCGTCCTGTAGGGCGGGAGTGGCTCCAGCAGCGTCACAGCCCAGGAAAGGGCCGGGCCTGCCCCGCGACCTCAGCCTCCCCTCCAGAGCTCAGAAGAGGCAACCTCACAGCAAGGGGAGTCCCCATGTTCGCCCAGAAACCCCCATTTGTAGGACGGGGTCAGGGCAATGTTTTGATCTCACTCGCTCCCTTGTCACCTTCGCCGTCTGGTTGTCACCGCCACCCTCCCAGTCACCCCAAGGTCACCCCAAGGTCACCGCCGGAGCCCAGAGCCTCCTTCCTTCCTTCTGCCCAGGGAGGGCCTCTCCCGTCTCCCACTGAGGCTCGGAGCCTGTCCTACGACTCCTTCCCCACTTCCAGCACTTTCCATGGTGCGGCCCAAATCTCTACTCGTAGGAGCACCTGGCGAGGCCGAGGGAAGCGGGCTGCAGGGCCCAGCCCAGCCGAAGCCCCGGCACAAATCCTCGGAGGGGGCTGGGGGGTGCAGAGCCCCAGGCCTGGGGGCGGGCCGCCGCTCACCAGGGGAAAGACCAAAACTCGGGTCTGCCCCCACCCTACCCCGCACCTCCCCCATCAGGGTGGTTGGTCCCCCCCACCCCGCCTCAGGGCCTGAAAAGAGGATAATCTCAAGGAGGTTTCAAGGCTCGCGAATGCTGCTGGCTTACAGGGAGGACTGGGGCCACGGCCACCTGTCCCTCCCTAACCAGAAACCCTGGCAAAGCAGGAGCTGACCCCCAGGAGGCTGACGGCTCCAGAAGGTTCCGGGGCCTCGCTCCAAGCACTAACGCTTTATTAACGGTTTATTTGTATTTGGAAAATGTGGCTGCATCAGCTCACCGCCCCCGCAAAAGAAAACACCCATGAAAGGACAATCTGGCTTTCAAGAGGACGGTCGAGGTGAGATTCAACTGGCACCGGCATTAACGGAAGAATCGCAATCAGCAGGAAGCCGACCAGAAATAAAAACGGATTCCAGCTCCCACCCGCGGCCGCGAGGCAGCCTGCAAGGACGCGGGAGCGGGTGTGCTCTGCCCTGGCCCCGCACCCGCACCCGCACCCGCACCCGCAGGGGCGGCCTCGGCCGGCTGCAGCCACCATAACCCAACCCGTGAAACTCTGTTTTCAGTTCCCATCGTGTGCACTCTGACCCCGACCCCTCTGCTGGGAAGGACACACGAAATTGGAGCAGTGGCCGGGGCCTCGGAGCCTGCGGGGCTGGGCGTTGTGCCGGCTCCATTCCTGGCCACGTGGGCCTGGAGGCCCGGGACTTTCCTAAGGCCCCGCAGCGAAAACAAACAAAGGTGGCAACAAAGGCACCAGACTCCCTCGTCCCTGCCAGTGCTCTCCCACTTTCTATGAGGTTGCGTTTTACTGTCATGACTCAATAGTGATAAATTCCCCGCCCTCCCACCCCCCAAAAAGCCACAATATTTTGTATGTCCTCCCATCAACCCCACATCCAGAAAAAGCCCATTTCTCCACTCCCCAGATCTGAGGTTGGTCATACCACTTGCTGTAGCCACTCAGGACATCAGCAAACGTGGTCGTGCAAGGACCCCTGTCCTCTCTCGCTGCGCCCCGGAGGAGCCCGAGACGACTACGGAGCCGCCCGCGGAGCCCGCTGCAGGGCGACCCGTGCACTGGGGCCAGGAGACCGGCCCGGCCCGTTCGGCCCCAGGCAAGCTGCCCGCACGAGAAAACCGGACCCGTCCAGGCGACCGCTGCTCCACAGAATTCGCTATCAACTAAAATGCTCCTAAATCTTTACATGTAGGGGACCCCTGGGTGGCTCAGCTGTTGAGCATCTGCCCTCCACTCAGGGTGTGACCCCAGGGTCCCAGGATCGAGTCCCACATCGGCCCGCTTCTCCCTCTGCCTGGGTCTCTGCCTCTCTCTGTGTCTCTCATGAATAAATAAAATCCCTAAATAAATCCTTACATTTAGTGGGTTCAATAGCACAAGCTGATACACTTCATTATGTCAGAGCAGGATTTGCTTTCACCTGGAACACATGCGCGCACGCACCCACACGCTTGCTTTGAAATGCTCACCAGAGTTCTTTCCATTATAAGCCACTCACAAGGTATCGATGTCTGAGGTTGAACTTGTTAACTGAACACTTACCCAGTTATTAGATTATCTTGGGTTATTGATCAGGGTAAATGCTAAATACCCCAAATGCAAAGCCTCAACCCCACAAGATCTAACTTTTCATTCACATGATCATCCCAGGGGCTTCCAGATTGAAGAAGGGAGGTCTGCTCCTTGCAGTTTTCCAGGGCTCGAAGCTGCCAGCATCTCTGTCATCTCGACCGAGCTTCCAAGCTCATCCTGGGCATTGCCATTCCAGTTGGGCAGAAGAGGGGAAGAACAGGAACAAACACGGAAGCTTACGGCCGGCCCGAAGGGGCCCACACCACAGCATATTCACTCACATTCCACTGGCATGAATTCAGCTACATGAAGGGTTAGGGTTAGGGTTAGGGTTAGGGTTAGGGTTAGGGGTAAGGGGTTAGGGTTAGGGTCAGGGTCAGGGTCAGGGTCAAGGTTAGGGTTAGGGTTAGGGGTTAGGGTTGGGGTTGGGGGTTAGGGTTAGGGTTAGGGTTTGGGGTTAGGGTTAGGGTTAGGGTTGGGGTTGGGGTTGGGGTTGGGGGTTAGAGTTAGGGTTTGGGGTTAGGGTTAGGGTTAGGGTTAGGGTTGGGGTTGGGGTTGGGATTGGGGTTAGGGTTAGGGTTAGGGTTGGGGTTGGGGTTAGGGGTAAGGGGTTAGGGTTAGGGTCAGGGTTAGGGGTTAGGGTTAGGATTAGGGTTAGGACTTGTGGTGGGCAGCAGCCATCTCCACCATACTCGTGTGGCACGTAGGGCTTAGTCATTCCGACCTCAGAGGTAGGGATCCAAGAAAGAACCAGGGATTCAGCTTTGGTGGAACTCACCAGGGAGAAAGACAGAAAGCCATGCAGATTTCTCATGAGTAGGGGAATCACAGTATCTTACGCTCTGTCTTTTCCCAGGTAGCGGTGGAGCCAGGTAAGGGTCGTGAGCCACTGCTCCAAACATGGAACAGCTCGAGAGGGAGACTAACAATCAGCTGATTGGTTTTCAGAGAATGCCACAAAGGTCACAGCTGACTGTCCCTGGGGCTTCCATTCCAGCTGGGATCCTCTCTCTGAGCAGAGGCAAGGAAGTCCTCTGAGGGCTTCTAAGTAGGTTTGGGCTGAACTTCATTCCTCTGTCTCCACTTACTCAAGTTCAATATGAGTGAAAAGAGGAAATGAGCCCTTAAGGAGCGTCATAGCCCAGCTCTCACCCAGTAGAGAGAACGTTTTTTAATACCGAGGGCCACTACCTACAGGAAAACGATGAGTGACATCAGTCACATAAGACTTCCTCATAATTAGGACCGTTTCAAGAGAGATAATTATATAATGTTCTATTTATTTGATCTTTTGGTTAACAAAAAATATACATGATTTATAATATAACTAGTAAAATACCTGCTGCAGTTTGACTTTTAATGCTAAATAAGATAAAGTCACAGCAAGTGTTTATAAAGAAAGAAAAACAAAGATAAGGAAAGAGAGGGAAGGGGAGAGAAGCAGAATGACGGATGTTTAGAAATTTGCTCAGATACCCTGAGCATGGATGGACCCACAAACACGCTCACATGTGCGTACCAATTCTCAAAACTGACATAACATTCATTTCATGATCTTCTAAGATACCACCGCCAGAGACATTGAAGTTTCATTGTATTTTCCCAACTATACACATAAATTAAAATTATCTTTTCACACCAGCCAGTTAAAATGATGGAATTAAATCATGGGAGAAGGGATCCCTGGGTGGCGCAGCGGTTTGGCACCTGCCTTTGGCCCTGGGCGCGATCCTGGAGACCCGGGATCAAATCCCACGTCGGGCTCCCGGTGCATGGAGCCCGCTTCTCCCTCCTCCTGTGTCTTTGCCTCTCTCTCTCTCTCTGTGACTATCATAAATAATTTTTTAAAAAAATTAAAAATAAATAAATAAATAAATCATGGGAGAAAAAGCCAACAATGAAGTTCTACATCCTTTCTCTAGGGAGCAGAAGTAATTACTACGACATGAAGGGTTAATGTAGGAAGCACTAAGTGTCCTGGAAAGGAAATATAAACCGTGCAGCTCAACGATTCTAGAAAAAAAATCATGAATTCAAAAAAATAAAAAATAAAGCTTCCTTTCTCTAGCATCCTCTTTACTCGTCCATTCAAAAGCGCACCGTTTCCTTCCTGGTCCTTGATAATACAGCAGCACTTCTCTGGAGTTATTTCAGTGTTTTGCTTTAACAAACATTTCTTGAGCAACTTCTACATGGGAAAGCCCATTAGGTGCTAGAGCTACAGAACCACCGAAATACGGCCTCTTCTACAAGGAACCCACCTTCTACTGAGAGAGACAGGCCGAGAACAAATCACATTAGTGCCAAACAGAAGTACACACAAGACATGGTGCCGCGGTCCCTCAGAGAAAATGGAAGCATGCACAGCCCAACTAGAGTGTCACCACTCCGGGACGTTCCCGTACTAGTCCCTCCTATCTGGCTTGCCCTAGAGTCCTGTGACTCAAAGGACCCGCGTCTCCACCATGTGTGGTGAGGTTATCTACTGCTATGTGACAAGTCATTCCCCAGCTTAGTGACTTAAAACCATGGCTTTGCTCATAATTCTACAGTGTGAGCTGGGCTCTGCTGGGTAGCTTGTCTCCGCTTCAAGAGTTTTCTGGGTTCATTCGTGCATTTTCAGTCAATTGGCCAATTGACTGAGGCTGGAGAATCCAAGAGGACTCTACTCATGGCTCTGGCTCCTCAACTATGACAGCTCATGGTCATTCACCCACCAGAGCCTCTCCCTCTGTAGGTCCCCTCGTGCTCAAAGACATTATCCTACCATTATAGGACAAGCCACAAGAGTATGAACGCGGACTCTGTCCCAGAACTTGTACAGTGTTTCTTTCACCCAATTGTGTTAGCGCCAGGAAGTCATTCGGCCAGCCCAGGGAAGGTGTGACCTATTGAACCGCTTTAACAATTTAAGACAATGTTTTTGTAACCAGACGCTTTCATTACACCACAAGGAACAAAATATTCTAACCCCAACTTCTACGGTATCAAAGTATTCTTTTAAACAGGCAAAAATATCTGTCCCCTTTGATTTCTCACCTTTGGGTTCAGCAAGGTCTGTGATAATGCAGTATTTTAAAAAAAAAAAAGCTCCAAAATTCTCAACAGTCCTTCTGCATAAGGACATAAGTAGTAGAGATTTAAAGTAGAAACTGGTTGATCAAGAGTTTAAAGAGTCCTGTTCAAAACCACTTATGGAGTCCCCGAGACCAAAGTTCCACTTCCTGACAAGTCATCTGGGGACAGTAGAAGGTGAAATATTCATCTCTCAGTGTCCTCTGAAGGCTCTTTTTACCTCTGAGATGGTTGTTCACAAACCACCAGTCTTCCTGCAGGGACAGCAGGTGTCAGGACCTTTTAAATAACAGGAAAGACTTATTAGAAAAGCAGATTCCTGCTCCAACCCCCTTCGGATTCACTATGTTTACAGTGAGGCCCAGGTATTTGAATATTTAACAAGCACACACACACACACACACACACGGTAATTCTGGTAAAAATGGTTTGCAGGCTGCCCTTTAAAAACACCGCATTACAGAAATGGGGTTTCGACACTGGCCTTTAAGAGGCAGCTCTCCAGTTTCCTCTGCCCTACAAAGTTGCTGATCTTAGGATTTAGCAAAAACAAATACCCCAACTTCTTCTTACACATTAAGCAGAGAACGTGGGTTGCACAACTGGAGAGATTCACGGAGCCAACTTGTGTGATTTACCAGCGCTTTCTCAACTCTCTTAGTTATTCACGATAGTATCGATCTGCCTCCTTGAGGCAGACACTAAAACTGAAGACGTAATGTAACGGACTGAAATTGCTTCTCAAGGAAAGACTTCATTGGTCATAACCTTCCCCTTAAAGAAAAATGTCTTCCATGTAAAATATTCATGTGAGGAGCCCAGGCACCCCCACTGTGAATACTGTAAGCCAAGCACTTAAAGGCAATGCCCAGGCAGGGAGCAAACTTAACCCTACAATTTATTTCTGTGGTGCCTGATGAGCCCAGGCACTCAAAGCAATGTCCCCATTAGAGAGGTCTGGCACTCAGTGGCACTGAGGTAGACCTCCCATGTTCTACAAAGTTCTGGGACCTCTGCACTATGGACTGTGGTAAATAACCCTGCGGGAGAAAAAAAAATGGCAATTCCGTCATCTGTTGGGAAATCATTCCAAAATGCAGTGGACTTCATTATAGAAAATGTGGAAATAAGGGCACTTAATAAAATATAAATTAAAATCTCTTTCAATTATAAATTAAGAGAGAAAGGTCTCTTCTCCATTTACTTGACTAATAGTAATCACTCACTTGTCACAAAACTGAGGTTGATGCTTTTCTTCTCTTGAGATTTTGAAGAGAAAAGTTAAAGAGGCAATAAAACCAACTTGGACAGCGTACGAATGAAGTGCCATGTAACCCCAGGGCAGGGTGACAAATCACACATGCTCCCTTTTCAGCTCTTTGATTCTAGGATTTTTCTGGATGTTCCAAAGAAACGGAAAGGACCAAAGTTTGAAATCATATTCCTAGAAAAGAACTGCCTAAAAAGTTTCACTTTATCCCCTAATCTGAAAGCAGCAAGTGCGCAACAACCATCCATCCATCCATTCATTCATTCAATAAGTGGTTTTGAGCACCATAGTGGAGGTAGGGTGATTAATAAGAGCCTAATTAAAAACTTATCCATTTCTTAAGCATCCAGCTAGAATCACTGCAGTCTTGAGTCTGTCTTGCCTTCTCTTAAGTGTTCTGGTGATATATTGCTTAATAACAAACCACCCAAAACTACAGCAGTGGGTTAAAACAAAAACAGTCATTTTTCTTGCTCACGAATATGCAATTACAGTAGGACTCGGTAGAGATGGCTCATCTCTGCTCCGCACAGCTTCAGCTGGGGATGCTCAACTAGAGCTGGAAGATCTACTTCCAAGATGATGTACTCTCGTGCCTGGCAAGTTGATACCAGCTATCAGCTTGGAGCTCAACCCAGGCTCTCATCGGGGGCTTTGGTTCTTCACAGGGGCCTCTCCATGGAATATTTGGGCCTCTTCAAAACACAGTAGCTCTATCTCAAGATTGAATATTCAAAGAGGTCTGGGTCTACATTCTTTTGATTAGGCAACCCATGAAGACTAGCCCAACTCAAGGGGTGGGCAAGTGGATTCCATCTCTCAAAGGGAGCAGTAGCAAAGAATCTGACTCCCCTTATCCTACCATAGCATGATTAAGTCCCACAAATTCTTGCTCACAGTTCCCACCCCCCCCCAATGGTTTTAATGAGAGCTTCTTTTACTTGTGCCTGAAGAATGAACCTCTAAAGACTCCCTCTGAAGAGAAGTATCCAGAAGGGTACCAAGTAATTGTCCCAGTAGAGATTCTAACATAAAACACAGATTCAATGTGAGATTAACATTCTTCCCATATAGGAATGCACACTCTTTGATTAGTAGGTATGGTAGACGTTATTGTTTGATCATCCCAAATTCATTTCCCTTTCCTCTTCTGACTGAGCCCACTTTTGTTCAAAATTATCTTCTCTGCAAAGCCATGTTGCTTCAGAAGATGTGCATCCCCAGCACCATGGGGTGATTTTGGATTGGTTTAATTATCTTGATCTCATTACTCCTTCCAGTAAATGGCTAGACCAGTGACATACTCCTAGCCAATGAGATGTGAAAGGAAATCTCCTGGAATGCTTCAGAGAAGGATTTTTCACTAATAGAAGACACATGGGAAGAAATAGTTTCTCTTTTGTGTGTCTGAATACGATGCTCAGAACTGCCACAGCCATATTGCAACCACGAGAAGAACAAGTCTGAGTTTGGACTTTCTGGTGTCTTTCCATGTTTCTGAATATTTCCTGCATTGCATTTTTAGGTATAAAAGGTGGAGATATTTGGACTGATTTGGTTTTAACTCCCAGGACAATAATAGAATCTCAGTGTAAAAGGTATGTTAAATGGTGAGAATAATCAACGTATACCAAACTGTCCAATTATAGATATCCATGAAAACCCAAAAGGCTAATATGCAATAGAACCTCACTATTCATGGGTTCCACATTTCTAAATTCATCTACTCACTAAAGTTTATTTGTAACCCCAATATCAACATATGCTCTGTTTCCCACTTATTTGTAAACATGCATAGGTTAGGGACAAATTTTGAGCCGCCTGACACACATGTTCCTAGCTGAGGTCAAATGGTAGGGACACTCTGCCTTCTTGTTTCAGCTTTCAGACTATATATAAGCATCCTTTTTCATAGTATATTTAGTGGCCACAATTTTTGTTTTGTATCTCTTGATTTCAAATGGCCCCATAGTACTGAAGTGCTATCTACTGCTCCTAAGCACAGGAAAGCTACATGATATGATATGCCCTGCAAAGAAAATATAGGTCTTAGATAAACTTCACTCAGGCAGGAGTTCTAGCACTGTTGGCCAAGAGCTCAGTGTTAAGGAACCGACAATACAATAAAGTATCTTTAAATAGATGTGCACATAAAACAAGGCTATATACTAACCACTGAAGAAAATGTGACCAGGGGCTCACAGCCTAAGCCTGTATCTCCTCTAGGAACAGTGGTTCAATATTTGCTAATTCAGTGTTTACACAGCAACTACCATAATACAAGTCGAATAGAATTAATTTCCTATTATTTGCTTCTTTCTTGCACAAAAGATGTAGCATTCAGGTAGAAACTATGCTAGGACCATCAATCTCAGTGAATCCTTCCCTTACAAAGTCCAATGACTTCACAGTTCTGAATCCAGCCTGCCTAGAGCTCTTCGGTGGCCTGGCATCATAACCGGATGACCTCATGTAGTTCACCTCCACATTCCAACCATTGTCAGCAAATCACAGCACACTAAAATGAAAGGCTCACACTCTGTAGTCAAAGAGGGATATTAGAGGAAAGTCTTCCCAAAAGGAGATATTTTCCACAAAACATCTATTTTCAACCCGGATCTCACCGTTCTACTAGGTCTCTTCACTTGAGGTGATGGAACATATATTTATTAAAGTAATACTTTGATCTGGGGTCTCCTCCAGACCTGTATCAAACAAACAAACAAACAACAAAAAAAAAGCTCTTTCCAAACACAATCATTTGAGCCCAGACTGACAGGGAAGCCACTTTTCTTCTGAGCCAGAGCCCTAGTTCACCTTCCAGAAAGAGCCTGGCTGCCACATTCCCCAAACCCTTACTTTTCTCATCTTCCCTGGATGGTAAGGTATTCTTGCTGCCTACTGGTGATATCAAGACCACCGAATCCTACAGAAACCTGGCCAACACAGGCCACTTCCACAACTGCTGAACTCAGACAGCACTGGAGACTGCTGAGGCCAATTCCTCAATCCAACTGAAGGCCATGACCAATGGAGTCATAGCTCCCTCCCCTGTATGCAGAAGGGGATTCAGATACTTCAGGGCTAGTCCTTATTGACTGGCCCACACCTGGCCAAGGGGTAGCCTATATTCCCAGCTGAAGTTTTCTTCTCTGAAAAGCCAAACTTCTCAAATAATTTGTTCCCACCTAATGTCTCCCTCATTCCCCACTCTCCAAACTGGCTTCAAACTCCACTACGCCACCTAAAATTTGCAAAAGTTTTCAATGGTGGCTTGCTATCTACTGGGCATTTTCCAATCCTAACATTCAAGCACTCTTAGCAGCATGTGATGCAGAAGTCACCTTCTCCTCAAAGCATGGTCTTCCCTTTGCTTCCAAACTTCTCCTTTGTCTGTAACTCAGTCCCAGGCACTATGACTTGCTCATTATCTTCAGTCTACTCTTGGATGCTTAAGGCCTGGAGTGAGGCCATCTTCCTTCCTCAATCCATATACACTCCTGAAAAAGCCTCATTCCACATGAAGCTTCCCTTATCATTCAATAACAAGCCCCAAATTTCTTTGAGCTTTGGAATTATCTATAAAGTAACAATAATAATCAACATCAGTATAGTATTCATTCTGTGCCAGGTACCGACCTCAGTTCTTTATATATGCTAAATTCATTTGGGCCTCAAAGGAACCTTATATGGTAGATACTATTGTTAGAATCCCTATTGTTAGAATCCTTTACTATTGTTAGTAAAGACTGTACAGATGAAGAAACTAGAGAGCACAGAAAGGATAAGAAACTTTCCCAAGGTCACATAGCTGCTAAGAGTCCATCAGAGTCCACAGATCGTGCTTTTAACCACTATAACAATTTATAGATAAGAGATCACAACCAACACCACAGATACAAACAAGAATACAAGGAAAAATTATATGCCAACAAACTGGGCAATCTGGAAGAAATGGACAGATTCCTAGAAGCTTACAAACCACCAAAACTTAAACAGGAATAAGTAAAAAATTTAAACAGACCCAAAACCAGCAAAGAAATTGAACCAGTAGTCAACAATCTCCCAATGAACAAAAGTCCTGGACCAAATGGCTTCCCAGGGGAATTCTAACAGACATTGATAGGAGAGTTAATACCTATTCTTCTCTGTTACAAAAAAAAAAATAGAAATGGAAGGAAAACTTCCAAACTCATCCTATGAAGCCAGCATCACCTTGATTCTAAAACCAAAGACCCCCACTAAAAAGGAGAATTATAGGCCCATATCCCTAATGAACATGGATGCAAAACCTCTCAATAATATACTAGCAAATCTAATTCAACAGTACTTTAAAAGAATTATTCACAACAATCAAGTGGGATTTATTCCTGGGCTGTAAGGGTGGTTCAATATTCACAAATCAATGAACGTGATACCCATTCTTTTATTAGTGTGGTGTAAGAACCATATAATGTTGTCAATAGATGCAGAAAAAGTATTTGACAACATACAGCTTCCTTTCCTGATTAAAAACTCTCAACAAAGAAGGGATAGAAGGAACATACCTCAAAAACATAAAGGCCATATATGAAAGACCCACAGCTAAGATCATCCTCAATAGGGAAGAACTAAGCCTTTCCCCTATGGGCAGGAAGAAATTGAAGATGATACAAAAATATGGAAAAGCATTCCATGCTCGTGGATTGGAAGAATACTGTTAAAATGTCTATACCACCCAAAGCAATCTACACGCTGAATGCAATCCCTGTCAAAATACCACCAGCATTTTTCACAGAGCTATAACAAACAATCCTACAATCCGTATGGAACCACAGAAGACCCAGAAGAGCCAAAGCAATTCTGAGAAAGAAAAACAAAACTGGAGGCATCATGAGTCCAGATTTCAAGCTGTATTGGAAAGCTGTGATCATCTAGTCAGTGTGGTCCTGGCACAAAAACAGACACAGAGATCAATGGAACAGAATAGAGAACCCAGAATTGGACCCACAACTCTATGGTCAGCTAATTTTTGACAAAACAGGAAAGAATATCCAATGGATAAAAGACAGTCTCTTCTGGATAAAAGACAGTCTCTTCAACAAATGGTGTTGAGAAAACTGGACAGCACCACGAAGAATGAAACGACCATTTTCTTGCTCCATACATAAAAATAAATTCAAAATGAATTAAAGATTTTAACGTGAGACAGGAAACCATCAAAATCCTAGAGAAGAACACAGGCACCAACCTCTTTGACCTTGGCCACAGCAACTTCTTACTAGACACGTCTCCAAAGGCAAGGGAAACAAAGCAAAAATAAACTATTGGACTTCATTAAGATAAAAAGCTTCTGCACAGTGAAGGAAATAGTCAACAAAACTAAAAGGCAGCCCATGGAATGGGAGAAGATAGTTGGAAGTGACATATCTGATAAAGGGTTAACATCCGAAGTCTACAAAGGACAAACTCGACACCCAAAAAACAACTCACTTAAGAAATGGACCGAAGACATGAATAAACACTTCTCCAAAAAAGACATTCAGGTGGTCAACAGATGCATGAAAAGATGCTCAACATCACTCATCATCAGGGAAACACAAATCAAAACCACAATGAGATCCCACCTCACACCTGTCAGGAGGGCTGAAAATAAGAAGTCCGGAAACAACAAGTGTTGGCGAGGATGCGGAGAAAGGGAAACCCTCTTACACTGTTGGTGGGAGTGTGAAATGGTGCAGCCACTCTGGAAAACTCTGTGGAGGTTCCTCAAAAAGTTACAAGTAGAGCTACCCTAGAACACAGCAATTATCCTAGTAGGTATTTACCCAAAGGATATGAAAATAAAGAGGGACACATGCACCCCAGTGTTTGTAGCAGCATTATCAACAATAGCCGAACCACAGAGAGCCTAAATGTTCATCAACTGAAGATGGGGTCTGTGTATACAATGGAATATTCCTCAGCCATCAAAAAGAATGAAATCTTGCCGTTTGCAATGACATGAATGGAGCCATGGAGCCCGCGTGTATGATGCTAAGCGAAATCAGTCCATCAGAGAAAGACAAAGACCGCAATATCTCACTCATATGTTGCATTTAAAAAAACAAAACAGATGAACACATGGAAAAGGAGAAAATAAAAAAAAAAGAAGAGAGGGAAACAAGCCATAGAAGACTCCTAATGATAAAGCTGAAGCTGAAGGTGGATGGAGGGAGGGAGGTTCAGGGATGGTCTAGATAGGTGACGGGTATTGGGGAAGGGGGCACTTGTTCGGGCACTAGGGTGGTTCAGTGGTTAAATGTCGGCCTTTGGCTCAGGTCATGATCATCTCAGGGTCCTGGAATTGAGCCCCACGTGGGGCTCCCTGCTTAACAGGGAGTCTGCTTCCCCTTCTCCCTCTGCCCCTGCCCCCAATATGTGCCTGCTCTCAAAATAAAATCTAAAAAAAAAAAAAAAGGAGGGCATGTGTTAGGATGAGCACTGGGTGTTGTGTGTAAGTGATGAATCACTGAATTCTACTCCAGAAACCCATACTGCACTGTATGCTAACTACCTAACATTGAAATCAAAAGATTCTCTCCCCCTCTGCTTCCACCTCTCACTCAAAAAAAAAAAAAAAAAAGGGAAAACTAAAGTCATACTACTTCTCCCCATATTTGGTCTTCCTCCAGCGTTCCCCGTCTTGGAGAACGGTCGCCAGCACCCCACCAGCCTTCTGCTGCTGTCTCACCCGCCTGTCCCAACAGCTTCCAAATCCTTTCCAACCCACCTGAAACCTGTTAATCAAATCCGACTTCTCCCCAACAGTAGTACCTTGCCTGGGCTTTTGCAAGAGCTTCCCTCTGTAGGCATCCAGGCCTGCTTCCAGAACCTTCTCCCATGGCAGACAGAGTGGCTTTTTACGACTCACATGTGGTTGGGTCCCACTCCAAGTCTCCCACTGTCCACAGAAGCAAGTCCAACCTTCTTCGCAGGCCTACCGGGCCCTGCCGATGGAGCCCGCTTTGCTCTCTTGCTCTCTCCTGCCTGACTCTGCAAAGGCCACTTTTGGTCCCTCGCGTGTGCTCCTTCCCCCTCCCCACGGCCTGTTCCCTCTGCATGGTCACCCTTCCCTTCCCCAACCCCGCTGCCCCAACCTCACTCCACCTAACGAGCTCTTGCTCTCCCCTCAGGAGGTCTTCCAGAGTTCAGCAAGCCCTGCCTGGCCTTCTTGTAACACATCTTCCAAGCACATGGCGCTTCTCCTTTGAGGCACGATGCCCAGTTGTCAGTGAAGAACTGATTTTGTCATCAACTAGGTAACATCAGCCTCCCTCATCGGAAGATCACGACGGCAGAGGCACTTCCTGTCCTTGCCACTATGTCCTTGAAACCCATCGGTGTGCAAGAAAGGTTCTGAAGTCCTGTTTCTTCTCCAACGGATGGAGCCGAATTAGAAGCAGCTTCAATGCCCGATTGAGAAGTTGGCACTTTTTCAGCAGGTAATGAGATGTACGGCAGCACCACGAGCAGGAAGGGATGGGAACAAAGTGCCACGTTACGAAATTAATCTGACAGCACGGGAGACAGCGAACTGCATTACGTGGATGAGCAGTTGGCCCAGTCATGTCAGATCGGAGCCCACACTGCCGGAGGAGTCTTGGAAATGGGGGGGGAAAAACAAAACAAAAACAAAAACATGGGGGCAGAGTCGAGAGATGCTGCAAGTAGAAATCTGCAGGGTGTGGGAACTCAAGTTACGGACTAGTTGAATTCCGCTAGTTAGCAGAGGGGGCTCTGCATTAGGTGCCTGTGACATAGTCACGTGCAAATACAAGAGTAGGACCTAAGGACTCGATAGGAAGGACTATAGGAAGGGTGCCCAAATCCCCCCCACCCCGCCAACCCTTAGAAAATGCTGATAAATAAGATAATTACATTTGCAATAAGTAAATATGCGGATGAATTAAGATAAGGGCAGATACGTAAAGCAATTACAACCCCCTCCGCGCTATCTAGTATCGGGAAGACTCATCTGTTGCTGCTTAAAGCAGGTCGACCTGGATGGTAGTAATAAAAAGCCTCCCTGCTCTGGGCATGCTCCGTTCTCATCAACAAACAACCGTTCTTTACATCTGAAACTGAAGTTTCATAACCTTGTTATCATATTTTAAAACATCTACTTCCTCTTATGAAACAAACCTTCATAAAATGGGCCGAAAGCATTCCAAGTGTTCGCTGATAATGGACAGAGACAGGCATTATCAAATAATCGGGCCGCGCTTACCAACGTAGACCAGTAATGTCGCTAACCTGAGTGCTTCTACCTTAAAGGCCATTATTTACTTTTAACGTTAAAGAGCTTTCCATCATGCACACATAATAAAGGAATGGAAAGTCTGAATAGATCCACAAACGAGATGCCTCTGAACCGCGCAGATTCTGAGGCCTTCGCCTCTCCCTAAAGATGCTTGGAAAATTTAAACTAACTTCCAGGAATGGCTCAGCCCTAAGTGAGATATATGTTAAGCGTATAAAATGTCAGACTGCATTTCTCAATCCTGGCCCTTTGTACTGAACTTCTGGTTCGTGGGAATAATATGGCACTCGACACCGCGGTCTGCAAAAGTATTTTGGGTGCATCCTATGCTTTCTCAGCCAGCAAAAGCTTGTCTGGATCAAAATGCTTTGGAAATGTCTTAAAAATGTAACACTCCGTGCAAATCTACAAGTAAACCCACAGCTCCTCCCCATTTCCCAAGGAGGCTGCAAACGGACTGGGGACGGCCAATCAGGACTGCAGGCCCCAATGTGCCCCCACTGACCAACTGTAGAGCACTTACTTTTCCAGCCCCACGTGGTGACCAGCTTTCCATGTTTGCCTTAGTGTCCCTCTTATCTTAAAAACCGTGATTTATCTGGACAAACTTTTAATAAGGTCAGCGGTTACATCAACAAAAGAAAAATACTTGGTCTTGAAATAGAAGGAAAAAAAAAAAAAAACCCTCGGAGTGCAATGAACGACAAAGCAATAATCCATTCAAACCAAGAGGAAATGGCTTGAATGAAAACAAATGACTTTAATTTAAAAAAATAATAATAAACCATTTTTAAATTATACAAATGCAATTTCCCACTTTTGTTTACTTTGGTCGTATTATTTTTCTATTTACATCTCAGCCAACCGGAGCTTGACGGCTGAGTCCACGGCAGGAGAGAGCAGCAGACGGGCGCCCGGTCTCTCGGTACCTGCCACGGGCGAAGCCGTTCCCGCGCGCTCGGGGCCCAGCCTGTGCAGCCTGCATAGACGGCCTCCGTACCCGACTCTGACCCGGACGCGGGCTCCTTTCAGCTCTGCCGCAAGCCTGTGACGTCAGGACCACTGTGCCCACTTTACAGACGTGAACGCTGAGACAGACTGGGCAGCCAGGACGCTCGGGTCATCAGCCCGCACAAGCATGAACGTCACCGACGGACGAGAGGCCCAGTGTCCGCACACGCTGCTATGCTAAGTGCCGATCAAAACATCCCTGATACACACCTAGGGCTGACCCCAAGACTCTTCACACCCCGTCTTGGTCCAACAACTCTACTCGCCGCCCGACCCAGGGAGTAGAATCAAGCCTGAAGTAAAGAGCTCCACCTGTTTTCTTAAAAAAAAAAAAAATTAAGAGAAAATCTGTAGATTTCCATTAACCACTGACCATATGCATGAGGATTTGATACTTCTACTCACACACACACACACACACACACACACACACATGTCCTTTCCCCTTCTGACTCTTCTGTCGGGGGTGACCACCTTCAAACTGAGCCACGGCCACCCCTACAGGACGCGGTCGGGCCCAGTAAACACCCCGGAGCTGCGCCATCTGGGGGACCATCCCCGGAGCCCCACTGTGCGCGGCACCAAACTGGCCCCGCAGAAACCTCCCGTGCAGACGCCAGGCCTCCCCCCGTCAAGGGCACCCGACGGGCCGGTCTACTGGTAGTTCGCGGACTTGACTCGCTCGGCCAAGACCGAACGCGGAAACCCACTGGGCGTCCGGCACCGTGAGAAGTGGAGGCCGTCTTATGGCCTGAAATCCTAAGCGGGCGCTTAGAAACCAGCGTTTTGAAATGTGTTGCTATGGCAGAGGAGAGTGGGGCCTATGGATGGGACGGGCGCCTTGCACCGACCTGGAGCCCGAAGAGGGCCCCTGAAGGCAGGCCTACCTGAGCAGGACCACGCGGCGAGGGGGCAGTGGGCCAGGGGAGGAGGCCACTGCGTGCTGGGCATTTCCTGTCCTCCCTTTTGGCCTCTTAAGAACCTTCTACGGTTTTCTCCATAGGACAGAAGGGAAAACTGACGCCCTCTTGATTCTCATAAGGGCCGACTAGTCTCAGAGCCCGAGGGCAGCTCTGCAGACCCCCAATCCTGCTTCGTTCCTCTTCCACGGCTCCGCAAGGCAGCCAGCCTCCCGCGGGGCCCGTAGAGCCGTGAATGGGCGCGGGTGCCAGTCTAAGGCCTCCGTCCTGCGGGCCACTGGTCTCCTGAAGGACGTGCAGGGAAGGGCCTAGCGCCAACCGCTGTCGGGCAGCTGAGGCACACAACGGTGGCGCTGGAGCAGAACTCAGGGGCCGTCCGGAGAGTGCCTTCCTGAACTAAGGGCAGCCTGGCTCCCGGCCGGGGGCATTCACAGGCCCCCCAACACCTCCGTGACTTCCTCTTTCGAAGCCACGCGTTCTCTTGTATCAAAATTCCACTGCTTGATACAGCTCGGCCCGTTGTCTTCTTGTCTTCCTCCCCAAACCCGGCACCCGGAGACACGGAGAGGTTCCGCCGGCATCAGAAGAGAATTTGAATCCATTAGAGGCCTTCAGAACAAAGCAGCACAAGCCCTGATGGGTCAAGAGGCCGTGGGCATGGATTACATGAACATAACCGTGTAAATCCCCACGCTGACTGAGTGGGCAAACCCGCATGAGTGGGCAAACCCTGATGCGTTTGGTTCAAAGAGCGGTCCCGCCACCTGCCACCCGCCAGCTGTCCTTCACCAGAAGCTCTAACCTTGGTGACTGAGGCTCTTACGAGACTCCAGAGTTCTCATTCTGAAAATCGGTTCAGGCAATTTGCGGGATCTACAACGTAGTCCCTCTAGCAGCCCCTGTAAATCCTAAATGCCTAAATGCCAGGCTGTTCTCTCAATGAACACAGCAGTTCATTGGGTTTTCTGGGAAGTCATGTTCCATGTGTTTGAAGGGTCTTTGAACCCAGGTTAATTTTATGTTGGTGGAGACCTCCTAGATGCTGACACCCCTTACGTGCAGCAGAGGACCCCCCCCCTTCGACAGCAACTACTCAGCCACAGCCACGGGCATCTCTCTGACAAGCCTCACCCTGACCCAGGCATCAGCCATGGGAGGGAACCCCGCCCCCCGTAAGTTTGTCATCACCATCAGACCAATGACCCCGTCGTCTGGCTGCTTCTTCCTCCCTCCTTTTTATGCTCTCTTCCCCCGTGGCTCCCCATGACCTCACGTGCTTCAGTCTGCCCATAACCTCCTCATCAGGGCGCTCCTCGTGCGGAGGAAAGGTCTCCCTAAAGGGGTACCTCCCCTGTAGGATCTCTGCACCTTCTAAGCCAGCCCCCCATCACATCCCCTGATCCGTGTCCCTCCAAAAGATCACCGAGGTAGGCTGAATGCAGTTGGAATCCCAGGGTTACAGTGGTTACCATAACGATAACTGATAGGAGTAAAACAAACGACACATCAGTAGGTTTAACTCCTCTGGGAGGTGCCTCCATCCTCACACTTCATCAGCCTAAAGGAACTGCCAATCAGACAGAGAAACAGTTGAGTGGGGACAGTCTATCCACAGTCCCCCTCTTTGCCAAAGCTCCAGGAGAACCTGGACCAGCACCCTGACACCTGGACTCCAGGAGAACCTCGACCAGCACCCTGACACCTGCAGCCGCCGCCGGCCTCTGCCTTTGCAAAAACGTTAACCTCGACAGGACTAAGTCCTCCCCTGCAGCTCAGGCGAGAATTGGTTGCGTCGTCGTCCTCAAACAGAGCAGCGATGACAATTTTCTATTTGTTAGATCTTCACTGAAACGTTCATTGGTGAAATCTTTATTAAACGTCAGTCACGCCAGGTAGAGAGGCCTGAGACGGTCTCCACCAAACTCACGACTTTATGTTCTAGATAAAGGGACCGACCTGTGTTCACAGCGTGGAAGGTGCTCCCCTCGCTAGAGCCACACATGCGGTCCCCTACGGGAGCCGATTTACAGGGGACTAATATTCTCCCGATGATACCGGGAGCAGGGAAGGGATTTCAAGAAAAAGGAAGGGTCCGTGCAAAGGCCTGAAGTTACGGGAGGCCAAGGCCAGGACCTCAGTCCATCCACGTGGAGAGCACCTAGCCCTTACCAACAGCCAGGCTCCTGATTTTCCTCTAGTTGGAAAACAGGCCCTGGGGACACAGCCAGATGGTCTACCCCGCAAGGTCAGTGAAGATCTAAATCCAGTGCCCAGACAACTCAGCTGGTAGATTGAATGAGGCACCATAGGAGAGTAAAGAGGGAGAAAAAAAAAACAAAAAACAAGAAACACTGGCCTGGGAACACATACTGGCTTAGCCACCAACTGCTATGTGATTTCAGGCAACTAAATTCTCAGCATTTGAGTTTCCTTATCTATGAAATGTTAAAAACATACATCTCATGAGGTTGTCTTAAAGATGCAATTATAGTTATTATATGGGAAGCACCTAACGCCCCACAGGGGAAAATCTTTCAGCACCCCTCGTTTCTGATTCCCGCCTCCAGGCCCAGATCCCTGGGGAGAGCGATGAAGCAGAGACGACTGCTTCCAAACACAGCAGAATGAAACAGCTCCCAGCACTCGGGTCCGAGGTCTCAGAGGAGCAATGGAGAAGCAGATGCAAGGCAGGCCTTATTCGACAGATGAGGCCTGTGTGTGCCCGAAATACACCCAAGGGCACAGGCACCCTAATTTGCAATGACCCTGAAGCCGGCCTTTAGCTCCCGTAGCCACCCTTTTTCTGGTCCTCTACCTTTTTTTTTTTCCTTTAGTGATTCTTGAGCCCTTCTTAGCTAAGATCCAGGTTCTTCAATAATACTTTAAGGGACAGTCAGCTAAGGACAAAAATCCAAGGAGATATCAGACAGCTGGGGAAGGCCATCCAGAAGTTCAGAGGGGGAGGGGGATGGGGAGGAGGGGAACGGGCACAAAACAAGCTCCCCCCACTCCGTATCCTCGTCAGGATCAGCTCTGACTCGTGTGCCAGGGTCTCCCAAGCATGAAGGATGATGCTGTTCTAGTTTACGTGTGGGAACTGGAAAAAGACCTTCAAAATTATTAGGATCATCCTCCGCCCCCAGACCCAAGACTATCTAAGAACTGCAGCAAAGACCCTAACATGTCTGATTATTAAAGAGACCTTCACTGCTCAGGAGCCACCAAGTGGATTGTTTGCTCTTTACTACACCTCCGCAAACTCAGGAAACACGTGCATATTGACCTCAACCAGCTCTGAGTGACAAGCAGGGAAAACAAAGCCGAAAAGAAGGGGCGGGGCGGGGGGGAGGGGGAATGAGTCCAATTAAATCAGTAAGATTTAATTGCCCATATGGAGTTAAGCTGGACAAGGGTGATATCAGAGGACAGCTGGAGGTGGGAATGTCTGCATCTATTAGGGGCTGAGTCCGGAGGCTAGGAAGGCCATGAGGCCATTTAACCCATTTCTTTCTTCTCTGGGCTTTGCTAACTTTCAACCAGTTTATTCCCATGATAAAATGCCACTTAGATTGCTCCCCCAGGAGACTAGAAAGTAGCAACCTCATTCGTTCATTCGGTGGACACCTAGTATGAGTCAAGGGGGCATCCAGGCCTCCATCACGTTGAACGCTTATGTTGGGTGAACATAGGAGGGGTCCTGACCTTGGTAAGGGAACCTTCATAATCTGAAACCCCCCTCCAGCTGCCCCTCGGTGCAGTATTGTCCCACCTACCCTGCTGCTTCTCTTTTTTGCTGCTGCCATCAAAACACAGAGCACCTTGGAGGTAGCTTGACCAACTCTACTTGACCCGTAATCGAGAAGACAAATTCCCTGACCTCAGGACAGCACTGAATCCGCTAGAAGAACACGTCTTCAGAGAGGTTTATTTTATAGGGTAGATCCCACAAGACTGTGTGCTCAGAATAAGTAATCCAACATGATAAAGGTCACGTTCAGAGTGTCCCTAAAACGCGGGCACATGTGGTACAGGACATGAACAGACTCCAAGCTCGCAATTGCTTTGTTTTAACCTTGGCAGCCCCGCAGCTTGGCTCCCACATTCAAAGGGATGATGTATTTTCCCATATTTATTATTTGCACTGGACTACTGAGGAAAAAAAGCAGGGCAGCAGGCCGATGTGTCTCAGTGTGCCTGCCAGGAATAACAGAGAGGCCTTGCACCAGCGCCTCATTAGCTTATGGAAAACAGTTCCCTAAGGAAACTGCAGGGTGTAAATAAATTTAAAACATTTCAGCTTTTCGAGGCCTGCAGATGCCAAATTTGTAAAACAGTGGTGGCTGAAGAACGCTGTAACATTCTGTTGCACGTCTCATAAATTTAGCATAAGTTCTGTAGCTGTTAATAAGCAAGATGACGCGGATCTCACGGACACACTTTTTTAATGCAATACGCGTTTTACTTATTTACAAGCAAAAATTTTGTCTGGAGGGTACATTCAGCCTAAAAGGCCAGGATGGTTGTGGAGATACCTACGCACACACCTGCCTAAGTCACGGCCCTGTTTCAGGAACTACCCTCTAGGGACACTACACCCCACGCCCCAGCAGAGGGGCGGAACTTGCCACGCGCCTCCCACGCCGCGCTGAAGCGCATCAGACACCAACGAGCAAGGCTTAGACGCGTATCTGGATCTCTGTTGGCCGTTAAGACACACGCATAAACACACATATGCACACACACAAAGAGGCATCTTCAACAGAAGTCATAGACGAGATTTTTTTTTTAAGATTTTATTTATTTATTCACAAGAGACACAGAGAGAGACAGAGAGAGAATGAGAGGCAGAGACCCAGGCAGAGGGAGAAGCAGGCTCCATGCAGGGAGCCCAACGTGGGACTCCATCCCGGGTCTCCAGGATCACGCCCTGGGCTGAAGGCGGAGCTAAACCGCTGAGCCACCCGGGCTGCCCCATAGATGATATTTAATCCAATCCCCTCATTTTAAGGAACAAGAGCCCCGAGAGCCAGAGGAGCAAAGCGACTGATCAGAGCCCCGCCGCAGGCCAGTGGCAGAGGACGTAGGACCCGCTCTCCGTCCCCTACTCATTAGACTCCTGGGCCCAGGGCTGCACAGCACTTGTCACCCTGCCTGGCACGGGGCAAGCACTAAACAAAAGCTGGCTGTGGCGGTCTTGTCACTGTCATTATTTCTGCTACCCCAGGGTGCTAAGTAGTAGCACAGCTTATTTTCGTCTGTCTGCCAACAGTGAGGACTCCTCTGAGAAGCTCAAACTGGGGCCAGTTTCATATGCGTTATCAGAGTATCTTAAAGTGTTGCATTAACCCGGTTTCATTCACATAAGTCATCCTGCCCAGGATTAACCCGAGTCCAAGAAATCGCACACACTCTTTGTTTCGTTTAATAACACATGATGTATAGTTTCCCACTGAATCACGATTTATTCATCGAGGACCAGCAAGACGAAGGGCAGGACCCGCGCCTACTTTTTCATCATTGTAGCCCCAAACCCTAGTGTACAGTAGGCACCCAAGTATTCGGTGGCCATGGGGACTCAAAAGTAAGTAAGACAGGATCCTTCTTCTTAAGTTTCACAGTCTGATAAAATCCATTCTTCTTGAACCTGTTTTCAGCCCATTTCATCCATATAAATTAAGTCCATATAATCCATATTCCTACTAATCTAAGAATACTCTTCAAATAAGATCTCATCTAAAATTTGTCTTAAATAACAGCCCTAACGATAACACACCCCTACCACATTAGATGAAGGCGATCCTTAAGAGACAAATGGAGGGGGATCCCTGGGTGGCGCAGCGGTTTGGCGCCTGCCTTTGGCCCAGGGCGCGATCCTGGAGACCTGGGCTCAAATCCCATGTTGGGCTCTCGGTGCATGGAGCCTGCTTCTCTCTCTGCCTCTCTCTCTCTGTGACTATCATGAATAAATAAAAATTTAAAAAAAAAAAAAAAAGAGACAAATGGAGGGCAGCCCCGGGGGCTCAGCGGTTGACCACGTGCCTTCAGCCCAGGGCATGATCCTGAGTCCCGGGATCGAGTCCCACGTCGGGCTCCCTGCATGGAGCCTGCTTCTCCCTCTGCCTGTGTCTCTGCCTCTCTGCGTCTCTCATAAATAAATAAATAAAGTCTTTCTTAAAAAAAAAAAAAAACAAATGGATACAGAATGGGCTATATAATAAAAGAAAGCTATATAGCTTAGGCTAAATAGAAAGGCCACGTTATTTTTTTAAAAGAGAAAATTAGCCTAAATTGCATTCAAACCCGATAAAATGAATCTGTGATGAATCCAGTTCTGAGAAGCCGTCTGTTCTGTACCTAAGGTGGACAGCACGTGAGTCAGCAACGTCCTTCAGCTTCAGAATATGCAAACTAACCCAGGTAACTAGCACCGGGCTACAGGCTAGGTAAGGCTACAGCCCTAAGAAGGGAGAGAGCAGCCAGGCAGCCCAGGGGGAGGCCATCAAGGTCCTGACTCACAGGAAACTCTTCAGTGCTTCTCAAACATTAGTGTGGATCAGGATCCCCTGGAGGGCTTGTGAAAACACAAATAGCAAACTACCCTGAGAGTGTCTGGGGTAGAACCCAAGTGTTTGCATTTGTAAGTTTTCCATGGAACACAGGTGCTGGTCTGAGAAGCCCTAGTTTAGGGAAAGTGGAACACACACACGTCCCAAGACTTCCGGACAACAAGAAATCCATGCCGACGAGCGGGACGGTATGGACTGTGTTTGCCTCTTCCCGTTTCCTTGAGCCAGTCACCGATCATGTGTGCTGAGTATCTGAGTGACTCAAGCCAAGGCGGAAAACGAGTTAGGAAGTCATTCCGGTTATGGGACAAATCATAGAAGGGCAGCCTGAGACGAAAAATGCAAAAAGAAAACAGTCCCTCAGATAGAAAAGAATCAGAACCAGAGGCAAGGAGGTGGTGAGTGGAAGAACTTGACAGAAAGGGGAAAGCGGATGAGAAATTGCACTGCTGGAGTCATGCCAAGGCACTGGGGCTCCTCCGGACTGTGACTCTAGGCCTCGTGAGTAACAGCCCCATTTGTTGAGCACTTACTATTATTCCGGGCCCTGTCCTAAGGGATGGACATGTCTCTGAAACCTCACAACGTCCTCTGAGGTCGCTCTTTCATAAATAGGGAAAACAAAGTTGCGACACGATTAATAATGGCTAGTTCGTGATAAATTCAGGATTCAAACCCATGTCTGACTCTCAAGCTTGACCCTTATCACCCAGCCAATCTGCCTTTCTATTCCTCATTTTTTATTTTTCTAAGTTTATTTTATTTATTTTTTAAGATTTTATTTATTATTCATGAGAGACACAGAGACAGAGAGAGAGGCAGAGACACAGGCAGAGGGAGACGCAGGCTCCACGCAGGGAGCCCGACGTGGGACTCGATCCCGGGTCTCCAGGATCACGCCCTGGGCTGAAGGCGGCACTAAACCGCTGAGCCACCAGGGCTGCCCCTATTCCTCATTTTTAAAGATGAAACCTAGAGGAGAAGACGCTGAAGGAAATCACAAACAGCGGCTAGAATCAGGCTAGAAAGAAATAGAACGTAGAAGGAGGGAATACAGGGCAGGGGCTCGTGCTTTACCCTTGGGACTGGACAGATCTACAGTCAGACCCGTGTTTCTCTACTTAGGAGATATGTGGTTTGGGGCAAATCACCCAATCTGGTCCCAATTTCCACATCTGCATAATGAAGATATAAGCGACTACCTTCCAGGGCTATTAGGAGGACTACAGACATACTCTTACAACAGAACTAGATTTTTTTCATTTAGATGCTCAAAAATGAAGATGGCAGGGGTGACGATGAGGCAGAGAAAAACCTGGGACCTCCGTAGTTGAGAAGCCAGAAACAGAACACTGAATAGATCTCAGTTTGTCTCAAATTCCAGGTTTGAATCAAACCTACACACAATACAAAAAAGAAAGAAAGGAAAGAAAAAGAAAGAAAGAAAGAAAGAAAGAAAGAAAGAAAGAAAGAAAGGAAAGAAGGAAGGAAGGAAGGAAGGAAGGAAGGAAGGAAGGAAGGAAGGAAGAAAGAGAAGAAAGAAAGAAAGAAAGAAAGAAAGAAAGAAAGAAAGAAAGAAAGAAAGAAAGAAAGAAAGAAAGAAAGAAAAAAAGAAAGAAAGAAAGAAAAAAAGAAAAAAGAAAAAAAAAAGGCCACTGTCTGTTACCAACTGGGAATGTGGAAACTGGAGACACATGTGAAGAACAAATGAGCAACTCCTGATCTTATTTTCAAAAACAGAATAAAACATATATTCCAGAAACTCTAGACTTTCAAGCTTATGGTTTAAGCTGAGGCACCACAACGGAGCTTTTTTTTTTATTTTTATTTTTTTTTATTTTTTTATTTTTTCCAAAATCCATGTTCAAGTTTTATTTATCTTCCCAATAGTTTTCTTTATGACTTATTTCCCGTGGTCCAAGGGGTAGCCCAGGATCATACACTGCATTCAGTTGTCATGCCTCTTTAGCTTTTTTTTCTTTTTTTCGTATATATATATATTTTTTTTTATCGGAGTTCGATTTGCCTTTCTTAACTTGGAGATAAAGCCAACAAGGCTGCTCCCGCAGAGGATCATCCAACAAAATCAACACATATGCCGGAGTTGAGACCAGAAGTATTCCGAGTCACCTGGAAGGTACTGAGGGACTCAACGGTTCCAGTAGGTTTCCCTGAAACTAACAGGAAGGTCTTCACAGAACTGAAGGAAAAACACGACGGGGAGGCTGATGGGAAACAAGACAAAGACGAGGGAGGGGAGGAACCAAGTCAGGTTGTCTAGAGTGGACATGGACTCTCCGCTAAGAAGACTTTGCTCTAGTCCAAGTACCTGAACCCAAACCCCCTTGAAGGCCGGAGCCGCCCTTACCCACCTCTGCGTCTTCGGGAACTAGCACGGAGCCTTGCACAAGGGCACAACCCAACATACGAAAGCCCCCCCCGGCCCCCGTAAGCCTTCCCGGGCCGGGACCGCGGCGGCTGCCTTCAGAGCGACGTGCTATTCCCTGCGCTCCACACGCTGTTCAGAAACATTCCGCATCTTCATGACCCACGTGCTCCGAAGGCCCAAGTCCTCCTTGGCCTGGTATTTCAGCCCCGTCCATGTTCCCGCTCCTCCCCAGGGTGGCTTCCCGTTCCTTCTCCTGCGTCGACTCTCCCTTCCTGCCAAAATGATCTGCCCGTGCCCCCAACCACGCCACCCTACCCTCTCTCAGCCCTACTCCCCGACATCAGCTGTCCCCACCATAAATGCTCTCTGCTTTTCTGTACCTTCTAAGATCCCGTCTCTCGGAACCCCCGGACCCCTCAGGAGAACTTCGGCTCTCCCACGTGCAAACTCTTGGCGCCCTCGTTTCTCTACCCCGCGCTCGGCATTCGCCAAGTACCATCTTGTGTTGACATTCGTGTTCTCTCAAACGACGGTCTCACCTCCCCCGACGAACTACAAACATCACGTCTCATTCATCGCTGCATCCTGCCTTGGGCCTTGCACGGAGTTAGCACTTAATAAATGTTTGTTGCTGCTGCTAATGATGAAAAACAAATGCTTCGGTAATTCTGAGGCATCCGACGTGCCCAACCCACCCACACTCCATGTCATCATCTCTTCCACTGGAGGTAAACAATGTCTCTTCCACCAGCACTTTCCACCCGGTCCCTCCCTGTGCCCTGACTAACCGGGGACAAAAGCAAATACTTGTCTCAGCCTGGATGGGAATCGCAGACTGTCAGAGGCTCGCAGGCTCTCGCATCCCTAGCGGCCACCTCGCTGGGCCTGCTTTTGGTTCTCAACCAGCTACGGGATCCTCTAAAAGGCAATTTAACAGCCATGAGCCTCTGGCCCTAAATTTCTCTGCCCTTTCAACATGAGGTTGTCATTAAGATAAACGAGATCATAGATCTGAAAATGCTCTGAGAAGTCAAGAGTTCTACACAAAGGAGAAGGCTTCTAGGGAACCAGCTTGGCCCTCTTGGCCTGCAGGAGACGACTTGGTTTGGAACCCTGACCACTCAACCACCTGAAACACCTGTTCCCCTTTTCTTAGAACCTAGTTTTGTTTTTGATTGGTGGGGATGGGGGGTGTTTTATTCTTTTAATCAGAGAAATTAAAGAGAGAAACAGACTCAGAGGAATCCTTGGGCGGGAGGGTATTTTAAGAGCTCATTGTGTCGTGTTCATTTTCTTCTGTAGCCTAATTTTGGGTGAAGACATGCTGAAAGGTGTATCTTCCTTCTTCCAGCTTCCGAGACTAGACCAGAGGGGGAAAGGGCTGCTTAAACACGCAAGACAGCAGGGAACAGGGGGTCAGGCTGTCCTGAGAAGCCTCAGTTCCTCCAGAATTCTCCAGTGCCGCGGGCCATGGTTAAATGTATGAATTTGACAGTAGCCCTCGACTGGCTGGGCGGACTCCGACAAAGCCACCCCCCAGAATCTCTGGTAGTTGTTTCTTCTTCTACGAGGTTGCTCAGAGAAGAGAATACCCCCCAAAGAAGCGCTCCTTCTCCTCCACCGGATATCCATCCGAGGCAGGCTGCAGACGGACACGGACACGGTCAGCGAAGCCACCTTCAAGCACCTCCTGAGCGCTCGCTCTATGCTCAGCGGGGCCAGAAGCCTGGCCGGGTTTGGGGTTCCCTCTAGATGACTGGAAGGCCCCGATGCTGGGCATAGCACAGTCAAAAAGTTCCTTGGCCGAAACGTTAGTTCTTCCTCTGTCTTCATCACTCCCCGCCACCTCGTGCCGCGGACGTCCACGAGAACAGGTATCGTTAGGTAAACAGACAAGCAAGGAAGCACCTGTAAACTAGACGAGGCCCCGAAAGCATCATGAGATCCTTTCCTGACCCTTCAACACATAAGGACTGGGGAGCCTGTGTTAATAATCAGCTAGTGCTGCTCTAACAAAATAGCACCGGCCACGCGGCTTAAGCAGAAATCTCTGTTGTCACGGATCCGGGCGGGGGCGGGGGGGCCGGAAGCCCAAACTCAAGGTGCCAGCATGACTGGTTTCGGACGAGAGCTTTCTCCTGGGGCTGGAGAGAAATAGAACAAGGTCTCTGGTACCTCTTAGTATAAGGAAACTAATCCCATTAGGAGGGACCCACCCTCATGACCTCATCTACACCTACCAAAGGCCCCATCTTTAAATCCCATCACAAAGGGGGTGGGGATTTTAACATGAATTTGGGGAGATATTCAGTCCGTGAAAGAGCCCCAGAGAATGTCCAGAACCATCTTCCACACCATCGGAAAAACCAGAAAGCCCCACTTCTGTTACTCCTTCAAGGATAATGGCCCTGGTCTCCCTAGAGCCTGTCATTCCACCGGCTTCCAAACCCCTAAATGACCCAGACCTGGCATACTGAGAATAAGGGTCCTGAACCCCGACTCTCAACCTTATTCCTTTATTTTATTTTACAGTTTTAGAGATTAAGAGCTTATTGAACACTGCATGCATACGTAAGCATAATAATCCAGTTTTGTTTTGACACAAGCACCTGGAAATTACACAAAAAAGAAAAAACTTAGGGTTTAAAGCACCTGCCGGGCCTCTCCATACATATTCCCTTTCTGCCCCCAGGGGCTTCTGAATCTGAATCTCTCCCTGGAATGTGCTTTCACACACAGAGGTGATATTCAAGACACCTCCCAGCCACCCAGGCCACACTCGGCCAACAGCCGGGCAGGGTGCCAGAGGCCCTGGTGCACGCGGATGGGGTAGCAACCAGGACTGAGGTCTCTCTCCGTTAACCACCAACACAGCCACCAGGTATTTACCCTGCTGGTGCACAGTCTTACCATTTAAAAGTAGTTTTTGGGACGCCTGGGAGGCTCCTCTGCCTTTGGCTCAGGGCGTGACACCAGGGTCCCGGGATCGAGTCCCCGCAGGGAGCCTGCTTCTCCTCTGCCTGTGACTCTGCCTCTGTCTCTCTCTGTCTTTCATGGATAAATAAATAGAATTTTTTTTTTTAGGGCATTTCTTCCCCAGGACTCTTGCTCAGGTGCCCTGAGGGGCACCAAGAGGCCCACTCAGCACCCAGCCTTTGCGTGGGCAGCCCACTGTAGCTGCTACCTGGCTTTTTCGGATGCTGTCCACTCGTCACACTGAGTATCAAGCCCCTTCGAGAACTGCAGCCCACAGTTTCATCCACTGCCCACCGGGCTCAACCCCTGCTTTGCACCCAGTAGGTCACTAACCCACACTAGATAAAACCCACTCTGAGCTTCCCAATCACCAGATGATCTGGACATCACTGCCGGACAGACGTGTTACAGACTGGATGCTGTGCACCCCCCAGATGTGTGTGGGGCAGACCCAGCCCTCCCTTTGGCTCTGGCAGGTGCACAGACGAGGCCCCTAAGGAAGTAACTATGGATACGTGAGGCCACCACGATGGGCCCTTGATACACGATTGGTGCCCTTGGGAGAGGAGACGCCAGCGAGCCTGCCCGGTCCCACGCGCCCCCTCTGCCACGCCGCGGCCAGAGGCCCAGAAGCAGCAGCTTGCAGCGACGAAGCCTGCACCGGCCCCGGGTCGGAGACCTCGGCCCCCAGGGCCGCGAGACTGTGCCGAGGTCCCCCAGTCCGGGCCCTTTGGGGCAGCAGCCCAGGACGGCAACACGAGCTGGCCCCCCGGTTCCCCGTCCTCCCGACGCCCGCCGTGGGGACTACCACCTGCCCGTGGGAGGCACGACGTCCAGGCTGCAGTGGCCCAGCCAGTCCGCACGTCCTGGGGCAGGAGGCCCAACACCGGGCTCGCGGCCGCAGTCACCGCGGGAGAGTTGGTCCCTAACCGGCCCGCTGGACGGCCACCGGCGGCCCGGCCTGGGCAGCGGGACGGATGCGGTCGCCACAGCAGCAGCTGCCAGATGCCAGCGCTCCCGGCCTGGGACGCCAGCCCCCCGCCCCCGAACCTGCTTGTCCCTGGGCAGCCGGGGAGGCAGGGTGGCGGGTGCCCCCAGGGGACTGCTGAGGGCGTCGGACCTGGCGCGGAGCCCCGTCTTCTCCCTCCTTCGTTCCTCCCCGAAACCACCTTCACCAAACAAACACGCACCGTGAGTCCTGGGCCGTCTGGTCGGGCCACGGGTGGTTTTCCCAAAGGCCTTGAGTTCTTCCTGGAACAGGGCAGGGTGCGCCTCGACCTTTCTTTTGATCCACAAAATGGCAAGAGGTCAGAGCCCCGCTGGGCTCAGGAGGACGATGTCTGGAAAAGAGCCAGACGAGAAACTCTCAGCAATAAGAATTCTCGGTCGGTTCTCACACCGCCCGGTCGTGGGGGAAGCAAACCACATGCAGGCGCCCCCGGAAGGGGCCCACCCCGGGGGCCGGACGCAGGGGGGCTGTGAGGGGGCAGGAGCGCGGCGGGGGCGGGGGGAGGCTGCGCGGCAGCAGGTGCACAGTGGGGGGTGCTGCTTGGGCGGCAGGTGCACGGTGACAGGTGCACGGCGGGGGGTGGGCTGCGCGGCAGCAGGTGCACGGCGGGGCACGGAGCAGCGGCAGGTGCATGACGGGAGGTGAACGGCGGGTAGAGGGGGGGCTGCGTGGCAGCAGGTGCACAGTGAGGGGGACTGCACAGTGAGGGGGCTGCACGGTGGCAGGTGCACGGTGGCAGGTGCAGGGCGGGGGGCTTCACGATGGGGGTCTGCGCAGCAGGTGTGGGCCAACGGCCGCCACCCAGGTCCCCGGCCTCCCCAGGACGTCCCCAGAGGGGCCTGAGAGTCGGAAACAGCGGCCTCGCCTCTGAGCCTGACCCCGCGCCCCCTGGCCTGCAGGCCTCCTACTGGGGCCTCACCCCCTCACAGGGTTTTGCACTTGGGGGTGACGGCGCCGCCGGCCTGGGCGCAGGTAATGGGCAGTCAGGCTCCGGGAAAGCGCCCGCCTTCCTCAGGCCCCGGGCGGCCCGTGGCGCAGCGTGGGTGCTCACGCAGTTGCCCCCCAGACCCCAGCCGGGTCACCCGCTCCCGGCCTCGAGCACGGCTGCCCCAACGGAGGACAAAGGGCCTGGGCTTGTTCTCCTAAGAAGAGGGGCCTTCCTGGGAAGCGGGGTCCCGCCCGAGGCTCCCTGCGGCCCGGCCCGGCCCAGCTCTCCAGCAGCCTCCCTGCCCTCCGCCTCCAGGCAGCAGATCCGGGCACCGCCAACAGCGAAGCCCAAGGCAAGCTCAGCAGCCAGGCGGCCGCTTGCTTTTCCCACCCGAGGGAGGGACAGGCCGCAGCCCAGGCCCGCAGCCACCAGCCCCACACCACCCTCCTGCCCGACGCGCCCAGACAGTAGGGAAAGTAAGACACCCCCCAGGTGAGCCTTTTTAGGGTCCTTCCTCCCAAAACTGTACCATCGGGGTTCCCGGTCAAGTCCAAGCTCAGTCCCCGGCTGGCTCCCCCGTCTGCAGGTGTCCACAGCCGCTCCTCCGCCCGGCGCAGAGGGACCCAAGGTGACACTTGCGTCCTCGGCCTCCTCCGGTGAGCCTGTGACCTTCCCCGTCCACAGCCCCGTGCACTTGTCTGTGTCCTACTGCACACGCTTCCCAAGTGTAGGCGGCGGGGGCCGTGCCCGCTCTGTGCCCCGGGGCCAGGGCAGGGCCCAGGGACCCCCCGTAACACCCTCCAGGACCGTTCGCTGTCCCCTCAGCCTGTCACTGCCCCACAGACAGTCTGGCCCCAAGCCCCCAGGGTGCTCGCTTGCCCCCCCCAAGGTAACCCCACCGGGAGCCGGGCCCCAGGGTTCAGCTCCGCTACCTCCTGAGCCCTCCCTGGAGGCACAGGATGCAAGCGCCCCCCTCCATCCTGCCCCCCGCCCCCTGCCCGGGCCCCGGCCTGGGCGACCACAGTCCCTACTCAACCAGCCCCCCTCCCCTGCATCGCCCACGGCCCACCCTAAGCACAGCCACAAGGGCGGCCCTTGAAGGGAAATCAGGGCCTGAAATCCCTTTACTCAGCACACCCCAGGGGCCCCCCTTCCCTCAGCGGGGGGCCCTCAGCGGGGACTTCTCGGCGCATGCCCCTCCCTTCCCGCCTCTCCCCTACCCAGCAAGTGCTCACTTCCCTCATCACCTGGCCTCCTGGCTGTGTGCCACTTAGGGCTGCAAGAGAAAGGATGCAGGACAAACAGGGGAGTCAGAAAGGGACAGTGGCAGGGACAGAGGGGTCAGGGGCTGGGGGTGGGGGTGGACAGCGTGTGCACTCACCCCACAGTGGGCCCTGCAGGCCACAGGGGGAGAGGACGGGGACGCGGGCCCCCCTCCATCACTCCCCCACTGCAGGCACCTGGCCAAGTGCTGGTCTCCTTCAGGGCCTGTTCGCCCCTCACCCTCTGCAGGGGGCATCGGGTGCCGCAGCCTGCTTGCCGCACCCCCGGGCTCTCAGGTCCCCCGCCCTGCTCTCCGGGCCACTCCCCGCCAGCACTGCCTACCTGACATCCTCGGCCAGCTGCTGACTGTGGCCCCGCGTGTCTGTCCCCCCACTCCCTACCGCGCCTCTCTCCTCCAGAGCAGGGATGGTGGTCTTGCTCACCAGCGTATCGGTGCCGCTTGACTACGTTCTGAGCAACCGAATGTGAGCGTGAGTGGTATGTGCCGCTCTGGGTGTCGTCCCTGCAGTGTTTGGGGTGGGCTCCCGGCCTTTCCTTCCCCCTCCCTACTAGCTCAGAGATGAGGGGACACAGTCCTCTATCGAGGACAATCAGGTTCCCACACACCCTGCTCCTCTGGGCATTGAGCTTCCAGGGCAGAAATGAGCTTCCAGCCCATAGAAGCCTCTGTCTGTTGGGGTCCCTTTGTTACAGCAAATTATTTTCTGAGAGTGTTTCCTTTCCTCCATCTAAGACGTCATCGTTTTCGTCTGTCAAGGCAAGAACTGGTTCAGAGGGACCAAGTGACCTTACGTGAAATCCATTCAGTCAACAAACATGTAGAATGTTCCAGACGCAGGCACAAAGGAAGATATCGAGGCACAGCACCCATCTTGAGTAGACGATCCGCGACGGCCTGACTTAACGGGTGCGACAACCAACCCCTCGACAGCTGGCGCGGGATGTGCTACCCTCCACCGAGCCGTCCACAGCCCCGGCCAGCAAACACGACTCCGTGATCCGCGCCTGGGGGGTTCCCCTGCAAACCAGTGCGTGGCTCCAAGACGGGCTACTTGTTCTCTCTTGGCACCAGCCAGGCGGGCGGGAGCCCAGAGGAGACGCCGCGGGAGCAGCTCGGTCGCTTGCTCTCCATCGTGCACGTAGCAAGAGGACACGGAGCCGGGGGGAGGACCATCTGGCAGAGGTCCCCCTTCCAAGCCCCGCTAGACACGGTCCCCCCAAAAGCTTCTAGGGACCATTCATCAGAAAGCCCCACAAATAATACTGACTAGAGTAATCCGAGGTGAGTTATTGGCTCTTTGCACCAGAGAGATGCGCCTACCAAGCTCAAGGAAAGGCTCAAAAGAGGGGACATGTGCTTCCATGTTGACCACAGGAGCCTGGGAACGGGCCAGCAGATAGAGAGGTCATTGTCAGCAAGATTTACGCTCACGCAGCGGGAGTGGAGAGGCTGCAAGAGTTATGTGGCTCACTGAAGTTCAGGGTTAACGGATACATCAGAAGAACATAAACCAGCGATTTCTGAAGGTGACCATTAAACACGGCGCTCAATCTTCTTGGGTCTGGAAGCCATTCTTCAGGGTGTCCTGCTAAATGCCTTTTCATTATCAGCAACTGGTCTTCTTCAAAAGATACATGCAGCCAGCAGCCTTCTACGAGCAAGACAGACTTCAGGAAATTGAATTTTTTTTTTCCCCTTATTTTAACAAAAAAAAAAAAAAAAAAAAAAGCAAAGCCAGATACAGGAAATTTTCATTTAAAAGCCAGGAGCCTGGGATCCCTGGGTGGCGCAGCGGTTTGGCGCCTGCCTTTGGCCCAGGGCGCGATCCTGGAGACCCGGGATCGAATCCCACGTCGGGCTGCCGGTGCATGGAGCCTGCTTCTCCCTCTGCCTGTGTCTCTCTCTGCCTCTCTCTCTCTCTCCGTGTGACTATCATGAAAAAATAAATTTAAAAAGAAAAAAATTAAAAAAAATAAAAATAAAAATAAAAATAAAAGCCAGGAGCCTGGTGCTTTAGCAATAGATAATCACAAAACCAAGCTCCTTAATCCTGAGCCACGCTAGCCACGGGCACCTGCTCCCCCAGAACCATGCCGGGGGGCCGGGCTAATCTGTGCCCTGCAGCGTGTGCTGTGTCCCCTTAGGGTCACGTGATGTAAACCCCGTCAGGGAAACGAGGTGAAAATGACTAAGGAATTTCTCTAAAGATCAATGGCTGCACAAGGACCAGGATACGGTATCGCCTACAACAGCAGAGGCGATCCTATAAAGGAAGCAGATATGGGGAAAAGGAGAAAACAGAAGCCCACCTCATGGAATCCCGTCGCTGCCTCTGTGCAAGCCTGTCCCCTGAGAACTCAAGGGGCCTGCAAACATCTGCACACGTGGCACTAGCGATGCCAGCGCCGCTCCCGCTCGTTCCCACGACAGGCTGAGAACAGCCAGGGGCTCTCCGAGCCTCCTCTGCAGCTGCAGGAGTCCTGTGACCTGCTGCTGGCCAGCGAGGAACACACGAGCACCCGTTGGGCGCATCTGCAGGAGACCCTTCCTCCCTAACCAGGACAGAGAGGCTCATCTCGTCCTCAGGTTGAAGGCTTCGTGGCTAGAACGGGGCAGTCACCTTGCAACCAGGAGACTAGGGGGCCTCCAGAGGTGCTGAGCCAGCGCCCAGAACACCACAAGCGTCCAACGGGTCTTGAAACCACCTGCCTGCAACTTACTAAACAGACTAGAAACCGTCTTTCGGTTTGAGGACTACCTGTCGGCTTCTCTAACCCATAGCCAAAAGCACCCTACAGAACGCAAGGAGCATCCTCTCTATCCCTCCAGGAAGCAGGGTTTGGCCCTTCACTGCTGCCCTGGAGGCGAATCCCATTCGGCCTCCAATGCCGATTTTTCCTGAAAAATCTTTCAGGGATATGAAGAAGTAGGTTAGAGCACACATTACTCCCAGAGAAGTTTAATAAAAAATCCAAACAAGACATTTCCCTTTAAAGTCCCACTTAGAGGGCAGCCCGGGTGGCTCCATGGTTTAGCACCTGCCTTTGGCCCAGGGCCTGATCCTGGAGACCCGGGATCGAGTGCATGGAGCCTGCTTCTCCCTCTGCCTGTGTCTCTGCCTCTCTCATGTATAAATAAATAAAATCCTTAAAAATAATAATAATAAAATTAATTAAATAAATAAATAAATAAATAAATAAAGTCCCTCTTGACATTCTTCTCCCGTGCAGACTTCTTTTTTTTTTTTTTTTTTTTTTTATTGGTGTTCAATTTACTAACATACAGAATAACACCCAGTGCCCGTCACCCATTCACTCCCACCCCCCGCCCTCCTCCCCTTCTACCACCCCTAGTTCGTTTCCCAGAGTTAGCAGTCTTTACATTCTGTCTCCCTTTCTGATATTTCCCACACATTTCTTCTCCCTTCCCTTATAGGCCCTTTCACTATTATTTATATTCCCCAAATGAATGAGAACATATAATGTTTGTCCTTCTCCGACTGACTTACTTCACTCAGCATAATACCCTCCAGTTCCATCCACGTTGAAGCAAATGGTGGGTATTTGTCATTTCTAATAGCTGAGTAATATTCCATTGTATACATAAACCACATCTTCTTTATCCATTCATCTTTCGTTGGACACCGAGGCTCCTTCCACAGTTTGGCTATCGTGGCCATTGCTGCTAGAAACATCGGGGCGCAGGTGTCCCGGCGTTTCATTGCATTTGTATCTTTGGGGTAAATCCCCAACAGTGCAATTGCTGGGTCGTAGGGCAGGTATATTTTTAACTGTTTGAGGAACCTCCACACAGTTTTCCAGAGTGGCTGCACCAGTTCACATTCCCACCAACAGTGTAAGAGGGTTCCCTTTTCTCCGCATCCTCTCCAACATTTGTGGTTTCCTGCCTTGTTAATTTTCCCCATTCTCACTGGTGTGAGGTGGTATCTCATTGTAGTTTTGATTTGTATTTCCCTGATGGCAAGTGATGCAGAGCATTTTCTCATATGCATGTTGGCCATGTCTAGGTCTTCCTCCGTGAGATTTCTGTTCATGTCTTTTGCCCATTTCATGATTGGATTGTTTGTTTCTTTGGTGTTGAGTTTAATAAGTTCTTTATAGATCTTGGAAACTAGCCCTTTATCTGATATGTCATTTGCAAATATCTTCTCCCATTCTGTAGGTTGTCTTTGAGTTTTGTTGACTGTATCCTTTGCTGTGCAAAAGCTTCTTATCTTGATGAAGTCCCAATAGTTCATTTTTGCTTTTGTTTCTTTTGCCTTCGTGGATGTATCTTGCAAGAAGTTACTATGGCCGAGTTCAAAAAGGGTGTTGTCTGTGTTCTTCTCTAGGATTTTGATGGAATCTTGTCTCACATTTAGATCTTTCATCCATTTTGAGTTTATCTTTGTGTATGGTGAAAGAGAGTGGTCTAGTTTCATTCTTCTGCATGTGGATGTCCAATTTTCCCAGCACCATTTATTGAAGAGACTGTCTTTCTTCCAATGGATAGTCTTTCCTCCTTTATCGAATATTAGTTGCCCATAAAGTTCAGGGTCCACTTCTGGATTCTCTATTCTGTTCCACTGATCTATGTGTCTGTTTTTGTGCCAGTACCACACTGTCTTGATGACCACAGCTTTGTAGTACAACCTGAAATCTGGCATTGTGATGCCCCCAGATATGGTTTTCTTTTTTAAAATTCCCCTGGCTATTCGGGGTCTTTTCTGATTCCACACAAATCTTAAAATAATTTGTTCTAACTCTCTGAAGAAAGTCCATGGTATTTTGATAGGGATCCGTGCAGACTTCTTAGTCTCCGCTCTGCCCTGGAAAGGCCCGACCTCTGCATTCATCTCCAGCAACTGAGCTCTCTCCTGGATTCCCCCGTCGTGAATTCCTACACGCATGATTCCCCCCAGTGGATAAAAGGCCTGACCTCACAGGTTGTCTTCTTCATAAGATGGGGTCTACGGGTAGCAAATAGCAAACGATCTTCGCTTTTTCGCAAATACCCGGTTTCTTACCACACTATACTCTGTCCCACGGCCAGGGTTTGATTGGCTAACTGGGAAGGAGGGAAGAAAAAGAATGGAGAGGAAGAGTAAGGGGGGAGGAGAGAAGGAACAGGAAATAAAGACTTCCCCTGAATGCTCAAATGCTACCGTTAGCTCCCCTACCGCTCTCCTCCAAAACAAAAACAAAACCCTAAAGGAAAAAAAAAAAAAAAAAAAAACACTTTCTTTGACTTCTCCCTCTATCTTCTGCCTTTTGGATTCCTTCCATGAGCTGGAAATAATTTTGAAAGGGCGGCCTGCATTCCCTATCTCCCTTTTCTTGCTTCTCACTCGCAGCCGCATTGGATGCGTGGCCTCAGCCCCCCGGCACCGCGCTGGAACTGCTAGGGTAGAACCTAAAACCCTCGAGCGCCCAGACGATGCATCCAAATGAGATGAAGGTGTGTCACGAGGATGCCGTGCTCTTTCCTCCTGATGTCGCTCCCTATTGCACACTAGAACCCCCTGCTATCCTCGGGCCGCGACTCAGATTAAAGGATTAAAAATATGACCCTTCAATCCCCCATCACTGCCAAATTGCACACACGCACCCTAGAGTCCCTGCGTTCCCACGAGGAGCTCCGGTGGTGACAGTACAATCCTAGGCCCCAGAGGCCGGGGACCACATCCCACCCCAAACGCTGGCAGGTGGACGCCGATGCCAAAGCGATGGGAAGTGCGACCTGTGACGCAGCACGTGGCGAGTGACCAGGGTCCTGAGCAAACACGCAAGTGGGCCCCAAAGTCTTCCGAGATACCTGCTGCTTTTTTGCCCCGTGGATAAAGCAAGAAAACTGTGCTGAGAAACTTCCAGCGCTTTTTCACCTGACACCGGCCTGCAGTCCAGAAGAGTAAACCCTGGGCTTTTAGAAGCTTTTGCCTTTTTTTTTTCTTTTTAACATTCTTTCTAAAAGCATGAAACTATACGTTCAAGAGATTTTTCTACCCACTGGGGTTAAAAGTTTCAAGTTTCAGGCCAGGCGCGGTTCTATCCCTCAAATGCCACCTCTGGCTGCCCACGGCCAGCAGAACGCATGAGGCCGTCGCTTGAGCTTCCTTCCCTGGGCTTCCCGAGGCTTCTTAGGATGGAGGCCTGGAACTTAGGGCATTCTTTTGTCTCACGGTGGCAAATGGCATGAAATTGAATCATGCGGAGAGGAGGAGCGGGAGCCGCGAAGCGCACGGGCGAGCCTAGAGCTAAACGCCTCTCGCGCCCCCGGGTCTCGGCTCTATCGGGCGACGCGTTGCTGGCCGCGGCTTAGCCCCGCCGTCACTCTCGACTCGGTTTCTGTCAGGCATCGCGGGGCCAAGGAAAAGGCCAGCGGGGTAAAAAGCAGGCATCTGTTTATGCAAGTGGTTTTTGTTCAAGTTTTTCTTTCTTTTTGCCCCCTTTTCCCATTGCACTGTGCTCCTTCCTAGCCCCACTTGCAGAGAGCGCGGCTGTGCCGGCCATCCTGGGAGCACCAGCGGCGTCAGGCGAGGAGCCCAGAGGCAGCCAGTCACCCCCCTGCTGCTCTGCGGGGCCGCACTCGCCAGTACGTGCCCCACGTGCCCGCCTTGGAGGGCAGGTGACGGCCCAGGGGACTTGCTTGCGTGCACGTGTGCCCAGGACAGGAATTCCTCAGTGCACACCTCGAGTCGCATCAGTACGTGCATCACAAAGCTGTTTTTCCAGGCCTGGATGAGGAGAGGGGGGAGAACCGGATTCCCTGCTAATTAAAGAGAAAAAGTACTAGGGATGCACAGCACTCTACCCTCACCTGCCTCGCTTGTATCCCCGGCACCCCTCTGTCCCTCTCAGCCCTGCGCTGGGAGGCATCAGGCCTCCGAAGCCTGCCCAGGCCCCTTGGAGGAGCTGGGAACGGCGCGGAGCGGGGATGGCCTCGGCTCCCGTCTACATACAGCTGCCTGACGCCCACTGCCAACTCTGTATCGTACAAGAATCATATTTCAGTAAAACTAACAGAACACTGGGGTTTCCCGCCCAGATCACAAGCCCCATGCGCAGAGACCAGGGCTCCTTCACCTTCCTATGCCCGGCCTCCCGCACGCCCCACAGGTTCGTTTAACTAAACTGGTCATTTCCCAGACCTGAATGGCTCGAGTCCTCATTTTTCATACTCCCCGAGCAAAGCACCACGTATCACCATCTCTTACAGGTTTAGGAATCTCAACAGAGCAACTGCGTTTTCTTCAAAGATTTTGCTCAGGTCTCTCTAGGTCTACCCTGGAGAGTCTCACCATTTTTTTCTCTCATTCAAGAAGTATCTCAGTTCGAACTGTAAATCCGATTTATAGATGCCCTCGGTGATCTGTATTGGTCTGGCCTCTGCGAAGCAGACACCAAGATGGGATCGCACACACGAAGACTGTATGAGGGCAAGTACCCCTAAGAGACGAAATGGGGAGGAGCTGGAGAGGGCTCAGAGCGCCAGGCACTCCCAAGAGGGCGGAGAGGGTACCTGCAGGCCCCCGAGGTCGCCGAGTAGTCTACGGAAGGTCTGGCAAGGCAGCCAGGGAGCTATAGGGCCAACGTTGGCCCCCAGAGGGGACTTGTGTTCCCCGGGAACGGGCCTGCCTCGGTCTCTCTGCCACACTCGGCCAAGGGCTGGGAGCAGGCCTCAGGAAGCGACCTCAGCACAAACGTGGAGACACTGGATTCCAGAGCCTTGGTCGGACCTTGGTCGGCTACCTCGTAGGCCTGGCGGGCCGCGCGTGCTTTCTCACGGCCCCGCTGTCACCCTACTCAGGGAAGGGACTGTGAATAGCTCATGTTGCCGTGCCCATGCCTCTGGGGTACCCCTCACCCGGATGAAGCCCCAAGGTTTGGGATGACAACCATCACAGACAAATCGGCCGTCCTGTCGGAACTCAGAAACACCTAAACAAAAGTGTGGTTCGCCTCCCCCCACCACAGTCAGGCCTGGGAAGTGACCAGAAGCAGCTAAGAGGTACAGCAGGACAGAAGCAGCATCACATTTTAGCAAGTGCCTCCCTGCAGAGGAACTAGGGACGACTCAGCAGGGTCACCACCCCCAGAGGGCAAAGTCACAAGGTTGGGGTCTCCTTGGGCTGATATGGCAACAGTCTACCTGGAGGCGCCACGCACGGGCCCCCATGACCTCCCTCAGGCCCTCCAGAAAGCCAGTCCTAATAAACACACATCCCGAGTAAAGCGCAACGTCCTTGCTGTGCCAAGAACATGCTGCTGTCCCCACGCAGAGGGATCCGAAGGGCTCACACGGCGTGTGACAAGTCACCCCCTCTGCGCTGGCCAAGCAAGCAGAGCTGCCAAGAGCAAAGAGCCCCACGCACCAGGGTCTGGGAAAGAATCTCTCTGTTCCCGATTTGTTTGCATCTTTAATGGCTTTGAAAAAAGAACAGGGCTGGCATTGAGAAGGGTGGGCAGGCAGCAGGCCCCGAGCTCCTGCCTCCTTTTACCATAGACGGGAAACAGATCTGGAGGCCCGACACGGACCCTCCCCCCCACCCCCTGCCCCGCCCCGCCGTGTCATGTGCCACCTTCCTTGCCCCAACAGTCAACCCAACACCCAACACCGGCTTCTCACAACCCCCCGCCCCGCCTTGAAGCAAAGGCCTGAGCGGATTTGGTCATGAGGCCTACATTCATCTTGGGGTCTGGCTAGAAAATTGCTCCAGCCCATCAAAACGTCCATTCTGTCGCTCAGCACAGAGTGTGCACATGGAGGGACAATTACCTCAGCTTTTCTTCTGGCTCTCCTTGGCGCAATTATTCGCCTAAGGTATCAGGGAAAAGTGTTTCCCACCATGTCATCCCCAAAGGTATCGGTTCTGTCTTTATATTCTGTATTCTGTTCGCGCATTCTGGGCATCCTGACAAGTCATTTGTCTCCGTACCCTTCAAATAGCCTTGCACGGAGGAGATGCCTGATAAGCGTTTGCTGAGGTAATTGCCCATCCTTGCCTCGGCCCAGCTGTACACAACAGCCAGTCTCCTCCTGCTGCCCACTTGCACTGAACTGAAACAGAAGTGGGCCCCTCGAAAGCCATATTTGTACTATATGGTCATAGCTGATTAGCCCAGATTGAACATCTGACCCAAATTTGGCGATTCAGATGGTCTGTCCCGGGAATTTGGAAGTAGAATTTAAAGACTGATGGGATTCATATGTGTGGCTAGGAGTGGTCAGGAGTCAGATTCCACCAAATGGACAGAGAAAAAAAAAAAAAACTAGTCTACGGAAAAAGAACAAATATAGCAGATAGAAGCCGTTGCTGTCAAGCTCCCTGCTCAGATCGTTCCCTCCACCTTGCGTGCACTCGCCAAGCGCCCAGGGCCGGCATCTGCCTGACGGCTTTCTCCAAAGTCTTCCTCAGCAGCCCTGAATCAATGATCGAGAAAAACTAGTGCATAAATCCTCCAACTCCCTCAGCCTCTGGGTGGGCTCATTCTGAGTGTGTTGCTAGAACACGGGTTATCAGGCCGGTCTGCACCCCAGGGGGGCATGTGACAATGTCCGCAGACGTTTTTGGCGCTCACATCTGGGGAGAAGGGAGTGCCAGGGTATCTCTGAACAGAGGCCAGGGATGCTGGTAAACATCCTACAACGCTCAGGAAGCCCCCACGACAAAGAATTTTTTTTTAATTTTTTTTTGTAAATTTTTATTTATTTATGATAGTCACACACAGAGAGAGAGAGAGAGAGAGAGAGGCAGAGACATAGGCAGAGGGAGAATCAGGCTCCATGCACCAGGAGCCGGACGTGGGATTCGATCCCAGGTCTCCAGGATCGCGCCCTGGGCCAAAGGCAGGCGCTCAACTGCTGCGCCACCCAGGGATCCCGACAAAGAATTATCCAGCCCAAAATGACAATAGCGCCAAGGCCGAAAACCCCTGCACTAGTGGAAGGGACTGAAGCCCAAGCTCCCCAGAGCCAGTAACCAGCCTGCTGAGGTGTCCTTTACTGGCACCTTCTCTCACGTCTCTTTTCCCTTATCACTGTTTTCCTTCACCTCCCAAGTAAACCGCTTGTACTTAAATCCTTCTTTCAGGATCTGCCTTTGCATCAACCCAACTGAGCTGTGGAGCTTGATTTACGTTTAGTTCCTGGTTCCAATGCTTCTTAAGATGTAAACGATTAAACCCATTAGCAAGAGTTTGCTAACTGCACAGTATTAGAGGGACACAGTCCACCCACAAGATCGCCCTCTCTTCTGACACCAATGGCAGGTTCAAGGAGTTTAGCAAAACAACCCGTGGTTCTGGCCCAGGGCAGAAATCAGGTGAGACCCACTCTCTTTCTGCAGCTCTCTTCCATCCAAGGACCAACTGTGTTGTCCAATCTGACTCTCTACTGGGATTAGGGTCATCAGCCATCCTACTTTTCCCAAGACTGGTTTTAGCAATGGAAGTCTCACTTCTCAGAAAACCCGTCAGTCCCGGGCAAACGGAAGAGTTGGTCACCCTAATTAAGAACCTGCATTTGGAGGTTCCAGGTAACTGAAAGCCCTCCCCGTAGCCAGTGGACACTTGGGTCTCCATTTGAAGTCGATGCTCTGTGTTTTACAGTGGGGGGCAGGGTGGGAACAAGTCGCTGGATCAGGCACACTCCCTACCTCATAACATTACTGAACACCAAACCTGCAGACTGGCTGGGCTGAGAGACCTCCCCTGGGCCCATGCACAGCCCCACAGCAGTGAGGCATCACAGCTCGGTGGTGAGATCATGCCTAGAAAGACTTCTGAAAATGTGAACTGCTGAGAGTCATCATTAATTATATATTAGAGGGCACTCAACCAGGAGAGCTGGCATGCAGAGCCAAAGGAAAACCCCAGTGGTCAGCAGCTGGAATTAAGAGATTGCCTCATGCTGGGACTGACATCAGCCATCTCAGAAAAAGGGGTGTGTGGCCCAGAAGGCTGTCAGCCTCAGGGGCTGCAGGATCACAGCACGGCGATCTTGTGCTTGAGAGACACTCAGACGTACCACACGGACCACAAAAATAAAACCGACAATCCCTCAATATCGAGTCCAAGAGAACCCAGTATCACCCTATTTTCCTTACCCTCGAAGTGCACAACATCTTGCCACAAAAGACAAAAAGAGCATAGTGCATAGGCCACTATCACAATACGTGCAGAGACCGTGAGTTCTCTGGGAGTCTGGGACGTTCATTTGCTCTGCAAGTGTTTCCTGAGCATCCCTGAGCATGTCAGATACGGTACTAGACACTAGGTGCCCAGGAGCAGGAAAGTCAGGAACCCCTGCCCTCATGACATACCTGTGCTGGCAGATATGAGACTTCTGATGACATAATTCTACAGTGAATAACTATGTGGTAAACACTCTGAAGGAGGAGGAGAGCACCAAGACCACGGGGAGCTAGGCAAGTAAACAGGAAGTTCGAGGTATGGTGATGCCACAACGGGGTACGTAGAGAATGTCAAACATGCTCATCTCCCCCACTAATATATTATTCGACTCTGGCCCTACTCAGCCAGTCATGGTTCCCTCACTTTACCTACTAAATGATGGATACCTACTATTCCTTCCCACCATGTTCTTTCCCATGTTCTTCTGGATGCTTGAAATTTCCTCCTGCTTCCCCACTTCATCACATTCCACAATCCTATTCATACAGTCTGTCTTCCTTGCTCAGCCGTAGTACATACAACGTCCCCCTCTAGAATACTTAACACACTCCACACCAGTTCTTGGTTTATATATTTTTCTTCTCTACCAGACATGAATAAAGGGCCCAACCCTATATCATTTGTGTTGTTCCCAATCTATTCATTCAGCATGGCACCAAAGATTTTTTTTAAGATTTTATTTATTTGAGAGAGAGAGAGCACAAGTGGAAAGGGGAGCAGGGAGAGAAGGAGCAGCAGACCCTCATTAAGCAGGGAGCCCAGTGCAGGGGTTGATGCCAGGACCCTGAGATCATGACTTCAGCCAAAGGCAGATGCTTAACCAACTAAGCTACCTGGGTGCTCCTGAAGATTTTAAGATTTTATTTTATTTTATTTTATTATTTTATTTTATTTATTTTAGAGAAAGAGAGAGAGAAAACAAGCAATCCAGCACAGGGACAGAGGGAGATGGAGAGAATCTCAAGCAGACCCCGCACTGAGCACAGAATCCAAACAAAACTTGATCTCACAACCCCAAGGTCATGACCTGAGCCAAAACCAAGAGTTGAACACTTAACCAACTGAGCCACCCAGCCATCCCAAGTAATGAAGATTTCTGAATGAACAAATGAATGAAATGAAACTATCAAAAACTCTAGCTTCTGGGGGCTAAGAAAAAAAATCAGAAATAAGGCATGAGGTTGATAATTCAGAACAAAGAAGCAAAGACGACTGTGCCCTTTGGTAGATTTTTTTTCCCCAGTAATTTTCGTCTTTATTACAGCTTTTAAAACAAAGAATTACACATAAAGTATACAATTTGATGAGTTTGGACATATGCAAACTGAGAGAAGGCTGACCCAGCTAGGCCACTTTGTACCATTCCTTCTCCAAAGCTCTCCAACCAGTGGGGCAGGAGGCCAGGAATATTCCTCTAGTGGAGTTTCTTTCTCCCAGAAGTAAAAAGCCCTGGAAAAAGTCCTCCCATCCCAATCACCTCTCAAAATACTAATCAGAAAAGTGGTATTAGAGAAAGCCCATGCTCCACAAGGTGTGGACTCCAGGCTTCTACAGGAATTTAAAGATTGTGATCCCTAATAAAACCCTTCCCACAAAACCTTCCAATAAACTCTAATAGTTCAGTTTTCTTCTGAAATGTGAAGATAATCCTCACATCACCCTGGTGATCTAGGTTCATTGCTGATGGACGAGTAATCCGCTAAAGCTTTTGCTTTCAGGAGGGTATTTAAGAAGGAAGAGAGGGAGGAACAGGGGAGAGGGGGAGTAGAGGAGGCAAAGAAGAACAGGAAGGGGAGGGAAAAATTGAAAAGTGGTTGGGGAAAAAAGGAAAAAGAAAGTCTAGAGTTGATCTTTTGAGCCATTGAGACTTTTAGATTCAATCACCTCCACCGGTCTGTGATATTTACAGTCCCCAGGTGCATCTCACCTGATCAAAAATACAAATGCCCTTTTGCATGCATAGGTACACATGACCTGCTGTTTAGCCTTTTAATCACAAGGAAAAAAATACTTTTATTCACTCAGAACTACAATGTCTAAGCCCCTGAAGCACATACATCTGGAATCCATTACCAAGGTTATGCTACTCAAAGAGCCCGTAGAAGGGAGGTAGGCTAAGCCCCATAACTTGGGCGCACACAGAAGTGGGCTGAGGAAGCATAGGTTACGAGCCCATCCTCAACTTCATTTTGCTCCTGCACAATTAGTTTGCAGGTTGAATAGCACTTACTATTACAACTAAGGTTACCAAAGCCATTAGAAACACAGGCAGTTAGAAGCAAAAATCCAGGGGAGGTTGAAAATCTGAGAAAAATCCAGTACCTCTCAACATGTGGCTGTTTTCAGACTTAAAGGTTTTGTTCCATTTTATTTTTAAGTGGTTTCTTCCCTACAACCAGAATCTTAATATACTTTACCATAAAATAACCAGGAAAATGTTCTTAGGGCAGCCCAGTTCCTTGCCTTATGCTGTATCCCTCGGAGACCCTGCATCCTAGAGGAGCCTGTAAGTGATGGGTCATTCATCAAGCATTGGACTGCCCTGGACTGAGCGCCGTACTTAGTGGGGCACTTGTAGCCCAGTCGAAAATGTAAGTCACCATGACAGCTCCAGGACTGGCGTACCTCTCAGGACAGGGAGTCTTTCTACCATGGGAAGAGCCACCTGTGGATTATAGGCGTGAGGAAGCCCACAAACAGAGCCACCTAAGGGCATGCTCAGGTCAGAGAAGGAGAACCGAGAAGAGCCCGGACCCCAAAGTCACAGCCAATTTTGAATCCTGATCCTGTTTCTTTTGAACTGAGTTGCTTTCCCTCTCTCTGAGCCTTAGTCTCCTCATTTTTAAAATGGTAATTGCAATAATAATACCTAATTGAATTATTGGGAGATTTAAATATTCAATTATGTAAAATGCCTAAAACAGGGCCACTTAGTAGACCTCAATAAATGAGTCTTCCTTTTTTTATATAAATTTATTTTTTATTGGTGTTCAGTTTGCCAACATATAGAATAACACCCAGTGCTCATCCCGTCAAGCACCCACCTCAGTGCCCGTCACCCAGTCACCCCCACCCCCCGCCCACCTCCCCTTCCTCCACCCCTAGTTCATTTCTCAGAGTTAGGAGTCTCTCATGTTCTGTCTCCCTTTCTGATATTTCCCACTCATTTTTTTCTGCTTTCCCCTTTATTCCCTTTCACTATTTTTTATAGTCCCCAAATGAATGAGACCATATAATGTTTGTCCTTCTCTGATTGACTTACTTCACTCAGCGTAATAAATGAGTCTTCCTTATTGTGCATTTGATAGTCGGTCCCATGCAATAGTTGTCCAAATCCCTAGTTGTCAGTCTGTAGATACAGCCTCCTGAGGACAGGGAACAGGGGAGCCTAAGACCTGACCTGTACACAGCCCCTAAGATTTGAAGACTGAGTACTGATCAAATTCCAAATGTCAGAACTAGAAGAAACCTAAAAACTCTCCAGGTTGAGTACTTTCTAAATCCTCTTTTATACACAGAGGCCATTCTCCAAACAAAGTTTCCACAGAAATTCAGTACTAAATGGAGCAGAGCTAATTTGGTTGACGTGGGGGTGGCAGGGCACAACAAATCACTCACTTGCTACTCGCAGCCATTCCTGAAATCATGCCCTTGAAGCACATCCACAAGACCCCAAGTACCCAGATAACATGGTTAGAAAACTAATGGTCTAAGGGCACCTGGGGGGAAACGGGGCTCAGTCGGTTAAGCTCTGACTTAATAATCTCAGGTCATAATCTCAAGGTCATGAGATCAAACTCTGCGTCAGGCTTCACGTGAGTCTACTTGAAGTTCTCTTTTCCTCTGCTTCAGCCCCTCCCCCTGCTCACATGCCCCCTTCTCCTTCTCTCTAAAAATAAGAAACTAATGGTCTAGTACACCCTATTTTATAAGCAGAGAAATTGAAGCCCAGAAAGGTTAAGTCATTGCCCCAATGGTATTCAAAGACTGAGTACACAACCAGGTCTAGAACCCTAGACTTTTTGTCATGACCATTGCCATGGTCAATGAAATCACCTAGAAGGGGAGAAAAACTTGTCTTCAGTGCTCGCCCACCTTCCCAGGCCATTCATTCAAATCTCTGACAACTTTTTCTCTCATTCCAGTGTCCCCATCCCCAAAGTATCCCACCCTCCAAACCTCCTCAGTCTCCTCTTCTCAAAACTTATCTGCTCTCTCCTTGTTCCCTCAAGTCCCTGCTCACCACTGCTCAACATGCTGACAAACCAATCAGTAAAGAGACTTTTGGGTGCTTATATATCACCCAAATAATGTCTACAAGTATATTTTAACAAAAACCTTCTAGAGACCATTATTAAAAAAAAAAAAGCTTGAGATTCATATTGACCACTAGAAGTTTATAGACCTATGTTCTTTTAAGCCATACTGTGCCCTACCTTAAAGTACTGGAATCACTTCACCAGCAATATCAGTCACTCTGGCCATACCTTTGACCAAGACCATGCTCCCATTTCTCCCTCACCTTCAAATCCAGCCAATTTACTACCCCTCTTGGTTATTATAAAGAGAGAGAACTTCTGTAAGTCAGAGGTGAAAGGCTATAAGGGGAAAGTAGAAGCAGAGCTAAGTACCCCAAAAGGAAACATGACACAACTACAACTGAACTTGCCACAATAACACTCCACATCCAATGTTCTCAAGCATTTGATGTATACCAAGCAGTGCAAAAAAAAAAAAAAAAAAAAAAAAAAGCAGTGCAAAAGTCACCGGCACATCAATCCGAGTGCCACAAAAGTAACTGGCAGTCAGAATTTCCGCATCCTCTCCAACATTTGTGGTTTCCTGCCTTGTTAATTTTCCCCATTCTCACTGGTGTGAGGTGGCATCTCATTGTGGTTTTGATGTGTATTTCCCTGATGGCAAGTGATGCAGAGCATGTTCTCATGTGCATGTTGGCCATGTCTATGTCTTCCTCTGTGAGATTTCTGTTCATGTCTTTTGCCCATTTCATGATTGGATTGTTTGTTTCTTTGGTGTTGAGTTTAATAAGCTCTTTGTAGATCTTGGAAACTAGCCCTTTATCTGATATGTCATTTGCAAATATCTTCTCCCATTCTGTAGGTTGTCTTTTAGTTTTGTTGACTGTATCCTTTGCTGTGCAAAAGCTTCTTATCTTGATGAAGTCCCAATAGTTCATTTTTGCTTTTGTTTCTTTTGCCTTCGTGGATGTATCTTGCAAGAAGTTCAAAAAGGCCGAGTTCAAAAAGGGTGTTGCCTGTGTTCTCCTCTAGGATTTTGATGGATTATTGTCTCACATTTAGATTTTTCATCCATTTTGAGTCTATCTTTGTGTCTGGTGCAAGAGAGTGGTCTAGTTTCATTCTTCTGCATGTGGATGTCCAATGTTCCCAGCACCATTTATTGAAGAGACTGTCTTTCTTCCAGTGGATAGTCTTTCTTCCTTTATCGAATATTAGTTGACCATAAAGTTGAGGGTCCACTTCTGGATTCTCTATTCTGTTCCATTGATCTATGTGTCTGTTTTTGTGCCAGGACCACACTGTCTTGATGACCACAGCTTTGTAGTACAACCTGAAATCTGGCATTGTGATGCCCCCAGCTATGGTTTTCTTTTTTAAAATTCCCCTGGCTATTCGGGGTCTTTTCTGATTCCACACAAATCTTACTAGGGGTGGTGGAAGGGGAGGATGGGGGGGTGGGGGTGAATGGGTGACGGGCACTGAGAGGGCACTTGACGGGACAAGCACTGGGTGTTATTCTGTATGTTGGCAAATTGAACACCAATAAAAAAGAAATTTATTATTTAAAAAAAAGAAAACCCAATTTCTAGCCCCAACTCTGCCATTGATTAGCCGTGTGGACTTGGAACATTCTCATTACCACTTTACATCCACGTACCCTCAACTCTAAGATAGGGGAAGGGGGAATAATGGCTCCAAAATCCCTTCAAATCTTATCTTGTACAATTCTGTCCTTCGTCAAGATGTTTAAGGGAGAGATGATAGAGACAAGTGGTCTTTAAAAATCTGGCCTTCCTTCTATAGCTTCCTCTTCTCCACTGAGAAGCAGGAGCCTACCAGGAACTACTCCTCCCAGATGCCCTTGCAGCTGTAGGGCCATGACTTGTTCTCCCCAACAGGAGCACAAATAATGCAGGTCACTTCCAGGCAAGGTGATTAAGACACTGATGCCCCTTTTCCACATTCTCTTCCTCTATCTCTGGCTGGATGCAGATGATTATAAGGGCCTAGAAGAGGACAGAGCTACAAGCCAAGGAGGATCCTGGGTCCCTGAATCACCATGCGGAAGAAGAGGACTGACCAGGCACACACATGCTGGACTATTACATGAATTTTAAGTCTGCTTTTAATAAAGCCACTGAAATCCGGTGGTTTATTTGCCACAAGCAGCTAGCATTATGTTAACTTCAAGAAGAACAGAGCTCTGTGAGATTTAGAACTTAATTACAATTTAAAAAATATTTATGCAAAGCAATACACTAAGAGTTGTGGAGATTGATCAATGAGAAAATCTATCCTTTCCCAGGTTCAAACCTAGTAGAGTACAGACACATTCAAGTTCCTATGTCATGAGGCAAAATGAGGTAAATTCCATAAGGCAGGCAAAAGGTCTGTAGAGAGGGGAGAAAGGAAGAATGAATAAAGACCACCCAACTCAACTGACTGAAGACCATTCTGGAAAATATCCAAGGGATCCATAATTAGTTCCCAAATTGAGTTGAAATCCTGTTTCAGTTAAGTCATGTCTCCTGCTACTCAGGGTGACCCACACTGCCCTCTGGTTGACACAGTTGGTTTGGAAGTAATGGCAGTTACTCCAATACACCATGACTCCCGGCATGCCCCAGGCTCAGCCCAGGCACAAGGAATGGGATTTGCCCGGAGCTGTAGTTCGTCCTTTACTAACTCTTTAATTCTCACAGATGAAGGAACAAGATACGTCAAGTCCACTGACCACCTGGAGGGCTTGGGAGGAAATACAATTACCATCCTGGGAAAGCATGCTAAAAGGACTGATCCCAAGGTACCTCACATTTGCTAACACCTCTGAAAGGAGAACAGTTGGATATTAGGTGGTCACTAGCCACTGAAAGTTACTAAACTTCTCAGGGCTTGAGAATATTGCCATTTATTACTTGGGGACTTGTCAAAGTATTATTTTCATTACACTAATAAATACTGTAAATGTCAAAATAAAAAATACTCTAAGTTCTGGAACTTGTCTTATCTAAATCTATATGATCTGGAAATATTTAGCAAGGGAGCCCTGTAATACAAAACAGATACAGAAAGGGTCCTAAGGAAAGCCCTTGGGAAATGCCAAACTATTAATTACATGTTAAACCGAAAGCCTCCTTAACAGCAATTGCCTATGCTGCAAAGAACAAAGCCAAATGTATTCCAGGGGAAAGAGTAGAGAAGTCCAAATTCTTTGGCTCCTTTGAGGAAAGGCCTTTAAAGATGAAACAAAATCGTAATGGGTATCTGAATTTTGTTTAGATTGTGAAAAGAGGGGAAGAGAAGCTTGTAGATTCTTGTTTCTCAAAAAAAAAACAAAGAATAATTCTGATTTTTTATTATAGTTATAAGCCTAAACTAAATCTAAGTAAAAATCTGTATGCCAAAAACTCTAAATTGGAAAATTTGCCTAGAAGACCCTCACTTCCGGGATCCCTGGGTGGCGCAGCGGTTTGGCGCCTGCCTTTGGCCCAGGGCGCGATCCTGGAGATCCGGGATCGAATCCCACATCGGGCTCCCGGTGCATGGAGCCTGCTTCTCCCTCTGCCTGTGTCTCTGCGCCTCTCTCTCTCTCTGTGACTATCATAAATAAATAAAAATTTAAAAAAAAAAAAAAAAAAAAAAAGAAGACCCTCACTTCCTACAAAACTGCCTATGAGCCCTTTCTTCACAGGGAATCCAAGTCATTTATCAAAATATTTTAAATTTAAATCTAAAAACAAGTAAACATGAATCCTTAAAAGTGAATTTCACATATATACACATTGATCAGTGAGTCACGCTTTTTGAGGATTTCTGCTTTGACATCATTTCTAACTATGTGGAACGCATTCTCGGGGTTCTTTCACAGACGAGGTTGCAGAATTGTTAAACCGCAACACTGATAAATGCAGATAAATGCAGATTGACTCAAATTCAGAATGAAGATGAATGTGACCGGCGCATGGAAGGCTTGGCCTGACCCAGTTTGCAAACGGACCATAAAAATATCTCAACCTCCACATAAAACACCAGCAATGTACCTGCACCACCCCAGCGAGGTCCAGCACAGTCCTGCATTTTTCCAAGAGCCATCACCGCCCACAATGACGCATCCCTGGGCACCCTCAAAGGCCCCTAACAGCTAACACTACACCAGGCCCATAAAGCCTGTTTTTAAGTTTGTTTATCTTTATTTATGCGAATTCCCCCCACAGCGCGTCCTCCATGAGGCCACTAAGTGCTTGTTTCTGAAGCTGGTGCAATCCTGGTTTTTCCTTTGGCTTTTGCCATTCAAATCTGGGTCTCAGCCCACGGGTCCTCTCAGCCAGCTGGCTCCTGAGTACCTGCTTGGCAGAAACCACTTACCCTTTTATTCCATGCTACCTGGCTTCTTCCTGCCACAAGGAGGTTTTCCCCAAAGCGGATGGAAGGCATTTCACACAGGATGAGCAATTATTTGTGTTGTGTTTTGCCACCGAGTCTCTTTATTGCTCTCCCAGGCAGATCTGATGGAGTTCCTCCGAGCAGCTGGAAAGGATGTGAACCTGGGGAAGTTCCTACTCAGCGACTCCACTGGTTGCGATTATGGCACTGATAAAATTTTGTGGTTCTTTTTTTTTTTTTTAATCTACTCATTTCTCCAAAAGGTGTTTCTGCCACTTATATTTATCTGTAATAAGATATCAGCACTAAAACAAGAATTATTAATGTGTAAGATTGTTGAAAACACTTGTCAGACCCTTCCAACTCCTTACAGATAGGTAATGAGTAAAATTCAAATGAATTGCCTTTTTTTTTAAAGATTTTATTTATTTATTCATGAGAGACAGAGAGAGAGAGAGAGGCAGAGACACAGGCAGAGGGAGAAGCAGGCCCCATGCAGGGTGCCCGATGTGGGACTCGATCCCAGGACCTCAGGGTCATGCCCTGAGCCGAAGGCACTGAGCCACCCAGGCATCCCATGAACTGCTTTCATTAAGATAATGATATTATTAAGACTAGTTACAAAACTAACCCTAACTTGAGCCACTATAGTTAAACTTGTAGTAGGTTCACAGTACAAAGAGTATAAAGCTTAGTCAGGTGGTAGTGAACTAGACCACCTATTCCTCCCATCAAAACATCAAAACATAGTAGGGCGCCTGGGTGGCTCAGGGGTTGAGCGTCTGCCTTTGGCTCGGGTCATGATCCCAGGGTCCTGGGATCGAGCCCCACACTGGGCTCCCTGCTGGGCTTCTCCCTCTGCCACTTCCCCTGCTTGCACTCTGTCAAATAAAATCTTTAAAAAAAAAAAAACACCAACACACACACTTCTGGAAAGAAAAGGACAGGTTCAAATAAGAGCAATTTATGTCATATATTCCAGAGAACTGGACATGGAGAAACTTCCCATTCTGCATTTGGCCCAACTGGCATAGCATCCGCCTATAGAGGCACTTTTCTGGCAAGCATGAACTGAATGCTCTTAGGTCAATTCCTGTTTCTCCAACCACTGCAAAGACCAAGAACTAAGTGACGGGTTCTCGGCTGAATGTTCAGTCCATTTTGCTTATTTCATTTCTTCTGGCACTAAACTGGGAATCAATTAATTGATGTGTATATCCAGGGGAAAATAAATTAATGTCAAAAGGATGATGAAGTGCATATAGGCACAGCCTGCGCTAAGTAAAAATGAATTCTCATGTGAGTACGAACCCACATTATAATATGTAAGTATACGAGTATGGAGTATAAGTGAAATATGTAGAGCATAAAATATATAAGTTCATATTCTTACATAAGTAATAAGCATAAAGTCAACAGAATATATAAATAAAACATCTCCTAAAGGCCTAGGGGCATACAAAAGTGTATACATTAATTCAAATCAAAAAACAATTATTTCTTCAATATTTAGATTTTTGTGAGAATTGTTTCAATCCCTTGAAAGGGGAAAAAAATACACAGAAATCTACAAATGAGCCAATCATCTGTCTACTTTACTTGTATAGACAAAGATAGTAGAGACCAAAAACAAAAGGGGGGGCGATTAGATTACAGTTTCACTTGTAAATGAACATTTTTGTTAGAACATTTTTTATTTATTCGGTAAAACTTTAATGCTAAAAGACTTAACACAAAATGAAATCTTGTACTTATGATCTGGTTTTGTACTGCATCCAAAGCAGGAAAAAAAAAAAAAAAAAAAGAGCATAGAAAAATGTAACAAAAGTAATGCTACAAAAAATAAATAAATAACATTTCTAATCTGTATGCTACATTTCATGATACTCACTAATTTTAGAAAATTAGATAATATTTTACTGAAATTCTCAGCTGTTTCCCCATAGATGTCTATGGAAAAACTGAAGGAATACATTTCACAGCAGAATATTCCTCATGACTTCTAAGTTTCAAATCAAACTTGAACCTTTTGGGGCTCAAGTTTGTTTGCTCTCAGTAACACATGGTTTCCTATTTATATAAAACAAAAAGTCCTTAAAAAGCTTATAAAAAAAAACTCAAAAAGCTTCTTGGACCTTGAATTGCTCTTGCAAAACATTTTGATGAGTTAAGTGTAAATAAATCTGAAACATATGATTAAATTTCCATTAAAATGCACATGAGTTTAAAAATCATGAGGAAAAAAAAATTCTGAGCAAAACAAGCTTTATGCTCTTCCTGACCCTTTAGCACTTGAACAGTGGTTGGGTACATCCAAATCACTGCTGAATTCGCCACCAGCACATGAAGATACCTTCCCAAGTTTCTACTGTAATGCTCACCCTTTTTAGTGCCCCATTCATCACCCCAGAGCTCTGCCACAGGAACAAGTGCCAATATGACCTTCATGTGAAGGTCAGCTTGCGCCCCAGAGTCTAGCCCTCCACCTCCTGAGGGGATGGGTTCAGGCCAGGATGTGCTAGTCCCAGAGCTTCCCCAGAAGAGGTGAGCTATTCCCAACAGTTCAGAAAATGCAGAAGTATATGTTGTGGGGAAAGAGACAGGGTCTTAGCCCTCCACAACCACGAGGGGTCCTGAGCCCTCCAACTCCTCTCCAAGAGCTGGAGTTTCAATGCATTGAAGTGAAAGGACTTACTTTTGTCATCCGTTCCTCTTTGCCCTAAACTCTCACTTCAGTTTGCTCCAACAAATACTGGCAGTACATACCTTGAAGAAAACCTGTAAAACCATGGATCCCATTTTCAACATGGCAGGTAAACAAGGACAGCCAGGACGTAAGGATCTCAAGTACAATAGCTGTGTTTATTTTCCTAAGGGACATGTTCCTTATGATGCCCCACACTGCCTACATAATGGAAAGAACCCTCAAAGACGTTTCCAAAAATCAATGTTGGGGTCTCCAGGTGCTACACAGAATCCAAGAATTGTAGGGCTGGGAGAGGCTTTACAGGACTGTCGACTCTAATCAGCCCCCACTCTACAATAAGGAAATGGAGACCCAGAGAAGCTGAAAAGACTCACAGACCTCACAGTTAGGGGGTAATAAATCTCATAAGCCTGAGCCACAGAGCTGTCTTCAGTGTACCAGGCTAGCAGCTTGGCCCTGGTTCTTTGGTGGCTTATCTGCCCAAGAGTCACAGTCAGATATCACTGAATGCCTGTTAGGATCAAGAAGAGATAACAGTTGTTGACAAGGACATGGAGATAAAGGAACCCTTGTGTACTGTTAGCGGGAATGTGAAGTGAAATAGCTACTGTGAAAGACAGTACAGAGGGCCCTCAAAAAATTAAAAATAGAACTACCATATGATCCAGCAATCACAATACTGGATATTTACCCAAGGAACACAAAAACACTAATTCATAGGGATATATGTAACCCTATGTTTACTGCAGCATTACAACAGCCAAACTATGGAAGCAGCCCGAGGGTCCATCAACAGGTGATTGGATAAGAAGTCTACACACACACACACACACACACACACACAAGTCTACACACACATATACACACACAAAGTGAAGTATTATTCAGCCATAAAAATGGAAGGAAATCCTGCCATGCAAAAACATGGATGAATCTGAAGGGCATTATGGCCAGAAATAAGCCAGAAGGAGAAAGAAGAATACTCTATGGTAATCTGTAGAAATCTCTACGGAAATTTTTAGAAACTTAAAATTCTTTAAGTTGAACTCACAGAAACAGAATAGAATTGTGGTTGCCAGGAGCTGGAAGGTGGAGGAAATGGAGAGAAGTTGATGAATTGAACACCAATAAAAAATAAATTTATTTTAAAAAAATTTAATTACAAAAAAAAAAGGAAGTTGATGAAAGGGTACAAACTTTCACTTAAGATGAACAGGTTCCAAGGATCTACTATACAGCACTGTGAGAACGCTGTATGGTATACTTAAAATTTGCAGAGTATAGATCTTAAATGTTTCCAACACACAAAAAGGGGTAATTACGTGACATGATGGATGTGTTAAGTAACTTGACTGTGGCAAATATTTCATAATGTACACACCCAATCATTACACTGCATACTTTACATACAATCATGCCTCCATAAAGGTGGGGGGCGCTACAAGAAAAAAAAATGACAAGAATTTGTGGCTAAATAATCACCCGAGTTAAAATGATGGTACAGTCAGCCTCTGACCACCTGCAACAAGGAAGAAGCAAAAGTCTGGAGGACTCACAGCAGGTGACAATTCAAATAGAGATGCTGTTTGTCCCAAGAGGACACGATGGGATTTGTCAGCCACAACAGCAAAGCCCTTTCAAAATTAAACTGAGTGTTAAGGCAGAGATTGGTATTCACCAATGAATGGCACGCCAGGGGCCCAGAGTGAAACCGGCGGCAAAGGCGCACATAGGCGCGCACGCAGGCAGGCACACACATGCACCAGAAGGGAGACGAGAGGAGGTCTCCCCTCTTGCCTAAGGAGCTCTTGCTGCGCTCCCCGGAGTCAAGAGTAGAGACCAGAACCCAAGGTGATGATACGGCAAAACTGACAAAGGCCAAGATCTCTCCAAGATACGCTTCTCTGCTTGCAAGTCGGCACCCTTGATAAACCGCGTTTACCTTCCCAAAGAACTATTTATGAAGCTGTTCTATTAAGCTCAGGGAAAAATAGGTCACTGCCTTTTTCAAAGGCTTTACAGAAACTCTTTCACCCTGGTCTAATGCCTGGCAAGTCACTCTCAGACTTGTTTCAGTTATCTATGGCCATACAACAACCAGCCCAAATATTAGTGACTTAAATGAACAATAGTAATTCGATTATCTCTCACGTTCTTGGCCAAGCTGGGCACCGTCTTCTCATTGGCTGGGGCTCCAGTCATCTGCAGCCCAGCTGGGCTGAACCATTGACATCCATGGCTCAGCCTCTCCATGTGGCTTGGGCTTCTTATCTCATGGCAACTGTGCTCTGAGAGGATATGGCAGGAATGAATATTCCATGAGAGGGGACTTGGAGGCTGCCCGTCTCCTGAAGAGCTGGGCCCAGAACAGACAAAAGGTCACCTCCACCGTTCTATTAGTCAAGTAGCCACTAGGCCAGCCTAGGGTCCAAAGAAGAGAGAAACAGACCCTTCCTCTTGGTGAGGGAGTGACAAAGAATTAGTGGACATCTATACCCCACCACAGTCTCATTCCTTTTCTTCTGTATTCTTATCACATATATCTAAGCAGCCATGGTAGTGGCAACGTGTCAGCTTTGCACAAAACTGTCATCGCAGCTCACTGTAAACACTGCTTGAATCTTTTCCTGAGAAGTAGTTCTTCGGGAGGAAGGGTGTAGTACATCAAAAGCATGGCCCTAACTCTTAGCGCTTTACTATGTAATTTGGCAAAGCCCTCCAGTCTGACTCTGGTCTCATCCATACGATTTGCTTTGGCCGATGAGATGTTAGCAATTATGATGCAAGAAGATTCGAAAAGTGCTTCACAGTCAAGCTTGCCCGCCCTCTTGCACCTCTGCCAACACCTTACAAACCTGCTGACTCACCTCCCAGAAGATGAAGGTACCTGGCAAAGGTCACCGCCCCACCTGAAGCCATCTAGATCATTCAAAAGTCCAATGCCCCCAGGTGGGCCAGTAAGCCCAACCATGATGAGCAGAATCCTCTAGCTAATCCCCAGCTGACTCCAGGATGAGCAATAAAAGCTAATTACTTCCCTGAGGTTGTCTATTTGTTACTCAGCATCATCGTGGCAATAAGTAACCAACAGAGTACCAGGACTAGAGATGCTCAAGAATGGTCAAGATCATCAAGAAAGAAAAAGGAGACCTATCAGACTTGACACTTTGTATTTGCCGTGTTGCCATGTAGAATTAATATCTACTTGATTATAGTATTTCATAGAAGTGATTTATTTGCAACAGGGAATCATTTGGCACCAAGAGAATGGGGCTTATGAACAGCTTGACGACAACAGGAAAGGGCAAAGAAAGAGTTCCATTGGGTTTTGTTGGAATCAGTTGTATCCATATGGGTACTTGGGGTTGGATGCATCTCAGTAGAGCCCAAAGCAAAATGACAAATGAGGCCACTGGGTACATGTACACCAGAGGGAACCCTGGCCTTTGGCTACGGTTCATTAAGAGATTGAGCTTTCTCCTTGAAAATCTGGTCAGCAGCTTTGAGAATCCTTCCAGTAAAGCCTAGCAGGCAGATGTAAAGGTTCCTTTTGTCTGAGTTTGGGTGTTTTGCAAGGTTTTAACGACTGAGCTTATTTATTTTCTTTGCTATAAATTACAATTATAATGTGTGCGTATGTAATATATGTATATAACTATATACACATCTGTGTGTCTGAATATATATCTCAATCCATGTGAGTATACTGGGTAGGTCCTATAGGAGCTATAATAAATAATGGGAAATGCATGGAGCCCTTAAAAAATGGTAATAATCCATGATTCACATTGTCTGTCACAGCCACACAGAAATTACAGCCTCCTTGCAGGTGCAGTTTTACAGATATTGCTATCTTTTCTTTCCAGAAAACAGCCTCTGTTATCATGATGATTGTAAATTGTCTTATTATGTAACACATTGGTCTGAGCTTAGACAATCCAGTTTTAACAAGAGGTCCTCAGAGGTGAATGGCTTTTTTCCCATTGTACATATACCCCTAAAGTGTGTAACCACCGTAATGCATAAGCAAAACTACAGTTAAAGAATAAATTGAATTCTCATGGTAACAGTAAATTATTTCATTTGAGCCCTCTTTCATTTAAAATCTGTAATTAAAGATGTATGCAGTCACGCAGATGAACAAATGCTTATGCAACCAATAATGAGATTCATATTCATTTTCTCCAACTTGACAGGTGTATTTTATTTGATCCGTGGTTTACAAGGTCGCATAAATACAAACACAAAAATGAAGGTAAAGGATCGAAGAACACAAAACATTAACATACCTAAGATGCTTATGCATTTCTAAGTATCTAACATTTTATAAAATGTCCAGAGTATATACTCAACTCTGTGATGGCTGCGTCCATGCATTTTCATTCAAGCTCTCCTTTAAACTAGAAAACAGCAACGAAAACATTGTAAAAGACAAGAAATCATTTTTGTGTGTGGGCTCCAAAAATGGACAAACTTAGGTATTCTGTTTCCCTGAGCTTTAAGTAAGCTGTGATTTTGGGTTGGAGGAGGAGGAGAAGTTGGAAAAATGGGTCACTTCCAAAGATCTAGCGAGCTTTACAAAACTTCGAGTTTCCCTTACAGAGGACATGCTCTCTAGACAAAAGCCTAGATCAGAGAGGAAGGAAGAAACTGATCAAACTAGATTGAGGATTTTCCTGACACTGAAATTACTCACTTTCAATAACATTTCCTTTTGGTTTTGGAAGGGCACCATGTCCATGGAAAGACTTTTCTTTTGCAGCCTCAAAATTCTCTGGAACAATAGTTCATAAAAAATATATTATTCAAAAACCAGATCATTTCCAAAACAAAATACAAATTTAGAAGACTAACCATTTGTCCATCCATGACACGGATACCTTTTTTTTTTTTTTTGGAAAAAAAAAAAAAGACCCAAAAGCTGTTTGCTTCCAAAAAAAGGAATTAATAGAGCATATCCACCCCTCCATACAAGGGAATATTCATTCGCATATTTAAATTCAGCACTAAAATTTATCTTCTACCCAGACGTAAGGAAAACCCTTCTCACATTGCCTTCTCCATTCTTCCTCTTAAATGCTTTCTGGGTAGCAATGGTCTCCCTTTTCCTTAGAAATCTCAAAACAATTAGATTAGGATCATGCCAAAGAATAGCAATAGTGACTTACTGAACACTTAAAAGGTGCCAGGCACTAATGCTTATGTGGACTAAAGAATCTTCTCACCCACATCTTCCCAAGACCATGGCCAAAGTCCATGCTACCTCCTGGATAGGAGAAGCCCTAAGAGGCCTCAGGGATCATGGTAGGCATTCCTCTGTCTTGGGGTAGGGATGCCTTGAACATCAACAGCCAGCTAGGAACTGAGAGGGCTAGGATTAAATCCAGGTCTTCTGCTACAAGCCATATAACTCTCCTTTAAGCCAAGGTTGCTCCTGGAAGACTCGCCAAGGGTGGGAAGGAGCCAGCACCAAGGGAGGAAAAGAATGCCACTAGCCCGCCTCCCTGGAGAGAGTGAGAAACCATTTCCTGCTACTCCAAACTCCCCTCCTCCCTTCCCAGCTCCTCCCGGAACCCTTGCCCCACTACCCACCACCAGGGACACCTGCCAGAGCAGCTATCCACACTTCCATGTGAGTTCGGGCCCCACTCCTCTGCAGAATGGGATTCTGTTTTCCTGCGTCACCTAAAGATGCCACATATGTACTCAGTGTCATCCTGCTTTTGTTAAAGTATTTCCAACTTTTCCCAAGCATTTAGGGTTTGGTTTGGACAAACCTAAAAGACATTTGCCTTGTGCTTTTTTCCCATAATTTTAAACTTAAAGTATTTTATGAGAAATCTAATCCGTATGTTTCTGATTAATTTGTAAGAGCCATTTGATGTCCAAGGGCCTTTTAAGTTTTTATAAGCCTTTTTAAGACTTTCCCTTAAAGATGTTTTGCCAGAAGAAAATGAACTTCGATCCCCATAGTTCAAGTTTAGTCCCAATCTCAACAATCACGGGATTCTCTGCTGAAACTATATTGCTTGCTGCTCTAAGCTGATCATCCACAACTGCCCTGGGTGTAACTCACATTCGTACCTTTACTCAAGGCTCCCACAAGATGTTGCTTTATCTCATAAACAGGATGATGATTAAGTTTCATTGCCAAAAACATAGCTCACAATTTAGCCTATGTCTACACCCAGCTACCAAACTCTTGCATCTGAATTCGATGGGTGATTCAGTAAAGCATTGTCCTCTTTGAAAAATTAAAGATTTTTTTTCTAGAACATACAGAATTATTTCTGTGTTGGCAATATGGCTTGTCCTCCTAGCTGTATAGTTTGCTAGCTGTGACCCTGACAAGTCACTTACCTTGAGCCCTTAATAGAAATTATCTCCTTAAATTTTTAAAATGGTCATAAATGATAATGTCTATCAAGTACCTGGCATATAGGCCAGTGGTTCCTAATTTCAGTCTGAACACAAACAGATACACAGATACATCAACTACAAAGACCGATTAAAATGAATGTGTTGGCTCAAAAACAGACACATAGATCAATGGAACAGAATAGAGAATCCAGAAGTGGACCCTCAACTTTATGGTCAACTAATATTCAACAAAGCAGGAAAGACTATCCACTGGAAAGAAGACAGTCTCTTCAATAAATGGTGCTGGGAACATTGGACATCCACATGCAGAAGAATGAAACTAGACCACTCTCTTGCACCAGACACAAAGATATACTCAAAATGGATGAAAGATCTAAATGTGAGACAAGAATCCATCAAAATCCTAGAGGAGAACACAGGCAACACCCTTTTGGAACTCGGCCACAGTAACTTCTTGCAAGATACATCCATGAAGGCAAAAGAAACAAAAGCAAAAATGAACTATTGGGACTTCATCAAGATAAGAAGCTTTTGCACAGCAAAGGATACAGTCAACAAAACTAAAAGACAACCTACAGAATGGGAGAAGATATTTGCAAATGACGTATCAGATAAAGGGCTAATTTCCAAGATCTATAAAGAACCTCTTAAACTCAACAGCAAAGAAACAAACAATCCAATCATGAAATGGGCAAAAGACATGAACAGAAATCTCACAGAAGAAGACCTAGACATGGCCAACAAGCACATGAGAAAATGCTCCACGTCACTGGCCATCAGGGAAATACAAATCAAAACCACAATGAGATCCCCCTTCACACCAGTGAGAATGGGGAAAATTAACAAGGCAAGAAACCACAAACGTTGAGGATGTGGAGAAAGGGGAACCCTCCTGCACTGTTGGTGGGAATGTGAATGGGGCAGCCCCTCTGGAAAACTGTGTGGAGGTTCCTCAAAGAGTTAAAAATAGATCTGCCCTAGGACCCAGCATTTGCCCTGCTGGGGATTTACCCCAAAGATACAGATGCAGGGAAACGCCGGGACCCCTGCACCCCGATGTTTATAGCAGCAATGTCCACAATAGCCAAACTGTGGAAGGAGCCTCGGTGTCCATCGAAAGATAAATGGATAAAGAAGCTGTGGTCTATGTAGACAATAGAATATTCCTCAGCCATTAGCAATGACAAATATCCACCATGTGCTTTGACATCAAGGGACCTGGAGGGTATTATGCTGAGTGAAATAACCCAATCAGAAAAGGATAAACAGGGATCCCTGGGTGGCGCAGCGGTTTGGCGCCTGCCTTTGGCCCAGGGCACGATCCTGGAGACCCGGGATCGAATCCCACGTCAGGCTCCCGGTGCATGGAGCCTGCTTCTCCCTCTGCCTGTCTCTCTTTCTCTCCCTCTCTCTGTGACTATCATAAATAAATTAAAAAAAAAAAAAAAAAAAAAGAAAAGGATAAACATTATATGGTCTCACTCATTTGGGGAATATAAAAATTAGTGAAAGGGAATAAAGGGAAAGGAGAGAAAATGAGTGAAAATATCAGTGAGGGTGACAAAACATGAGAGACACCTAACTCTGGGAAATGAACAAGGGGTAGTGGAAGGGGAGGTGGGCGGAGGTTTGGGGTGACTGGGTCATGGGCACTGAGGGGGCACTTGGCGGGATGAGCACTTGGTATTATGCTAAATGTTGGCAAATTGAACTCCAATAAAAAGATTAAATAAATAGGGGGGAGGGTGTAAGATGGTGGAAGAGTAGGGTCCCCAAGTCACCTGTCCCCACCAAATTACCTAGATAACTTTCAAATCATCCTGAAAACCTACAAATTTGGCCTGAGATTTAAAGAGAGAACAGCTGGAATGCTACAGTAAGAAGAGTTTGTGCTTCTATCAAGTACAACTTGTTTTTCGCCACTCTGCACTGAGCTAAATGACTAGAAGGAAAAACTCACCTCAAAAGAAAGAATCAGAAACAGTCCTCTCTCCAACAGAGTTACAAAATTTGGATTACAATGCAATGACAGAAAGCCAATTCAGAAGTACAATTATAAAGCTACTGGTGGCTCTAGAAAAAAAACATAAAAAACTCAAGAGACTTCATGACTGCAGAATATAGATCTAATCAGGCCGAAATGAAAAATCAATTGAATGAGAAGCGATCCAAACTGGAGGTCCTAACGACGAGGGTTTACGAGGTAGAAGAACGAGTGAGTTACATAGAAGACAAGTTGATGGCAAGGAGGGAAACCGAGGAAAAAAGAGAAAAACAATTAAAAGATCATGAGGATAGGTTAAGGGAAATAAATGACCGCCTCAGAAGGAAAAATCTACATTTAATTGGGATTCCCGAGGGCGCCAAAAGGGACAGAGGTCCAGAATATGTATTTAAACAAATCATAGCTGAGAACTTTCCTAACTTGAGAAGAGAAACAGGGATTCAGATCCAGAGATAGAGAGATCTGCCCCCTAAAATCAATAAAAACCACTCAACACCTCGACATTTAATAGTGAAACTTGCAAATTCCAAAGATAAAGAGAAGATCCTTAAAGCAGCAAGAGACAAGAAATCTCTAACTTTTATAGGGAGAAGTATTAGATTAACAGCAGACCTCTCCACAGAGACCTGGCAGGCCAGAAAGGGCTGGCAGGATATAATCAGGGTCCTAAATGAGAAGAACATGCAGCCAGGAATACTTTATCCAGCAAGGCTCCTATTCAGAAGAGAAGGAGAGATGAAGAGCTTCCAAGATAGGCAGAAACTAAAAGAACATGTGACCACGAAGCCAGCTCTGCAAGAAATACTAAGGGGGACTCTGTAATAGAGGAAGTCCAAGGGAACAACCCACAAAAACAGGGGACTGAATAGGTATCATGATGACACTAAATTCATATCTTTTGATAGTAACTCTGAATGGGAACGGGCTTAATGACCCCATCAAAAGGCACAGGGTTTCAGACTGGGTAAAAAAGCAAGACCCATCTATTTGCTGTCTACAAGAGACTCATTTTAGACATAAGGATACCTCCAGCCTGAAAATGAAAGGTTGGAGAACTATTTACCATGCAAATGGTCCTCAGAAGAAAGCAGGGGTAGTCATCCTTATATCAGATAAACTAAAGTTTATCCCGAAGACTGTAGTGAGAGAAGAAGAGGGACACTATATCATACTTAAAGGATCTATCCAACAAGAGGACTTATCAATCATCAATATTTATGCCCCAAATGTGGGAGCTGCCAAGTATATCAATCAATTAATAACCAAAGTTAAGATATACTTAGATAATACACTTACACTTGGTGACTTGAATGTAGCGCTTTCTACAATTGACAGATCTTCTAAGCACACCATCTCCAAAGAAACAAGGGCTTTAAATGATACACTTGACCAGATGGATTTCACAGATATCTACAGAACTTTACATCCAAATGCAACCGAATACACATTCTTCTCAAGTGCACATGGAACTTTCTCCAGAATAGACCACATACTGGGTCACAAATCAGGTCTTAACTGATACCAAAAGATTGGGATTGTCCCCTGTATATTTTCAGACCATAATGCTTTGTAATTAGAACTAAATCACAAGAAGAAGTTTGGAAGGATTTCAAACACGTGGAGGTTAAGGACCATCCTGCTAAAAGATGAAAGGATCAACCAGGAAATTAGAGAAGAATTAAAAAGATTCATGGAAAGTAATGAGAATGAAGATACAACCATTCAAAATCTTTGGGATACAGCAAAAGCAGTCCTGAGGGGGAAATACATCGCAATACAAGCATCCCTCAAAAAACTGGAAAGAACTCAAATACAAAAGCTAACCTTGCACCTAAAGGCGCTGGAGAAAAAACAGCAAATAGATCCTACACCTAGCAGAAGAAGAGAGTTAAACATTCGAGCAGAATTCAATGAAATAGAGACCAGAAGAACTGTGGAACAGATTAACAAAACCATGAATTGGTTCTTTGAAAGAATTAATAAGATACATAAACCATTAGCCAGCCTTATTAAAAAGAAGAGAGAAAATGCTCAAATTAATAAAATCATGAATGAGAAAGGAGAGATTACCACCAACACCAAGGAAATACAAACGATTTTAAAAACATATTATGAGTAGCTCTATGCCAATAAATTAGGCAATCTAGAAGAAATGGACAAATTTCTGGAAAACCACAAACTACCAAAACTGGAACAGGAAGAAATAGAAAACCTAAATAGGCCAATAACCAGGGAGGAAATTGAAGCAGTCATCAAAAACCTCCCAAGACACAAAAGTCCAGGGCCAGATGGCTTCCCTGGGGAATTCTATCAAATGTTTAAAGAAGAAACCATACCTATTCTACTTAAGCTGTTTGGAAAGATAGAAAGAGATGGAATACTTCCAAACTCGTTCTATGAGGCCAGCATCACCTTAAGTCCAAAAGCAAACAAAGACCTCACCCCACCAAAAAGGAGAGTTATAGACCAATATCCCTGATGAACATGGATGCAACAATTCTCAACAAGATACTAGCCAATAGGATCCAACAATACATTAAGAAGATTATTCAACATGACCAAGTGGGATTTATCCCTGGGATGCAAGGCTGGTTCAACACTTGTAAAGCAATCAATGTGATTGATCATATCAGTAAAAGCAAAAACAAAAACCAAATGATCCTCTCAATAGATGCAGAGAAAGCATTTGACAAAATACAGCATCCTTTCCTGATCAAAACTCCTCAGAGTGTACAGATAGAGGGAACATTCCTGAGCATCTTAAAAGCCATCTACGAAAAGCCCACAGCAAATATCATTCTCAATGGGGAAACACTGGGAGCCTTTCCCCTAAGATCAGGAACAAGACAGGGATGTCCACTCTCACCACTGTTATTCAATATAGTCCTAGAGGTCCTTGCCTCAGCGATCAGGCAACAAAAAGAAATAAAATTCATTCAAATTGGCAAAGGAGAAGTCAAACTCTCCCTCTTTGCAGATGACATGATACAGTACATAGAAAACCCAAAAGCTTCCACCCCAAGATTGCTAGAACTCATACAGCAATTCGGCAGTGTGGCAGGATACAAATCAATGCCCAGAAATCAGTGGCATTTCTATACACTAACAATGAGACTGGAGAAAGAGAAAGTAAGGAGTCAATCCCATTTACAATTGCACCCAAAAGCATAGGATACCTAGGAATAAACCTAACCAAGGACGTAAAAGATCTATACCCTAAAAACTACAGGCATGTCTGAAAGAAATTGAGGAAGACACAAAGAGATGGAAAAATATCCCATGCTCATGGATTGGAAGAATTAATATTGTGAAAATGTCAATGCTCTCCAGGGCAATTTACACATATATGCAATCCCTATCAAAATACCATGGACTTTCTTCAGGGAGATAGAACAAATCATCTTAAGATTTGTGTGGAATCAGAAAAGACCCCAAATAGCCAGGGGAATAGTAAAAAAGAAAACAAGAGCTGGGGGCATCACAAGGCCAGATTTCAGGTTGTACTACAAAGCTGTGGTCATCAAGACAGTGTGGTACTGGCACAGCAACAGACACATAGATCAATGGAACAGAATAGAGAATCCAGAAGTGGACCCTCAACTTTATGGGCAACTAATATTCGATAAAGGAGGAAAGACTATCCACTGGAAAAAGGACAGTCTCTTCAATAAATGGTGCTGGGAATATTGGACATCCATATGCAGAAGAATGAAACTAGAACATTCTCTTACACCAGACACAAAGATATACTCAAAATGGATGAAAGATCTAAATGTGAGACAAAATTCCATCAAAATCCTAGAGAAGAACACAGGCAACACCCTTTTTGAACTTGGCCACAGTAACTTCTCGCAAGATACATCCATGAAGGCAAGAGAAACAAAAGCAAAAATGAACTGTTGGGACTTCATCAAGATAAGAAGCTTTTGCACAGCAAGGGATACAGTCAACAAAACTAAAAGGCACCCTACAGAATGGGAGAAGATATTTGCAAATGACCTATCAGATAAAGGGCTAGTATCCAAGATCTATAAAGAACTTATTAAACTCAACAGCAAAAAAACAAACAAACAAACAAACAATCCAATCCTGAAATGGGCAAAAGACGTGAACAGAAATCTCACAGAGGAAGACCTAGACATGGCCAACAAGCATGTGAGAAAATGCTCCGCATCACTGGCCATCAGGGAAATACAAATCAAAACCACAATGAGATCCCACCTCACACCAGTGAGAATGGGGAAAATTAACGAGGCTGGAAAAAACAAATATTGAAGAGGATGTGGAGACAGGGGGACACTCCTGCACTGTTGGTGGGAATGTGAACTGGCACAGCCACTCTGGAAAACTGTGTGGAGGTTCCTCAAAGAGTTAAAAATAGACCTGCCCTACGACCCAGCAATTGTACTGCTGGTGATTTACCCCAAAGACACAGATGCAGTGAAACGCCGGGACACCTGCACCCCGATGTTTATAGCAGCAATGTCCACAATAGCCAAACTGTGAAAGGAGCCTCGGTGTCCATCGAAAGATGATGGATAAAGAAGATGTGGTTTATGTATACAGTGGAATAATATTCAGGCATAGAAATGACAAATACCCACCATTTGCTTCGACATGGAAGGAACTGGAGGGTATTACGCTGAGTGAAATAAGTCAATGGGAGAAGGACAAACATTATATGGTCTCATTCATTTAGGGAATATAAAAAATAATGAAAGGGAATAAAGGGGAAAGGAGAAAAATGAGTAGGAAATATCAGAGAGGGGGACAGAACATGAGAGACTCCTAACTGGGAAACGAAAAAGGGGCGGTGGAAAGAGAGGTGGGCGGAGGGTGGGGGTGACTGGGTGACGGGCACTGAGGGGGACACTGGACGGGATGAGCACTGGATGTTATTCTATATGTTGGCAAATTGAAGTCCAATGAAAACAAATTAAATAAATAAATAAATAAATAAATAAATAAATAAATAAATAAATGTTATATATGGAAATCATCTGAGGAACATATTTGAGATGCAAATTCCTAGGACCCACTCCGAAGTCTGCTTCAGTAGATGTGAAATGAGGCCCGAGAATCTGCATTTTGACAAGATTTTTGGATAATACAGGTGGCTTGAGGACCACGCTTTGAGACACAAAGACTTACCATAATGAGAGGGAAGGAGAGAGAATAAAATGAGAACAACTAATACGATAAGGATACTAATACGAGGTTACTGAATCAAATAAGACTATGAAACACTTGAGGAAAAGTGAATGATGCACTGCAGTTTCTGAATAACCATTTGCATTTCTCAAGAGAAACTAACCAAGCACATAAAACTAAATTAACGGATGTATTCTAGTTAACATTCAAAATGGGTTCGATTTTATAACCAAAGATCATTACATTTTTACTTATAATGCAATTGAGAACTGCAGAAAACTATTTCACTATGGAGAGTGTTGAATCTTAAATTATAAGCCAAACTTTCAAATTCATCTTTAAAGAGAAATCTGTCTCTCTTCTGATTTGAAATTCACAGGAAAGTTGAGAGACTGAGAAATTTTTAATTGACTTAGCACTTTAGGAATACAGCATACTCATAGGCAACAGGGTAAAAATAAACATCTTTTCAAGATTCCCTAAAGACACTATGGATATGTGGAAATAAAGCAAGACCAACCAAATGGGAACAAGCAAAGACTATTTATTCAGAGCTTGCTATATTGCAAGATAGTCATCACCATACCTATGGTTTCAAAGACTCAAAGGTAGGCAGAGGAATGAAGACATTTCATACTGGAAAATAGGGAAGGCTTTAGGTGTGCCCTAACCGGAAGTGGTTGGCATGGAGAGGCTAGAGGTGGGATAACTACACATGGGACATCCTATGTTATTGATTAGGGGACACAGTTGGCTTTCTCTCATTGGCCCTAAGTTCAAAGTGGCCAGTTATTAATCAAGTCCTGATCACTTGCAGCCAACTGTTAGAGGTTATTTTTGGCTTCCTGAATTATTACTAAAAATAGCTGACATCCTCCAAATCTAACTTATAACATGCTGGCTTCCTGGGCTGCTTATTGATTTAAAAAAGGGAGGGGAGGGCTGGTTTCCTAGGTAGGTTGGGGCAGGTTGTGGGTCAAAGTTCTATTTGTATATATAGTCTGACCATTGTCCATGTGTATATTCACTCTCTCAGATACAAATTTTAGGCTAGGGGGTAGCGGTCTAACTTCAAATTTAATTGTTTTTATCTTGTACAGTGGAGTACTTATAACTAGAATTCATAGAATTTTTAATAATAGTTTTATACGACTTTTAACACTGAAACTTTTCTATTTATGTTATACAATATTTACTCATTGGTTATAAGAAAATTAGTGTATCACTGTTTAACCTACTTACTACTCTGACAAATAATATTATAATTCAAGCCATATAAAAACTATTCCTATTCTCTTGAAGATGGGAAAAATTCACCTTATCAATCATGGTATAGGTAAAAAAATATATGGTGACTTCACTTTAAAAACGATATCATCCTTCAATTTCTTCACAATAAAGAACTGCCTTAGGGGAAGTTTAAATCTTCTTTGGTTGGAAACATCTAAACAGCGTTTGCTAATCCTGCAAAATTTAGTCTGTACAATTTGCTATTTCTGTAGGTGATCTAAAAGGAGAACCTAGTGATACATATTGGTGGCTGAGTCTGAACTCTTCTGGATAAAAAGCAAGTGCCATGGAGCTGAGCCAATGGAGATCTGTGATCAAGCCGATGATATATGGTGCTGTGGATCATTTGATCATTCATGGTCACAGAGAACAGACCACAAGAGTGGGCTCAGCTCAAGTGGAGTCAGGCTCTGGGAGAATGGAGTAGCTATTAAGGGAGGCAGTGGGGAGGTCAGGTATGGAGTTCAAAGGCTGTACCAAGACCAGGATATCCCAAGCAATACTATGCACTGGGTGGCCCATTCAGACAGGTGGAGCCCAGTGGGAACTTAAGCAATAAAGGACAGAGAGCTCCATCGGGCCAGCAGGCGCCACCAATCAGAGTATCTTCATGGCTGTAGGACAGGCTTGAATCCAGGCGCCAGTCCTGGAAAGCAAGTCTCAAAAAAGGAAGACAAAGCACCAGACCAGGGCCTGCAGTCACAGGCCGGAGCATAGGACCAAATTTAGAGAGTGGAAATTTTATCTGGAAGTGTTCAGCTGAAGGAAACAAAGCAATTCTAGCTATCTTCAGGAAAAAGGGATCAATACAGGCCAGTCCTCCTTGAATATCATTAGAATGCTGGATGAATGGGCTCAAGGCTGACTTCAAGAGTGACCTGCGGAAGAACACTGTCAAATTTTCTGCCCAGGAGGCCGCTTCCTCTGCTGTAATGAAGGAGGTGAGGCATCAGAAAGCCTCTACCACTTCCACAACAGCTTCTTCCCCTCACATTGGTAAAGAGTAAGCACTAGAATGCTTCTACAATCCGTGCAATCAGTACAAACTCACAGCCGTCACTACAGTCACACCCTGACCCTCACCAAGGGGTCAAGTGATAGGATCACTGCTACAGAAAGAGCCAGCATCATCTCTATCTTGCTTTCTAGTAGAAAACAGACAAGCAGTGCTCCAAATATCACACAAACGTGTCTAACTGGTGGAAATGGATTCTCACCCAAAACCTCAGTAGGCTTCCCGGCCTCCACCACAACGGAATAAGGGAATAAGTAAATGCTGAGTGCAAAACCTCCGGCCCCATGGAATGGAGAAAGAAATTGCTATTCCTCAGAGTTACAAGCATCTGGAGGTCAGCCTTAGAGTATCCCAGGAATGTTTCATAATAGGGAAACTCAAAAAACAATACGGAGTCCTGTAGTAACCCTAATTACAAAGATAGCTACCATTTCCTAAGCATCTGTGGGTCACTTTAGGTATACTTTATACACAGGCTCTGCAAATAAGTTCCTTAAGGTATATATTATCTCCATTTCACAGGTAAGTAAAGGAGTTCTAATTTAAGTAACTTTCCCAGTTCTACAACTAGTGAATGACAGAGTAGAAACTTGAGGCTGGACTCTGAACCCAAATCCCAGACCCCCTCCTACTAACTTCAGTTAACACAGTTTCCCAGTGTTAATTAAACCACCAATTCCCAAGTCTTGAAAGAGAATTTAATTCTAAGTCCTGCCAACTGTTGGCATCACAGCTACTGAGAAGGCCTGTCCTGGATCAGGACCTGTGTCCAGAACTGGGGTTGCCCCATCCTTCGGGTAAAGAGAGAACCCAATTGTCCCTCCTGATTGGGTTCAGGCCCCTGCATTCTAGACTCCCCTCAGCAAAGATCAGTTGACCCAAGGAGAAACACAAAAACAGAAAAATTGGTTCTGCCCTAATGTAAAGTTATGCAAAACAGCTGGAACATCATATAAGATGATAGACACCAAAATCATATAATAGAATTAGGAAAATTTTTGAGAAGCAATGAAGAAAGTGGTAAGAAACAATACTGTTCACAATAATTTGACTGCTCACACATTCAGAGGTCATGACCAAAATATATACAACCATGAACCATATGGGTAAGAAGTGAACAAATTCTGTGGTTGTTGAGTTTGGGGCTAAAATTGAACTACTGGAAATGTGTTCACCAAATACTGAAATTTAAGAATTTAAGACTACCTTTTAGAATTCAAGAAACTTAAATTTAGGAAATATGAGGAAGTACTATTTCACTAAGTCAAGATTAGACTTGTGGAACTCATTATACCAAGAAAGTGGTAGAAATGGGAAATATAAATTAAGCCCCAAAGGATTTGGAAAAATTTATGAATGGCCAAGCCAGAAAAAGCTACTAAGAAAACCTAAGTTATAACAAGTTTTTGAGATTACTTTCAAACCTTCCTTCTATGGGGAGGGGTTCTGGACAGGATAGAGGTCAGGGCCCGCATGAGAGATGTCCAAGCAGACTGGTGGCCCTACAATGGCCAGAAGATCACCTTCATTCAGAGAGATTACATAAACCAGTGTGTTCATGATAATGGAAGCCAGATTTCTTACTACCGGAAAAGGAAGGTGCAAATTTGGAAAGGGGTGAAACTAGAATGAACTCTATAGTGTTTGATTGGAATTGAAGGTAGAAGTGTGAGTTACTTTTACTATAGGAAGATATATATGCATTCGTTTGCATTTCTGTTTATACCACATATTTCCTACATCAGAATTCTTCAGTATTCTGAGAAAGCCTGGATACTGTTACATCTCAGTAACAATGAGCACAGCTACTGCTCAGGTATGGATTTCTAACTATCACTTTCCACTCTCTTTCTTGGCATTGCCTGCTAAGGTTGCAGCCATCCCCTACTCAGCATCATGGCCACCCTCATGGTGAAGCCCAAAATCATTAAAAAGAGAACCAAGACATTTATCTGGCACCAGTCAGACCTATATGTCAAAATTAAGTGTGACTGGTAGAAACCAGAGGCACTGACAATATGGTGCACAAAAGATTCAAAGGTCAGATCTTGACCCCCATCACTGGGTATAGAAGCAACATGAAAACAAAGCACACACTGCTCAGTGGCCTCCGGGAGTTTCCTGTTCATGGTGTCAAGGAGCTTGCCGTGCTGCTGATGTGCAACACACCTTACTGTGTGGAGACTGTTCACAGTATCTCTTCCAAAAAAGAGCAGCCCAGCTGGCCAGCAAAGTCACCAATCCCAGTGCCAGCCTGCATAGCAAAGAAAACAGTTTATGTGCACATCATATTTGTGTTAATGAAACCACAAAACTAAAAATCTACATATATACACACACATACACACACACACACACTCCACTAAAAGAAACCAGGGCTCCTTGGAGAAAGGCTGGTTCCCAAACTGGGGCAGGGAAAGAACAGGATGAGCCTGGAATATTTGTCTTGTGAGCAAGTAAGGAAGTGGTCACAGCATGAAAGTGTTGTGTCAAAGAGACACAGAAGCTAGTTTGAAAGGCCTCACTGGTCAAGTCTGGGACAATTTGAGCATCAAAATGATAGGAATGCACTGAAAAAAATTGGAATCATTACAAATACATATTTTTATTGAGGAAAATGGGTGGAGAGAAAAGAAAGATCTCCCTTACAGGGGAAGTCAACAAATACAGAAAGAATTATGGAACTACAGACCACAATCTGCAATTCCAACCATAATAATTAAGGCAAGAAACATGAATGCATTCTCAAACTAGAGGGTGGAAGTGCAGTAAGGAATGGGTTTTACAGAGTCTCAAAGTATCTGTCCACAAAATGCTTATTAATTGCATTAATAAAGGGTGGGGGAAGGAAAAAGGGTGGGAGAAACCTGGGAGACACCATCGTCACCAAGTGATCAAAATTAATAACCACCAGTAACTAAGCAAGTCGACACCATATGCCATGCTATGGGCATAACATGAAGAACACGGACTCATTGCTTCTGCGATATTCCAACCAAAATACACAACCTGAGTCTAGTCAAGAGGAAACATCAGCTAAACCCAAACTGAGTAACATTTCACAAAACGGCTGGCTTCTACTCTTTAAAAATATAGATATCATGGAAGTCATAGGAAGACTGAGATACTATGCAGATTCAAACAGACTAAAGAGAGATGATCACTAAAAGCATACGTGACTTGGACCTCGGATCCTTTTGCTTAGAGAGAATGTTGCCAGGACAACTGGCAAATCTTGAGTAGGGTCTCTAGATGAGGGATCTAGAAGAATTGTTTGTACTACTTTTGCAACTCTTCTGCAAGTTTAAAATAACCCAAAAATAAAAAATGTTTTATTAAAAGCTCCTTAGTTTTTAAATACCTACAGGCTTTTTTTTTTTTTAAGTCAAACACAAAGTTAGAAGATAAATGACAAACAGGGCTGGGGGAAGAAAAAGACAGGAAATAGACTTTAGGAGGAACACAACCGCTCCTAAGTGTATTACTTGGGATCATCCGATTGCATGGAAATGCTGTGTATGATGAATGAGGATTCTAACCCAGTGTGATGACTGTCCCAGATTTAAAATGGGCCATCTTTCCCGACACACAGGGCTCTGAAGTTGTGTCACTATATCTGGAGTCACCTTCAAGAGCTATGGTGCTCAGTCTTCTTCTTGCTCTACCATATTGCCAACAGTTGCTGAACACAGCTCCGTGACCTATGCCCCAGGAGTTTCATGAATAATAGATGATAATATTAAAAGGGGAGAGGGGGGGATCCCTGGGTGGCGCAGCGGTTTGGCGCCTGCCTTTGGCCCAGGGCGCGATCCTGGAGACCCGGGATCGAATCCCACATCAGGCTCCCGGTGCATGGAGCCTGCTTCTCCCTCTGCCTGTGTCTCTGCCTCTCTCTCTCTCTCTCTCTCTCTCTGTGACTATCATAAAAAAATAAAAAAAAAAAAAAAGAATTGTAAAAAAAAAAAAAAAAAAAAAAGGGGAGAGGGGAAGGAAGTGGGATTTACACAGTCCAAGTCTGTAAAGGGATACGTATACAGGACCCACTTTACGTGCCTTCCAGGTTTGCTTGCCCTCACACCCTTCTCAAGCCATCAGGCACCAGGGCCTCATCTCCTAGCACAGCACCACACTCAGTCTCGGCGTCCCCTGGAGGGAGGACAAGGCTTTAACCCAGCCATCACGGTGTCTTCTGCAGAGGGCCCGCGAGGGCTCTGGTGCCCAGATCTAACCAAGGGTCCACGGCTGTGTTGCAGAGAAGATCTCCCTAACCCAGCAACCACCAGAAGAGGCCAGGTAACACAACCCCTCAGTCCAGCGGCATTGACACTTCATGGGTAAACTTTAATGGAAAAGGACTCCAAAGGACTCCAAAGCGTGGTGGTTCCACAGAGCCCATCTGGAAGACACAGCTCTCGCCTGGTGGTCATAAGCTGTGACCAGCTGGGTAACACCAGCCAACAATTGCTTTCCCTCAGTCGCGCCGGGAGTATACCTCTGCTAAATCCTCAGGGTGCAAACTCTGGCTCAGGCTCCATTTCCTAGGAAACATATTAAGATAGTATTTTTTTTAAAGTTTCTTCACAGTATTTCTACAAGCCTTTGACTCGCTGATGTAGGTCATGGGTTTCCAACAATGTTGTGCGCTGCAACCCAATTTTAACACAGAACCCTTTTTTGGAGAACATCTTGCAGAAATACGGCTCTATGGAGTGGACATCTGGGGAAAGCCATTGTTGTAGACATCCCTTATAAAAACTCATTACACAAATTTGTCTTCTGGGACCTAGGTTGCAAAATCAATGACAAGATAAGGCCTCTCTAGAGGGTCAGAGGATGTGAATATACTTCCTAAATGACAATTACATACTCACAACATAGAAATCCCTACCATATGACAAACAAAAGTCAGCCTTTATACACCACTTGAAGGTAGAGGCATTATTGTCATCTCTATTCTACGAGTGAGAAGATAGAGAGCTTGTAAGATGCCCACAAAGACACAGCCAGGGAGTAGCAAGTGCAGAATGTGAACCCCGAGCCTGCATGCTAACCACTACATCATCCCTAGATCATTAGTTCAAACCCTGCACTCACCCCTCATGAGGAAATAACTCATGATGAAGAGATCAATCCTATCAGCCTCATCACTGCACAATTCTGAAATGATCTTGCCAAATCATGACCTACACACACATCTATTTTCTGAAACTGTCTGTATTCCCTTAGCTATAGTAGATGAAATAATATGTGTTTCAATATGTAAATCCTTGTGCAGGATTATAGGAGAAACAATGAGATACTCTGATATGTGTATTTCCTCCTTATGAACGTCTGCTTTTGAGAAGACATCAGAAGCCAGGCTGTATGGGAAGGGCAAGAACATGAGACAAGAAAATGAAAGGTAAGGGACTAGCATGTACTAAACTCTACTATAATATACACTTACCTCTGCCAATTTCATATCTAAAGGCAATAAGGGAAATGAGGGATTTATCTTGAAGATGAAGATATTCAAAAGTGTAGAAAACAGGGTAATTTTTTATATGTGGGGCAATTCTACACATTACAGGGACATCTTGCATCCTTAGGCTCTGCCCACCACACACTAGTAGTGTTTTGCAAAAAGACTGCACCCCCAGATTTTGGAAATGTCCCCTCTGAGAATCACTAATCTAAAAGCCTTCATCTGAAAACAGGGCATCCTCCTGAATTTCAGCGTGCATCCACCTGGACCACTGTGGAAGTTGGGTTCACTGGCAAGGTTTCGGAGTTCTTTTCAGGTAGATGTGGGGAGACGGTTATAATAAATAAATCTGTACAATGAATGTAAAATGAAAAGCTGGTGGATTATATGCAATCTCACACCAACCATCACTATCACTGAGATAATTAAAGGGAAGTCACCATGCAAAACAGTATAGAAGGTCCTCAAAAAATTAAAAACAGAACTACAATATGATCCAGCATTCCCACTTCTGGGAAATGAAAACAGAATCCTACAGCAATATCTGCACCCCATGTTCATGACTGTGCATTATGCACACTAGCCCAGAAATTGAGATAACCTAGCTGTCTGTCAATGGTTGAATGGGTAAATAAAATGTGATTCCTATATTATAATATACACATATGTATATTATACATAAACACATACATACACACAATTGTATCCCATTCACCCATAAGAAGGAAATCCTGCCACATGCAAAATTAATGTACCTTGAGAGTATTGTTCTGAGTGAAACAAGACAGATACAGAAAGACAGATACTATATGATCTCAGTTATGTATAGAATCTTAAAAAGCTGAACACCTAGAAACAGAATAGAGTTAGTAGTTACCAGGGGCTGGGGGAGGACAGTGTTGGCCAAAGGATACAAACCTCCAGCTGTGAAATAAGTTCTGGGGATCTAACATACTGCATGGTGATTATACTTAATACTGTGTCATATACTCGAAAGTTGCTAAGGGAGTAGGTCTTTTTTTATGAATTTTTATTTATTTATGATAGTCACAGAAAGAGAGAGAGAGAGGCAGAGACACAGGCAGAGGGAGAAGCAGGCTCCATGCACCGGGAGCCCGACATGGGATTCGATCCCGGGTCTTCAGGATCGTGCCCTGGGCCAAAGGCAGGCGCCAAACCGCTGTGCCACCCAGGGATCCCAAGGGAGTAGGTCTTAAATGTTCTCCCCACAAAAAAGAAATTGTGATTCTGTGATACAGGTTAGCTAACACTCCTGATGGAAACATCTGCAGCATATAAGCAGATCAAATCAACACGTACACCTTAAACTTACACAGTGTTGTAAGTCAATTATATCTAAATAAACCTGAAGATTTTTAATTAAGGAAATTGAAGAGAGGCTAGTAATTTTTTAAGGTCTCATCTATAGGCCATCTCGAGACTTGTATTTTCTCAATCATTTTTTGACACAAAGAGGTAGACGTGGTCATCACCAAGATGAGGAAAGAACTCAAAAAGAAACACTCGATCAGGGTCACCTAGCCAGGGTGTAGTGAAGGTGATATTTTAAACCCAAATTATAAACTTTTTATAGCATCACACTGGTGTCTTTCAAGAAGTGTCACATCCATGGTCATTAACCTGCTAGAAGTTGCTTTGAAGCCCTTGCCTGAACCTACAGTAGAGTTTAGAACAAAGAGCTACAGTTATTTCTTAGAAAATTTGTTAGATCATCTAAGATGACAAAACCATTTGTTTAAAGATTTCATTTATTATTCATGAGAGACACACAGAGAGAGAGGCAGAGACACAGGCAGAGGGAGAAGCAGGCTCCATGCAGGGAGCCCGATGTGGGACTTGATCCCTGAATTCCAGGATCGTGCCCTGATCATGAAAGCAGAGCTTAACCGCTGAGCCATCCAGGCATCCCAACAAAACCATTTTATTATTCTCAAATAAAAAAAAAATCTGTTTGCACAAGACTATTATTTAAACAGGCTTTTTGGCTCCATGGTCCACAGACAGTGGTTCGGTTCACCTTGGGTAATCTCCTGATGTTAAATGGCAAGAACTGGGGTAAGATTTTCAAACAGTGCATGGAAGTGTGGGGTCAGACTGTTTCCTTTCTCAGGATCTGGATGATCTTGATTTTTCCTACAGTTTCTTGTAGTCTTTTTGCAGCATAAAGATCTGATCAGTGTGAGCTTTTGATTGTTCAGCCCTTTGATGGTTATCACACCCAGACCACCCAGTCTCCGGGCAGGCCCTGTGGCTAATACAAACTATACATGCCTACCTGCACAGTGTCCTGTCCAAAGTCATGTCAGGGAGAGAAGATATGGAAGTTACGTGGACTGGAACTCTCCTACCCAACTGGTAAGGATGTAAGCAGGTACAACCCGCTATACATTTTGCAGTTTAGAAGTGCCTACTAAAGCCAAACACACATATACCTAGGACTCCTGAGTGGGTCTGCAACAAAAATGAGTGGATTTATGGGGTGCGTGGTGGGGCTCAGTTGGTTAAGCGTCTGCCTGCAGCTCAGGTCACAATCCCAGGGTCCTGGGATAGATCCCTGCATCAGGCTCCTTGCTCAACAAGGAGTCTGCTTCTCCCTCTGCCCCTCCCTCTGCTTGCACTGTCTTGAAAAAATAAAATCCTAAAAAAAAATGAGTGTGTTTGAACACTAAAAGACTTGAGTATCATTAACCCAATACTGGAAACCAAAATATTCATAAGTAAAAAAAAAATTATGATATATTTATATAATAGGATATGAGAGCAATAAAAGAAACTAATAGTACTTTCAACAACATGAAGGAATATCAGATAGGATGTTGAGTGGAAGAAGCTACACACAAAAGACTATACACTATAGAATTCCATATATATGTTTTTGAAAAGCCTAAGTGAATCTATAGTGATAAAAATCTGAATAGTAGATACTTTAAGAGGGATATTACCAGTGGGCACAAGGGAATTTCCTGGAGCATTAGAAATGATCTCTCTGGCCAGATCCTTGTCAAAATACTTCAATATGAAACATCTTGTTGCTCCTGGCTCTGTCATTGGCCCTCATTCCTGCTGCATGTTTCCCCTGCTCCTCTCTACCTGGGCATGCTCATGACGACACCCAAGACTCGAGGACTTCTTTACCACAGCCTACCCACCCCCCCAGGAGCACTTCTACCTGGATGGGCCTGGGTGGAACGCAATGTGGTTGGACTCATTTGCATTTAGACAAAATATTCCTAAAAGTTTATGACCGCCAACGTACATGGATAAAGTGAAAACACACATGCAAGAGCAATCATGGATATCCAGGGAGATATTGCAGAAGAGTTCCTCACTTTGCTAAGTTTGAACTCTTTGCATATCTAAGTATTTGAATAATTGTACATAAGGTTACACACTTTCACCAAAAAAGATGACTGGTCGACATATCAACATAAAATCAAAGAAAGCCCTTTGTCACTGTGCCTAAAGAATACACATTGACTTGTGCATAAAGAGCCCAATTCCTGTGTCAACTAGAGATGGTCACACTAACCTAAGAATATTGGGGCACCTGGGTGGCTCAGTCAGTTAAGCACCTGACTCTTGGTTTCAGCTCAGGTCATGATCTCAGGATCCTGAAATCAAGCTTCGCATCAGGCTCCACACTCAACAGGGAGTCTGATTGGGATTCTCATTCATATTCTCTTTCTCTCTCTCCTCCCTCTGCCCTTCTTCCTGTTCACTTGCTCTAAAATAAATAAATCAAAAAAATAAAGTGAAATACATCGTATACGGCTGAGCTCAGTATCAAGCAGCTGGCTCACTAAGGAGGCAGCCTCGTTGGCCACTCACAAACAGGCAAGGCAACAACGCAGGTGCCACAAGACAAGACAAGGCCCCCTTCTGTCCTAACCATGCAGACGTCCAGGTCCTACGCTGGGTGCCTTCCACAGGGTATGCTTCTAAGTGACGTATGTTCCCACAGGGTTTCCAAAGGGCAGGGCCACGAGGAGCCTTCTAGGAGAGCTAGAGGCTAAAAGGTGGAATGTGAGCAAAAAGTAGAATTAAAAGGTTTGTGTTCATACTGCCCCCTCCCCATGTAAGGTAGAATCAGTAACCTCATTGCCGGGATGCTTTTCTTGACCTACCTGTAAAATCCAGCAGATATGCAAAGAGGAATAAGAAGGCCCAAGAACCAAAGATAATAATTAAAGCCTAAAGAAAATGAAGCCCCTCTCAGCCAAGAATGTTCACCAGAAGGAAGCAGTTTAGTAAAAAGTGTGTTATTCTTACTCGGGCAACAATCTGGTGACTACCAAAGACGTATCTAACCAGGCACTTTGGGGAGACAGCAAGGCTTGAACAAGGCAGCACCTTGACCACCTTTGGGCCTGCAGTCTAACAGCAGACATGAAATTCACAATCTATGTAAGCATAGTTGATGGAAAAAATGCTAGTTATTACACCTATATTTTTTATTTAAATTCAATTAACATAGTGTATCATTAGTTTCAGAGGTAGAGGTCAGTGATTCATCAGTCTTCTATAACACCCAGTGCTCATGATATCACATGCCCCCCTTAATGCCCATCACCTACCTGCCTCATCTTCCCACCCCCCTCCCTTCCAGGGACCCTCAAGCTATTCCCTATAGTTAAGAGTCTTACAGTTTGTCTCTCTCTCACCACATCTTATTTTTCCCTCCCTTCTCCTATGATCCTGTTTTCTTAAATTCCATGTGACTGAGATCATGTAATTGTCCTTCTCTGACTTCTTTTGCTTAGTGTAAATACTCTAGAGTTTTATCCACATCTATGTAAATGGCAAGATTTCATTTTTCTGACAGCTGAGTAATATTCCATTGTGTATATATAGATCACGTCTTTATCTGTTCCTGTTGATGGACATCTAGGCTCTTTCCATAGTTCAGCTACTGTGGACATTGTTGCTATGAACACTGGGGTGCAGGTACCCCTTTGGATCACTACATCTGTACCTTTGGGATAAATACCCAATAGTGCAATTGCTCTATTTTTAACTTCTCAAGGACCCTCCACACTGTTCTCCAGAATGGCTGCACCAGTTCACATTCCTACCAACAGTGCAAGAGGGTTCCCCTCTCTCCACATTCTCGCCAACATCTGACATTTCCTGAATGGTTACTTTTAGCCATTCTGACTGGTGTGAGGTGGTATCTCATTGTGGTTTTGATCTGTATTTCCCTGATGAAGAGTGATATGGAGCATTTTTTCATGTGTCTATTGGCCACGTGCATATCTTCTTTGGAGAAAAGTCTGTTCATCTCTTTTGCCCATTTCTTACTGGATTATTTGTGTGGAGTTTGAGAAGTTCTTCATAGATTTTGGATACCAGTCTTTTATCCAATAAGACATTTGCAAATACCTTCTCCCATTCTGTCAATTTTCTTTTGGTTTTGTCACTGTTTCCTTTGCTGTGCAGAAGCTTTTTATCTTGACGAAGTTCTAATAGTTCATTTTTGCCTTTGTCTCCCTTGCCTTTGGAGATGTGTCTAGCAAGAAATTGTTGTGGCTGAGGTCAAAAGGTTCTTGCCTGTGTTCTCTAGGATTTTGATGGATTCTTGTCTCACATTTAGATCTTTCATCCATTTTGAATTTATTTTTGTGTGTGGTGTAAGAAAGTGTATGGTCCAATTTCCCCAACACCATTTGTTGAAGAGACTTTTAAGATTTTATTTACTCATGAAAGAGAGAGAAAAGCAGAGACACATGCAGAGGGAGAAGCAGGCTCCCTGTGGGAAGCCTGACTCGGGACTCAATCCTAGGACCCCGGGGTCATGACCTCAGCCAAAGGCAGATGATCAACTACTGAGCCACCCAGGGGCCCCTCAAGAGACTTTTTCCCATTGGATAGTCTTTCCTGCTTTGTTGAATATTAGTTAACCATAGAGTTGAGTGTCCATTTCTGGATTCTCTGTCGTGTTCCATTGATCTAGGTGACTATTTGGGGGCCAGTACCATACTGTCTTATTGATTACAGCTTTGCAATAGAGCTTGAAGTCCAGGATTGTGATGCCACCAGCTTTAGTTTTCCTTTTTCCACATTCCACTAGCTATTCTGGGTCTTTTCTGGTTCCATACAAATTTTACAATTATTGATTCCAGCTCTGTGAAAAAAGTTGATAACATTTTGATAGGGATTGCATTGAATGTATAGATTGCTCTAGGTAGCATAGACATTTTAACAATATTTGTTCTTCCAATCCATGAGCATGGAATATTGTTCCATTTCTTTGTGTCTTCCTCAATTTCTTTCATGAGTATTATATGGTTTTCTGAATACAGACCCTTTGCCTCTTTGGTTAGGTTTATTCTTAGGTAGCTTATGGTTTCTGATGCAATTTTAAATGGGATCAACTCCTTAATTTCTTTTTCTTCAGTCTCATTGTTAGTATATAGACATGAAACTGATTTCTCTGCATTGATTTTACATCCTGCCACTTTGCTGAATTCCTGTTTTGGAGTGGAGTTCAATTTTGGAGTGGAGTCTTTTGGGTTTTCCACATAGAGTATCATGTCATCTTTGAAGAGTGAGAGTTTAACTTCTTTGCCAATTCAGATGCCTATACCTATATTTTTAGTCACAAAGACTGAGAGGACTGTTAGAATCAAAGTTGATTCTATCTAGAAAGACTTGACAAAGGTCAAATTCATTTAACTGAAAAAAAAAAAACTCTGGTAGAATAGGAGTTTTGCCATCACAAGGGTAGATGGGGTGGGGCTCGGTTAAGTGTCCAACTCTTGGTTTTGGCTGAGGTCAGGATTTCACGGATTGTGAGATTAAGCCCCTGCAGTGGGCTCCATGCTCAGCAGGAGTCTGCTTGAAGATGGCCTCCCTCTGCCCCTCTCCTCATACACATGTGCACATTCTCCCTCTCAAGTAATTTTTAAAAGGGGAAGATGGGTGCTGGGTTGAACAAGAAATTATAAGGTGCAAAAAAATCAGCAGTGTGCTTACAAGTAGGAAGGCTATTAGGGTCCCCTATTAGGTCCATGTTAGGGTCCTCAGCACCTATTCTAAGAAAGTAAGACTCCAAATGATGCTTGGAAGAGCCAAGTCTCACTTCTGAGAGCAGGCCCAATTGGAATGGAGACAGCTAAGAGCAAGCTGGGCAAGAATGAAAATCAGGGGTATCGCAGCTTCATGCTAACTGTTCTTGGTTACCTGTGAAGGGGCACCAGATCCCCAGCCAGTGTCCCACTACCCTCATCCCCTTCCTGTCACTGCCCCAACTCAAGTATCTACTGGAGCTTCAAGATTAGCCTTCCCAGGATTTATAAATATGCCTTCACTGCCCCACTGCCAAGGCATCAAATTTTGTCTCTCACTCCACCCTACATAGGGCCTCCTCCCTTCCAGCCAGGGAAAGCTCTCCCAAGCAAGTCTTGATCATTTTCATTCTTTGGAGTCAAGTGGACTGGAATTTCATTAACTTCAATACATGCTCTTTTAGTTTCAGCTTTAAATAAAGATTTTGTAAAAAAAAATTTCTTTGTAAATTAAAAAGCTTAAATATTTAACAACACACAGTAAAGCATTTAACACAGTGATTGTCTAACAAGATTTGGTTTTTGTTTTTGTTTTTGTTTTTTTTTTAACCAACTGGCTTTTCCAAGGATCTCTCTTGTCAGCCATCTTCCAGCCTAGAATTACCATTTCCACCATCTATTCCACATAATCAAGGCTGAGCTCTCCTGTGAGAGATATGTGCACTGGCAAAGTCTTTCTTCATCATACCAATTCTACAACCCTATCCAAGAACCTCAGAATGTTTACACAGTAAATTCTCAGGAACTACTTGGATGATTTTAATGATAGATATGGGAAAATCTGGTGAAAATGCTTCAGGATAGTAACAACTACCTGTTATACTAACTGTAAAAGAAGGATTTAGACATTTTAACAAACGACCTACACTTGGGCGACCTTTAGTCATACTTTCCCAAATAACACAAGAACGAAACATCCCTTTTGCTAAATTACAGGAGTGAAGAACTATTAGGATAATTATCCCATAACAAATGCCAGAAATAAGCTATTATCTTGATTTAATTTTACAGATGCTTTCCGAAGTATATACTCTGACCTTGGGGGGAAAAAAAGAGAAGGTATTAATATTGCTCAGATTTTACTAATCCATGAACCTCCGAGGAAAAAAGCCCTGAGTTTATCCTATAATGGCAAGTGGCCACCTTTTCTGTGAACATGAAAGAAATTCAATTTCTTTAGACACTTTTTTTCCTCTGCTACCAGTGAGCTCCAGGGACTGGTAAACTCCTAAAGGAAAACCATAAAAAAAAAAAGCCATAATCCAGAGAAAACAAAATTCAGCTAGTTAAACTATCACCAATAAGAAGCATAAACAGGAACAATTTTCAATTGCTTGGAATCAAAAGCTCAATTTTAAAAAGCTTCAAAACAAGAGTTTACTGTTTCCTGGACATCTGCAGTTGAAAATACACACACACACACACATACACACACAGTCCTGGAAACTGCTGTGGTTTACTTCATACTGAGTGATTTCCAGGTGTGAAGGAGGATACTAGAGCAGAATAAAAAATGAAAAGAGCATAAACCAAAGGCTTTTCAGGGCCATATTTACATACACCTTTCTGGTAATTCTCTGCACATAAATGTAGCATGTGGCACTCTGTGCTGCTTGAGAGAAGCCTTATGCTGGGGACAGGACACTTTCAGGCAGATTTACCTCTGATAAGTTCCATCCAAAATTTCTATCTCAGAGACCCTTGGGAGAAGGGCCTGGCTTAATATTATTTGTCATTGTCCTTCTGTCTGGAGCAGCAGAGTAAGAGCCTTTGATGGTGAGTGCCATAGCTTTAGGAGCAGAACTGCCAGGCAGCTGTGTATGCTACCCAGACTGTGGAACAAGCAATAAAAAGAAAAAAGTAAGAAGAGAATTGCCAACTTCTTGCAACATGGAGCCATAACTGTAAGAGCCAAGCTGGTCATTTTTCCACCCAGCCAGCCCCAAAGTTGGCGTCTGACATCAGTGTGGAGAATGACATCAGAGAGTCTCCGATCACCTGCTTGACTGACAGTCTTGCTCAAAAAAATGCCAGGGAAGCCAGAAATGCAAGAAAAGAGGGAGGAGGGAAATAATTTTGTTCAAAAGGCCCTCAACTAGTTTAGTTTTCAGAGACCACTACTTCAACCAACTGAATAAAGTCAGACTTACAGAACAAGATGGGGGGGAAAAAAGTATTTTCAGGAGGAAAATAAGACTAGCAAATTGAAGTTTGAGTGTATCTGCTAAAAATCCTAATCTAAAAGCCAACAAACTGACTTTAGCTAGTGTGACAGACTAAATGTTTCTAGCCTTCCAAAATTCATATTTTGAAGTCCTAATCCCCGGTGTATAGGTATTTGAAGGAATTAAGGTTACATGAGGTCATATGGCTAGACCCCGGTTCAATAGGATTAGTATCTTTACAAGAAGAGACACCAAAGAAAGAGCAAGCTTGCATTCTCCAGTGTGCATACGTGGAGGAAAGACCATGTGAAGACAAAGCCACCATCTACGAGACAGGAAGAAAGTTCTTACCAAAAACCAATCCCAACAGAACCTTGATCTTGGACTTACCAGCCTCTAGAACTGTGAGAAAATAAATCTAAGCCACACAGTTGGTAGCATTTTGTTATGGCAGTCCATCTAAGCAGACTAACTCCAGCCAAAAGAAACAAAGGGCTCGCAGAACTGACTAGAAAATGGAGAACCAGCTCAGAAACTGGATCCAAGGATCCAAGTCAGCTCCAAAGAAGGAAGAATCACAACTGAGCACTGGTCAGGATGCCACTGCTGGGATATGGAAATTCTAGCTGTTTCTAAGTCGCAGGAGGATGTGTCCAATTATCTAAGCCTAAGCCATGTGTGGCTCCTAGTTATACCAAGAGGGGAAAAAATACATCTTGTCTTCTCCGTTTCCATAATGGCCCGCAGGCAGGTGTATTATCCCAAGACTTCACAATGGGGTCAGGTCTAGGACTCAAAAGAAAGTCAGGATGTTTCTATGAAGGGATAATGGATGCTGGGTAGTCTAAGAATTTTTAATGTCCGCTATGCTAAATAACTTCACAAATTCCTGATGGGCTCACCTTTCTCCTAGGATGCACGTCGCATGTCTGAGTAGGATTTCTAAGGCTATAGATTTAGAGATAGTGACTCCTAGAGGAGCATCTGCCCCCTGGTAGAGCTTCAGGGTGAAACTTCTGAGTTCTAGGTCTGCACACCTCCTGTCCCTGTATCTAATTTTCTGAGTGAGGACCACATAGTACTTGGAGGTCCTTCATCAATATGTTGATGCTAAAAAGAAATGTCATTGACTACTAAATACAATCATCCACTCATCAGTTCCATGGTCCCCGGCACATCAAAATACCTTCTGATGGCCCAATTACAATGTTTATCAAACAATGATGTAGCACTGTTTCTGCAAGGAGTTTTATTCCTAGAAGGGCTTTCCCACCACCCCCACTGAGAGATGGGGACAGAAAAAGACATATAGACACAGGACAACATATACAAGTCTATCCCTGGACAGAGATAGAAGCAGAAAGAAACTGAAGGAAACAGAGAAAAGAGAGCCTGAGCAGATAGAAATAACTGGAAGAGAACAAAAGTGGGAAAAATAGGCATCATCATAACTCACCTAGAATGTTATAAGTGAATAAATGCTCCTGGAAGACAAAGAGGGCTCTAGATGAACTTTCTTACACACACTAGGCTCTAAGTCTCAAGAGTCTGAGCGATTTGGGCCACCGTTTCCTCCACTCTCCTCCCATCCTCCCCATGGCCCCCAATGCCACTCAGCCAAGGGAATGGTAGTGGGGAGAAGACAAACTCAAGGCTTTGCTAAGTGATGCCCTATATGAGACATCAAAATATTTGGTTGCCAGACCCTGATTTTCTGCAATATAAGGACACAAATAGACAAACCAGACTAGAATGTCAGGTTCTGACCCTCTGCTGAAAAAGTTCCAAAGAAACACTTTGTTCCAGAGTTTTTCCTCCTAGATTATGTGGGTTATTTTATAGGGCGTTTCTGCCCAAAAATCACAGCTTATTTATTCTTTAAAATAGTCTGTAAAGTCAAAAGATCCGCAGTCAGAAAGTAATAACGTAGTGGAGATGGAGGTCCCATCCTGCAAAACCTTTGAAAACAGGAAGACCTACAAACTACATAAAGCAGTAAAACCACCAGAGTGTAAATAAGCAACATGTGAACAAGTAGGAAATTAGTATGAACGAGGTGCCCCGCTGCCCGTGAATGTGGGAATGGCCTGGATTAAGGTCTTAAGTGTGCCACTTGTCCTCACCAAGTAAGGACTTTTGTGGGCCTTAATGTCCTCACCTGTTCAATGAGGCCTGGGTTACAGGACCAGTACGAGGGCATCCAGCCCAGAGAGGAGGGCACTCAACGTTTTTAATGCATTGAGTAAACAGAGTGATGAGGAATTAGGGACAGCTTCTCAAAAGAGAGGGGGAGATTCTCAACCTGCTTCTCAGATCTTTGGACTCAGACTAGAATATCCCACCTGTTTTCCTGGATCTTCCACTTAACGATGGCAGGTAAGAACTTCTCAGACCTCCTATCAGCCTCATACCTATAAATACATATACATCCTATTGTTTCTGTGGAGAACTCTAACATAAAGCAAAAATTAGAATGTGATAAGAGGACATTTCCATGGCCTCCAAATATCTCCCCCAAGAGACCGTTTACAAAGGGAAAGGTAGTAACTTGAGGGGAGAAGCCTAGCAGACACCCTGTTGACCAAGTAAGCAAAGCTAGCATCTCCAGTACCATGTCCCCCCTCATACTGTGTGCACCAGGAAGGCCACCGCATCTGGTCTGTGGTACCCTTACCAAAAATGCAGTTTTGAGGAAACATCAGAGCAACTAAATTGATTCCTCAGCCATTAGAAATGACAAATACCCACCCTTTGCTTCGACATGGAAGGACCTGGAAGGTATGATGCTGAGTGAAATAAGTCAATCGGAAAAGGACAAATATTATATGGTCTCATTTGAGGAATATAAAAATTAGTGAAAGGGAATAAAGGGAAAGGAGAGAAAATGATTGAAAATATCAGTGAGGGAGTCAGAACATGAGAGACCCCTAACTCTGGGAAACAAACAAGGGGTGGTGGAAGGGGAGGTGGGCAAGGGGTTGGGGTGACTGGGTGATGGGCACTGGGGGGGGCACTTGGCGGGATGAGTTATGCTTTATGTTGGCAAATTGAACTCCAATTGAAAGAAAGAAAGAAAAGAAAGAAAAAGAAAGAGAAAGAAAGAAAGAAAGAAAGAAAGAAAGAAAGAAAGAAAAGAAAGAAAGAAAGAAAGAAAGAAAGAAAGAAAGAAAGAAAGAAAGAAAGAAAGAAAGAAAGAAAGAAAGAAAGAAAGAAAAAGAAAGAAAGAATCAACAAAATAACCGGCCAAGCCTCATCAAAAGTGTCAAGATCACAGAAAACAAAGACCAAGGAAATGTTCCAGGTTAAAGGAAACAAAGGAGATACAACTGAATGTTGTGTTCCTTAACTGGATTCCGGACCAGAAAAAGGACATCAGTAGGACAATTTATGCAATTTGAATAAAACGTGTAATTACGTAATATTAATGTTACTTTCTTGCTTTTTATGATTATAGTTATAGAAGATGTTGATATTTGGGGAAATTGGATGAAAGGTATGTGGAATCTATCTTTACAATTTGTGAATCTGAAATTTTAAGTTAAAAAAATGTTTAAGAGTGTGATATAAAGTTACAGATAGGTTTTCACCCATGAATGTGAATTTTGAAAGAAGTACCAAATTGTTTTGAGTAATATTCACCTATGCCTCTCCAGGTGAATACATTTTACTGAAGAAATAGCCTTTCACATGTAGAAGAAGTAACACTGGTTACATTACCAATCTTTTTACAATCCCTTATGGGTTTTTTTCCCCTTAAAACCCCACAGAGTGTCTCTTATACTCACTGCACTGGGTACTACTGACCTATAAGCCGCGAAGGGACTCCCATGGTCAATAACGGAGGAGGAAGTGGACACAGGTGTGTGCCCCGCGTTCAGGGCTCCTTCCACTGGGCTGCCCTGCCTCATGGGTCTCCCTCTGGGAAGCCCCACAGACCCACACCCCAAGGAGTTTCAGAGATACCAGAGAAGCTGAAGGGAGCAGACGACAGACTCTAAGCTTGTGGACCTTCCAGCGTAGTAATTCACACACACATACACACACACAGTCTATAATTAAGAGGCTATTTTTAAAGTATGGCAGCCAAACAGTTTACATTTGGGGAGAGGAAAGAAGCTAATCCAACCTTTCCCCCAAGATCTTTAATGAGTGTGATAATAGTTAACATTTGTTGAGAAATTACTATTGCCAAACACGGCTCCAAGTTCTAATACGTTAGTTCATTTAATTCCTGAAACAACCCTACGTTGTAAATACGTTATGCTTCCAATTTTATAGATGAAGAAACGGAACTATTGAGGAGTTTAAGCAACTTTCGCACAATCGCACGGCTGGGTGACGAGGACCTAGCTCAGCGAGATCAAACTGGTCCAGGATCCTTCCCCCACCTCACCTCTAGGCCCCTCACACCTAGAAAGCATTTGCCTCTTCTTCCTAAAAACACTCTCCAGTTTTTCTATTTCCCTTCCGAATTCCACATCCCCTTCATAAGACCGCCTTCCATCATCCCAGCCTCTCTCCAGATCTTTGAGGAATTGTTTCAAACACCGAAGGCTAGAACGGCGTTCTGTCCATTACACTTAAAAGGTGTGCGCTCTACCCAAAACCACACCAAAGGGCAGAAGAAGAGGGAACAAGAGAAAAATTATATATAATGTCCCTACCTTCTAGGTGCTTCAAGCTCTTCAAAGAACTTGTAAAAATAGTTTATTCTCAGGGGTGTGGGGAGAAGGAAGTGATTCTTCGTTCATAAGGATCTAATGTGTGAATTATCCATTATTAGCCACAACTGGAGAGCAATCCCGCATTTGCCAATGGTCAGGATGTACAATAATTTAACAGGGATCGAGTCAAAAAATACTTGATTTGCTTATTCATCATTATTATAACCCTTCTAAGACGCTTCTCAAATAAGACAGTTAACAAGTCACTTGTTATACGGCGATATCGTTGACCAAACGGCAGTAACAATTTGGGGCATATTTTCAGTGGTCGTGCTAAGATTCTCACTGGCCCTTCCCTTCTGTGACCACTAACAGCAAGCTCACCCTGGGGTTCGCAAACCCCTTAATAACTTCTCGAGGGGAGCAGCCCCCGACCCTTGGCCTCGTAAGTCCCCTCTGCCCAAGCAGGGAGGCTAATTGGCCAACTGAGGACCTTGCAGGGCAGGTTCATCTTCATTCTCCTACTACTTGTCATTTGTCTACAGAGACACATTTCAATCAAAAGACTTTGCAAATTCCCTGCACGGTGGAAAAGCATTTCTTGGACAGGATGGCTACAGGTAGATGATAGTACAGAAAAGTAGATATTCGAATCCTACTTTGAAGATCCATAAAGTTTCCCAGATAGTCGCCATGGGGGGGGGGAGTCCCCAATATTGCTCGTAATCCCACCCAGTACTAAAGGTCAAGACAGTATTTGGATCGTCGAGCTTTGTCCAGTGTGAAGCTGCTAGGCCACATACTCACGCACACACCTGGCATTTCCCATTCCCTCCTCGTGACTTACATTAAATTCAGACAGAAAAACTCAGACAGCAAACCTCACAGGAAAGGGGAGGTGGCGGCAACCGTAGCATGAGGTCACCAAGTAGGAGCCCACGGATCCCTGCTTTCATCGCTCTGTACCATGTTCACATTTCATGATTTTTTAAGATATTTAGCTTGTCAACCCTGGGAGTCGGTCTTAACGTGGAGGCGGGGAATAATTTGTCGTAACTGAAGAGGGAAATGGAGCTGCTCGGGGACCTTTAGACGGGCCTCGAGTCAAATCGCTTCTCTGATTCCTCGGTGATCATTCAAAGCGCCAGGACCACCAGCATTGACTCCGTAGGACTTGAAGGCCAGATCTCCGCTTGATTTCCGCCTCCCCAGCCACACCTCCCCGGACGCGGGCTCGCAGAGGACATTCCCAAGGGGTAAAGGTGCCAAAGCCCCAGGCCAGCGCTGGTGGCTCCATCTGCCCACATGACAAAGGCACACCCCGTCACGATGCCTTCTCAGGACGGAGGAGGCCGGAAACAGGCCCCACCGGCTGCACGGCCACACCAGGTTTAGACCCCTTCCAACTAAACTTCCACAGATGAAGTGATTTATACGTTGCTGAAAAATAACATCTCAAGGTCACGCTTTTAAAATCTCAACTAGCATCTCAAACCCTCTCTGCAACCTGCATAAAATGCTTTCCATCTAAGTCTCCCATATTCAGGAATCCGCTCACAAAAGATACAGGAGACCACTACCCACGGGGGATACATTCCAAGATCCCAGTGGATGCCTGAAACCATAGATTGTACCAAACCCTATATATATATAATGAGCCTGTGTAGACAAATGACAAGTAGTAGGAGAACGAAGATGAACCTGCCCTGCAAGGTCCTCAGTTGGCCAATTAGCCTCCCTGCTTGGGCAGAGGGGACTTACGAAGCCAAGGGTCGGGGGCTGCTCCCCTCGAGAAGTTATTAAGGGGTTTGCGAACCCCAGGGTGAGCTTGCTGTTAGTGGTCACAGAAGGGAAGGGCCAGTGAGAATCTTAGCACGACCACTGAAACCCTATATATATAGGGTTTGGTGTATACACACACACACACACACATTATACCTATATTATATATATATTATATATAATATATATATCTAAATAAATATTATATAGGTATTATATATATAATATATATCTAAATAAATATTATATATTTATTATATTTATTATAATAAATAATACCTATATTTATTATATAGGTATATATAATACCTATATAATATATATACCTATAACATATATAATATATATACCTATATTATACCTATATAATATATATATATTATATATAGTTTTCCTCTATATACATATGCAGAATAAGTTTATAAATGAGTCAGGGTAAGACATTGATAGAACAATTATGATATACTGTGATAAAAGTTATGTAAATGTGCTCGCCTTCAAAAGCTCTTATTTTACAGTCCTCCCCCTTGTTACAATGGGAGATAAAAGGCCCATGTGCGGAGATGAAGGGAGGTGCATGAAGTAGGCACCGTCAGGCTGCCATTCGGAGGATTCATGGAGGGGGGGGTCTCCGGGTCCAGATCGCAGATGACTGTGGGCGGGGGGTGGGGGGGGCCAAACTGCAGAATGTGAAACCCCGGCTGGGCGGGGACAACCATACGTGCTGCTCGGTGCCTGAATAATTTAAGTCCATGTGAAGGTCTCTTACTTCCCTAGTTCTGACCTTTCATTTCCTCCCCACCCACCTATCCTCCTCCTCCTCCTCTTCCTCCTCCTCCTCCTCCTCTTCCTCCACCACCACCACCACCCAGACTCACTTCTCACATTCTGAGCCTCCAGCCTTTTCTCTCCTGCACAGTCTGATCGCCAGGACTTATGTAGAAGCTGGTGGAGGACCGGGACTCAAGAACCCTGTGCCCCTAGGAATCAAGGTAAGCGGGCATCATCGTGGTGCTACCGACACGACCAGAAAGCCCCCAAGCTGCTGTCTTTATTTCCCATCTAATCCCCCGCAGATCCCCCAGCCTCAGAGGTGCTCCGGGAGTTCCGTACGAAGCCGTCTACCAAGAAGGAAGGAACTGGGAGGGCGTGCGGTCCCCTGCCTCTACCCGGAGCGCCGCCGCGTAGGGTTTGTCCTGTATTTCACCTGGTAAAAAAAAAAAAAAAAAAAAAAAAAAGTACTAAGACTTACAAGTTTGAGAACATCTTTCACTCTAGTTTTCTGATTTTACTGATGAATAAACAGAGGCCAGAGGAGACAGGACTAAAGTAGAAAGTTCCTTGTGATCTGCAGAGCAAGACCATATAAGCAAAACCTTATGAAGATTATAAGTGGCCTTGGATTAGAGCTGGTGTCATAGACCTCCGGAGCCTTCATTTGGTGGGTAAGCAAAGATCTCTCGGGGTCCTGGTCTCCGTCTGTGAACGTGCTGCCCCTCGAAGCAGCCAGATTCTGGATGCACTGCTGCGGAGCACCTTGGAGGCTCCCCAGGGCTCCAGCTTCTTAAGGAGGTCAACAAATCCCCGTACTAGGGAAGGACTAAAATTGACACAGGCGTCTATCCACAGACGATGGAATATTTTATAATAAAAAAAAGTTCGAGGATAAAAAGACCTTCTTGCAAAGGTAAGGACTGATGCTCTGGGCCTCGACTGGCCCCCCACCCTCACCCTGCCCTCCAACCCCAGCCGGGACCTGGGCACAGGGACCTGGAGGGGATCTCCAGGTGAACGGACTTCCCCGCCCCCAGCCGGGCTTCAGGCTGTGGATCCGGCAGCGTGTACACTCACGAGCCGAGTCATAGTTCAGAACCCCTGGGGGTCAGGGTGAGTCCACACCGCACCAGCGAGTCCTGCTGCGTCCACAGAAGTGAGATCAGCTCCAGAACAAAGAACCAAGACGAAGACAACAGAAGGGAAGCGTTTTCTATTTTAGTACCTTTAACAGCACTTCTTTCCTGTTAACAGACCCCGCGTTCAGATACGTGCTCAACTAGGTCCCCCACGACTTCCATGCTGAAGCCCTGAACCCCAGTACCTTCAGGCTGGGACCTTACATGGTCTTTAAACAGGTGATTAAAA